>NW_026902293.1:13291654-14496231 GCF_033783945.1 Neopsephotus bourkii | reverse complement strand
GCATATAGAATACTATCAGCACCTGGAAATTTTCAGAGAGAGAAAAATTGCGGAAAAGTATCCCTTGTATAATATAAAAGATGGATGACATTCTCATTATAAGCAGAAACAAGCTGAACAGCTGTCCACCCCTTGAGAACTAAATGTAAGAGATAGATACATCAGGACCTGGTTTAAAGAAAGTACATTTCGTGAGTCTGGAAAACAGTGCATGCCAGCTACAGATAGATAGGAATTTCATCAAAGGCAAATCACAAAAGGCAAAAAATCACAGCAAAAAAAAAAAAAACCCTCAATACTACATAAAACACCTAAGCTCCGATTATATTTATTTATCATTCATTATTACATTTATTTCCAGTGTTTCAGGCTATCTCCAAGGCTTTCGTTGCCTCCTGGGAAGGATATATTTATAATATGAATATATGGGGAGCCTAAAAAGCTACTTTGAACAATTTGTTCACTTGTTCACTCAAAAATTAAACCGTTTGTGCAATGCTTTGTATGTCAGACATAGACTTGTCCCATAATACAAAAAATATTAAAGATTTGCCAGCATAGTATGTTTCCAGGTCAGAGAGTAAGACTAAGCAAAATTACTCTTCCTTTGAGAAGTAAAAGTTTTGTAATAACTAGACCACAAATATATAAAATGAGATTTTTACGTGACACTTTGGACATATTACATTATTTTGGTATTATTTTTCCATGATAAGACAATGGCAGCAAAAGCAGCTGTCCAGCTACAAACTGGTGTTTAATATTATCAGGTGAATTAAATGGTCTAAATAGCATTAATTTATCCTCTTTCTATTGGTCAGATTTTCTTCACAAACGGGTACCAGAACAATCTGTTTCTAAGGAGCTTCCAAGAGAAACTTATCTTTGCAGCAATGAATAATAATGAAATTTCACAAGCAAGAAACTGAGCTAGGGAAGATGCAATCCTGTCCCTGTATATTCTACAGGGTTAGCTAAAAGGTAACAGAAGGCAACCCTACCACTTTGGAGCCTATAGTACAGAACAGCAGTTATCACTGATGGCACACCAGTGGTTCCAGCAAACCAAGTTTCTGCAGTCTTGATGAGCAGCTGAGCAAGAAAATCCAGTCATGAATCATTAATGCCTACAAATCAGGTGTACCTGACTATAGCATAGCTGTTCAAAAGTATTTGGACACTCCCCATCTGCAGGACTATATAGCTGTCTCTGTTCCAGAATTCTCCATGCAGCCACAGCTGGTCAAACCACACAAACCCTATGATCTTGCTATCACATGCAGTGGAAAAATGCTTTATGCACAATAAGCTCCTGGCAACGCATGCAATGCATACAGTGACCTCAAACAGCTCTATGGGCACTTATGAAAAGCTCACAAAACTTTACAGCATTTTATAACACTTGTCACAGATAGCAGAATGAATTTTACAAATGTGGATTTAAAAGACTTTCTGAGCAAAAGTGAGAATAATCATATTCAGAGTTCTCCCTATCTCTGACTTCAAACAGGCAGACAGAAACCTAGGACTGTTTAATTGAGCATGGCATAATAACACAGGGAAAACCTGAAGCAGTATTCAAGAAGTACTAATGTAGGATCAAAGACTGTAGAGGAATTACACAAAGTAACACTTCATAAATTGGAATGTAACATTTAAGAACCAAGTCTCAGAAATAAAAACCATGAATCTCAATTAGGAGTCTAATTTTCCTCTTTGTTAATAAGAAGACCCAGACTCTTTTAAATATGGTTTACAAAACCCATTATGCTAAACCAGTAGAGAGAAACAAGTCCTTACAAGCAGGTACTTATGCATTAGAGGTCAATCTAGACAACTAATTCCTCTACAGATATGTCAGGTTGGTTGAGATGAATCTTACATCCACGGTCAAAACCAGTGCATATATCTCCTCTTTTTTATATCCAAATAAAGACATTCAGGGAAGTAGCAAAAAAGCTAAATGATGATTCATCAGCTTTCCAATTATAGTTCTGAGATTACTCTTCTCATCAATTAATTGTTGTGTTAATTAGACTTCAGACAAAGTTCACAAAGCTGGCAATCACATTGTCTGAAAAACCCCAGGAGGAAAAAGTGAACAAAGGAGAACAGGCAGACGGTCTGCCTTAATAAACAGGAGCATAATAAGTTTTCATACTTTCACCGAGTGGCAAGCTCAAGCATTATGTTTTTTCCTCACTGCCCTCTTCAGACATACTCCACCAAATTCAACAGAAGCTGGTGGCTGCAGCAGAGCTAAAGTCCTAGATTCTGTTTTGGGCATGGTAGAAACATAAGCATCATCAGGTCTGTGAGTAGAAGCTTCTCAACTAGCTCTTTTCTAGACTTAAAATGAAGAGAAATATAGCAAGGCAGTGATCCCTAGGGTCAGCCTTTTTCATATTACCTTCTTGTTGGTGCATTTGCTTAATGCCTTAAAATTTAAAGATACTTCCCACCTGTGCCTTTTAATGACACACAAAATAAACCTTAGATGCAATACTGGGATAGAACCCATTTCATACATTCTTGCTGAAGCTGGGTGATTATTCTAGAAGAGAAATTTGAGATTGACATGGTCAGATATAATTAGCAAGAGGTTGCTAAAATCTACAGCTCTACAATGTCTTAAACTCCAATTTATCACAGTATCACAGTATGCTAGAGATTGGAAGGGACCTCAAAAGATCATCTAGTCCAATCCCCCTGCCGGAGCAGGAACACCTAGATAAGGTTACACAGGAATGTTTCCAGGTGGGTTTTGAATGTCTCCAGAGAAGGAGACTCCACAACCTCCCTGGGCAGCCTGTTCCAGTGTTCTGTTACCCTCACTAAGAAGTTTCTTCTCAAGTTTAAGTGGAACCTCTTGTGTTCCAGTTGGTACCCATTGCCCCTTGTCCTATCATTGCTTGCCACTGAGAAGAGCCTGGCTCCATCCTCGTGGCACTCCCCATTTATATATTTATATACACTAATAAGGTCACCCCTCAGGCTCCTCTTCTCCAAACTATAGAGACCCAGCTCCCTCAGTCTTTCCTCATAAGGGAGATGCTCCACTCCCTTAATCATCTTAGTTGCCCTGCGCTGGACTCTCTCCAGCAGGTTCCTGTCCTTCTTGAACTGAGGGGCCCAGAACTGGACACAATAGTCCAGATGCGGTCTCACATTTTGCTCTTTAAGTGAAAAATATAAAGTTATTGCATAATGCCTTGCAATCTATTTATTTCAGATACTTCAAAATATAACTCTGTATCTTTATGAGAAATAAATATACTGTGAAACCACACATTTTTTTTCCATAACTGCTTTAGAGTGATTGCAGGAATTGACTAAGGAAGTTCGCTGCAAGGTATAAGCATAAATACTCTGGACATCTTGATCATACAAAATTCTCAAACTCCTGTGCAGTTATGAGACAACAGATCAGTTATTTATCCTATTTCTTGGCTATATACATTTAAATTTCTTAATTAAAAATGTAAGGAAAAAGTATTTTAAATATTTAAATAATGAATATTTAAATATATTAATTATATAACACCAACCTTCGCTTTAATGGACTGTGGACATGAAAGGATTACTGGGAAAATACATTACAAATTTACTTGGATAGATTTTTTTTTTAAATATGGTTTCTTAGTAATTCAAGTTTCAAGTTTTTACTGGGCTATTTCAATCCAGTTTGACAGTTTGATGAGTTCCCTTCTCGTCATGATACTCTGAGGCAGCAACTAAAGAAAAGAGCAAAGTTTAATCATGACAAGATAGAAAGCCCAACAAACACTTATTGCTACAAAAATGGAATCCATCTTTTCAAATTTGTTGCTACTCTGCTGTGCATGGCAGTACAGATCAAGAAGGCATTTACAAATGATGGCAGACAGAATGCTGGTAGACAGTGAATTTTTACAGACGTGCTTGACTAGAAAGAAAGATGAATTTACAGCTAAGGATCTTTTTCCTGGATTTGTTCTTCAAACACAGCTGCAAGTTATAATACACAAGAATAGTTGTCAGTAGAAGGATGAAGCTGTCTAAGCATTATTTTAAGAACAAAATCGAACTGGTTCATGGCAAAAGACTTTAAATGTTTTATGCTCAATTAGAAGCTTTTCTAACATTGTAAAAATAATGCACAAAGGAAACTTTTTATCAGAAAAAGCGTTAACGCACAAAGCCTCATTCATGAGATTGCTGATGATACTTCATTCAAAATCTCACAGTTCAGCCTAATTAATAGAAAAGCTATTAAAAAAAATGAAAAAAGATTAAGAGGTATATTTCAGTCTGACTACATTGCAATTGAGTGAACTGACTGTCAGATGCCCACATGTAGATGAAAAATATATTGGAAGATAAATTTCTTCTTTAAAAAGCTCTTTAATGAGTATTAAGGTTTTATGCATATGGTAATCCAGTAGTTTAAGCATAATGAAAAACCCTTGAGACACAAAATTATATGAGACCAGTGAAGTCATATTTCACACCTTAAAATTTTAGTTATTTTAACTTATAAATTATTCATTGTGAATACTTTGCAGCTTTACTAAGCTGTTGCAATATGGGAAGAAGTTTCTTTTTCTTTATGAAACTTCCTATGACAAGCACATACCCAAAATTACCTTAAACAAATATATTTCATAATGTATTATTTTTTATGGCATGGCCAGACTTTTCCTCAGTGTCTCCAAGCTGATAATGAAACTACTCTTCCTTACTATTTTGTTATTGTGGGTTTTATATCAGAGTGTAAATTACAATGTGGAAAAAATAATAGAAATATTAGGGGGAAAAAAAAGGTAGAGGTATTAAATTCTCTAGCAGCTGTAATGAATGTCCATAAGAAACTATATATCATTCATTGCACTGCATGTCTATGAAATGTTATTATCCAACCACAGCATTCTCACAGAGAATCTTAATAACTCACACTAGAGTTAAGCATATGTGAGTTAAACTCACGTAAATCAGGGTCAGACTTCAATTAAGGAGTGATGTTATTCCGTTCTGCTAACCTGGTGGACAGCTATGGTAGAGGCGTTTTTACATACACACATGGGGGCACATGCATACACCCACTGATTTTATCAGCTTTATGTCTCCTTTATGAACTGCAGTGAATCCTTGTGATACAAACGTCTGTGTAAGAAGCTGATACTGAGCAGGGAAGAAGCATTAGACTGGAAATGCAAAGAAACAGGAATTTCCTAGATTCTCTACATTCAGATCATATATCCAATGGAAAGTTCATTGCCACATTTCCAAGATGGAATTTAAATGCTAACTTCAAAGCATGTGTAATTTCCTTCAGGAGCACAACATAATTAAACCAAAAGAAATGGCCTGAGCACCAAAGATTACTGGACTTGGCTGTCTCTGACCTTGTGCATAGACAGATTTCCTTGAAAATCTGAAAAAGACACAAAGATAATGCAAATTCTCAGCAAAGATCGTGTGAGGTAGGTCATCTACTGTTACTAGCCAATGTAGTCCACTGCCTTCTATCAAGACCCTGCCATGTAAAATTCAGCCTGTGTTGTCACCAGCCAAAAAGAGAAATATACTGTGGGCTTGTGCAATTACCTTGATTCAATGGGTTTGTATGCTTGGATGTTTTTATGTTCTCAGAAAATGCCTGTTCACCTATTAGTTTCCATCAGGAAGAACGAAATAACAGTGAGTGTTGATATTTTTTTTCCTTTTATGTGCAACAAATACATTTCCACAAATAAATAGTTCCATCCACAGTCAGCTTTCAGCATGAAATAGCAGAACACACAAAACACTTTCGAACATTAAGCTGGTTTCATACAGTGCTTTTCAGGTGTTGTGATAAGAGGTCTTTTCAAAATCGAAGACTGAATGATGGAAATGTATTGACTAAAGGCAAGATCTGCCTTTTTTGTTGTTCCATATGCCATTACAAGCTTTAGATATTAGAACAAGTTTTATATAAATTATGTAATCTGCGAGAACTGCCCTTGTTCTAAGAAACATATCAGAAGCTAGTCAAGACAGCAAGGAAAATAGTCTATTTTAAAATCTATTAGAGATACAGAACTCTCCTGGTGAGATTCTCTATGGCAAGGTCTTAGATATAAGCTTACATTCAAACCCCAAGTTCTGTATAGAAGTTACAGCTTCAAGTAAATTGCTTTTATAGCCCCTTGTTTATACCAGAATTAAATTATGTCTACTAAAAGGCAAAATTTATCACTGTCTGTGGCTGAAGAAACAAGTGCTGCTGAATCTTGCAGAGATTTAACCAGGACAGGGCAATTCACTAGTAAAGCATTCACCTCTCAAAGACCACAGAATACGCTAATCATATTCAGTAGCATTACACCCACAATTATGTCCAGGGTTTAGGTTCTCTGTTGTGTTGTACCTTTGCAGATTTGTGCATCTATAAAATGCCCACATGGGAGATTTTAAACAAGATTTGAACTGCAGCATTTTACACCGTGGTATAAGGCATAAACCCTTCACATTTCTGTAGAGACTGTTTTCCCTTTTGTATAACCTTTCTGAACCATAAATCTAGGCCTTCTATTTCAATCTCTCAAGAGAGTCCAGTCCCCTGACAACACAGCCATCAGCCATCTATCAGCCATCACTCTCAGTGTATTTAACATCATCTGCAAAGCAGCTAGTCTGTTTGCCCAATGGCGATCCCAGAACCTGTCATTGCAAATCCAGATTTGTTCATAGCCACTCTGCAGCTAGCATCAGGTAAGATAATACAAACCCAGAGATACCTTCACAAGCTGTTATATTTAAGAAATTTTATACACAAAATGCTTTTTTAAGATGAATACATAGAAGTCCAGGTTTTATTTATTACATAGCCTCCAAAGCATTTGAGGTTCATTAATGGCTATTACGAGTCCTGCTACCCTTCATGTTGGTATCTTATCACATGTGTACCAGAGCCCAGATACTTCCTCTTCTATTCTGCTACAGATCACATTTTTCCTTTATAATGGAGAAATACAATCGTTTCAGTGGCATACTTGAGACCACATACTGAATCAGTGAGCTATCCAGCATTCACAGTCACTCCTGTATGACTGAAAGATCTAGAGAATCCCACCACAATGTAAATTCCTCATAAACACTAACCTTATGGCATTATCTCCCATGGCGATTACTAGGGTGCTAAAGAAGAACATCTTATTCTTTCAAGATCTTCAGAGGTATCTTGCAATGTGGAAGTGTACTTTTAATCATAAGGTCTTTTCTCATCCATCTTCATATTTCTCATCCTATTTTCATCTGAACTCAGAAATGGTATGCAAAGCAGGTATGGTTAGAGCAGTTGCCTGAGACCTCAGATCTCTCTTTAAACAGAGAGAACAATCCTTCAAAGTATAACTTTCTACCTTTTAAAACAGAACAAAGTTTTGGAGTACAGGACAACCAACATTTTTCATATTGTGAAGACGTAAAAGAGTACAAAAGAGGTTTAATGAATTTTCATGCTGATTTGCTTTTGAGGGAGACAAATTTTCATACATTAAATGAAACTAAGGATGAGAGTCACATCAGCTTTTCTAATTTTCTAGGTCTAATTCATAGACCTAGACTGCTATGCATTTAAAATTAGTCAACTGACCTGTTTTATCAGATGGACTGTCCTGTTGACCTTTGTTTATTTATTTCTATTTGTAACAGAAAGAGCCTGATATAGTAATTTAAGACTTAGATGTCTAGGCTTTAAACACCTGCACTCTCAAGAGGTGATTTTCATGGTGAAGGTACTGTCAGAAGAGTGCCTCCAAGGGCAGAATTCAGCTTATCTAATAATTCATCTTCTCCCCAGTACCACTTTAAGACTACCAGTAACATTGCCTCAAATGCTGCATATTTGAAGCTGTACTTTCAAAAGGCATATCAGTAAATTAAGGTCTTGTGAAAACAAACATTGAATGCATTAACAAACTAATTTTATTCCTTTCTTCAGCTGATTCTATGTATACTACTGTTAGTCTACAGGCTTCTCAACTCTGCTGTCCCTAAAACTTCTTACAGGTCTGAAGATTTTAGTTCAGATATTTCTTCAAACCAACTATTTTCGCTAGCATAGCATCTTAGGTAACAAAAATCCATGTAAAATGGAGGCTGAAACTCAAGTCTCTGGAGCCCACTGGTTTCTGTGTTAGTTTTACAGCACCACAAAGCAATATCACATTTTCATCACTGTGAGTAGAAGACAGTGGGGGAAAACACAATCCTACTGTCTTCAGTATCATGATTCTGTCCTCAATAACACTGCTAATGTCACTCAGTAATTTTAAGACGTAGAATAAACCATGAACCAGGACCCTGGAACTGACAAGAGGATTATAAGGGTATCTCAGGTCTGAACTAAGATTTCCCTCTTTCCTGTTCTAGATAAGAAGGTGGCCTGTCCCTGTGTTTGCCCAATACCAATTACTATTTTTTACCAGCAGAGCAAAGGAAAACAAGGAGGATAACTTAGAAGTCTAACCCCACTGTACTCAGAAAATACTTCAAACCTGTTTTTACCAGACTTCTAGGTTAATCTAGATCTGAGCATTAACGGCCAAGAAATTGCATAGATGTTGAGGAGGATCAAGCAATGTACATGGCCATGTAATATTCCCAGTGCACTTTGGATTAATTATAAGCCCAGCAGGAGCTCATAAGGCATTGCATAGAACAGCAACAGCAATCATTCTTAACTGTAGGCCTAGCTTGGTTCCAATCTTAAACCAGAAAGAGTTTTATTAATAACCATAGCAATAACAGAAAAATAAATATCTTTGCTCAACATAACCATTATTTACTTTCATCCACCCTACTGGTGTGATCTAACTTGGACTCTCTCTGCTTTTTCTCCTGTCTCCCAGGCAGGGTACCCAGAACATATGACTGCACTGTTCCCACACTGAAGAAGATCTACAGAGTGGAGCTGGGAGCACTGAATTACAAAGGCACTCATGAAATTTGTACAGGTCTCTCATTTAATAGTTTACCTAATATTGAACGTAAACTTGTGTTTATATATAAGATAAGGGGTATCATCCACAATGACACCTGTGTTTTGTGTGAGGAAAGAAGATCTCAGAGCAGGTATCTAGAATTTAATTTTTATAAAATAAATAAAAAATACCATTTTCCAGTCATGACAGTAAAGTTTTCAAGGAAGCATTTAAAAAAATTAAAAAAGACTAAAATTTGAGTGCAGCTGAGTGAGAATGGGAAATTGTAATGTCTCCAGGCTGTTAATTCAGGAGAGGGTGTAGACTGGCAATTGCTAGAAATTAAATGGAAAGTAAGTTGTGACATTCTGTCAAACTTCATCTGCAAGTGCAGAATATTTATAAAAATAAACTCAGCCTAACCCTTCTGTTTCCACAAAGTGTGAAAAATAGAAGATTGAGGTTATTTTTCCAGTGTAATAAAAATGAATCTGTTTAATAGATCCAAAAATAAAAAATATGTTTTGCAATTCTAACTAGTGTATTTATCACACTATATTCAAGAACACAGAGTAACATTTTCAAAAGAGTCCCAAGATTTTGCACTGGCTGGACTTTGAGCTCTCTTGAAAAGTTCGGGTTTAGATTAAATGAAATGTGCAAGACAGCAGTTCCCAGCCACCACTGGTCCTAGACTAATAATTCTGTGAAAGCATTTTGAAAGCAGCCCTGTATTGTGTTCATCCCACTGTGCTCAGTTTTAACCCTTCAATTCTCTTTGACAGTGAGCCACATCACAGGATTGTGTACAGCATTCCCCCCCCTCAAGGCATAGCCATTGCACTGAGCGTCAAGATAAATATGTGTTAGACATGATAGTGTTACTAAAGATATCTTGCACTATTAAAGCTTTACTTTATACTATGTGTATAAATTGTTCAAAATCCAGTCCTCCAGACTGATACATGCAGATGGATTCTAGTTCTGTGAAGCCCTCTGATTTCTGTGAAACTTTTATCAAGCATATAGTCCTATGACTAATACAGTCTTACAGCTCCTTGCAGCTCATTTTTTCTAAAGTAAAAACAGATAGGGAAGGACCGTTTATCTCTGTTTGTCTTTTACTGGCTCTTAACATTAGCATTACTGTCCATATTCATTGTGCTACCTCATGTTTGTTTACATGCAAAAAAAATTGTGTACCGTAGTGGAATTCTTTAAGTTATTCATCAACATGCTTCTCTTCATATAACACTTCTTTAACTCACTCTTGATCGTCCTTTCTGCTTTCTTTTTTAAAGTCTTGCAATAGCACATTTTAATTTTTTTGGTATAATTATTTGGCAGGATACCATTGTAGAGACTTCTGCAGTCTGTGCAAGATCTTTGGAAAGTATTATTAGTTCTGGAAAACAGGACTTTTTGTGACCTAAAGGAGTGAAGATCTCTTCTTTGTTTAAAAGTAAAAAGTTTTTTGAGGGAAAAAAATATTGCACTTTGGTTCCCACTCAGAATGGGGGTAAAGGAGCACACAGAAAAGATGTTTTAGAAGTTTCCCTCAGACAGCATGCTCTTTGTAGCCATTTCTGGTGAGACGTTAGTACACAAATCAATTCTTCTCAGACAAGGTTTAATCCCCTCTCTCTACTTAATATTTTACCAGTACAATCTTTCAGTTATCAAATGCTTTACTGAATAGGATATTGGCACAATTCTTTGCATATATCTTCTACATAATTTTAAGCTTATAATAAGGGAAAAGGAATTCGGGTAGCAGAGTGGATTGGTTTACATTGGTTTACTTACTGTGCCAGTCTCAAATCACTATAAATTTCCAGTGAAGGCAACACCTTACCTGGCTTCAGCTATCACACTGTCATGTGTGAGAGCTGCTCACACTGTGATAGGAGCTTTTCACACTGCGGTAGGAGCCAGACTGCTCTAAACTCTTGCAAGATCTGAGAAGGCTCTGGGAAAACTGGAACTGAAACTGAGAAAGCACAGCAGTGAGCAACACTCAGACCTTATGAGCAACCAGTGAAACCCTGATTGAAAAAGACCACTCAATGGAAGTAGACTATACCACTAAAATATCTAGACGGACTTTGGCTTTGTGTGTAAGAAAAGTATAACCTACTTTGATCTTCCCAAAAAAAAAAGCAACAGAGTGCATTAAAGGGACTTATATCCAAACCCAAAGATCTGTCTTTCATTCACAACACCATATTGGTGTTGCAGCTCAGCTATATTCCTAAAGGATGATTACATCAAATGCCAGAATCAAGTGACCTAAATCCGTGTGAATTATGCAGAAAGCCAAAATTGCACTATCAAACTGGGAACACATCATGATCATGCTAAACTCATGTGAAATTAGGCAGGCAACCACCCATTGCTACTCCACTTCTTGTAAATAGTCTATTAAACTGCTTGCAAGTAGCACCCTACCTCCCTTCAGAAGAAAAATTAAGAATAAAAAATTACATTCAAATACATAAAGTAAGGAAATGACAGAATTAATATTGCTTATAAGACCTTTATAGGCTTTCCTAGTATGGTGGTAAGACCCCTTGGTCCCCAGGACACCTGTCTCATTCATTCCAAAAAGGAGATTACTAACTGAATGAGCACCCATACCTAACTGAATGAGCATCTATACCATGTCTTATTTTGCTGTAACTGATTTTTTTTTCATAGCAATTTTTAATTAACTAACCTTAAAACTTGGCTCTGAAAAAGATGATTAAATATTTCTAGCCATCCCATGATTTTTTTCCTTCTAACCGATGTTTGGCAAGTGAAATTTTGTTCTATTAAACTGTCTCTACCTGGAGATGAATGAGGATAATCCCAATTTTACGAATAGAGGAAGCAATGAGATATCCCAGCCAAATCTCCCCAAATCTGCATGTCTGCTTGGAGAGACTAAATGCTTGATTTACCTCTTAGCAGCCTCACTGACACTTGCCCACTCAGTTCGCAGCCATCAGAAGGTTACAAACTTCGCAAATTGGAACCCAAGGCCTTCAGTCAGGTGTCCAAGAGAAAAAGCATGAGGCCTTCAGGGATCAAAATAACACTTGTTTTAGTGCTTTGTCTGATATCAAAAGGAGCTCTTTGATAAGGCAGAATCAGCAGTCAGTTCTCCAAGGTGGATTTAACATCATTTGGAAGGGGGCTCTGCTTGCAATGCCATTTGATTCAACACTTTTCCTTATAACTGAGGTAGGGGCAGCACAGACTTGTCTCCATCACTGATGCTACAAACCTGAACCATGACAAAATTACCCACAAAGAATAACTAAAAAGCAATTTTAGTCCTGCCATATTCTGATTTACAACTGTGTAGCACTGTAATCTCCAAATTTAAGAGTTCAAGCATGAATGCTTAAAGACAAAAAAATCCCAGACAAATCTCATTGTGTGCCCCCTCCCACAGCCAATTGACTGTATTTTGAGAGGCGTTAGGACTTTCATGGAGTTCTGCATTAAATCACTGTATCTTTCCAAGCAGCCTAATATATAATTCAGTATCCCTCAATGTACAGCAACAGCTTTTTTTTTAAAAGGCATGTAGAAGTTTTATATATAGGTTTTAGTCTGATATAGGATTGTTGAGGAAATGTATTTTTAGTTGCTCCAAGCCTGCTTATACTTAAGACTTCAAGGCTTCGTAGTCCAATGAAACATGCCTCCCAAGCATTTCTAGTCATTGCTTAGAACTATTTTGAGTTAAATCACAGAGACAATCATTTGAAATGGTCTCACCACACCCTCAAGTTTACTCTCCTGAAATTTCTCCATGGCCGGCCTCTAACCCTCTTACCGTAAAAAACCCTTTGAAAAGCCACAGCAGGAACTTTGAAGTCTCTTGCTTGCGTTACTCAGAAATCCAGTAATTAGAGGAGCAGAACTTGAAAGCATCTATAAATCATCAGCTGGGTGCTTCATTTTCTCTCAGCAGCTTTATTGGGCTTGTTTCTTGCTTACACATTCTGCATGTTCTGTTCTGGTTTTATGACTAGGTTAAGGACTTGGGACCACGAGTTAGTCCACAGAGATGCAGGCATACTTTCTTTAAACCAGTATAGCAGATGCCATAATAAACATGCTTCCCAGACTCCCTGCACAATACTTAACAACAGCAGAATTGCACCCACACAGTCCTCTGGCTGGAGATGCTAACACACAGTAGAAACAATTAAATTTATTTCCAGAGTGCTTTCTATCAACCTAGTATTGTGAGTGACAAGATCTCCTAGAGGCAATGGTAGAAAGCTATAATGATATGCAGAAATGAAGATGTCATGTCCAGGAGTAAAATTCATCTATTACACTGAATCAAAAGTAACTTATATACCACTAATCTGTACCAGTAAGTGGGATTCATTTTCTTTATATCTTGGTACATGGTATTTATACATGGTTACAGCAAAACAGTATTTCTGTCCTCTTCACCATGGCATCCATTGGTAAAAAACATGTCCCAATCCAGACTGACAATTATCTGAAGAAGTGACAAGGCAAAGTGAATTGAACATTATTTCTAATTCTTTGGGGGGAATCAAATCTACCTCAAATGATGTTAATGTAAATTGCTGTGGCAAATGTGACATCTCTGTCTGAGAGCATGTTAATGTAATTTACTGCAGTGAATATCACATCTCCATCTGCTGAAGCAATCTGTTAAAATTCACCAAGATTATTATCTTCAAGAGGCAGAGGTTTTTAATCTTTCTGGTTGCTGTTTTTCAAGTTCCTTCTGATGGAAATAGTATCTAACATGTGATGCTGACTGACAACATTTGATTAAATTAAAAATGGAGTGTATAAATTCCTAGCTCCTAACCAGTTCACTATAAAATAGCAGCTGGTAGGTAGTTAAGGCCAGAATTTAAATTTCAATTTAAACGATGATACTCAGAATATTCTTTTTCAGCCAGAATAGTTGTAGATAGAGACTAATGCTATGAGAATAATATAATCAATTTTATATTTTCCTAAATTATGTCAGCTTTTAACAAATCTTTGTTTATTATCAGAGAGCCAAAAAAAAAAACTTCTCCGAAGTAAAATAGCCTACCTCGAGCAGTTACATAAAAGTTAAAAGAATCTGTGAAAGAATGCAATCGTTACTGCTATTTCATTAAGGTCATACAGTGTTTAAAACACTACAATACATCCTGTAAGCACTGTCTGTATGGAAATCAAGAAAGAAAGGCTGAAATATCTCAAGAAGTCACATATCTTTCCTACCTAGTCTGTATTCAAAATGCTTAATCTATGGATAGATGGATATACGGAAAGATGGATAATTTACTCTTAATTGAAAATGTTCCAAAGCCTAATCTAGGGAAGACGTGTCATGTAACTACACAAAATGTTATAAAATTGTATTCCATGGAAGTCTAAAATGGGTTCAAAAAGACAATACTTGCACAAGATCATATAAATGATGAAATTTATGTTAAAAACAAATTTCACTGAAATTTTTTCACCTCAGCAGCTGACAAGTATTATGATCATAAACAGAAAAATACCCATTAATACTTAATGGAATAGCACCTTTTGGAGAAAAATAGATAAGGTGCAATAATACTTCAATAGTTTTAATTAAAGTCCATTGCACTGATCAAAACAGCCAAGTATCCCACTCCTAGCCACTTTTTCAGTGTTTGAGTACACATGTCCAGACTGGCTAGGGAGCCCTGAGGCTTGAAGGATAAAGTCAGAGAGCACAGAGCTTTGGAGTTGTGGAAATGTGGAATAAAAATTATTACTAAGATCAGTAAGAAAAGAAGTTAAGAGGTTAGTTCCTTTGGGGATGGAAGTGTTGCTTAATTTCCTGTCCCTTTTTCCCATTAGAAGATGGATTCCTTCCTGGTAGTGATGAAGCACAGAAGAACTTCACAAAGTCAGATTGTAAAGTCAGACAAAGTGAGACAGTAGAAATTACATCTACTCGCTGTTCCAGCCTCACTTTTTCCAGCTCTATCTGGCTGCTGGACAGCTTCTTCACTTTGGGGTATTGACACCTGCTGGCCAGTATAAAAATAGCAAACTGCTTTTTCTCAGGAACACAGTCCCAGTGCTGGATGCATATGGTTTCAAATTATTTCCCTGCCATATGGTAGAAACTTTCTGTTTGAAACTGGTTGCAAGTAAAAATCATAATTTTAAAACTATTATGTCTTTTAAAAATATCTGGTTTGGAATTTCTTGTACTACTAATGTCAAGACTCCCTGAACAATGGAAATGTTACCAAGTCTTTCCAGATACTCCAGTATGTTATAAATAACAAAAATGTTTCTTGGTTCCTGATTTTTGTGGATTTCAGTAAATCCAAAGAACTGTGTACTACAGATTTTTCTGGAAAACATACTTCTATTGTTTGTGTTTAGCTGTATAATCTAAATGAAGGACAGCATCTTTCAAAACATTTACACAAAGTAAATATTTTCAGTGAAAGACAGGAGAGTGTCATGAAAGAAAATCCTCTGAGGGTCAGTAAATGCACAGGAATCAATCTTGGCTTCATCTAAAAGTGTTTGGAATCAGAGATCATCAGGGGAAATGCAATATACTTGTTATTTCTGCTTTCACTCCTCATACACCTTTTCTTAGGTATCCCTTTTGACCATTCTCAATGACAAGACATTGTGCTAAGCTGCCTTTTGGTATGGTTCCATATGAAAATTCTTAAATAGTGGAAAATGTCTATTAATGAAAAGATGCTACCATAGATAAATGCTATGACCACCATCCTACCTCTTGCTAGTTGGGGCTTAAGGACAGATTCATTTGCATTCCTTTATGATGCCACTGGAGGCAGGCTCACAAGAGTTTTCTACTTAACTCTACATCAAATAATATCTCAGTAAGTGTTTTCCCTAATTATAAAAAGAAAGCTTTGCATTAAACATTCCAGTATTGGTACTCACTCACTTATATTTTACAGTCTGTATGTTCAATATTCAAAAAGTTGGGCAAATGCACTAAGGGTGAAAACTTGATTCTCACCTTTAGCACACATTAAATCCCTGACAAAACTACTTTATTGAAAAGATTGAAGAGTAAAACGGTTTTAATTAACTGCAGAATAATCCTCAGAACTTTGACATTGACTTCATGATCTCCACCAGTTTTCTTCAATATTTCTGAATGTTCCTGTGGAAACAAACCCTAAGAAGGGTTAACTTTGTTTCTCTATATGTCTGTTTTGAAAAAACTATTATATTCAGTGACTATAAAAATTAATTAGCCATGCTGATAAGGAAGACTGTAATCTGATTGTCATCTGTTTTCACTGAAGGAAAGATGGAACCATTTCATTTTCACCACTACAGCTCCCTTCGTCTCATCCAAACACTCTGAGCTACTGTAAGCTGAAATGGCATGACGTATGGCTGGAGGGACATTGTAATGCAGTACCTTTTTAAATGCCACCTAGTTTACATTTTAAGTTATACAAAATCTTTACTACCTTGTCTAGCACTATCAGACCACTTTTCTACTCTATTCATGAGAAGAAAAAGGAGGAACTGTATTGATTGCTGGACAGTGAGAGGCAGGTACTGAAGCATAATCAGAATGAGAGAAAAGAGAGGAAGGGAGAAAATCTCTTTGTACTCTTCATAAGTGATAATAGAGCATTTACATAGATAAACAATATAAATCTGCACTGTGAACAAATACAAGTGTCATGTATCATGGTGGGAAAATCTCATAGTCTAAGACACAACAGGACAAGTAAAAATCTATAATATGCATGGGGTATTAATGCAGTGAGTAAAAGAAGAACGCTAAGAAGGAATAGTTGTCAGGAGTGTGTGAGCTGACAGTCAACAACCTGAACAATCAAAGCTATTCTGTGTTTTGACAGACTTCTGTAGATGGAAGAAGTCTTACGATATTCCACAGGGATTGAATAAGTTTCTTTGTCATCACCAAGAAGACCTGCCCATATAAATGTTCTTATAAATGAATAAATAAAACTCAGAAATTAACTTATTCCTTGCAATATCTCCTCATGTGAGGGAAACACTGATTAGTATCTTAGCAAAAATGCAAATAAACAAAAAACATACGGGGTAGTTGACTTTGTAAAATAAGCACAAATACAGAATGCAGCATGTAATAAAAATGACTGCAAACCCCTGCTCCTGGAAATACAGTTTGTAACTTACACGGATCACTCTGTTGTTAGTTCTTCTCACTTGCCTTTAGTTTGCAATTCTTTTACTTATACAGTCAGAGTATAACACTGGTTTGCCCACATAGTTGGCGGCATTTTCCGGGTCTTGCTGAAATCAACCAGAGTTGTCAGAATGGAGGTAAGAGAAAGTGAATACAACATCATGACATCTGGGGAGCTAGCTCAATTTCCTGTCTGGTTTTAGAAACTCTCTGGAGAACCAAATGCTCTTGGTTATCTTTTCTTATGTACACTTCTTTCTCTCTTGGTTATATTTTCTTACACCATTCTTGCAGTAAGAGAAGAGGAATGGCATTTAGTTGTGTGTCATAGCTGGAATGGGGTCAGAACCTGTGGTTTCTCTCACACTGAGCAGGATTACTACTGCAAAAACACAACATCAGTAAGGTAAAACTAACCTGTCTCACAACGGTCTAATCCCAGCTCATGTTCCCTGTTAATGGGTGAACAATCCAAAACTTGGTGAATTCTGCTTCACAATGATAGGAAAAGCTGACATCAAAGGATCAAAAAGCGATGTCTCTATGAATGCTTGGCCACCACAAGCCAGTTATCCCTGTGGTAACTTTTCTGATACCTCCTGCTTAAAACCCAAAAAGGCAGAAGGATCGTGAGGCCCCACTTTTAGCTGAGGAGCCACTGGCGCGAGGTTACCATCTGCGGGCTTGTGACTGAACACCTCTAAGCCAGAATTCCCACCTAGAAGCTTGATGCTGTGCTGCTGCATCATCGGTCGCTCGAGACTGACCCAGGAGATGACAGCCTTGTTCAGAATTAGCGATGACAAGCCTTCCTCATAGGAGAAGTAAAACTCCTATCTTCAAACCAGGGCAGATGGAGGTCATCTAGCCTTGTAAGGCCACCCATTGAAGAGAAGGACACTCTTACAAAACCTACAACCTGTGGGCTTTGCTGTCAGCATCCTAGCTAACTAGGCCTTGGCAGTTTAACCTCAGGTGTAACTGGTAGGGCCAGTTCTGCGCACACTGTGCCTCACCTTAAAAATCCACTGCACAGGATGGAAGGGCTCACTCTCACTTGTCTGTATGGACAGGCAAGGGTCGAAACGGCAGGTGACAAGGTGCATTGGAAGCTGCAGATCCAACCTTGCATGTGTGCAGATCAGGGCATTGGTCACTCGAGATTGCCCCAGGAGATGACAGTCCTGGTCGGACACTTCCTGATTGCCTAAGCAGCCTTTTTTCTCATCAGTTTTGCCTCTACCACATGCCTTTGGTCATCATGCCTGTAGTAAGTGTGGTTAAAGCCCTTCCCCAATCTTTGCTTGCGAAGCCAAGCTATCAATAGCTGGAATGGGCCCAGACAACACTTAAATCTTCTTTAAAGGAAAAGGGTTCTGGGATCGTTGTTGATTTGCTAATGTTTCTATCTTTGCAATTACCCTTATTGAGAAAAAGGAAGAAGGAGTGAGCAGACACATCTAACCAGTGCTAAGATACCACCTCAAACCTGAGAGCATTCCACCTCAATTTGCAGCATTTATTTCCACAAAACCCTTTCACAACTGGATAATAGTAGTCTTCATATTTCTCAGGGTGAAAGCAAGCACCTGCTTTGTTTGTAATTAAAATAAAAAAGGAAAATTAAATATATATATATCAAGCTCTGGTTGAAAATTAGCTGATATGGTGGCACCGAAGTAAGAAATGCAAGATGCTAACTTCATACTTTGAGAAGCATCTGCATACCTTCAGTTTTGCTAATGCTTATATTCAGAACTCTTGGCTTCCTATCTGTGCTGACAATTGTGCTCCCTGTTTTACATGCAGGCATGTTTGGAGCTCACAAGCAAGGTATCCCAGCCCTGTAGAAATGCTAAGAAAACACCACCAGTGTAGAAGTTCGTACAAAGCATAGCAGTTTCAGATGTTCCCATTAAATACATTGCTGGAGTGTTGCCAGCCTTATACTCCAGCCCAGAACTTTCCTCTAGGGAGCAGAACACCTGGACTTTCCAGATACCAGAGAGAAATTAAGTTCATAATTTTCCATAAGAGTATCCTAACTACCAGGCAAGTAGGGCTAAGGCACTCTCCCAGAACAAAAAGATACGTATACCAAACTGTTCTCATGAGTATATGAGAACTTTGTTCTGTAAGTGCCTGCTTTAAAATGCATAAGTATACTTAGAAGCAAAAACTGGGGAGTGGCACCAGCCTTTTCCTCACTATGTACCCTAGTTAATGCAAAGGCATACTCCCTCATGCTCGTCTTCTTTTATTACTTCTTGAATCTTGTGTTCCCAACTGTATAATGGTTCAGCGGAATAGTTTTACTTAGCAAAAAGGAGGAAAACACCACTACTGCCCTCTACCTGGTTTGTGCTTGTGCTCCCCTGTAACACAGTTTAGGACAGTACCAAGGAGTGCATAGACCTTAAACTGATTGCTTTGTTTGGTAACTACAAATCTGTTACATGTCCTGAATAATATCACTCTGGTTTCTATTAGAGGAGACAGGGATGATCCAGACAGTCCTTCACAAAGGCATAGCCTTATTACCTAAACTCAGGGAAGGCAGAATTTGAGCAAGTCCCTACTGAGTGGCAACAATCTGTTGGCCTATTTAGGCACCTGGCACTTGGCATGTGCTTGTGAATCTCAGGCTAGGTCCTGACTTAACTCAGGGTTGAGATTTTCGGTGCTGGATCCAACCTCCAAGCTAAGTTTTCATACATGCATCACAGTAATTCAGTCTCTTTTGTATTCAGAACTTCTGAAACATTTACCAATATCTACTTAGCTGTACCACCAAGCTGATCTAAAATTCAGAGATTTTAATTTTAACTGCTCAGTCCCACAATAGACTCTGAATTATCCTTCTGTTTCAGCAGTTCAGAATTTTAAAACCTGACTTTAATTACCCATAAATTATAACGTTCATATCTCCTCTAATGTTAACAATTTGAAGAGACATGAGACTGCCAAAGGGGACAGAAGAAAAGAATGGATTTAAAAATGCAATAATAGAACAACTTACAAAACAAGAAGGGTCCTCTGTTTAATTTGTATTCTGTATTTGATTACATATCTTCCTGCATGCAGGCTCTGCTTTTTACCTTTCTGGATTTCCAGGAGAATTTTCTTAATACACACACTGACCTTTTGCAAACAGTATAGAGAGAAAGGGTTTAATATTCATTTCAATCACTGTAAAGGTTTCATGCAGCACACAAAATGGAGGTTGTTAGTCTATATTGGTGCAATACAATAGATATCTATAAGCCTAATTTGTAAAATGTGGGCCTTTATTCCCTGATAAAAAATACCACTTCAGTGAAAGAGGAACTTTCCATATTGAGTTCATGCTTTGTGAAACACTTTACATGTGGCAAGGGAGACAAGAAAAGAAAGCTGAAGTTTATTCCTGAGGTTTCAGCAGGTTGAGACAACTAAAAGGTCTTTGCCAAAACTGTATGGGAAGATGCCTGATAGCCTGCACTATGTGGTCCTTGGCTTTTGGAGCATCATAGGAGGTAAAGTTTGGTACTCACAATAGGGCCGCATTTGCCTTTAGGTATAAGACACTAAAAAAATTGCACCGCATCTGCGTGTGGAGGATGAGGGTAATTTTTAAGGACATTAATTAGGGAAAATTTCACTTACAGTGGAACTTTAACTTTTTTGTGTTCTGATATTATTCAAAACTCTCATTTGGCATTTTAGTGTTTGTGAACTCAGGTTAAATTAAGAGCTTTAATCGCTATACTTGACCTATCTCTGCAAAAGAAGGAGTAGGGCAGATTATGATTACGTAAGTGTTCTGGATAAGAATTTCCATACTTTTACACAGCTGGATCTAAATTCATCTCTGTCTCTGAATTCCCTAAATAAAAAACATTTGGCTTCCTAGCAACTTTATTTGTCCTAGGTCATTCAGATACATTTTTGCAACTCAGTTCTAAAACAGTTTGGTTTGAAATTATAAAAAAAAACCCTGTGTTGCATGTACAATTTCTTTTGCTGTGAAACTCTTACACTAGGCAGCAGAAACAAACTGGAAGAGATGCTTCTTAATTTATTTCCTGCTCCTTATTGGGTCAAAGGATGTTTCAGGTATAAACCAGAAAAAAAAAAAAAAAAACTATCCCTTGCCTTTTGTGTATAACAGTAACTTGAGGAGAGATACAGAGATGTCACACTGAAATGAGTGTAGGAAAGATTACCCAGATAGCCAGTGGGCTGAAGGTCATGGCATTCAGACTGAAGCTGAGAGCCATTTTTGTTCAGTTTTAAGGAGAAGGCTAATGGTGATCCAGCTGGAAAACTTTCTTAATGGGGCAGAAAGGTGGAGGAGTCAGTTCTTGATGGTGCACAGATATAAGGTGATGGGAGATAGACACAGATATTCAGAAAAAGCATCACAATGAAGGCAATCAGACATGGGGGCAGCTTACCTATCTGAGTAATCTTAACCATTGAAGGTACTCAAAACTTGACTGGACAAGGTCATGAAGGAATGACCTAGGACATCACTGATTTGAGCAAGGATGGGAAGACATAAACTCAAGAAGTCTCTTAATTTTTCTACAGTTCCAGCTACAGTGCATGCTACTGTTGCTGAAGTGGTTGTGTTTCAGCTACACAGATGTGCTAGGGGATGCCTACTGCACAGAGCAAATCCAAGACCCACATCCATAAAGTAAGTTTCTGGTTCTGCACTGACTTCAGCAGAAGGCCCTCGGCTTCAGTTCTGGTTGTTTACATTTATTCATTGGTGCAAGTTCTGATGTTCATAAAGACGACCTTGAAGTTTCTTCCTAACAGTTCTGCTTTGTTTAAAGTATATGCAAGAGCAAAGTAAACCAAATTCAAGTTACTAAAGCTGCCATTAATTAGCCATAATGAAACATTTTGTTTCATCTCAAAACCTAATTTAATAGCTTTGTGTTTCTATCGTGCATTTTTATCCGTCATAGTGCTTCATTATTTCCATGGTTTTTCGCTGACAATTGAAAGATGGAAAATAAAGCGTGCAATGTAAATCAGACCAAGTTTTCCTGAGTACCTACTCTTCATATAAAAACAAACAAACCAACAAATTAAAAAACCCAAACCCAAAACCTAGTACAGAATTGTGTGGTTTCCATGGCTGCTACTATCCTATTAAGTTTCATACCCAGAATGATCTCTTACAGCAACTCTAAAAAATAGCCAGGCACAGGAATCTGCGTACTTCTAAGTTTGGGTTTGCTACATTTCATTTTTCAGTTCTTGGATCTGTTGCCATGGTTTTATGCAAATATGCCTCAAACTTTAATCAGACCTGGAATGGACTTTTGCAATCCACACAGGCGTTAGGATCTCAGGTTTTTAATGATTTTTTGCATCTTTTTGAAGGCCATCACTAATCTATACAAAAAAAAAGAGATTATAATTTAGACTGTACTGACATAAAAAGACCTGAATTTCTCCCTAAGATGCCCAGACAAGACACAGGAGGATAAAAAACTTGTGCATGTCCAGCACAGAAGGATTCTGGAGGCGTGGTGCCTGGTGATCAGAAACGGCATCAGTTTAGGAGAACTAAATTGTTATTCCAGCACCTACAAGTCAATGGGAAAATCAGCAACTATTTTAGGCACAGGAAACAGTGGCATAGCTACACTGACAGTATTGCCCTCTCACATAAGCATCATCTCATTGTTTGCAAATCATTGGGTATCAATAGATTCCTAAAGTAGTGTGTCCATAGTGGTGCCCAAGCTTCATATAAATCCTTCTCCAGAGTAAGCTGACACTTTGAAAACAATCTGCTTTCTCCCTGTTTATCAGTGTAAAAGATAAACATATTAAGTCTGTTTGAATTTATACAATCAGATCAGGCAACATTTCCTGCATGCATTTGGACAGTGTAACTCAAAGTTCATTTAAGCCCAGTATTACATTTTATCTGAAAATGTCAGTAAACAAGGTGTTTCTGCATGTGTACTTATATCAGTTAATGACTTTTTTAAGTGACAGCTACTTTGTTTCTGTTTTGTTAAACAATTTTTGGTAGAATTTTGCAGTTTGAAATTTCACTTTAGTTCCCCCAAAATTACACTTTAAGAATATCTTGCACACTTTCTTGCAACAGCTAAATATCATAATTTCTGGGAAATTATATACAAACATCACAGGTGTAACTATGGGTATGTTTCTGACTAGGCAACTAACATAATGCTGCCAAGGAGAGATGTAGTGGAAGCCAGATGAGATGGAATTTTGCAACATCAGGTCCTTTATGGATGCACATCCAGGGGAAAATCCAAGGTTAAAGTTTCTATCTGCATCTGTGTTACCTGCTGTCCAGTTTACCCAGCTGAAAATTCATAACCTGCTGAATTTTACTGCTTCCAGTTACTTAGTCTAGTTCCTCCACAGATATTTTGATTATTGCTACATTTCACTGGACCCCAGCTTACTGATGTGTCTGCAGCTGGGCCACGTGCTACAAGGGTAGGAACTGACAACATTCGTTTTTTTGAAAGTATTATTACTGTTTCTATTTACCCAAGCCTATTCCTGCAGTGGGCCAAACTGTAATGATTTCAAATACTACTCTAATGACAAGTGAATTTTTAATGGTGACAAATTGCAAATATACAGATTTTTTCAGGTGAGGAAGCAGAGCAATTGTGCTGCGCACACTGTGCAAAGAAAATCCATAAATATGACTGAAACCCTTGATGCTGAGTTACATGATTTAAATACATGACTCATGCTCTTCTCATATTATAAAATGATAATGACCATCTTTCAAATACAGAGTTCCTGAAGAGACCAAGGAGAAGCTGTCTCCAATCTGAGATAGACTGAATTTTCCCTGACCTTGTATTCTCTTTTTCTCACTAAGATGAGTGAGAAATTTCACATGCCTATCTATCTGCCATCCTTTGGATCTCAGTATGCACAGCTGCATATCTCACCTTTAAATGTTTTGAATGCTACAATTCAAACTGCTAATAATCACCTTAGGCAAGCATAATTTTCAAAATGTGGCCAATGTATTTACTCTATTGACTGTACTCTCTGAAGTGTGGCAAGAGAGATATCCTGCAGAGACTAAAGAAACTATATGTACTTCCCATGAGTAAAACTGCCATCGTCTTTTCTGTATTCCCACTAACTGGCCTGATTATCCTTACAACCGAGCTGATTTTACACTGGAACAATTCCATCATCTTCATAGAAAATTGTTTTCATTTCAATTTAATCTCAGGATAAGTATCAGGCTCCAAACACCATTTAATCCACAGAAAATTATAAGAATTTTAAAGCAGGTTAGTTTGAATTGTAAGCTATTTGATTTCATCTCTTTAAAAAAAAAAAACAACAAACAAACAAAAACCAACCAACCACCTTTTAGCACTGAAGAAATAAGACCAGGAGATTTATCCATCATAATTATTTGAGTTACATAGACTATTTTGTGCATCATTTACTCCAGTGTTAGTAATTTCAGATTCTACTCCAAGGGAAATGAAATTAGCACTGAAAAAAATCTGTATTTTTCAGGCTTGCAGTCTCAGACACATATAATTTTTAACACTCTGCAGAAATTCTCCTTGGTTATAACATGCGTTACAGTGGTTTATCAAAGCAGAACCAAAAAACAACTGGAGAGTATTCTTCAAAATAAATTAAAATCAAACAAGTACTAGGATATACCTTATATTAGATTCACTTATTAGCTTTCCAGGGTTTCATTTTCTCTTTCCAAAATATTGATGCAAGTTTGTAAGTGGAAATAGTATGATTTTGAGCTTTGAATACATAATATTTACTCCAAAGTTCAAATTATTACAAAAAGATAAAAGGCACTGGCTGAAACTCCTAAAAATGTTACTAAATAGAAATATTTCTATATTTGTTTCTATAAAATAATTAAAAAAAAAAATAAAGTGGCCATCACTTGCCTTTCAAGTTAGTTCCTAAGCAGAAATTGCAAAACTCAGTGATCACTGAGTGTGTGTCCCCAGCACTTCTCCCAGGGACAGCAAATTTTATTTCTCTTTCCTCTTCTAGATCCCAGACTTGTCCTTCATCCTGCCCCACCACTTTAACCAAGCACAAGCCATCATGAAGTAGTCTGATTCAGAGCTATGAACAAACTGGTAAGTATTCATAGACTTCTTGGCTGGCTGATACCTCTTGGATCAGCTCAGGGCTAACATCTTCCTGCAGCATCAGCAGGAACACATAGTCAGATCTCTATCTAACTTTGCAATACCTTTAAGTTTTTGTCAGACTTTGCTAAACTGCACAACATAAAAGAAATATTGAGGTGAATAAAGGACAGGTAACCACTGTGTAAACCTGATTTTATTAGAAAGTCAGGATAAAAGCAGTATCACTGATGTTGTCATCAATCCTGTTCTGTTACACCTCGAGTCATATTTGTATTGCATAGTTTAAAGAATTCCAAAATCACAGAAATTCTGAACAAGTACATCCTGTAAATCCCAATAAAAGACTGTTTATAGTCTCCTGGAAGCACTTTCAACTTCTGGTTCTGTGAAAACTATGTATGATGTTCTAAAAGCTTATTGCAATACTCCATGCAGCTTTGACCTTAAATTTAAGCAGAACAACAGAAACGCTATGTTTGAAGTATTATTTATTTGACCTGAGAATGGCTTGGGATTTATTGTAAATTTGGAGGCTGCAGAGCTCTGGAAGAAGCTTTTAGCAATTCATTAATTTACCATCTTTGTAGGTATCCTGAAAGGTACAGATAGTCAATTTTAATTTTTTTCCCCCAGACTTGGACTCTTTTACGCTTATGCTGGCAAACACAAAACCATTATAAGCAGAATAAAGTACAACTTTCCAAGTAGTTAGTGAGGCTCACAGGTGAAAGGGCTAGAACTGTTACTTGTAAATAAGTGCATGTAGGACTGTTATTACTTAATTTCACAGTGAGTGATGCTTCAGAAAAAATATTGTTGTTTAGCATTAGAAAACAGAATAGTACACAAGAAGAACTTTTGAAACTTTGGAGAAAGGAGTACTGAAGAGCAGCTACTCTTACATGAGTAAGTGAGTACCACCCGCCTTGTCCATGAGCATGTCTGATGATAAATTGGCACACATTTCCCACAGGAGCTGCTACCATCACTTTCTTAATAAATTCAGTTATACAGTTGAGGATACTTTTCTTAAGATTTTGTATCAACTCAAGGACATTAACCCATTTGAAAAATATTGAATTATTCTCTGACATCGAGTCTTTGCCATCCAGTTCCAGTACTCATACACAATAGTTCAACTGTACTGTTGAAGTTTTAAATATAAATTTTAATAAGCTTTTAATTTCTTATTTTTTTATTTTTAATTGTAACAGGAATTACTTAGAAAATTACATTAGAAAAACGTGGAAAGTCTTCAGCTTCCTTGCAATAACCAGTACCTGAGTGGTTAAGATGCAGGAAGCTTTTGGGGGCTTGAAGCTCTAGGCTTCTGTATAACATAGTTCTGTCTCACTGACAGAAAAATGAGACAAGTGATTGTCCATAGAACTGAAAGACTCTGCTTTCAACTGTTTTCATTGTGTAGCCCTTACTATTTTCATACATGTAAGAAATCAAAACAAACTTAATCCACATAAAAAGAAGCAACCTTTATAAAAATAAAATAAAAATATCAGTCTCTTTTATGCTCTTCTCCTGATGAAAAAAAAATCTCCTCTCACTTAAAGAGTGTTTCCTGTCAGATTCTGTATGTGCTTTTCCAGGAAAAGTTCAGCTCTAGTGAAACAACATTTTCTGATGGAAAAAAAGCCTTTCCTCTGGAAAATTCCCCACTAGCTTGAATTCAATTCCCTTCCTCGAGGTCTCAAGGAGAGTTATAATATTCATTCCTGCTATGCTTTCAGAATAACTTCCAACCTGCCATGTTGTTGCTCTGGAAGACCTGTGTCTCTTAAATTGCTGCCCCAAAGGTATTTTGCCCTGCTAGAGCTAAAGCTTTCACTTTCCCTGCATTAAAATGCCTGCTCTTGAAGCTGATGTGAGCAGCAGCCACAGAAAGCAATTGACATGTCTCAAAGCTCTCACAAACCTCAGGCGTGCTCTGTGTCCTTCAGTGCTGCCTCCTGCTATGCAACAGATCCATAACTGTGCAGAACTGTACAGGACCTCCAAGTAGCAACCCCCCACTCCCCTCAGACCTGAGAGCGCAGGGCATCAACAATGGGGGTGATGAGACAAGGCACAGCCTCTTGCCATCCACTCTCAACTGTGTTGCCTGTAGTTTAACGCAACCCATACAATGGATTTTGGGGAAGTCACAGCAATGAAGGATTTCTGCTTATCCATACTTGCAAGGCAGTTTTCCTTAGCACAGAAACTGCTGCAAGGCAAGACACTGAAAAGACACATTTCTTCATAGCATGCTTTCCCTCATACGCTGTTCCATTATAGCTTAATCATGATTTTGTGACATCACAAGCCGTTACAGGTTTGTGCTGCACTAGGAAGTCCACATGTCCCTTACAGGTAAGCCACAGATGGAAGACCACTAAGCTTTGTCCCTCCAAAATGTTGACATAGTTACAACAAAGAGTTATACAAGATCTTGTTCCGAATTCATAATTTTTCATTGTTTCCCATTCAAAAAAAGAAGTGTAGTGTGAAACTGTACAGACATATCACCATCCAAGTTCAATCAAAAATACAAAGAATTCAGCATACAATCGGCATCATTTTATCACTTTGCATAGTTGGGAGATGTAAACCATTGCAAATATAGTACTTGATATACATGGTGTATGCAATGCAATGCCATGTAAAGCCTTATTTATGCAGCAGTGGCCTTAACGATAAATAAAATGGGCTTGACAAGGACAGACTTAATGATGTGTCACTCTCATTTGAACTCCTATTCTGTCTCAGAACAGTGGGTAAGAATTCATCCATTCCTCAATGGGTTCTTCTAGTAAGAACTCCCATTAACCTCTTGTGAACTCTTTATAAACTCAGGAGCACTGAAAATGTTCTAAACAAGTAAATGGTGAAAATATTAAATAAATGTTGCAGAAACACAAGTCTGCTATGATTTATTCCTTGAAATCTTTCACCTTGCATAGATTTGAAGACAAGGACTTTCTTTCCTTCATAATAGGTATAATTTGAGTGATTGATTGTGTGGTTAAAAATTGAATTTTGTACCTTTGAGATATGCATTGTTTAAGTACCCAATATATTTGAGCCTCCTTTTGTTTATGGATCAGTAACTGCTCCACTAGTTTGCATTCAAAGCTGCAGCTTTTTTTCCCCCTCTGCTTATTGTCAGTTTCTCTAGCAAACTATGTACCTTTCTTAAAGATTTTTTTCCTTAAAATCCCTTTCAAGTAATTTAAAATTTTTAAATAAACAAACCTTCAGGAAGAAATCCTATAAAAATTCTTATCCCAAGGGATTGTAAGACTTACGTTCCTATCCAAATACAAATTCCTGTCATAGACTCAGTACAGTCCACGATTCACAAATCCTATGGGATTATTGCAGAGCATTAAAAACATATACACACTGGCATACTTTTCATTAGTAAAAACTGTGAGAGGAAACTACAGAGAACAGAGATCACTCTATACAAGGATGTGATTCCAAAGTTTATGGCTTTACAGAATGAAGCAGATCTCACAAAGAAAGAGAGAAGTGGTTTATTTCCTTAATTTGTTTTTATTCTGAGGAAGTCACATTGAACAATTAAACCAACCCATATCAGTTAGAGAACCCACTTATCTCTAAAACACGACAGTAATGAAGGGACTTTGAACTTAAGACATACTTCAGAATTAAAATTCCAGTGTAAGCAAATGTGAAGGTGATCTGCCTCCTTCTTCCAGTAGAGTTTGGAGCATCTGAATTCCTCATGACTGTCACATTTACCTGTTAGTCCTAAAGTGCAGCCATGTGTAATCATCATATGCTCTATAGAAAATTCTCCATTCACAATATTCAAATATCTCAATATTTTCGCCTTTAAAATTCTGTGAAAATTGCTCTCTCGTTTTGGATTTTTTTTGTACTAAACATCCAAAAAGGCTCTTGGCTCCAACAGTCATAACAGCCTCATTTTCAATAGCTTATTTAACTGCTACTTCTATTCCATTTTTAATCATTCATGCCATGTTCAATCCATGCATGGAACATAACCTATTCTCTTCAACTGAGTCTCTGTAAGAACACTTCATTAATTTTTCCACATATTTCTTGATTTTATGAAGATATCTTCCCACCTTTGTGCCTGTCTTTTATACCATTAACTCTTCTTAGCAAAGATCATATTTAATTTGTCTATTCAGAATTATGGAGTGAATTTCTGAAGTTGAATAAATATTTGCACATCTGAAAAAACATAACATCCTTTATATGCTTATGCTCCTACACATTGGAACACAAATTGAACTCTGTGTCTTAACATTGCATGGATTTCATATATTTTTGAGCTTCATGTTGAGCATTGATGTTAGGAAGTATGGGTCTGTTAACAGACATGACGTCGTTTGAATAGCTGATCAAATAAGAAGAGAAGCGACATGAGTGGATATTACAGGAAAAAATTTTAGCTTAAGTCACAGACAACTACATTTTGGAAGTCTAAGATAGACAATTGAGAGATAAATAAGCAAAATACATAGTTGTCTAAGATGAAATGGCACTGCCAACTATCCTTCCAACACTAAGCTGTCCTTACTTCTGCAGAAGACTTCTGAGGAAGTAGTAAGTATGTATGTCAGCTACTAATAAGGCTTAAGGGGAGATAATCTCCTAGTGGTAACCTCAACCCTTATATCTGTCCACAATGCACAACCTGTCCACAGTTGAGCAAACTCAACTATCTAATGTGTTCTTATCCTAGTTCAGAGCTCTGCCATGACAACATGGAGTAGATCTTCTTCCTTGAAGAAGTAAAATTCAATTTTAACATTTCTGATAAACCATGAGCCAACATTTGCCACCCATTTGTACTACATGTATTCAATAAGTATTTCTGGTACCTGGAGCGTATCAATGCATTAGATTAATCTAGCATCCAAAGTCAGCAATCATTACAGCAGTTTTCCTGTCTACATTATTAGTCCATATTTTTCCAAATGAAAATACAGGGAAAAAAAAAGACAGAAAGCCTCAACCCTACCACCCCTCCATATTATTCTTTAAATTACTTCCATAGAAGTAAATAAACAAAATATGAATTGCAGCCATGGTCTTCCACTATACAGAGAGGAAAAAACATATAAAGATGGTGCAGGAAAATTCCAAACTACAAATTATGCTAAGAGCAGGACTTGATGAGTCACTCCAGAACGCAGACAAGCTGTGCAACTTCTGAGATGAGAAAGAAATATAGAACACTCTCATCCCTGGGTACTACTGCAGTATCACACGTTCTGTGTGATATGACTTATACAGTTAACATGCACCACTGAACAAAATTTGTGCATCTGTAAAAGGATTCTTGATATTTACTTTCTTGTGGCTTTGCTACAAGACCTCTAAGAGACTAAGTTAAGTAACTTCATCTACAGGCACTCATCTGAATTGCCCAACTCAAGAATTCAGTTGTTCTGATTCCTTTCATAATGTTGTGGGAAGAAAGGCATAAATAAACCTAATCTTCTTTCAGGAGATCTATTGCTCCCCCTCCAGATAGTAAGAATGAATCTCAGTCTCTGCTCTGAGCTCACCAGTGCTACTGCTTTAAAACACAGCAAAGAAATGAGATTAAGCATCGTACATGACCCTGTTGAGTCAGAGTTTTTAAACACCGTGCTTATTGTCAATAAAATCTTTTTTCCAAATTGCTGGTATCAAATTCATTAGACAGGTGTGTGACAAAGAGTAAAACAGTTTAAAAAGGAGAACAAATAAAATACACAGCAGGATTAAGAAACAATTAATGCAACACAAAGAGCTGGCAGGAAAGTGATGACTTGGAGCCTGCTATTTATCAAAAGCTGAAACATAGTAGGTGGATAAGGTTATTGTATTTTTCTATCAGTGACATCTGCTTTCTTGGTTGATTCTGTAGGCAGTAAGCACTTCAAAGCCATCTTTAGCTTTGCATGTGGTTAGGCTACTAAATCCAATGGGAATGCATAAACTCTTCTGCATAGCTTATCCTATTGAACATATCTAACTCATGTTATTGTGCTACAGAGCAGTACAGAAAAACCTGCTTGCTCCTACCTCCTACCCCCCAAAAATAAACATCTATATTAAAATGTTTGTGTATTCAGTATGAACTATTTCTTTTAGAAATAGCAAGATATAATTTCCAGTTTATGTTAAAAGGAACTGTAAAAACATGACATTGTCTTACCAAACTGTAAAAGGATTCTAAAGCTGCTCCTCCTGTGAGTCCAGGACCATCTGTGCACTTGTAGAAAATATTTGTTAACTGGTTTTACCCTTTTTGGTTTTTCAATACCAATACAGCTGAGAATGTATGAAAAAAAAATACATTCTTGTCCATTTGACAGTGGTGAAATTATCTGCATAATAGGAATGAGGAAGAAAATAATTTTGAAAGTTCATACAACTAGAAACTAATAACTACATGACTGACAGCAAGATTCATGTTTTTTCTGGGATGAAATTAGACTGGGGGTGAAAACTGGGGGAATTTTTGCTAAACGACAGAAGAAATATGTTTCCCAAGATACAAAGAGGTTGGGGATGCAAAGGACCAGGTAACTGGAGGTATGAGTAAGTGCCATCCTCCATGCTCATATACTACGTGCATATGGAAGGAAATAGAAGAATGGGTTATCCAGGAGCTCAGAGTGTTTTGCTTCTAGCCCACCTCCATCAATCAGCTGCCCTTAAAAATTGGTGGTCTTTGCTGAAGACCAAACATATGTATACATGTTTATGCCATGTACGCATAAAGAGGAAAACTGCAAGTAAGAACTTTCCCAGAATTTCATCTGAAAGAAAACTGGCTACTGGTCTGCTGCTTTATAACTCTGGAAAAACTGTAATTTTAAAGACACATAAATCTTCTCCTTTCCCTGATAAAATTTACTGCTCTTCATAAACTGCTTAATCACAAACTCAGTAGTGCTTTTGATTAATGACTGGGGAAAGAAAAAAAGTCATATGTTATCTGAGTAAGTAATGGCAGTTTTGTAGCGGTGAGAGCCATAACCAACCTAACTTTATAACAGAAGGGAAATGGCTTCTTTCCAGCTTTTACAGAACTGATTGAGCTTTTAAATACTAAATAAATATCTTTTCTTACACTGTTAAAACTTTCATTGTTCCAAGAACACTCTTAAACCTGGGATGAATCAGGTACATTAACAAAGTCTAATACAGAAGGGAAAATAAAAAACCTATTATAACCACTCCTTTAAACTCTTCAGGTGTTCTGTGCATTTTTTTCACCCTGAAAAAACAGCCCTTCAGCACTAGTGACCTTAAAAAGCAAATATTTTATTGCATTTAACCACCAAACATATTACTTCTGGAATGGCTTTTTCTAGGTTTATGTCCAGCACAGAGTACTTCAGAGTCTAAGAATATTCAAATATAACTTCTAACAGTTAAGACAGTCTTCCAGAGACTTAGTGACAGAGGAACTTCAAACAGAAAAATAATTTCATCAAATTCATGTTTTTTTGCCCTCACAAGTTCAGTGCAGGAATTTGCCCTTTTTAAAGTGAGCCATATGCACACACCTCAGCAGGCCCAGAATCAAAGATAGCAAGCAGAAGAATCACTAGTGTAAATAACTGTCTCGCACAATTATTGTGCTGTTGTAGTTTAACGCCAGCTGGCAACTAAGCACCATGCAGCTGCTGGCTCACTCCCTCTCAGCCCAGTGGGATGGTGTCATGGTTTAAAACCAGTCAGGCAGCTTGTTCACTCACTCCCCCAGCCTTCTTTCCCTCCCCCTACTCCTGGTGGACAGAGAGGAGAATCAAAAGAACGCAACTCCCACGGGTTGAGATAAGAACAGTTTAGTAACTAAGGTATAACACAAACCACTATTGCTACCACCAATAATAATAATGATAAAGGAAATAACAAGGGCAGAGAATATAACATCTTATCACCTGCCAACCAATAACTTGCCCCCCCAGCCCAACCAAGCACTGACCGATACCTCATCCAACCCTGCAGTCCTAGCCCTTCCGGGTAACTCTCAGTTACATCCTGGGCACGACGTGCAGTGGTATGGAATACCTCTTTGGTCAGTTTGGGTCAGGCATCCTGTCTCTGCTTCCTCCTGGCTTCCCTCCTCCCTGGCAGAGCATGAGGCTCAGAAAATCCTTGCTCAGCCTAGAACATCAATGTTATCAGCTCTGTTCTCAGGCCGAAACACTGCACCAGCTACTAAGGAGAAAAATGACTGCTACTGCTGAACCCAGGACAGATGGGGAGGAGAATCAGGTTAAAAAAAACATAAAACCATGGGTTGAGATAAGAACAGTTTAATAATCAAAATAAAGTACAATATAACACTACTAACAATAATAATGAAAAGGGAAATAAGAGAGAGAGATAAAACTAAAAGAAAAAAAAAACAACCGAACAAAACAAGCAAACAAAAAACCCAGTAAAAACCAAAAAACCAGCAGTGATGTACAATACAATTACTCACCACCCACTGACCTATACCCAGCCCTACCCAAGCAGCAATCAGTCCCTTCCAGATAACTCCCCCCCATTTATATACCGGGCATGACGTGCTGTGGTATGGAATACCCCTTTGGCTAGTTTGGGTCAAGTGTCCTGTCTCTGCTTCCTCCCAGCTTCTTGTGCCCCTCCTCACAGGCAGATGATGAGAGACTGAAAATTCCTTAATCAGAGTAAGCATTACTTAGTAACAACTAAAACAGTAGTGTGTTATCAGTGTTGTTCTCAGATTAAAGTCAAAACACAGCACTGCACCAGGTACTAGGAAGAAAATCATGTCTATCCAAATCATCTCAGCCAAAACCAGGACAGGTATGTATAAAAGAGTTACTCCAATGCTACGTGGGACACAGGAGACTGGTATTTCAAATGGTGTAAGTTATTTTCAGTACATTGAGTTAGAGAAGGTTAAGGTACCATTCTCCCTAAATTTTGTGACAGCGGTGTTGAGGTAACCCTAAAAATAAAGAAAGATGCTTTTGTGGAAATGTTGGAATATTGAGGTTAAAGAGATAATCAACTAAAATGAAATCACTTAAATTTAATCATATTAGCAGGGCTGCAATGGATGCTGTAGGGTTTTCCTATCCACAAAATAGAAAAGTCAAATTAACAGAGAATGGTAGAACAGCTTCTCATTCACTTTGCTCTGAAATATCTAAGTAAAAAAAGAGTATGAATTCTTCACAGCATGACCTGAACATAAGTAAACCCATTCCTGCAAATATAAAGTGAATATAGTAGGTCAGCCAAATCAATAAAGGACTTATTTTGCCATTAAATGTTTTTATTTTCAAGCCTATCTCTCTGTTCAGTGGGAATGACTCTTAATGGTGAAATACTATCCTCTACAGCTTCCCTTAGAGCTGCTTGCATGTCACCAGAAGTATAATCAATATTCTATTTGCAAATGAGGTCCAGGATAAACAAAAATGGCATCTGGCTTGCTCATAGCGTCATTACCCTTCTACTTTTTTGTTACTGAATCAAATGAGTTGCCAATTATTAATGCCAGACCCTCTTGAAGTGCAGGCTAAACAGGTGATTAGTATTATACATGCTAGGCCTATCTGAAGCATTTTTCTTTTGATTTGCACCCCGACAAGTTTCATGTATTTTATCCAGTAAGCTCAATTTAAATTATCTTCATAAAATTTCCTGTCTTCAAGTAGAAGCTACCATCGTGCTTTGCCCTTCTCCAGTGATGGAAGTGCAAGGCTAACACTTGGTTTTGACCTTCATTTCTTTCTGTGTTTCAGTTAATCTTTGAGCTATAACCAATACAGCTATACTGATTCAACAGATGTTGAGAACAGTTCTTTCCATCTTTACAAAAGGTCAACCTAGTACTCCAAAGGAGTGGAAGATATGAATATGAATCCGTTTTCTGTCAGAGGGCAGAACTGAAGCTGACTCCAGTATTTGAGTTTAGCATGCAACCCACTAGATATTTGCATTAAAATATTCTCAGTGCTCTCTTTTAAAAGAAGATGAGAAAAGTCAGCAAAAGCCAATATAGCACTCTGAAGAAGTTAATCATGCTAGGCACTACTTTTTTGAACCAAGCTACTTGCATGAAAAGTGAATGGTTGCTGAACATCTGTTTTTTTCTAATGCACTATTCCATCAGAGTGAACTGGGTTGTTAATTTGCCTTAGAAGTAACCATCAGCAATGCCTTAAACACAATAACAATTCCTGTCCCTTCCATCAGAGGTTTTCCCATCCAAACACCAAATTTGGCATTCATCACAACAGCAAAAGCACAAAAGGATGCCAAAATCAAAAACTAATAGATTGCTCTTAATCTGTGTCAGAGAAAACCTCCTCAGTAGTTCCAACTCTACCTACTACACAAGTAGTACACAACTCTACAACTTTTCTTCAATTAGAGATAAATACACAAAGGAAACCCGTAAAAGTTTGGTGGGCTAGTTGAAACTGGGGCAAGCCTCAATTCAGTGCTTTATCAACTATATCAAATTTACTCTATATTTAGAGAGAGTGGTTTTTAAGAGCTTTCCCCCCCCCCCCAAGCCACTGTTTGTGCAATGCTCAGTTCTCTGTTGATATGTTGTTGACTAGATTAGATAGCCTGTGTTGGTGGCATGCTTTAAATATTTATGTTAGCAAAAACATAAGGCTTAACATCACTGCAGTGGGAAGAGGATGTTCTGAGGGTATGTAGAAAATATGATGGGTTTAGAGGAATACATTACACGCTTCTGAGAGCTCTCACTCTTTTGATAACAGTGCTTGGCTTTCCAGAAGAGAAGCAATTTATAACCAAATTTCTATTTCCATTTCCCTCAGATAGAAGTGCCAACATTATACAAGTGTTAACATTACTGTCATGAAACACCCTAAATGCATCACCCTCTTTTCCTCCCCTCCCCACAATGATAATTTGCTTACAAGAGAGCATAAGAAGCCATAGCCATGGATGTTTGTCCTCAAATTTGATTCCTCCTCTTCTCTACAGGTGCCTGCCTTTCATTTCTGAGTCTTCCTTCATCCAAATTAAGCCATGTGTTCACCTCCCCAGCCCTTCTTCAAGAAAGTATGCCAAGCTTTTATAAATAAAATAATTGAAAAAGTAAAATAGTCTCAGGAAAAATGTAACGTGACTGCATCACTGAAGTTACCACACTTGCTCCTCTTTCTTAAATTTTTAAATGTGGTACATTGTAAACCCATTCAGCTCCACACTGAAATATAGGTTCCAACAAATTAGTCAGCCTTTTCAAAGGGAAGGGTTGTCTGCCCCCACTATCTTCACAGGGTTTCCTACTGAAGGTGTTCAGCAGAGGAGCCCTTGTCAACTTCCCTACTGTGAATAGCTTCAGTACATAACAGTACAGATGATGTTTGAGTTCATGTCACATTTTATGAAAGACAAGAACTTGTACTTTCTATTTTGAACAACCCCAGTCTTCCTAGAAGTGGCTCACACACAGAGGGCTTCGCCTGGAAAATATCAAGGAGACCACATACAAGTGATTTCCATCTAAAGGATGTGGCAAAGAATCTATTCTCTTCTATTGTAATTTCTTCTTCTCCATGGAGATGCATGAAAAATGGGAAGAGAAAGGGGACTATGACATCAATAGTATTACTAAATGACTACATTTGTCACAAGAGCACTGCTTTTTAAGTTGTTTGCTTCTGAGAATGAAGTTTTGCACATTCCAAACCAGTACTGTTACCAAGGCAGTGAGGTGACCCTAGGTTGCCAATTTGAGATATGTGGTCTTACAGGAGGGCTGCAGGAGGTCTAATTCTTTCAGTGACCTAGCCCATGGCTGCAGCTCTTCGAGGTAGGTCTCATGACCACTTTCTAAAGGACTGTTCCTTTTTATCCCTTGATCCACAAACTCATTTTGGAATATTATTTAAGTGAGAGAGAGACTTTGAAGCACTACCCTAGTTGATAAAGCTTTCTCATGTGATGAGTCACATTTTAAGTAGTAACATACTGCTACTAAGGAAATTCTGCCCATAAGGACACTTATACATCTGGTGCCATTTTTGTTTTGAGAAGAAAAAAAAGAAGCAAAAAGCCAGACATACTAAGGGATGTGTACTTTATTGGCAGACAAGAAATTTTCTTCACCTTTTTTTATGCATTCAGACCAATAGCATAATTAAACATAAGTGGTCTTACATTTTTCTTCTATCTTATGCCCTATTCATTTGATTCACATGTTACTTTCATCAAAAGAGGTCACAAGCGAGAGGTGGTATCACTCAACATAGTTTTGGCAGGCTGACAGTCAATTTTGTCACCTCCTCCAACCCACCCATCACATTATAGCATGATGATAGTATCACACTCAGAGCTAGCCAGGATTTGGTGAAGGCTCCAGAAAATGAGTCTTTAGGATATGGCTCCTACCTTAACTAAGTAATTTCATGTAGAGGAATGTGAAAAGGAGCAGGAAGTACCAGCATCCTGTCGTTTCCAACCTCTTGCCACAGAAGAGTTCCCATCTTTTCTTTTCTTGTAAGCAGAACAAATCCTGTTAATTTGATTTGTTATATAAAACTGAATTTGAAAGGGAAAAATAGAGTCTGCATTCCTTGAAGGTCAAATCACCATTATTGTATATTTCCAGATTACTCCAGACCATACAACCTATCATGCCTCACTTAAGATGCAGAGACCGATTGCAGTACCTACGTACCAGTGTATAAACTGCTACATAAGAAAAGCCTTATGAATCAGAACAAAATTAGTATATAACTATATGAAGTATTGTTATAAGTATATAACTAACTGAAACAGCAAAAAGTCTTCTTTTAAGTAACCTTTGTTTTTCCTGAAGACACCTGAGTGAATACTACAATTACTTTTGGTCATGAATGTGGTAATATATTTAAAGAGACAAATTTCCATTAAAAGCGTGAATTAATTTTCTTTATTAAGGCATTGTTAGTTAAATAATAGTATCATCTAAGTTTAAAAAAACCCGAGACAATTAGCAGGTATGAGAAATCTGACCTCCAGAACCATTTTTATCTGAGGAGAAGAAGAAAAGAAAAAAAAAAAGTCTTTTAACAAAGCCCTCAGAATTAAGGAAGACAGGTAAGTCAGATAAATTAGTCCTATGAGTTTCTTTAATCTATAAAAAATAGCAAAATTGGCAAATCTTACACTGTTCAGAGGAAAAAAGTGCTAGATTCAGATTCTGTCTACTATTACAGAGCCCTAAGGAAAGAAGTACTATTCTTAGTTGTCAAGATCCTTGAATCATGCAGATAAACTGAAGGCAGATACCTGTGAAAAACACCCGCACATTATGTTTTGTATTGTGGGAAGACCTGAATAGAAGTGAAGCTCAGGCTTTAGTCTTTTAATATGCTACACCTGATTTAATACAAAAATAAAAACTTGAGATGGTATCTATTGGTCTGTAGGCTCAAACAAATAGAGAAACTGACACTGCCTGATGAGGAATGCAAAGCAGTCCTTGGAATTCACACTCCATGCTTATTAAATACCAGGAGGAACAAAAAAGAAAAAAAGTCCAACAATAAACACCTCCAAGAACAGTCTTGAAGAAAGGAATCTCTTCTCATCAGCAACTATCCTAATTATTCAGAAAAAAAAGAGTCATGCTTTCTTTTGTATATTCTTATGATTTAAGAAGTTCTGCACTAATACTGCTTCAAATGGGGTGATAGAAAAGAGTCCTGCCGATTGCTTTAGCATTTATTGCAAATCAAGTGCCACATGGCATTTGAATTACCTGGGTTTCAAAGACACCTGCTGTTTCATGGAGAATAATCTCTTGTGCAAGTTTAGAATATAAGATTCAGTCTGTGAGTGCCTTTATTTCAAATTTATTTTTAGATTAAAAAATAAAAATCCCTCAAAGAAAAAGTTATCAGAAGTTTGGAAAGTTGATGCATATGCCAAATTTTTAAATGAAGGAACAACATTTCCTTGAAGGAAAAAAATGTGGAAAAGGGTGTGCATTATTAATAAATTACTCCCCCTATATCTACAGAATATACAAGACAGGCTTGAAATTCCTGTACCCTGTAGGGTTGACCATAAATGCAGCATATAGTAAGCACTGGTCAAACCAACATAGCTAAGAAGCTAACTGATTACAGGCTATCTGCTTTGCTGCTGCACTCTTAATCTTCTTACTTAACAGTGAATCATGATAGCCAATTAACTGAAGTGCTTTTAGCATATTCAGAGCCTGATAAAAATAGCTAAGTAGCCATAGTAGACGGAAGACGAAATATTGAAGCAGATGAATCATCTTACCAGGGTCAGGAGGTGAACTTATACCTCCAGTGGTATTAAAATATTAAGTTTGTTGTAGTCTGCTTATTATTTACAAAATCCCAATATATTAAGGGACTTTAAACATTGATTTAATTAGTCACAGACTAAACCAATATAACATTCATTAACTGGGAATGTCAATAGCTATTTTATATTTTCCCAAAGGTATTTTTCTTTTAATGTCCACTACTTTATTTTTGCATGCCTTTTAATTATAAGTTAATACCAGCATAAATATACTATAATAAACCATGTTGTTGTTCGGCATCTTTTAAAAGAAATAAAATTACCTATTCAAAGAACTTTCAATAATGAAGAACTTCTTTTATAATGAGAAGATAATTGCACTCAAAAAGGCTCAGTCTGCAGGTTATAGTTTGTATCTGGCGATCAATTAGCCAATTTAATCCACTAAAATTTCACATAGTAAAAGAATAACTGTTTTCTAGCATATCTTTTGAGATTCTTCTGTAATGAGCCAGAATTTAAAAAGAACACAGAGACATAATTTCACATCCAACAGAAAAGAAGCTACATATTTTATTTTCCAGACCTGCAAATATTTTATAAATGAAAATATTTTAGGTATTCATTTATGACTTAATCATTCAAACACTAAGCTTAAGCGCAGACTGAAGCATTAGTAAGAACTGCATTGCCTTTAAAGTAAAACAGAACACAGACTTTAATAACAAAGGGAGATTCCATGCTTTTGCTGCATCTAACAGTTATGAAATTATGCCTGTGTTTCCCAGTTGCAAGACTGAAGTCTGGCCAACTACTTTAAGGTCTGTCTCATAAGTGTCAGTTTGCAAGTCTTTTACCTGCATTAACTAATGAAAATTATTGTTTTATTCTTACAGTTACTACTGCACTAGAATAAATATTAAAAACCACCTTGCCAGACAACAGGAGCCCCAAGGAGGCAGACATTGGGACATTTTCAATACTTCAGTCTAATTGCTAAATACATAGCTATGGAAACAACTCAAAGGAATAGGTTTCTGCATTTCTTGATGCCTTGATGACCAGGACAAATCAATTATAAGTTGTTAGCACAAATTCATTGCTTAAAGTGAAGGCATAGACTTGTAAAAAAAAAAAGTGGAATTAAGGAAAAGAGACAATAAAGTTGTAAAGATCCTTCTTAAGAGGAGCTGAATCAATGTGACAACAGGTATCTGAAATTGAGTTTTACCTGTAAACTAAACCATGCTTGATTTAATAGAGATTTCTATAGGAGGAGACAAAGCCTACAGACTCTCAAAATCATGTGTTAGTTATAAACACTATAAAAACTTATCTTTTCCTCATTTGTAGGACATTCAGTCAAAACTTGATTTCATAAAAATTGTAGCTAAGACTCTACATAAAATAGTATTTTCTGTAAATACATTGGAAAAAGAAAGATGAAATTATTTCCACATTTTAAAATAAGAAGAGTGGAATAAAACAAGCTATAAACTTGTTAACATAAACAACAACAGAGCTTTTAGTATCATGCACTCAGGAAATAAAAAATAAAAAATAAAAATTAGTTCAGGACTGCAAGGAAATTAAACCTCTTGAGATCTCATGTAATTTACTTAGTTGCTGCTGATTATTGCTCAATTAGTGTTTTTCCTTTCCTGGTTAAAATACAGGTGTTTTTAGGATTTAAACTTCATTTCTAAGCATAAATTAAATGTTCAATATCCAGTACATAAAAGGTCAGACACTTATTTATTCTAACCAGAACATGTTCACTCTCCTCTGAATTTGTGCATTAAAAGTTGATTGTAACTGTCAAGATTAGAAATAACTTAGTCTACAACATAAACCGAAAGTACTAAGGTAAGAAAAAGCCATCACTGAAACAGGCTGTGCAAGGAATTTCTTTAAGGCATTAATCAGACCTAAATCTGATTAAGTGTCTAATTGGCTTGATGGCAAGAAAACAAATGCTATATACAAGTTCATGGCAAAAGAGTTACAGAGGCTTCAGGAGAGCTGAACAGACAAGATGTTTAAAAATCTAAAAGCAGTATTTTCTAGAGCAAAATTATCACCTGAGGAAGCAGTTTGCAAGAATGAAGGTGTCTCTCCACAACCCCAGGTATCTACAGGCCAGGTATAGCTTTTTATTGCTTACCTTTTGTTTAGGAAGTATTTATGTAAATGCCAAAGATTATTTATGTATATGGCATTATTATAATGCCAGGATATTTATGTAAACAAATGATGTAGATTTTCAAGCATTCTTACTGTGCACAGAATCAAAAGCAAAATAAATGCTTTTATTCTTCTCTTCCCTCCCACCTTTTCTTTCTGAAGAAAGCAAAGATTTCCTCCTTTTGTAAACTGCTTTACAAATAGGGCTAACCTGAAATAGTACAAGCTTATGAGAGGCGTTCATCAACATTGCAAATGGCAAATTAGAAATACTGGTATGACTGCTTTTGATGTGCTGATGTATTCCAGTTCATCTTGTTCCTTGCTGGCAGGAAATGTCAGTATATCGCTTCTGAATATTGGAATGGCATACACATATAAATCAGCCTGCTTCCCAGTAAGTGCTGGAAAGGCAAAGTAGTTTTGTAGCTTTTCTAGGTAGTATTTTATTTGACTTGGTTTTACAAATGTAATTCCTATTTTAAAAAAATACAGTAATTTGTATTAGTCTAGAGCCTATATTTTTTATCTGGTAGTTCTTTACTGTAAAAGTTAGCTCATTATTTTTGTTTTAATTAATGGAATATTTTATAATGAGATTATGTTACTTTTGAATTGTTATCTTTTCCCAATAACATCCTAGACGGTGTTTTGTTTTATTCTTGCTTGACAGAATCAAAACTTCGCAAGGCAAACTGGCAACAATTTTGGGTTTCACCAGTTAACTGGTTAACCAATTAAATGGGTTCTTTACTATCAGTCTGAGCTATTAATCTGAATTCTTGCTTAAGGAAACAATTGAAATTCCAGCATTGTAAAGTTAATTTTAAATAAGCAGTGCCTTTTCACACTTCCACAAGAGTCGGGCATATAGAAAGACTCTTACTTAACTTCTGGAAGCCTTGAACTACATGTACAAAAATGCCATAAATTTTATAGTTTTACTTAAAGTGATAACACCATGAATATTCGTAAGTCTGAATCATTTCCTAGAACTGATGCTTTTCTGAAGCTCAAAGGCTTGTATAAACCCAGGAAGAGGCACATTTTCATCCAGCCCAACTACAATTCAAATTTGATTCATTATAAACACGCAAAAAATGATCGTTTTGTGGATAGATATATGCATAGCACTGTCAACACAAAATGGCAAAATACCTATGTTCAGCAAGCTTCTCATACCACAGATCTGCAGGCAAAGTATTGTTTGTGCTTCTTTTACATTTCTGCACATCAGTTTTCTGATGTCAACAAAACATTGTCTTGAAAAAGTAAAAGTTCTGAATCTCAACAGTTAATTTCTGTGCAGCCTGATACCTCACTTGGAAAACTGGAGACATGGACTCCTTCTTTCACCAGAATAATTCCATAGATTAGTGCAACACTAAGATCATATCAGCAGCAGCCTCCCCTATTACATACTGTTAAAATGGAGGCAGATGAACGGGTCAAGGATTAAGAGATTTTCTGCCTGCAAGAAGATACCATCTAAAGAGAAAAGAAGAAGTTTACATAACACATAAAAGCAGACAGGAAAAAACAAATACTTTCATAGAAAAGGCAACCCCCAAATTAATCTCAGAGACTCAAAGAGAAGGTCACTGAATTTGGAGAGGGAGAGGGGAAAAGAAGAGCTGAAGTCTTCCGAAGTCAAATATTTTTCCATATGCTTATACTTTCTAATATTTTTCTCTACTAATCAACACAATTACACCAGGCAAATTCATTCTACCTGGGATAATAAAAGGCTTACAGTCTTGATCAACAGCATGTTGTTTCATAAAAGGCTTACAGTCTTGATCAACAGCATGTTGTTTCATAGTACTATGAACACCTAAGATTCCTCATACACTTCTCACTCCCTTCTCAAAGGACCATCCTGTCAAAGCCAAGACAAACCACTGTACATGAGGACTTGGTTCATGAATCTAAACCATTGTGGGAGGAAGTTTTTGGTGGGTTTTTTCAGTGAAAATCGATTCTACCCCTATATTTTTTAAAGATCAAGATCTGTCAGTGTGGTAAGGTAGCTCAAAACATACCAGGCCTCTTAGTCCAGCAGGAGGTTTAGGCAAAAGAATGACTGATTCAGAGATGCAGACCAGTTTGTAAGTGGCAGCACTGAACACATTAGCCTTGATAACATGAAGGAGGCTCTGGGAGCACACTGTGGCAGAACTCCAAGCTAAGTAACTGGGTTTGCAGAGCAGATGTGAAGACATCAGTTTCTTATTTCATCATCCAAGTCCTTTTGTGAACCTATCTGGAAAGTTTTGTCCAAGAACATATACAGAACACCCAGGAGCAAAGCTCATTGCCTGTCAGATTGGTTAATCAAATTCCTAGAACATTGCAGACATTAAACCATCCTTATCATTCTCAGCAAAGAGCATCTACAGTTTCTAATGCTGTTTATCTTTTTTAAGGGTGAAAATAAAACCACAGTTGAACCACAGAAAGCAGAGGCCAATAAGAAAACAGAACTCATACCACAGCAACAAGGTTAGTAGCAAGCTATTTATGAGGACACTCAAAGATTATCTGGACAAAATATATGTAACACCAAATAGGATTGTAAATATGTTTTTTTTTTTTCTTCCAAATCTTCTGCCAGGTGCCTAATTTTGGTTTTTATTTGTGGAAGAAATTAAGAATTCTGAATTCCCACTGACCCCAAACCAATGATTTGTTACAGAAATACAAGCACAATCCAACAATAATAAAAGGCAGAAAACTTTAAAGCACAGTCCCTTCACATGAGCTTGTCCACTTTAATCAGATAGTCTAAGAAAACCTGTTTCTTCTTACTGTAAGTTGACGTCTTAGAAACCTTATTATAAAATAAAGGCATTTAGTAGCTGAAGACAGAAAACTTCATGTTTTTAATGTTTCTTTTGAATGTATTTCTCGTATGCATCAAAAAACTACAAAGACAAGACTGACTTTATCTGACATTCAAATCTTCGGTTGAACAGCCATTCAAAACTTCTTCAAAAAAAACAACTGAAAAAAAAAGCAATGACATTAAAAATTATTTGCCATCACCATTCAGAAGACATCCAGGGCTAGGACACAGGAACATAGAGCTCAGGGCAGCAATACAAGGTAATTATTTGCCTAAGCAGCTGGTTGTTGAATACAGTGGCAGCTGGCCACAGCCACGGCCCCTCTTCCCCTGCCTCCCAAGAGCCAATCTGATTTTGCCCATACTAGAGCCAGAATGCCTGCTGCAGCAGCTACCAAAGTAAAAGCCCAGGATGGGTGAAACATCAGTTGCTGGGCCATGTTCTCTCTTCCTTCACAGAGGGCACTCTAGCCCTTTTCCATCTTCTAGTACTGGACAAAACCACCAAGTCCAGTTTTCCTGTCACCTCTTATTTTTCCTTTGGGAGAACAATTCAGCTTAATTTCACTGGAACAGCAAAACAAAGGCAGAGAAATGTCTGGCTTTCTGTGGAGAGGAGCAAGTAGGAAAATGTTGCAAGGAAATTTACATAATCCTTACTTGTGCTTCGTGTAATCACAACAAGAATCACAGTTCCTTTCCTTATCTAATGAAACTTTAAACAGAGTCCATTTAATGAAATTTTCTTGTTAGATAATGTCTGTAGCAGTAAAGAAGAGTAAACAAAGTCTGACATGAATTAACTGTAGCAATAAGGTAACAAAGGAAAAAAAATATATCTGAAGTTTCATGGCTTCTTTAGCAATATTAAATCAGAGATGCTATCCCACAACAGAACAAAGTGCCATTATCAAAACTTCTTTTACTTCCAGCCAAAACCTGATCTAATTTTAGAGATTAATGTAATCCATGGATCTATGTTTTGTAATACTAATTTATTTTTTTCCCACTGAAATATAAAATAAGTGGTGGCATAGAACTACCTCATCAATTACTTTAGGAAAATATAAGAACATACTTCAGCTACATGTTTGTTTGGGGTTTTTTTAAATCCATGGTGTCCTGGAAGGTGCTTCAAGTCTCATTTCCAATCAGGCACAAGATAGCTTCTCATTTTGCATGTGGGTATTAATAAATTAGAAAGATAACAGCTATACAAGCCAGAAAACTAGCATAGGGTCCTCTCCTCAGGAGAAGCATCTGAATTCCAGCACCCTGTCCTTAAGTCTTTACCATCCAAGCTGGATGAGGAACAACATCAGTTTCTTATTCTCGGCAGAAAAGTGAGGCAAGTTTGAAGCAGTTCACAGGAAGGTCTAGACAAAGACTATTGCAAAACTTGGTGAACTTTGCATCAGACCTAAATCACTGGACAGCAGTTAGAAAATGAAAATAGGAATAACTGTGGGTAAGCAAAGGACAGGAGACAGGAGAAAGCATCTTGTTGTGTACATACATAAAAACACAACCAAGGCTCATCCAGCACAAGTTAAGAGAGATCATTTAAATGGAAAACTCAAAACCAGTTAGAGAAAAGCCTTTTCAAGATCTATTAGCTTCTCTGGTATAACCAGAATAAAATAGATTAGTGAAGAGTAAAGCCCCTAATCACAGTTGTAGTTTGCAGCTCTGTAAACTTGAAAAACAAGTCAACAGTACAGCTTAACTCAACACTCCTTCTCACATGGCCAAAACTAGTCATCACCTTCTTCCTTTCTCCTAGCACTTAACAAGGCAGCATGATGTTCTCAGCACAGATTAGAACTCAGCAGGAGGCACAATTGGAGCCCATTTGGTTAAAACTTGGCCACTTAACATCACTCAGCAACACCTGGTACTTTTGGCTTCTTTGCTGGCTACTCATTTCCTCATGCCCACCTCCTCAGGTGCCCACTCTCAGTAGCTCACTCTGTAATTAATTCTCATCCCTTAGTCAGTTTTTCCATAATGGATAATTACTTTTTTATTATTTGTTCCCTGAATCTTCTGATGTACATCGCAAAGTGTGATTCACCTAATTACAGGTTCTCTGTGATATTGAATCCAATTGCTATAATTTCTTTGCATGTTTATCACTTGCTATAACTGGCTATATAAATGTCACTGTTAGGGTTATGGTTATGCTATTTAGAAGGTCACATCAAGACTCCACCTGCTAACTGGTGTCTGTATTATCATTCTCTGTATCACAACTTATTTTGTCCTCCTAGCAGATCCTTTCAGTATGATTCTTTCCAATTCATCCCTTTTCTTTCTCTTTCTCTAAATCCTCTCAGCACCATAGTTAAGTACTGCTCTTCTGAAGTCTGTCCTCATCTCCATCCTTTTCCCTCACTAGAAACTGGCCTGTCTCCAGCGTTCTGGGGTTTGGTTTTCCTACTTATACTAAATCAACAAGTGTCTCAAAGATTCAAAGACATATTTATGCACCTTTTAATAAAGTTCATATTGACATCGCTTTGTTCTTGGTAGGATTTGAGTGAAAAATCTAGACTAAGGCTATAATTTTTTCTTTATATGTGCTACAGTTGCACCTTTGGATCATAAAGTAGACAGAACCTTCCATTTGGGAGATTACCATGTTAATCCCCAGTGATATTTATTATCTTCAGAGCCTAGATGCTTTGGAAAGTACCCAGAAGAAAGATAACATGTTATATACATGCCTACAACTTATATGCAAGTGCCATTCTAAAATGTGTGAGATTTTAGTGCTTTTTATAGTCACAAAATCTATATCCTAAGAGAAACCCAGACAGAGTAAAAAAAAAAAAAAAAGGAAAAGAAAAAAAAACCAAAAACAAAACAAAAAATAACAACAATAAGAAAACCACACCAGAAAAAAAAACCAAAACAACCAATTAACTGAGAACTTTAATTGACACCCCTGAACATGTAGCACCTCAAAGGAAGAGATGCTCAAAAGAAACTTAAGTCCATTCCAGACTCTCTCCCAGTGAGTACTTTTTTATTTTGGTACTCAAGGGATATTCTTTTTTTCCACTAAATGTTTCACCAACAAAAAGAAGAAAAGTAGCAGAAGCTACTGAAAGTTGCCACCTTTTATACATTAGCATAGCTGTTTTGCCTCCACACTTGCATAATAAGGGAGTTCAAATCCATATCTTTCATATTCCAGTAGGGTTCCCTAGCTACCCACATAAAATCTAGACTAGAGAGATGTGGGAGGAAATTCTGTGGTCTTCCCAGTTGCTGGGCCAGGGTGCAGAAAAGAATGCAAAAACCTTTGAAATCTGGAAAGATAAAATATAACACAGAGCCTGGAACTAACCTAGAAGTTAATTGTAACACTAACCTTATAGGTAGAATGAAGAACTTTAATTTCAGTATGTATTTATATTATAACATTGTTGAAATGAAAACAAAAAATAATTCTCAGAATGAAAATTTGACTCTATTGAAAGTAAATAAGGCCCAGAGTCAAGATTTCCTCTTCTCAGAGGAAAGCTTTAATCAGTAGCTTCTATGTAAAAGATAGTCACTCGGTCCTCCTGTAGATACAAATAAAGCAGATATATTTATTAAAGGTACAAACCCTCTGTTGCTGTAAAACCCCTGCTAATAAGGTACTAACTCTACATGGACTATGACCAAGTTATAAGCTCCTGACAATCATAGGTAGATAGAATGGTTTGTGTCATCTACTTCCAACTCCTCTGCCATGAGCAGGGACACATTCCACTAGACCAAGTTGCTCCAAGCCCCATCCAGCCTGGCCTTGAGCACTTTCAGTGATGGGGCAGATACAACTTCTCTGGTCAACCTGTTCCGATGTCTCCACCCTCACAGAAAGAATTTCTTTCTAATATTTAATCTAAACCTACCCTCTTCCAGGTTAAAGCCATTCCCCCCTTCTATCCCTAGTGCTTGTAAAAAGGTCCTCTCCAGATTTCTTGTAGGCACCCTTCAGTAACTGGAAGCTGCTCTAAGGTCTCCCCACAGCCTTTTCTTCTCCAAGCTGAACAAGCCCTGCTCTCTTAGCCTGTCTTCACAGGGCAGGTGTTCCAGCTCTCTGATCATCTTCAAAGCCCCACTCTGGACTTGCTCCAACAGGTCCACATCCTTCTAAGGTGGTGGGTGCCTGAGCTGAACACAGTACTCCACATGGGGTCTCGCAAGAGAGCAAAGGGGCAGAATCACCTCCTTGACCTGCTGGTCACACTCCTTTTGATGCAACCCAGGATACAGAGAGAGGAGCATTTACATTAAATGTTAAATTTCAAGCTAAAATGTATCTTTGGCTTGTTTTAAATCTGACTCTTAATATGCTTTACAAAACTTTTCCCATAGTACCTGAAAATCACTGCTTAAATAACTGCTTTGTGTTTTAAAAATACAAATCAAGTACAGCATTTTGACATAATATGCTTCAGCTTAATGAACTAAACCTGTCAATGCAAAGAGACTTTCAAATAATAATCTTACTCCTTGTCTTCTTGTCCTTTATACTATTCACTGGCACTCAGTCAACGGGCATAAAATTACCAAGAGCTAGAATCTGTTTAATCAGCTTGCTTCTACTCCTTCTGATGTGAAGCCTTTTAATTCATTTCAGATCTTCATTTTTCACATGAGTGAAAGGGCTAAATTCTAGAAAAACAGATCCAGCTTCTTCATACCATCTTTTTTTCTTTACATGGAAAATAAATTTATAATACTTTTGTTAGCAACTGAAGCTGGGGGTTAAGATGGACATACTTACTGATTATTTTACTTCTACCCCACTAATTTCTGTTTTCCCCTGCACAGAACATTTGTTCAAAAAAACATTTCTTGGAAAGTCACTGAAGTTTGTATTTTGTAGTGTCAGAACTGAAGCCTCTTCTCTCCTTCATCCATAGATTTCATGTGTGTTTATTTCTCTTGGCATCTTCATGAATCTAAAGCCATCTTTCAAATATTTATGTACATAGCTCAAGAACACCTTTGGGAGGCAAAAATCCCTCCAGCTTACAGGTGGTAAGTAATACAAATCCCACGCACTGTCTCTTAGTACTCAGTTTCTCCAAGGGGCTGTTTGAAAATTAAACCCTGAACTTGCAAAGTCAAACCCCAGTTGACCAGCACATTGGGGAGCATGAATTTCTCCACCTTCTCTTCAGTTCCTTGTCCAGCTCTGGGTTGACTATTTCTGGCATTCACAGATAACTCTGTCTAGGTCTTGTCTGTGATCCTCTTTAAGAAATGGATTCCTGTAAGAGTACTAGGGTTCACACAATTCTTAACCTTACTAAGAAAAAAAATCTAGAATGTTTTCTCACTAAGGAAAAAAATCTAGAAGTGCTCCACTGGTCCTAAAATCAAATTGTTCACCTGGTACAAGTCAGAAACTCAGCTCAAGAAACACTGTGTCGTTCTTAATAGATACTTGAAAGAAAATATTAACACAAATATGAATGAACAGTAGTAGGAGTGTAGTTTGGTTTATCAAGTGCTGTAAGCAAACTGATCCACTGTCCTTCACTTACTTTTGTTCCAATGCCATTTCAAGTAACCACTTTCCTTGTAAGCAGCTTAACAGTTTACTGTTGTAACTGGTTTTAGCCCTTTGAAATTAATAAAAACTCTCTAAATATGGAGATAAACTACCAGAAAACTACTCTTAAACTACCTATCAAAAACCTCTCAAGGTTTTATTTTCTTTGAGCTGTCTTGAGTTTAAAGTACAGAACAGGCTCCTGATTTATATGCTATGATGTTTTTCTGCCAAGCTTTTACCTCTATAATCATATTACTTAAAGTATTTATGAAGGCTGAGTTTGTCCCTCCTTTATCCAAAGTGTCAGACTGATGAGAGCTTTCAAATGATTTTTCAGCATGAAAATTTAGAATAAAGATATGACTAATTATAAAAAATAATCACTTCAGGCCATTAAAATGACAAGAGACTATACCATTTACATAGTTTCAAACTGCAAACTTCCCACTTACAGAGCTTCTAAAAAGTACTTGCAACAAAAATGAAATAATTGACTACCCAATGTTCTACGTACTCACAACCTTAATGATATACTTCAATTAAAATTTACTCAGGAGCAAACAGGACTGTCATGGCAGCTGAAACAACAAGAGGTTTAACATAATTCGAACACTGCATTATAAATGTCATTAGCATTTCTATGCATAATCAGATATGTTACTCTTCATTTTTCTTCCTGGATTTTACAAGGCATTTCTGTACAGGTCTATCTACCTTTCTGTCCTTTCTGTAATTTTTTTTAAATAAGCACACACTAGAATTCATCATACTGCATGAGTTCTTGTCACTTATAGAAGAGCTCTGTATTGACCATTGTTGACCTGGCTACAGATGCATCTAGTTTAAAAACCAAAAATGACTTACATATTCTAAAAGGTACTGTCATCATAACCATGTTCTGGACAGCTGGCACTGTAATACACGTTTAAAGGAAAGTATTCAAAGGCTAGGTCCCAGAATCAACGTTGTGCAGCTCTTGTCCACTAAAGAAATAATGTCAGCCAACCTGTGATTCCTCCAAAAAAATATCAAAATAATTCTTTAAAAATTGTTATTAAAAAACTAAAACCTTTTTTCTAGATACAGTACCAGCAAAAGCACCTGAGCCTTCAAAAACTGAAAACTCTGCTGAACCAGCTAAGACAACTCAACAGGAACAGCAAAAAGAGCAAAAAGATGGGAAAGAGGATGTTAAGTGAGTAAATTCTATTTAAAAATTTGTGGGTTTTTTTCTCTGACATCTTGACTTAACATTTCCGTGTGCCATATTCCATCTCTTTTGAAGTCCCTCCTGTCCTGTAAGGTTCTGAAGAGCTGTATTTCTAATCTAAAGCAACCATATATGTGAGATATTAATTTACTATGTGCTTTTGATAGTTTCTTTTGTAGGACATCCTAAATTGTAGGAATGAGGAAAAGGATTTGCTCAACTACACTTACATACTAATTCTAACAATGCTGCTGCTCAGTTATCATTACTCTGCCTTAGCAATGGAGAAAGTCCCAGGTTACTCCCATGAATAGCTGGAACCTTTGTGACATCATTCTGACTTGAAAGCTTTTTCCCGTGCACATATTTTTACTGAGCTATACCATTAAATCAGCATTAGTCTCCTCAAGCGGAGGTTTAAAGCTGTCTCTTCCCAAGAAGAAATAAATAAATTAAACAGCTATGTCCCTTCAGGGAAAATCTAGGTTCATTAAACATTTTAAAAATCTTTAGTGACTATTTTGCTAAAACAGAAATAAATATGAAGTCTAGAAAACAATAACCTTGGAATAGCTCACATTCATTTACAGAAGCATAGATTTACAGAATCATAAAGTCATTTGGGTTAGAAAGGACCTCTAAAGGTCATCTAGTCCAACCCGCCTGCAGTGAACAGGGACGTTTTCAACTAGATCATGTTGCTCAGAGCCCCATCCAACCTGACCTTGAATGTTTCCAGGCATAGGGCATCTACCACTTACCTAGGCAACCTGTTCCAGTGTTTCACCACTCTCAGTCTGTTCATTCCCCTACCTGTGCTGATACCAGGGGTTGCCCCAGCTGAGATGCAGGATCTTGCACTTGGCCTTGTTGAACCTCATGAGGTTCATATGGGCCCACTGCTCAAGCTTGTCAAGGTCTCTATAGGTGGTATCCTGTCCATCATGTGTATCAACCCCACCACTCAGCTTGATATCATCTGCAGACTTGCTGAGGATGCACTCCATCCCACTGCCTGTGTAAATGATGAAGATATTAAACAGCTTCATGGAACAGCTAAGGTTGGAAGGCTGCTTCAGACGGAATGAGGTCCAAACTCCTGCTAAGAGCATTTAATGGTTAGACCCAAATCCGAAGTTAGATCAGGTTGCCGAGAACTTTGTTAAGTATGAATGTTTATCTCCAAGAACAGAGTTTGTACAGTTTCTCTGGGCACTGTGGTCCATCGTTTGACCATCCTTATTATGAAAATTATTACTTTACATCTAATTAAATTTTTGCTTTGCTCTAGCTTGCTTCTGCTGCTCTCATTCTTTTCTGTGCACCACCAAGAACAGTGTGGATCAAAGTTCTCTATAACCACTTACTGTGTAGTAGAACACTTAATTTCCAGCTTGAACAAACCCAGCTTTCTCATCATCTCCTCATATATCCTGTGCTCTGGTCCCCAGTCATCTCAATAGCTATCTGCACCATGTGGTTAGTGGCTTTCATGTACAAGGGAGACTACAGCTGGATACTGATGCAACCTCATAAATGTTACACAGAGGGAAATAACCACTCCCTCTGAATCAGAAATAACCACTCCCCCTGAATAACCAATCCCCTGAACTCCCCTGTTTATTTAAAGCATAGCACATAGTTATCCTTCATAAATGTAAGAACACATTGCAGATTTACGTTTAATTTGTTGTCCACCAGGACCCCCAGATACTTTCACACAAAGCTGTTTTCTAGTCAGTCATGTCCAAGCCTTTGCTCTTGCAAGGGGGTTATTCCATTCCAGGCATAGAAACATGCATTTGCCTTTGCTAAGCTTTGTGGACTTCCTGCCAGTCTGTCCTTCCAATCTGTTGAGATACCTTTGAGTAGAAAATAATGGATACACTAAATCCAGAACAGAGTAAACACATCTCCTGCTTGCTTTTGTCTTTTATTATTTTGATTATTATGATGACAGAAATCAAAAAACTTTCCCTGACATGGATTTATTTAATTTATAGAAAAGATTATCTATTTCCTCTTCTTCACCAAGACAGACTTTGTACTGCAATGACAAAGAATAATCCAGCAAAATGCTACTGCATACCCCTCTACAAAGTAATGTATACAATTAAAAATAATTCTGACTAGAATGACTGGAAAATTTATAAATAATTTAGTAATTTGAATGTGAATCAGTAGGTCAACAGTAAAAATCTAGAAAAAGCATCTCCTTTTTTTGTCATTGTAGAACATGTTGTTAGATGCTTATAGTTCCACTGGTAAACCTTGTAACCATGATTAACATAATTACAATATGCTTATGAAACAAATGAGTATTTTGCTTATTAGTAGAAGACAAAATCTGTCTGCTAAAAGGAAATTAAAAATATTTACCTTAAAATTGTCTTCTCAAACTGTTCTGACTCACTGTCATGTGTGTATCTATCTTGTTATATCTTGTCAGTCTGATTTCAGCTGCAGCTTCTAAAAATACAGTAAAACGCATTAAATTCTACTGTCGAAATGGTTACCCACTAAATTCTGTAGTAAGGCTTGGAAGGCATGGTGCTGGTGTCATTGTCTCTGTACGGAACCAAACTAAACAGGTCTATCATATGACATTCAAAGCTGGAGGGAGAATGATTTCTAAAATGTGCCTTGGAGAGAATTTAATTCATTGTCCCTGAAGATTCATGAGTCTGTTCAGACACCGTTCTTGATCAAGGTCACTACCTTATTGTGTCTTTGTTCAAATATACTCAGTTGATTTCTAAGGAAAAATCTATGTAAACACGTAAGCATATGGAGAATTTGAGTCAAATAGATACAAGTAGTCAACAAAACTAGCAGCAAATGAAACATACTCAAATCACTCTCTGGCACTGAGACCAACTAGAATAATGCAAAATGCCTCCTGAAAAAGTGCCAGCTGTGAATTATCTTAGTTTAATGCTAATTTCTGGGTATTTCCATGCCTACAAATCATTTGGAAAAGTGCTAGTTTAACTAGTCAAAACCTTTTCTAGGACTGTTTGTACAGCTCAACAGGATAATCAACTTAGAGTCCCATTGCAAGTTTGCAAGAGACGCCGAGTGGTGCAGTTGATTCACTAGAGAGAAGGGGTACAATACAGAGGGACCTTGACAGACTTGAAGAATGGGTCCATATGAGCCTCATGAGGTTCAAGAAGGCCAAATGCAATTACCAGTATCTGTACAGGCTGGGGAATGAGCACATTGAGAACCGCCTTGCAGAGAAGGACTTGGGGGTGTTGGTGGATGAAAACTTACCTGTGAGCTGGCAATGTGCACTCACAGCCCATAAAGCCAACCGTATACTGGGCTGCATCAAAAGAAGCATGACCACAGGGTCAAGGGAGGTGATGCTGCTCCTCTGCTTTGCTCTCATGAGATCTCACCTGGAGTACTGCATTCACCTCTGGGGCCTTCAGCAGTTTCAGGGTCCATCTAGAAAGTCCAGTCAGGAGCAAAAAAATACAAGGGTCAGAGACAGGACTGGAGAAAAGACTACAACGTGACTCCAAAGTCCATCCAGGAGACAGAACCAGAGACCAAACTGGAGCTAGATACACCTATACATAGCTCAGGCAGTGACCAAGACCTGGGCTGAATCGGGCACCCTAGGCCCATGGGCAGAGGGTGTGGGTAGAAGTCCCACTGGAGGCTGCTCAGGGCAGCCTGTTGATGTACTCACGGTCCTAGTACTATATTTTGAATTAGATAGACTATTTTCCTATGATAATCATCCTCCAAGAGTTTAAATGTAGTAACAAGTCACTTCATCTTCACAGTAAGGAACCATCGGTTTGCCCATAGACTGTAAGATACATAATAAGGTAAGATTTTGTGAATATATATCTGTTCACAGCCCATATGCATCCACAGCACCTCAGCTTTCATGGGAAGTATGTTAATAGAAAAGGTTTTGCTTATCTCCTGCTTCTGTGACTTTTGGTTCTTTAAAATGCACATGCAGTAAAGAAGAGGGAAGAAGGCAGTTATCTTGTTTGAAACATCACACTTTTCATTTAGATCTGACCTGTGTCTCTCCATGAAGAATTTCAGGGGAAAATAATGAGTTTCCATGTAAGAACTTTAAATTTTAAAATCTTGGGTAATATGGCTTTATGAAAAATTAACTTATCTAAAATCAGTAAGACCACTTATATGTAAGACAATTTGTAAGACTCTGCACCAGCTGCATCCTTCCAGGTCAGCTACATTAGAGTAGATTTTTACTCATGGGGCAGCACAGCCTGTATTACCCATATATAGAAAAACAGGTTTTTGAACTTCCCCCGAAAGAGCAAACCTGTTGGTTTTTCTCTTGCTAAGTGAAAGACAGGTTTGACAAAGACTGCATTTACTTCTGAAATTTCCATAGAAATTGTTTGTCCACAAGAAAAAAAAATAAAAATCTTGCTTTCCCTCTCAGCACTCCCTCATCTTTAAAATGCAGTAGCACATGGCAGTGGACATTAGCAAACACTAGAGAGACACAGCACTCATCTCAGCCAACTGAATGCTACGTCTGAAAGAGGAGACACACAAGAATGGCTGATGTGTCAAGGGGCTAAATAGCAGCCGAGTGACTGAATCTCTTAATGCCTGTTTCCTTATAGCTTTGACAGGATAGCACACAAGTCATCCTTGTCTGCCAATATATTGTTTCCCCTCTCCATCTCTCCATCTTTAATGGTAATGTATCAGAATGATAGGTAATTTCCATGAATAGCTATTTGCTGAGCAATAATAACACCTGGGAGGGAGGGCTAAGGCTACGCTGTCTCTTTGCAGCAAGAAAGGGGGAACAGAGCAACACTCAAGACCTCATTTGCAGTCTAATAGAAGACAGTGGAGTCTTATTAGCCAGTAACTAGAACAAAACATCATTGCAGCCTTTATAATATATGGACATTGCTTTCTGTTGGGGGGGTTCATAACAACACACATGTGAACACACAATCCTACACTTTTTTGAAATGCAGTGCAAGCATTTTGTGTGAGATACTGTGTAGCACTTAAGCAAATACGGCACATTGCCAGGGAGCCACAAGGACCAGCCCCTGCCCTAGGCATGGGGAGTTCTCAGTATGGTGGATGGGGCAGGCTTCCCCAGCCTGGGACTGCCAGCAGGGCAGACGGAAGGTAGCAGCCAAGGCCAGCCCATAGCCCATATCACCAGGCAAGCCTGTGGTGACAAGGCAGGTCCGGAGGCAAGCTGGGAAGGAAATTGGTGCCCGGTGAGGGGAGCTGGGGTCAGACACAGCCCCAGGACAGCCAGGCAGGGTGGGGCTGTGCCAGGAATACTGCCAGCCTGCAGGTGTGGGGCAAGATCCATGGGGACCATGGACTGCTGCTCAGCAGGAGCTGTAGCTGTGGGCCAGGCACTACCAAAAGGAAAGGTCTCCAGACCAGCTTGCTTGCACACAGAGGAATATAGCCATTTGTACACAAGAGAAAATGACAACATGCTTTGTGAGGGCACTGTTTGGAACCCAGAATCTAACAAAGAAAATTAAAGACATGATTTAAGTGATCACAAGGATCACATAGGAGAAACAAACGTGAGACCTTTGTATGACCCTACATTGAAGGCTGCGAACCAACACAGAACCTGTGGCATTGTGGTGCTAATGAAGTGGTGTAGAAAGTGCTGATGAAGAGGAGGACTGTATTGGCATGTAAGAGCAGAGGGGAGATAGACGCCTAAGGAGCAAGTAGTAGTGGATGCCTGGCATCAAAGTTGCAGCAAGTCCTAGGAAAAGCAGAGTATGGAAAAATGGTAAGCAAAGCATCTGAGAGCATAGATCAGAGAAAATGGAAGGATGCAAAGAGCTTCTATGACCCTTTCTCGCCTCTGTGTCTTTTAAAAGCCTTTAAGCCTGGCTGAAATTGTAAAACTGTTTAATCTTCCCAGATTACCAAAGCGATTACAATGTCCTATTTATACTAAGGCAGTACTCTGAAACCCCAGCCAAAGATCATGAACCCTACTCTGCAAAATGCTGTGTAAAATGACAATCCGTGTTTGCAGGCAGCATATCCAAGAGTGCATAAGGAAAAAATATAGTGGGTAACTCGGACTTCAGAAGCTTTGAGATTACAACTCATGATCTTTCGTGTTCTTGGTTACGTTTGGGGGGGGGGGGGGGGAGGGAGGAAATATCTCTGATATGCTACCTTCAGAATCTCAGTATTATGAGCAAAACATGTTCATATAAAATGCTCTAAATGAATTTTTTAGATTTTACAAAATACATGAGCATTCCCAACCAGTAAATATATTCTTCTGATTATGCTTTACAAATGCAGAGAAACACAACTTCCAACACTTATAAAAAAAGGGAGCTCCAGTGTTGCAAACTGCCGTATGAGCACAGGGTTAAGGAAGACTGTTTTGTGCTTGTAGTTTGTCTTTTCCATAGTTGCATACTGGTACCTAGTAGGATATACCAGTCCTTTTCAGGCCCATAAATGAGGTTTTTATTTTCCTCTCTAATTTGGCTAATAGCAAAGAAAGATAACAAAACAAAGATCAAGAGGCAATTTGCTATGTGGTGCATAGCCAGGTTAATAAAGAGAACTCCTGCTGGTTACATGTTCTTAGTGAGTAATGTACTTCATTTAGCTCAATTACTTCAACCAGGAAAATTACCGTGCTTATTAATGCTTGCCATCCACTAGTTTCAATACATCAGTTCACCAAGCAGATGCATCTTAGGGAAACTATGCTAGATCGAGAACAAAATCTCACCACCCTGTTAAAAGAGACCTAGTACAAACTTCTGAGATTCTCCAGAAGTCCTTGATACCTGTAGGAACACCAGGGGCACAAAAAGATGACACTCATGGCCCTAAACTGTGATGGACTTGAGATAAAGTAAAACAAGGCCACCGGGCACTTCTGAAAAATCCCAGTTTAAACGTAGTTCCAAGCATATTTTGTAAAGAGGCTAATACCATTCCTTAGCTGTTTCAAGATAATCACTGCAGAACTTGAAATCGTAAACAGATGGAATGCATCCAGTACATTTTGTAAGCATGACTGAAAAGACATTAATGTATTAAAAAATCAAAATACTTTTCCTAGCACTTATATTCCTGCTGCTTAGGTCTTTCTTTCAGACCTTATCACTTTTACTGCTTGGATTTGAATTTCTGTCCTGGATAAATTGAGAACCTGCAAATTAAATAGAAAGGGAATGGTGTGCTGTGTGTACAAAAACAGATCAAACTTACTGTAATCATTGCTGAGATGTATTTTCCTGCAGCCTTTAAATTCTATCCATCCTGCAGGATGCAGTTATTCATTCTATTTAACTATACACAACAGTGATGTAGGTATCCTGAAATTAAAAAAGGAGCGAATTCAGAAGTTTTTCCTTAAGAATAAATAAAGCGAGTAAAGGGGTAGGAATATCATTATACAGACTGAAATGCTGTGGGGGTTTTTTCTTGCATTATTTGAAAACATGTATTCATAATGTTAATATATATTTATTTCTGAGTGTATAAATAGGAGAAATTCTTTCTTTAGAATACGTAAGGAAACAAGGGTATAGTTTTCATAGTTTGCCACTGATTTATTTCTTTAATTAAAAGCACTTTGTGTAAATCCCTCATTGACCTTACATTTTTTGAAGTAAGAAGGTACCTTTTTTGTGATAGAAGAAATTATAATTTATTAAAAACATTACCTCTGCTATTGTCTGCTGAGTCAATTGCATATAAAAAAGCAAGGCAATGAGCATTGTGACTGGTACACTAGTGTGTGTAATATAAAACAATTTAAATTGTATTTATATTTGGTATAAATGTAATTTATATAAATACCAAACATTTGCAAGTACATTGGGGTCTTCTGTAATAGATCTAAGAGACATAACAGCTATTATCGTTTAGTACAGAAAAACTGATTATTACTTCATGACAAATGTAAGTACTCATGCCTATAATTAATCTTGCCCAACATTTTTTATTTAAAAAATGTGTCTCCAGTTATTTACTAATTTTCCAAATATTAGCTATTTAAGATTAAAACTTTCCATGTTGTGCAGCACAACAGAAGAAATGCTGACAGGCAGAGATATGAGGATCAGATGGGAAGTCAAATTGATCTGGCAGCACAGTCTTAGTCAGTGCCAGATAAATAATACTCAGGAGAAATGCGATGATCTGTTTTCTGCAGGGAAAATGCCTGCTCTTGCTGAATTTGGAAAAGAATGTGGCAGGAGCCTGCAGAAGGGGAAAGGATGGTCTTAGTTAGTGGTAGTTGGAAGTCATCTCAGAGGATGAGTTCTTTCTCTCACCAGATTCCTTTGTGATAAAATCTTTTGTGGGAAGACAACATGAAATATTTTCCTGCACAGGTGGCTGTATAGTGGTTTACCACTAACAAAGGTAGAATTGCAACAGTCAATTGCACCAAACTGATTTTATATAATTAGCACAGGTAAGAATAGTACATGGCATGAAGTTCAGGATATTGTGAAAGTCTGCCTGGATACCCAAGAATGGAGTAACTTCAGTGGCCATGCAAGCTGAATCTATACCACCTATTTTTATTTTTTTATTTGTACCCTTGCTAGTTGAATTAAAGCTTCCTGGAGCATTGATCAGCTAAAAGATTCTTATCCAGGTACTCGTATCTTTGCACACTGAAAATTATGACATTAACTAATATTCTTCATCATTCCAGAATTGTTACATTTTCACAAATCTTTTCCTTTTGGGAAAAAAAAAAAAATCAAACCCACCCAGTAATAGAAAATGAAAATGTTAAAATGGGCAAAAAGTAAGATAAAAGAGAACGGACTGTATATTTTATCTTATGTTCATAGTGGGTAGGATAAATTGTACAAAAAGGGATTTTTCTTGAGAAAAAAATTGTAAACTACTGAAAAAAATGAGAAAATAAATTAGACTAGTGGAGCACAAGAATAAATTATTTAGGAAGATTATGGAATACCCATCACTAGACATATTTAAGAATAGGTTGGGCAAGAATCTGTCAGGAATGACATAGGTATAAATCATCCAGCTTTGCTCTGTTGGGACTAGGATTGAAGGACTATTTAAAATTCTCTACAGTCCTATGCTGGTGTGATTTTTTTAGGATCTGTATGAAAGCAGATGAGAAATTAAAGCATCTATTGAAAACTAAGTTTTTCAAATCTGAGACATTTTACTGCATGAGTTTTTTTTAAATCCACTATGAGAAATACAGTGTTTTAGCTTTTTGTTCTTTGTAAATTAATAAAATCTGAATAGAAAGTTTGAAGAAGGTTTTGTGCTGTGCTCATGAATTCTATACAGCACTGGATCATGTGCTGATTAAGACGTTTTTCCCTTAACCATCGATTATTATATGTTTATGTAAACAATTTATGAGTTTCCATTTAAATATGTTTGAGTGTAGCAGATGTTGTGTGGGAATGATAAGAAATATCTTTAAGAATTCCTGATAAGAGGCAGATGTCCCAGACAGATTTAATTACTAAACAGATAAGAAAGCTCCAATGACACAGCACCAGATAAGAAAATCAACGAGGTAAGACTGCCTCACTCATTATCATACAGTTCTTTCTGAGAATAATATAGTTTTGTTCTAAAATGATTAGTGTCAGAAATGATTCTGCCCTTAATTTTTACATCATAGTAAATATGATGCAATTGCAATGCAATTAAGCAACTTTATATCACCAGTGACATTAAAAAAATATGATTTTTCAAAGTTAATTGATCTTTTCAACATTCATACTACTTTCTTTTGCATAGTTTGTTCTGCAAAATTACTAAAAAAACAAAATTTTGTTCACATTTTAATCTGGTACCTCAGTGAGAGTCCCATGTGTTCAGCGTTAAGCCAGACTTCTCCTTAGAAAATAGTGTAAAGATTAGAGGATTCACAGCCTATTGTGACTGAATAACTAGGAGGGTTGTCAAAGAAACTGAGTCCAGTGCCAGTATGCAGTGCCTTCCTTGAACATTGTTGCTTCTATATCCATTTTGAAGTATGAATACAACATGAGATCTGAGAAATGGAACATCTCTGTGTTTTGCTTCAAAAACACTTGCTTAGGGACCAAATGAGCATAACCTATACAAATCAGTCATTTAAGTTACAAACCTTGATAGTTTTTCAAGTTTGTTAGCTGAAAAGGATTTCCTGTCATGCTGTATATATTCTTTTGCATTCTTGGGAACCAATGCCTAAAACAGTTTTCATTATTTTAGCTATCATAATCTTGAAGTCTATCCCCGCATTTAAAGGCTCAGAAGTTTTTTTCAGACCTTTAACTCATACTGATTTGTGATGTTCTATTCATACTCATTACAATACTGTTCCTCAGCTCAAATACCTCTTTTCCCTACATGACTCTCCACCAAAATTTCTAGGCAATGGTCCTAGTGGATATCAAGGTGTTTTCCTGTCCTTTATAAACCCATGTTCCAAGTAATCTAGATAATTCTGAGACTCTATACAGTGAGCTAGCTGGTCAGAATAACTGTCATTATTGGCTAATATACTAATGCTTCCTTCACTGGCAATGTCAGATGCATTCTAGGGTTACATTTGCACCAGTGATTCTTCATAGCCAGCTTATAGTATGTTGTTGACTAAAATACTTGGATATTTAGCCTTTTGTCATCTGCAATTGATGATTCCACCTATTTACCTATTTGAAAAAGAAATACTTTCAGTTTATTTCTAAATGCATGTCTGATACATAATTGTAGTGTTAGATTTGTTCTCATTTTTATTAATCAATATAAATAATTCAGTTTTTCATGTATAGGAATCAGTCCTACATTTTAATCTTCCAAATCCAATGTCTTATCAAATGTCATTAGCGCACTACTATATTTTGTAGCAATGTCATGAAAGAAAATATTAATGCTCCCTCCTAAAACTATCAGCTTTCTGTGCAGATAAAGGAGAAAGATAGGTTTCTTTCACAGGCAATTCAGAGTAAGAACCTATCTTATTCTGAACGTCTCCTCAGAGAAGATGCCTTCTATTGACTATCAAGGGAGCATAATAAGAATAGCTAAAGTTAGCTTTTGGAATATCCTTATTCCTATACTAAGCAGATGACTAACATCTCTTTTTCTGTCACAGAGAAACATTAAGTTTCCTAGTTATTTAGGCTGTGTGAACTCAGATTTGTAACTGGGGATAAATAGAGTTTTCTGATTTCTATAACATTACCCACACTGGGATTGTCAGCACAAACTGAAGATACGTTTTTGAATCAATGCTTTTCATGATGCCTAGAACATTTTACTATCTCACTGAAAACTTTCTCAGCTATACTGTCACATCTTGTGTGCATTTGTATAACAATGCATTGTACATATGTATAAGTATGTATTGTCATATCATTTTGAAAATTATTTTGATCAGAGATTCTCCAGAATTTATTCAAGGCAGTAAATTGTTAATTTTTCAAGACACAGTTGTAAATACAATCATAAATCATAATAACAGTGCTCAACAAAAGAATTAGAAGTTCTGTTGCAAGACCAAGAATTTTATTTCCAGGTAGATAAAGTTTCTTAAGTGCTGTGAAAAGAAGGATTATAACTGAAATCAGCAAAAAGTGGTATGGATTTTTTTTTTCAGGCAGCAGTATACTTTTATGAAATACATTTTCTCAGGGGTCACCTGGTATATAAAAGATGGAACTGCACTCAGGTATTTGGTGCTCATGGCCAAAACCAAGAAAGAATTAAACTTTAGATTGCAATGTACAAAACGGTAAACTTGATTTATTCTGATATAGCAAATTGAATTTCCTGATCCTTGTTTTGTTTGAACTCTTAACACAGAAAACTTTCAAGCCATAGTAACTTGACGGTGTTACATACATTAGCATGCTCAGGACAATATTTCCATGGCGTGTCCTTTCAAGGCTATTTTCTTCCACAATGCTATGTCTAAGAGTTAGGTGTCTAACTTTTTTCTTGGCATGGGGAGAATTAAGCCACTGTAATTTTGTTCACTAAACAAACAAGTTTAAGCTTGCCAGTTAGAAAAATAAAACCTACAAAAGCAAAACATAAGAAAACTACATTGTTTTTATACTTCTATTGTTACATATGTTGTTATTGTTACACAAAACATGTTTAGAGTAGTAACAAAACTGTGTGCACAGTACGTGAGCTGTGGTCCTGACTTTTTAGAACATGTGAAGTAGATACTTCAGCAGGGAATAAATATTTCCACTCTGTAAAGGAGTATATGATGCAGTAAGTAATACAGACCTAGGCTTATTGTAACTTATTACACAAAAGTCAGAGATAAACTTGATTAAAGAATAACGTGTCAGCTTAGAGACAAATCCTAGCACCACCTAATGTGAGAGATGGAGCCCAGTTTATTAAAACTGATTTAGTCAATTCTGAATCGGCTTTGCTAGCCGAAACGATTTTAAGTGCACCTCCACACAAAGCACATGTACAATACACATCTTCAAATCAGCAGTGTTCAACATGCATTCTCTAAAGTACATTTAAAGTAAACATTTTGTTACTACAAAATAATAGAGGAGGAGATAATGCAAACCAAATGAGAAGTAGGGCAAGGAAGATCAATTTTTCATCAACTGTGGGGCATATAACTTTAAACGAATTCGCAGTTTCTAATCACTGCCAAACAATAAGATGATTGCTTTGGGATACATTGCAATGATAAAGGATAAAGCACAAAATTAATGATAGAGGAGACTAACTTTTATTGGAAAGGCTGTGAAATAACAAGAAAATCATGTGCAACTTATAGGTTATCCCTAGAAAGCAGATAGAAAGGGCCTTTGGCATGACGTTATCCCTAGAAAGCAGATAGAAAGGGCCTTTGGCATGACAACTGTGATAAGTGTATTTTACCAAAAGATAACCAATGCTCTGAGCAAATATAGCAGCAGAAAAGAGTAAGAATGATTTTAAATTCCTTGTATAGAACTTGAAAAACTAATTGTGAAGTGTTAGCTCAAAAAAGTATTTCATTACACTGTAGATGGCCTGAGCAAAGGGAAAATGTGACGCTAAAAGAAACATGACGAAATTACAAAGTGTATCAGAATTGTTTGATTAACCTCCTGTCTGGGGGGTTTTAAGAAATAGATACTACAGAAGACTTAAATTAGAAGAATGATAAGCACAAAGTTCCAGGCTTCTGCTACTTCTGCTTTAACAGCTTATCTCCATTTTATCCACTAGCTTTACTGCTGAAGAATTTTCATATCCTTAAATTATACTTCTTTGGGCACCATGATGTGTGTTGTGTCTCTGGAAAGCTGTACTTCTAAAAAGCTAGACACATTCCACTCTAACACTCTCCTATTTGACTTACAGCTCTTTCTGTTAGGAGCTTCATAGTAGGTTTAGGTCTTGAAATGGTGCATATTCAAAGATCACTCTGTGGTGCTTTTCATTTTTTCCCTACACAATACCACTACCCAACCCACCCACCCTTCCATGTCATACTACTTTCTCTCTAACTCACTTTTGGGAAGATAGTTTTAAGAATCTGGAGATTTCAGGCAAGTTTCACTGTTGGTCAGGCTCTTCTTTTGCTGTAATATTCACAGCACATGGTTTTGAGACAGCATGAAAACACTGAGAAAGAAAAATTCTCTGATGTAGTTCTAGTACTGGGCATAGCTGACAGGGTTTCAGTACAGGGGTGACAGTCACAGCCAGCTCTGACATGAGTGTGTAGCATTAGCTGAATAGTGCTGTGTCTAGGATACAGAAGAAATCCCATATCCTGGTCCCGACATAGAGGAAGACCAAATGTGTGGCCCAGCTGCCAGATGGGTGGCACTGGAAAACAGCTCCAGTTTGCATAATCCAGACAGTAGCAAGTAATTGAGGATGAAATTTCAAGTATGAATAAGACAAAAAGAGTTGATCAAAAATCACTTTCACTTAGATTTTCTAATTGCCTGTGCAGCATGCATAGATCATTTTAAAAGCATTAGTTTCATTGCAGAATGTGAGTTTGCAAGTGTTTGAAAATCAGTGGTCCTCAGGTTTGAAGAAATGTTGTGAGTGTTAGAATAACAGCTCAGTGTTACTATGACGTGGAAACTTCAGCAGGAACACCAGTGTTTTGTTTTCACTTGGAAAAACAGATCACTTTTAACCTTATATCAGCTAATACCTGCAACAAAACCTAGATGAAATCAATGTTCCAGGTATTAGAAAGCATAAAGTAAATATAGTCTTTCCTCCCACCTGCACATTAGTCTTTAACTCAGTTATGTCCCATCATCATTAGGATATTACCATCAAATAACAAGCACATTTTCATGCACAGATGGTAAGAGTACTCCTTGTGTCTTAGCAAATGCATACGATAAGCTCTAGGCCTTACATAGCTACAGTAGAACTTTGTGAAAAGCAGCTGTGGGAAGTCATTATTGCAGTGGGAGATTCAAAGCACAGGGTACCATGACCTCTGCTTGAAATATGTAGACTGCTACTGGCATAAGCAAGGAAGCAAAAGCAGTTAAATTAGGTGCCCACTTACTGTGAACTAAGTGATGTGAATCAGCTCTATAGCCAATAATGATCCAATCTTAATGTCTGACTTCTGCCCAGAAGTAGAATTGGCACTGTTTCCTTGCATTGATTTCCAGAACATTAAGCTTTTTTTTTCCTTTTCTTTTAATCAGTACACAGAACCCAACACCTTCAGGTTTCAAAATGAATGACTATGCTGATGCCCAACTTCAAGAGCTTGTCCGAAAAATGAGGGAAAGGGCAACAGTCTATAAGGAAAAGCTGAAAGACCCCGTGCTGTCCTCCCCTGAAGGCAGTCCTACAGCTTGTAAGTCACTCTAAAAATAACTGTGTGCTTGTTGAGTTTAAAGTTGAAAATTATTTTGTGGGAACAAAAATCCTGTGGTAAAATTTTCAAATAAGTGTAGTGTGTTTATCCACTGGGGTGGATCAGTTTATGCCCATTGTCTGAAGCAGATTTATCCATATCAGTCAACAGTAAGCCAGGTCCTTAGGTATGAGCTCCATTTGAACCCTATCACTGAGGAAATCAGGGGAAAAAGCCTTGAGCAATATATAGAATCATCCTTGACAAGAAGTTTTCTGTGTTTTAAAATGCTGACAGATATGTTTATTTATGGAGATGAAACTGAAGCATATGAAGACATATACATATACGAGTAGATATTTGTCACTCTTAAGATTAGATCAGCTGGGTAAAAGTAAATAAAATTTTAGCCATGGCAGCAGTCTTTCAGACACACTGAGGACTCTATGTACATGCTTCAAATTGAGCAAAGTCATTTAATTAATAATTAACTTTTGACAAAAAGGAAACACAAAATAAATACAATGTGTTTCCTCTTCAGAGAAAAGTTTGATTTTTTTTTCATTTTAAAAATAATTAAGTGTGGGTTTATATTCTGACATCTTAGAAGCTTACTTTTATTTAATAAGCTGTAAAAAATAGTGCCTGGAGTATTATAAACTACAGCTGCTGATAAAGGAATGACTTTTTTCTTTAATTATTTTTTTGCTCATTTACCTCTTTTGTTCTCTTTGTAGAACTTAAAATCCTATATTTCATAAATCATTAAAGATCCAGTTTGCCAGTTTACTGCTAAGACTCTGTATCTTATTCAGAGGTGAAGCTATGAGAATTAATGGGACAAATGCATGAACAGAATTATCTAGCCCAAAGATGGAAGAACTAGGCTCAAAGGAGTGCCACAAGATTTTTGTAAGCCTAGAAACATACAAAACCATTGGCTTCCCGCTAGTTTCACACACTGCATCTTGTGTATCAGCTCTCAGGAAACGGGAGACGTGAACACATGGCACAAATGTCTTTTCTTATCCCTTCCTAACTGCATGCATTATTTGCACCAGTCATGTAAAAAGGAATGACAAGTTGCATTAATGAATGCTGAATTATGAATTACCTTATTTCTTGTGAGTCTTTTATGGCATTAGTTGTGGGCACTATCCAAGGAGACACAGTAATATTGCACTCTTACATAAAGTGTCCTGTTCTTGGTAGCAGATTTTATTCTCCAATATGTCATGGTTTTATTCTCCAATCTATTTTCTAAAGCATCCAGTATTACAATGAATTGTAGCTTTAGTCACTGCCAAGTGTTTTTAGAAGAGATTTTATCTGTACCCTGTTGAAACAGTGTAGTAACTAAAATGGCACCCTTTGTGGCATTCTATGTGGCTAGCACCAAAGAAGAAGCCTCCACCCCCACCAAAAGAAGAGAAAAAAGAAGAAAAGAAAGAGGAAGCAGAAGCAAAACCAGAGGAGGATCACTACTGCGATATGCTATGCTGTAAATTCAAAACACCTCCACTGAAAAAATACTTAGAGTATCTGAAGCTACCAGACAGCATAGACTCATACACAGGTAAATTAAAAGTTATGCAATAGAATGGGTTAAAGGTATATTGAAATGACCTAGTGTTACATAGTACCTGTGAGCCACCATAAGATCAGTTTGCAACTTTGAGGGCCGCATAACTCCTGCCCTAGAGAAAATTTATTTCAAACAAGCAGAAGATATGAGAAGTGACAACAGCTGTAAAGAAGGTATGCACAAAACTGGTATATGAACCAACAACAATTAAACTCCAAGTCTTCTGATTCGTGGTCAAGAACTTGTCCCATTCATCAGGGCCAAATAACTGTTTTACCAGTTATAACATACACCAATAACATGCAAAATGTATTGAGTTTTTTCAGATGCATTAAATTCTATGTTCTCATAAACTCACCTTTTTTCCATTTTGCAAATTCTTTGTGTGACTCCTAGCTCCAGCCTATGTCACTTTAACAGTGTGTGCTGTTGAAAAAAGGAGAATGGTAGGTTGCCCTAGGCATTCCCAGAAGCTGTAGTAGAATAAATATGTCTAAAAGACTGGAAAAAGATTCTAACTTCATGTCTGTAAATTCAATGTGGGTGTTTTTTTTTCTTTCAGATCATCGTTATGTAGCATGGCTTATGCTTGTGACAGTTGCCTATAATTGGAATTGCTGGTTTATTCCCCTTCGTTTTGTGTTCCCATATCAAACCCCAAGTAATACAATATATTGGTTTACCATGGACATCCTTTGTGATATCTGCTACCTGTGTGACTTACTAATTTTCCAGCCTCGAGTGCAATTTATAAGAGGAGGAGATATAATAGTAAGTACTGGAAGTGGTATTTCCATGAGTACAAGTTTTGCATCAGAAAATAATGTATATAAGGATTTCCTCTAATCTGACACATTTTTCTTGCCATGTCAAATCTACACAACATTTCCATACCCATAATATTCTTCACTGACCTTCCATAATCCCATTTTGGAAAGAGGAGAAATATTCATTGTTTGCATTCTTAAAAAGTTAAAACAGATTTGAAAGTAACAGATCAGAGCAGTTGGAACAGGCGTAAAGCTGTTCTCACCAGGAGTAAACTGTTGCAGCTTCACTGGAATCAGTGCAAGAATCATAGTTGAAGATTGTACATATTCTGCTAGGGCTGGACAGGATATATGTGTTTTGTTGTAGATTGTGAGACTGGCCGGGGGGGAAAGGAGAGGGATGACAAAATCAGAGCAAATCCCTGTAATAATCTCAGGATGCTTAGAAAATTACTTATATGAAATACTGTATTTTGGGAAAATATGTGCATTCAATTTTGATTTTTGCTACTATTTTTGTGCTATTTTTTCTATTGAAAAATGCAAAATAAAACTAAGTATCTGAAAAACGGTAAAAAGCATTAACATATCAAAAGGACATCTGGAACTTTTTTTCTACTTTTGATTCTTTAACTTATAGAAGAATATCTAGTGTGGAAAAAATGAGCTTTGATGACTTTAGTGTAACAGTACTGTGCTCAATAGATAGAAAATTCAAAATTATATATACTAAAATGTAATTTGGAGCTAGCTTTAATTCAGTGCTTTTACGTAAAATTTTACACATTGGCATACAAGATATTAGTGATATATTTACAGAGAATTTCAGATAAAACTGTGCAAATATAGTTTGGATATATATTAAATGCAGTGCAGTGTAATATATTTTTCCATGCCAAGACATTCAGTAACTGGCAATCTTTCCTAAATCCTACAAAACTCGGGTTTTATGAACAAGGTTAAAACTCTAATGTAAGAAGCTTACCTTGTATTTCCCTTGAAGTTGTTTGTACAATTCATAGGTTTTAGTGCATGAAGAGATCATCTACTGCCTGATCTCCTGCATTTACTTTAATGCTTAAACTGAAACTAGTGAAAAGTTGGCTTGGCAATATCCTTAAGATTTTAAAGCCATTTTAAAGTGTCCCTGGTATAAATAGAAAGCATAACAGATACATTTCTTCGGATGCTTGTGATTACCCTTTCTTATAAAGGTATAAGCATCAGTTCCCATGGAGAGCAATTTAAAAATAAATATCTAATAATTACTAATGAATGCAGTGTTGATTATTATGATGTTAATAATGCTAGCATGTTAATGCTTGCTTTCAAAGAGCTACTTTTGTACAGCACCATCAGAAACATTCTTTGCATTTTTCTTGGAATAACTGAAGTCAGATGGAGGTTTTGGCCCTGGAATTGAAAGGATTTGCCTCAAGCAACAGCTGGTACAGATGACATGAGAGGGTAGTTTTATGGGAAAAATGTAACATACTTTTCCAGACCAACAGCCAAGCTTGGCTAGAATCAGACAAGCCCTAAACCTAATTTTTTTCAAGTAGGTCTAATAAAATCTAGTGTAATTAAAGCTACTACTTCTTCCTACAGATAGCTGTTCATTCATACTTTTAGGGCATCAATAATACAGCTGTCATCATCTCTACTGTCAGAAGAGAATTATTTTTACTGTCAGGTACCAGAGGCTCATTCTTGACATTCTGTTCTTGACTATGCTTTTTTGTCTTTTCATTATCATTGTAGTCAGACAAGGTGGAAATGAAGAAATTCTACCACAGCTCTATTAAATTCCGGGTAAGCAGACCCTGTGTTATTGATGTAAATACATAAGTTCTGGCTGAGAACCTCACAGGACTTTTTTCATTCACTGAAAGTCACCACTGGTTTAAAAACATCACCAGAAAGCACTGGCTTGATGGCATGTCTGTGTTCAACAGCTCAAGACTGCTATCTTCACAAAGGGTGGCAAAGCACTGGAACAGGCTGCCCAGGGAGGTTGTGGAGTCTGTCCCTCTAGAGATGTTCAAAATCTGCCTGGATGTGTTTCTCTATAACCTGCTTTAGCTGGCCCTGCCTTGTCAGGGGGCTTGGACTAAATGATCTCCAGAGATCCCTTCCAACTCTAATGATTCTGTGACTCTGTCATTAAGTGTTTAGTTGTAAACAAGACTAATTATAAATTCAATTATAAATATTAATTCTGATTAATAATAAATCAATATGGTAGAATTAATAAAATTCTCTGTTTTGATGACTATTTGCAAGGTAGTCCCCTTACACACTGAAAGACAATTGCACAGTATGCCAGAGATTCATTAAACAGAATAAAAAGTCTTGAAGTTAGATGATAACTCTATCTAGTGAATTCTCATGAAGTACACCATGGTACTGAATAGGATATTACTCACACAAGTAAACAAAAATTGAAACTAATATTTTGGATGCTTATTGCACTTTGTAAAAACAAAGATTAATTTGATTTAAGAAAATTGTTAACTTTTTCCTAAATATTTTTTTTTGCCAACAAAGGATAGGTAGTCCATTGTACACATACTGCTCTGTGATTCTGAGACCACATCTCTGAAATCTCAGCTATTTCCCCCTCCTCTTCTGTAAATACTTTTGTATCTGCCTTATTTTTGTCTCAGTGACTGTGGTATCATTACTTTTGTACTTGAGGTTCAGCCTTTCAAAAGTGCAGGATATATACAGGTAAGTGAATAGTACAGAGTCAAACTTACAGCAAGAGAACTAAACAGATATACATGGGTTTAAGTTCACACTTGCAGTGTGTCTAGTGCTCTTGATTTATGCAGAAACTAATGAGTGTTGAGTGTTCTCACCACATGCAAGATAGATATAATCTGGGAATTTGTCATATGATTAAGTACTAATTAACAGTTACCAATCCTGAAACACTTTGACTAAATTCTGCCTTCTCTTAGTCATGTGTCTGAGAGAGGGACAGAGGCCATAAAAGTCTGTCCTCATTCAATATTTTGGTTTGGTTGGCTTTTATTCAGAGTTCAAGTATTAACTTCATCTTACTTGGAATAAAATTTCAGTGTTGCGGGCTAATTGCTACCAACATGGGTGGCATCACTCAGAGCAAAAGCACATCTGATTACAGTGAGATGAAGCCTACCCTTCCACATCCCTCTTTTGTTCCCAGACAGTATCAGCAACAGTATCACAGGATCTTTCGAAAGGCAAAGCCAAGTCTGTCAAAGCTTTCCTTCTCTCCATAGAGTTCTTGGAAAGAATAAAGTAGGCAGGTAAAGAAGAGTAATCACAGTGTTGATGGATTGCAGGGAGATATTGAAAATGTCGGTGATATGGGAAGAAACATCCAAATACAGCGAAAGACAATACTAAAAAAAAAAAAAAGCAACAAGCAAACTTACCATCCTATGCTAAATCTGCTTTTTGGAGCACATGGCTTCTTCAGGTTGCAAACAAGAAGTCCAGTTCATCCAGTTCCCCTGCACTGCTTTAGGCAACCCTGTGTTGAAATATGTAGAACTTCTAAGAAGAGTGTGTGGAGTGTTCTCACCTTCGCTCGCCAGCCACATGCCTGCCATTTTCGTCTGGTCAGGACTATAACTGAAATAACAGAATGCATTAGTAATCAAATATCAGAGATACTTTCAACAGTCCCCATGAAACAGATTAAAATGTCGGGCATTGGGGACTTAAAAGCAGGGCAGAACAAATTTGGTGATGTTTTCCAAGAGGTAATCTTGCCTGACAGTACTTGGGAAGTTACTGGCTTAGCATGCTGACTGTTCAATTATACTCAATCACGATTCAATCTAAGTAAGTTTTTGACAGCACGTAAATGCATTGTAATTTTTGTGAAGTTTAAATGGGCCTCTCTGCTCTTCAACAGCTTGATGTGGTATCAGTATTGCCGTTTGAAGTTTTATACTTCTTCTTTGGATTTAACCCAGCGTTTAGAGCAAATAGGATGCTAAAGGTAAGATCTGCGATCTGTGTTTGTGATTGATGGCTAACCACATATAAATATTTTACAACCCAATAGAAATTTGTTTATAATGTTTAGGAATATGAAATTCAGAGATTGGAGAATATCTTCAGGCTAAACTATAACATCAGTAAACAAGCCAACAAAAAATACAAGATACAGTCTAGCTGATAAAGACCTTATTCTCTTAATTTTCTTCTATTATTTCCTACTTTCAAAATGTGTTTTCTGCTTAAAGCTTCTTCATTTACATTATTTTAATTAGATTAATCTTAAATTACCTGTTTAGTTTTCAAAGATAAAAGAAAACAGTTTAAGATCATTGATTGATGCCAATGTACTTTCACCTTTTGTTGGTAATGTCAGGCATTTAAAAGCAAAGGGGGGAATTTTAAGGGCAAAGTAAACTATACACAGCATATTTAACAAGCATAAACCCACTTTGAACTTTGAGTTCAAAGACATCTGGAGTTGTTGAATGAAGGGATTGAGAAGGGATTAGACAACAGACCTCTACCTGCATTTCACAGTACCTAGCAGGCTGCTCTGCTACTAAATACACCCCCTTCACACAATCAATATGTTGACAAAGAACTGGCTTTTATTTAAAGTTGGGGTGTAACACCACAAATCTAAGTATAAAATGAGGGTGCTCTTCACTTCAGTTTTCAATAAAACTTAAAATTACATAATCATAATTACATAAATCAGAACCAAAAGATGCGAAAGACTGAAAAATTAAATAGCATCTCAGGCATACAGTCATGTACTGAACAAAAACAAAGAAAAAAGCTACATGCAAATATTAATGGCAAATAATTAACAGGAAGAATTCAATACAGGAGCAATTGATTTTACATAGTATCATCTAGTATGCAGTTGTTGTTACATAAGATCACCTGCTGAAGAACTATTAGAATTTCAGAAAGAGAAAAAGGGGTTCTTGTGAGTGTAATTCTCTCAGACATAGTTGCCCAAGCAGTTTTATATATTTGTGGAAGAAGTCATTCATCTGCAGCAGTCTGACCTATACAGCAGATTATTTCTCTCAACACCCAAAACAAAGTTTAACTCAATTTTTATCTTTGTTTTGCAGTTAAACTTTTATTTAAATATTTAAGTCCAACTGCTGAAAAATCCATCATTTTCAAAATGTGCATGTGAACTAATATCAGTAGTACTATAAAAACACATGTAGTTAAGAATAGTGATTGGATTACTTTCATTTTCCATTCAGCATAACACATTCTTTGAGTTTAATGATCGTTTGGAAGCTGTTCTGGACAAAGCATACATCTACAGGTATGTGCTGATTAAACTCTTGTAGCATGCAAAGCTTGGCACAGAATATATCTCATTTGATTTCACAAGTTGTCAGTGAAGCCTTTAACAGTTCAAGTTAAAATCTTTTAAAACATCTGTCTTTATTGTAATTGTTTAAATAATAAATGTAAAGCTTCACTCACATGTCAAAACTAACTCAGTACAGCTGGCCTGGTTCAGGCAAAATCTTCAGCAGCATCAGGATCCCGCTAAAATTTAACTAATCAGAAGCACCAGAAAGAAGTTTCTTCAGTGAAAGAGCTGAAGAACAGTTTCTTTAGGTTTCTAATAGCAGTTCCAAATCCTCAGTACCTGTTTATTTGTATTCAGTAGGAGTTATGAGCTTGAGACTGTGTCAATATTTTTCTTCAAATATGCTTTCACCATGAACCTGGCATATACAGAAACTTGATCCTCCACTGCTTTTTCTAAACTTGGAATGAGAATCAACTCAGCACAGATCTCAGATAGTGATTATAACTGTTGCCCACTGCACTATGTTCTCACCTTCTGCATTGGCAGGAAGAGTTTTGGATCCAATTCAAGCAGCTCGTGGTCATGGTTATGGCAAGTTTCACAGGCCTCTTAACTGTCAGTGATGCTGCTAAATCCCAGTGAACCAATCTACTGTTACCGTTATTGTCACTGACTGTCAACATCATCAGTCCTAGTTTATTTTATGCAGTATCACAGTATGCTAGAGATTGGAAGGGACCTCAAAAGATCATCTAGTCCAATCTCCCTGCTGGAGCAGGAACACCTAGATAAGTTTACACAGGAATGTGTCCAGGTGGGTTTTGAATGTCTCCAGAGAAGGAGACTCCAATGCAATTCCTAAACTGACAGATTTTTTTTTTTTTTCCCTGGCCTATTTTTGGGTATGTAATTGCTCTTGGGTGCTGCTGCTGCTGCAGAAATAAAGATCTGTTGTTTACCACCTTATTCTATTTCAGAGATTGCACTTATATTGTAAACTTTGCATTTATACCTTATAAATGAGATATTTGATGAGATTTAGAAGCCAGTTAAACTTGAAAAGAAGGCTGAAACATCATAACTGCCACATCTTCACGTACTTGCAAAAGAAATCAAAACTCAGAAGTCTGAAAGTTCTGCTAAAGTATTTGTGAGATGCTCACCTCCACAAAGCTTATTCTTCTGTTGCTCTCTCACTTATTGAAGAGCCTTTTGACTCTTTCAGAGTTGTTTGGGTTTGGTTTTATTTCTTTTTTCTTTTTTTTTTTAGTTCTTGCTGGTACAAGAGAAAGCTTCTCTGAATCCCCACAGGATGAAGAAGTCTTTTGTCAGTTTCTATACTGCTGCCTCCCTCTGTTCCCCAAATTTTATTTCATGAAAAAGAATGGGTTTTTATCTGTCTTGCATATATTTTTTAACTTTTTTCTAATGTTGAGAGTTTTTAAGATTAATCAAGTATTTTCAATATTACATCCTTTACTTTGGACTCAATGACTTTCCTATATCTCCTAGAATATTTGCAGTGAACACTGGAATATATAGATTTTTAAAATAGATAGTTTTGTATTTAACAATAATGTTGTGTGTATATTGATTTCAAAGAAATAGAAACAAATTAGCAAACCCAATTTCACCCGAACAAGCATTTTGCAGTGACAGAGTTTCACATTATATAAAAGTATGTTTTGGGAAATGCTTGTTTAAAAGGCAAGTGAGAATGGGATGTGTATATCTTCAAACTAGCCTAAATTTGAAGGGTATAATATTGATTTGCATGTAAAAAAAATGGAATTTTCACATTTAGAAAGGCTAAGAGACACATAGCAATATCTCCCTGGTTCTCTAAAATGTCTGAAGTAGCTGGAAAGACAGAACCAGCTATTCTGCAAAGCTGTTCTGCCTTGTAAAGTGGTTTTGTAACATGGTATTAGATGAGTGGCACAACTGTGTGCTGCTTCTTGTGTCTTCACTTTCTGGTCACAGGCCCACTGTTGTGATTTAAGCCCAGCCAATAACTCAGAACCACGCAGCTGCTCTCTCACTCCCCACTTTTACCCCCCACACCCGCTCCCAGAAGGATGGGGTGGAGAATGGAAAGAATGTAACTCCCATAGGTTGAGATAAGAACAGTCCAGTAACTAAGGTATAACATAAACCACTACTGCTACCACCAATAATAATAACGATCAGGGAAAATAACAAGGGAAGAGAATACAACCGCTCACCACCCACCAACCAGTACCCAGCCTGACCCAAGCAGTGATCTGGGCCTTCCAGCTAACTCTCCCCAGTTTATATACTGGGCATGACGTGCTGTGGTATGGAATACCTCTTTGGATAGTTTGGGTCAGGTGTCCTGTCTCTGCTTCCTCCCAGCTTCTGGTGCCCTCCTCCCTGGCAGAGCATGAGACTGAAAAGTCCTTGATCAGAGTAGTTACTTAGCAAGGACTAAAAACATGGGTGTTATCAGCACTGTTCCCAGGCTGAAAGTAAAAAACACAGCACTGAACCAGCTACTGAGAAGGAGAAAAATGACTGCTACTGCTGAACCCAGGACACCCACTTACATTTTCCAATATTAAATCCTTTGCAGAACGTAAATTACAGAATGTAAATACTACAAAATGAATCCATTTTTTACCTCATAGCCTTAACAGGCCAGAAACCTGAAATGTGTGAAGCAGAACACTCTTCATAACTACATAAACGCAATTCTAAATCCCACTGAAGATGTTCAGAAAAACTATGGTAGAGCACATGGACTTCAACATGGCACAGCATACACAGGGTTAATAGTATTAATGCTTTATTACCTATAGGCTTTCCCACCAGTGCATTGCTAAGGTATGTGGTAGGAAGGAAAAAAATAAAAGCTTGCATACTGAGCTACCAAAATGTTACATTTTGTGTTTGCAAAATCACCTATTAAGTATGTCATGCTGTTCCCTCATTCAGTGCTTTAAAACATACTTCAAAAAACACTGAGTCCCTGTTTTTGAGGTGTTCATTGGTAAAAACATAAGGCAAAGATCTTTTAATTGGCTTACTAGAAGCCATTATTGTAAGGAAAGAAAAAGGACAAAGGGAGGTAGTTATACAGAAGAAAAGGATAAATAGGAAATAGAAATATTTTAAAAAATTACAGGCTGTGCAAACTATGACATTTCATTTGAATGTAGCAATGTTGTTTTGATCTGAGATCGTGGTGTGGTCACCATTTGAGTAATAAGGCACCAATTAATTGGACAATGTCAAACCAAACTACACAGCAAGCCTATGTGCCTAGGTGGATCGTTTCCTCAAACTCATTAGTCTAAGTTTGGAGGAATAAAGCTAACAAAAATTACTACGTGTTATCTACCCATTGCAGTAGATCCAACTGTGCCTAGAGAAATATAATATATATTGTAACAAAGGGTCCCTGAACCTTCACTCAGACCTCAGGAATCCACTTTTGTGGATTTGAACCTGTGCACAACACCCAGCATGGTCAATATTGCAATATTACTAGGCCACATCAGCTATCTGCTGTTCTCAATAGCTTGCAACCCTAAACACAGCTGTCCTGGAAGCACACCGCTCGTCAACATTGTAAAGAAGAAGAGTACACATATGTGGATTGTTCAATGGCATGGAGAGGTAAAGGAAGGCATGCAACGACATCTGAAGAGCCATCAAAGGAGTACATAATACAGAAGCAGCCACAGACATATTATCTCTCATTAACTTGTTTTATAGACCTAACTTAGATCTTATTATTAAATTTTCATAAAATCATAGCAGATAAATTCAATATATACTGGCTTTCCTGTGTTTAACAAGTCCTGTACTTTTTCTGCTTATTTATCCATTGTCTGTATCAGCATTCAAATAGAGACCTAAAGCCAGGAAATCTGTCTTTTGACCCCTTGCACTGATCAGAGGATATACAATGAGATCATTATTGTATTAAACAGGAAGCTGCTTGGTGCTTAAGTAGCTCATCATTGATGTTTTTCAAGGATCTTGCCATAGGCGTAAAAACTTGGATTAGGAATGGTAAAATTCCTGACTCCTGCTGTAGCTACTAGATCATGCTATTTAGTGTATCTACTGCAGGCTTCCTAGCACAGCCCTTGTAAAGCAGTTAATTTCTGACCTTGGACATTTCTTGGCTTTGGTTCACAGTTTTAGAGCCTATCTTGAATAGAGTTTGGTGAATAAATTAATTTGTACCCTGTAGCCTCATTAATATAGCTCCAGATTTCTGTAAATATTTGTAGCCAGTTGAAGAAGTGGATTATAAAGCCCTCAGGGAACCATAATTTAAAAATTACCTTGTCAAATACTTTAGGCCGATATTTATTTGACCTTGGACAAACATGAGAAACATAACTGCCAGCTATTTTTTTTCAAAGAATCAATATAGGCAGGGAACTACTTAGTGGATGGTCAACATAAACACTGTTGATCCAAAAATGCCATATTAAAAGGAAGGAAAAAGGTAAGCTGTTTTAAAGGAATCTGTTGACTTTTACAGGGTCATTCGAACAACAGGATACTTGCTGTTTATCTTGCACATTAACGCATGCCTGTATTACTGGGCTTCAGACTATGAAGGACTTGGCAGCACCAGATGGGTGTACGACGGCCAAGGAAACATGTAAGTGGTTTTCACTTGCAAGAGAGTTTTGTTGGTTTTGCTTCTTCCTGCATCCCCTTCAGCTTCCCATGCCTTTGCTTGCAGGGTATGCCCTTACTTTCAAGTACTTGGATAGCAAACTTTTAGCACCATGAATGTTGATTAGCAGCTTTCATTGCTAAAACATATTAGAGGGCAGGTGCAGTGAATAATCAGTTTACCACTTTCAGCTTTTATAGATTTATGAGTCACTGCTAAGCTCTAACATAATTAAACATTTAGAAAGGTCATAAATTAAACTTTCTGATTGCATATGCACATGGGAACTGTTAGGAGGATTGTAGAACAATCCCTCAAAGGAATCAGAGACATAGATTATTTTTTTTTCTGCCAGTATTGTGTCATTAAAATGCAACGTTTTAGTCCCTCTGGATACCATGGTGATTAGTCTGAAAAAAATACACCCGCTTTCTCTGATCTTTTGAGAAGGTCATGCTTAAACATGTGGCAGAGTGTCTCCAGTGGGAAGGAGTGGATATTGGCACACTTTTTCACAAACTTCTTGTGACAGCACTAAACTGGATGCCAAGTAAGGGACATTCATTAAGATGATTGAGAGCAAGCAAGAGAAAATAGAGAAGTCATAATGTATTTTGTTTGCAGTTATATAAGCACATACCTAGCCAGTTCAGATATATGAGTGTTTATTTCTTTTGAAGGCCATAATACAGTTAAAGCCATAGAAGCTCAATTCGTTCATTAATTACATTCTTTAAAAAGCTATGTATAATACACTACTGCTGTCATAAATCACCCTTTAAACAACTTTTCACATTTCTCTTAGAGACGTGCTGCTCTTGCTTGCAATTTTGTCAGACTTCATGGGTTTGGTGTGAAGTCACTATCTTGAAGGGTAAGAAATAGCCTTTGAGAGTAAAACACACTTTGTGTAAAGCAGCATTGATTTTATTTATTTTTTTTTTTAATAGGGTTCTCTCTCAAAAAAATGACATGACTGAAATTTCCACACACCACTAAATACACAGCTTGAGTACTGCAGTCAGACATGCAAGCAGGGTAATGGAGCTCAGTGGGACCACTTATGTAACTGAAGCTAATACACAGGCATTTATTTGTAGGATCAAGGCTTCCAGAAATCTGACAAGAAAAATGTAGAATGAATTTCTGTTACAGCTATTTCTTTTTTAATGTAATTCTTGGGAATGCTTGTTTCATAATTAAAAAAATAAGGTAACTTAATGCTAAGCAACCTCAAAACTCTGAAAGTAGAGTGCTTACTCAGTCTTCAGGTTTTTAATGCTTCTTTAGAACAGCCTGGAGAAGAGGCAAGAAAGTCTTCCTGCTTTCCACAGGAAAGAAATTTTTGCATTTCACTCAGGGACACAACTGGTAGAATTTATTTGCTAGCTTGATCACAGATAATGCAGTTGTGCTCAGAGGCAATGGTCAGTGGTTTTAGTATTTTTGTGGTACCTTTTCTGTGGGGAGGCAAAAACACAAAACATTTCTCAAATGTCACACTGAAATCACATGGGATTTAGAGTAGAAATTTTTATAAACAATAATAATTAGTTTCTTAGCTAATTAAAAATATTACAGCAAGCAGTTTGAGAAATAAATCAAAATTCTAGTGGTCTCAAATTACACTCACCCAAAGCAAATGATCTGGCACTGATTTTGTGGCATGAACGTTTTATGTAGAATCCCTGCTGTGTCCATAAAATGCTGTTAGTTATGGCCGAAACCAGTTCTTGAAAACAACACTTCTGGGTTGTTCTGTGTTTTCTTTTGTTTTGTTTTTTCCTTTTTATTCCAAAAAGAATACACAGACAACAGTTTCCCTTATCAATTTGATTATATGCTCCTCAGCAGGCATACTAATGGGTGAACTTCAATTTACAACTAACAGCTGTACACAGCACCCAAGCCACAAGCAAAATATTAAAGTATCTTATTTTTGCAAATTTGTGCTAGCTGTATTCTTTTCCAGCTTGTTTCAGACTCTAAAGTGTTAGTGCCACTTCAAGAATATATGAGGTTTTCGCATGGCAGCCTTCAATCAAAGCCTTTGGCTGAGGTGTAAAAAGGAGTCAAGTTTGCCCCCCTGCAACTCATCGAAATTAGCAGCACAAGATATTCCCAGCATTAAAACTGCACTCATGAGCTTGGTATAACCAGGTAGACAAATGTCAGCCTCTCCTAATGCAGAAGGATAGCATCCCTGATGCAACGCTATAGTGGGAAGCCTATGTAAGCAGGTATTAGAAAGGTCTCTTAATTACAGCTAAGTGATCATTTTGAGCTATATGTAAGAGATTGATCTCCCTAATTCCTGAAGAAAATGAGCAAATCCTTTAGAAAGGGTTCAAGGCAGGTGCGTGTCATTGTTCTGAATTGTCCATTTCATCACTGAGCATAAGGAAAACCAAAGCTAAAGGAGCTGAAATTCTCATTCCAACCCCCCAGGTCAGCATTAAATTTTGGAAAAGCAAATCACTCAGTTCTGATCATGTTACAGTTCTTCTGCTGCTTGCAAGACATCCACAAGTAGTCTTCAAAATTCTCTGGCATATTTATTAATCAATACATTGATTATATTTCTCTGTAGCTCATTTCCTTCCTGCTCTTGCGACAGACTTAGCAGATACCTGGAAGTCCCAGAAGATGTTCATTATACGTGTCTAGAACAACTCTACTTGTTTTGTACGCCTTGCCCAAAGCACAGGAATACTGACATATCCTAAAAGGTGGCTCATGGGTATCACCTATACATCACACTTGCTGGTCTGATGTGTCTCACTTGTTGTTTTGCCATACAGAGACAGTTTTGTGCCTCCAGAAAATCTGTGAAAGCACAGCCCAACCCCTGTCAGACCTAATGCTTTCAGAGCAGATACTTGTAGGATACTTTTTAGATAAAAGTTTTGTAGTTGACATCATCCAGTCTGAGATCATCACTTTCTCACAGCAATCTGGTGGATAAGTCATTCAAGAAAAAGAGGTACCGAGAAGGAAGACATTTAGAGTACCAGTTTATAAAGGCTACTTCTTTACCCTGCTTAAACCTACCCTGGTAGTAATCTGAGGGAAGTCAAACATGATAGCACTGAAATAACATTTCCCTGCTGAAATGAATGTGTTAATACCACTTTATAATCCAATAGCCATGTTCACAAAGATCTGATTTGCTCTATTAACTAAAACCTTGTTAGAAATTTAGTGTACTCTCAAATTGACTTTTATGAAAGAGATATTTCTACTGGCATAATATTACAAGGTATATTACTTGTGCTGGGTTTCTTTGACTGTTTTCATACCTAGGCCTTATTTTAGGGAAAATTCTAGTAGTTTGATTGCCTGAAGGATAAACATACTTGCTACATTGTGCAGAAGGAAAATCCCTTTCTTGTTTCATGTTGTTTGCTTCAACAGTAATTTTATAGCAGGCCAGTAAGCCATATGGTGAGCAGTGATGGTTTCCAGACACCAGCTAGTAGGAAGCAGAGCTGCTAATACTGTTGAAATAGGAGCCTGTTATTTCTGACTTTACTTAAACAAATTTTACAGTCTCATTTATCCCCTTCTTAGGGAAACAAAATAAAATCTGTTTTATATTTCAATTGTGGAACTTTACTTTCAGATTTAAATAAAAATAATAAGATGCATAAATGAAGAAAATATAAAACCTGTGCCTAAGAGGTAGTGAATATCATGTGACTTTGACGGTACAAAGTGTCTTTTGAACTAAAATTACAAAAGAATATGCTGTATTAAGTACATCCTCAAAAAGGGGTGAGCAGATTTGAGAAAAAAAAACAACCCAAAAAACTCTCTCACATCTTGGATATACAACACTGCAAACAAGAATGTGACCCCTAAACTCCTTTGAGAAGCTGCTTTCATTCTTTGCAGACATCCCCAAAATTAAGATTAGGTTGACTATCATGGTGGATTTAGGAAGTTTGTCATCCAAGGCCATTGGGGGTGAGGGAAATGGTTAATTGCTTTTATTTCCTACAGTAACTAGCACAGAAGTAATGTTAATTTATTTACTTTTATATTAATAAATTATACATGTTTCAAGCACTATAGCATTCTCAGTTATGGGAAATGAATATGATATAAGTATGCTTTATAAGATAATTCAGACAAGCTAGAGAAATCATTTTATGCTTAAATCTGCAACTCTTCCAGAACAGATCTGAGGAGTTTTCTTACTATTTATTTATGCTACAGAAGTCTAAGAGAAAGCTGCTACTTATCCATACTTGGCTGGAAGCATGCACAGGTGATGTTTTTTTTTTAAACCCAAGTGAAAATATTATAGTTGTGTAATCTAGTTATTCTTTTTGCACCCCTAACAAGGAAAAATTATATGATAGCAGACAGAATGAGATTTTTCACTTAAGGACTCTGAATGAAAACAGACAGTTCTGGCTGTTAGAATCTCAAACTAGAAAACTGTTGTAAAAGTGATTATTGTTACCCCATTTCGTTAATTTGCAACCAAGAAAAAAGTGATTTGGCAATGAAAAGCAAAAATTGATTGCTTGCTAAAGCCTGACATTTTAAAGATTTGAGAACACTTCTGAGTGATTTCAATAAAAAACCTTATCGAAATTGGTTAGGTTTGTGAGGGGTTTTCCCCTGTTTGCACAAAACTAACCCTCCAATTGCATTGTTACATGGACCACTTGTTAGTAGGAGTGGAGTGTGTATCTTAACAACAGCAGAGTTTAAAACTGGGGACCACCAAGTCAAAATGTACACCTGAAGCAAGCAGATTGGGTGGCTTCAGATTCAGGGTAGGCATGAGAAGATGCTTGCAAGACAGTCTATTTAAAAGCAAACATCGCCAAAATTTTTTCTTCTGTGATTTTGTTTCGGGGTGGGTTTTTTATGTATTTTGAACAACAAAATTCAACAAATAAAAGGAATCTTCATTGATTCAGCAGCAATAGTCATAGATGAAATAATAGAAATTCTCATTGCACAGTTAAAAAAAATGAATTCCCACTCCTAATCATTAGTGAAGCTGAAGTCTGATTGTACAGAGACCTAGGAAGTCAAATTCTAATTGATAGGAGGCTTTTAAAAGTATTCCTAAACCAATTACTTGTTAGAACAGAAAAAAAAAGGAAATGATATCACATTCACAACGATTTGAACTAATTAATCTTCACTGCACAGTATGGGGGATGCTGCATTGCTAGTGGTGCCATGTTCTAGAAATAAATTTCAAACAGAATTTTAGAGTTGCCAAGGCACTTACATATATATATATTATTTTTAAAGAGAGTTAGTATGATTATCCTGGCAAAATTAAAAAAAAAAAAAAAAAAAGCTTGTTGTTTTCATAAACTTGTGTTATCGTACAAATAGAAAAGCACCACTTGAACGCAACAAGCTCTGTCATGCACAAGGCACAATGTACAAAGAGGGTTGTACAAACAGAACAAAAAATCTTTGTCCAGAAAGCTCACACTTCTGGTATGGGAACTGATAGCAGACCAATATGAAGAAATCAATATAAGCCACATATTGAAGCAGAGTCTTAGTGACTGACCATTGCTTCCTGCTATGAAAGTGAAGAAAGCGAGAAATGTTTGTTAAGGTGACAGAATGGGTAGTAGAGGCCAGCCTCTAGAAGTTAATGCAGGAGTCAACCTTTCAGTCCAAAATAAATTGAGTGGTTTGGAGAAGCTGGATTAACACAGTTTGTAAAATCATACAACTTCTGTTTGATGTAACCCAGGAGGTTATGAAGGGTGCTCAGGAGGAGAGGGGGAGGAAGACCAAAGTGATTAAAGGGGTAAGAAAATTAATGGACACAAGAAAAACATGTGTGTATTTGTTATGCCTTCACACTGGTGTCATCATGTGAAGCCATGGAAAAGACCTTCAGCTGTGTGTGCAGCTAGTATGCTACAGATGGGAAGTCTCTTAACACTTTTACACTGCCTTTAACATGATGGCATGTTCACTGGTAGCATTCTAACACTGTAATGTACATATTGGCAACATGTTACAGAAAACTTCTGTAATACTGCACAGTTATTGGAGAACAGTAGGTAGCTACTGCATTTTCCATATACCTTATTTTGCTGCAGTGAGAACATTCAGTTCAGTGTCATTTATATAACTATCATTTGTAAAATCATACCCCTTTATAAAAGATGCTGAAGGTCATTTGGACTAAGAAGCATCACTGAAGGCTCAACTCAGGTAGGTGCCTACTTAACTTCAACCTCATATATACCTAGTCAGTAACAAAAAATTTTGTCTGTATCCACAGGTATCTGAGATGTTACTACTGGGCAGTTCGTACTTTAATCACCATCGGTGGCCTTCCAGAACCACAAACTCTGTTTGAGATAATTTTTCAACTGCTGAATTTTTTCCTGGGTGTCTTTGTCTTCTCCAGCTTAATTGGTCAGGTACATCAAGAAATCAGTAACTACATATGCTCAGATCACTGTAATGTAGTGATAGTATATTAAACTTAATTCTGGGAAAAACTTTAGCTTTCATCTGAATGTCCCTCTATTTAACTGTAATTTGTACTTATTCTTCCAACAAATACATGTGTTTAATCAGTTCCCAGTTTTGTAGCTCTTTTGCACAAAAGGTGATTTAGGGCCAAGACTGTGCAGGACACTGATGATTCTTGAAACTATGCAAAAAAATAGAGATGAAAACTAAAATAGCATTCAAAAAGTTCAATCAAACAGTTCAAAATTGTGTCTTGCTGTTTAGAAGTGCATGAAGAGATAACCATCATGAAACAGATTCTTGCCTATAGGATTTAAAATTCATTCACAAATAAAAATTACCAAAAATAAAACAAAGTAGTTTGTATAATATATTTCTTCTGGAAAACTATTAAATACAAGTATATTGCATTAAAATTCAGAGGGTGCATTTTTTTTTTCTAAATGGATATAACTTTCAATGAAACCACCGTTCCCCAAGAAGATTCTGCAGATTAGTTTTTGTAACCAGTACAGTCATTTGCAGACTTAAACCTTAAATCTTAACACACAAACTGCTTTACTGACTTTCCCATTTTCAAAAAGCTCTTAATTTTACTGAGTTATTCCTGGCTTAGCACACCTGCCTAAAAATTAATATTCCTATTGCAATCAATTGCATCTCTGTAATAAAGAGAAGAATTTTCCCCACCAGTACCCTAATCTTTGGCCACTGCAATATGAAGTCATTTTGCTAAGATGCTTTTGAAGAAGGAATATCTACGAACATTAAATTACCTGCTTTTTAAAAGCTGAATTCTATTTGTGTTGGAATGTTAAGTGATATGCTTCCACTAAAAACTTCAAGGTCACATTTAGATCAAAGTGCACCTAGATCTGATCTCTTACCTATTTGAACAGTGGTTCTGGTGGTGCCAGCTTAAATTATTAGAGAAATTTAGCCTACTTTGCTTCACTTCTGACTTGCATTGCATGCCAAATGCAGAGTAGCTTTATGATGGATTTTTAAGAAAAACATTATCTTTAGTTTTCATCCATGTCCAGAAATATGAGACAGAATAAGATAAACCCCCAAATGATTCATTTAAAAGATAACTACAGGCTTTCCAACATAATCAGATTAAATCTGTAATGCTTCTGAAAAAGCAGATTAAGCACCTATGCCAAACATGTAGCTGAAGGTATAATTAATAAGTGATTTTGCAAACAAGTGTTTTATTCTTTTTATATGTGTTGACAAGATATTCAAATCAGAACTATTTTTGCTGAAATATGTAGTAACCACAACTGATGTTTACAGATGAGAGATGTAATTGGAGCAGCCACAGCAGGACAGAACTACTACCGCTCCTGTATGGACAACACTGTCTCCTATATGAACACTTACTCCATTCCAAAATTGGTCCAAAATCGAGTTCGAACCTGGTATGAATACACATGGGCTTCACAGGGAATGCTGGGTAAGGCTTTCCAATTACAGTTATGTGACAACTCTAAGTGGCGGTATATATACAGATGTATGGTGAAATTCACATTTCTCCTTTTCTGAATTGCATGTGAGAAGTGAGAGGACTTCAACTTACTTTAGAAAGGAAAAAAGCTCCAAAGCAGTACGATACTTACTACTTCACAAAGTCCTTTCATTTGTATAATGTTCTGGTTATAACATTAGACAAGATATGTAACTTAAAACGCAATATCTTAGTAAAAGCATATTAGCATCTTCCACATATATCCACTTATTCCACTTACATTATCCATATATTCCACTTATAAATGCTAGAATAGCTCCATTAAATTATTTTTATGTATGATGATCATTTTTATGGGCATTCATCCTTTATATTTTCTAACTAATAGAGTTTGCTCTTTTTTTTTTTTCTTCTACAGATGAATCAGAATTACTTGAGCAGATGCCATCCAAAATGCAATTAGCCATTGCAATTGATGTGAACTTTGCCATCGTCAATAAAGTTGACTTATTCAAAGCAAGTAGCTTTACAGGATAATTCAGAAATCTGTGGTATCCCTGAGACAGAAAACTTGGTTTTTGTATCTTGCAACCCTTAAGAGTGTTTGTTAATTTGCTAATATGCAAGGCAACATAGGTCTAAGACATATCTCAGTTAATGGAGACATGTAAGCACAAAGCCAAGTGCCTGCCTTTGAAATGTTTTTTGTATCTTTTCTTGTATCTTTGAAATGCTTTTTGGAAAGCAGAGATTAAAAAAAAAAAAAAAGGCAAATGAGACACAGTGCTGTTACATTGACATACTAAAGCTGATGTTATGGTCAGTCTTTAAGTGATTTCAGAATATAACTAATCTCGAGAGTCAGACATAAGGAATGGAAATTTTAATACACTCCACTTTGCTGTATGCTGCCTATGTCTGCCTGAAAGACACAAATTCTGTGTGTTCCGGCAACATAACTTTGATGTAGTGAATGATACTTTTTTAGTGACCTTTTTTGCAAAGGAGCTTTCTCTTTATTATCATGGTAGCTTTCCAGAGATACAAGTTAAATCTGGTATTAAGGATTGGATTCCTGGCACTGAAAACAAGGAGACACTGCATGTTTAGAAGTAGTTGATATACCGTAACCTTAACACTAATTTCTTTGCTAAGATAATTACAAAAAATCATATATCACTGTATAAACATCACGTAGCTGCATGGGTTTTGCCACATTTGCTGAAGACATGGAATTTATAGATTCATACCATTTGACATAATTTGTTGGGTTTTTTTCCCTGGATCTGTACAAAGAATTCACATCAAAGATCCATAAAGCCCTGAACATGGCACTAACTGAGCTTCCACAGTGAATTTAGATGTACAGAAGCTTACTTTGTAAAGATGAGATTTTCAACCTAAAAAAAACTTTGTAAGATGTAAAATGACATTTTTTTCAGTCTTCTCTCTTCTAACAGCTGATCTTTATGATGCTTATAATTTGTATTACACTTATGCATCTCTGGATCACTCATGTATTGTTGGGTTTCACTGCCCAGTGTAGACACTAATAGTCACTTGTACTACTGAATTACTAGAGCAATCAATTCTGTTTTAACAGGGGTGCGATACCCAGATGATATATGACATGCTGCTAAGGTTGAAATCCATTGTGTATTTACCTGGGGACTTTGTCTGCAAAAAGGTGAGCATTCTTGTCTCTTTCAAATAATAATCATAGTATGTATTTTCAAAAAAGACTTCAGATACTGGTCAATAGTGTCTCCTTTAAATACAATTTACCCCAAGTGAATTAGGTAGCATAAAAGTAATTAAGGTTCTCTGTGTAATAATAACAAATGTGCTCTCAAATTTCAACCTAGAACAAGACAATATAGATTTTAAAACTTACACTCTCAAACAAAAAATATAGTAATATGGGAAAGTATTTAATGTAAATAAGGCTTATCTAATCATACATCATGAAGTTTTAATAATTAAAATGGATCAAGGTTATTTTGCTTATATATATACATACAAACCTAGCTTACAGGTCTCAATCTATGGTGCTTTGCATGTGCTTCATTTGTGTGTTCTGACACTTAAGTTGAATTATCCAAGAATGCAGAAATTACACTGCATACATACCACTCCTTACAGCAGGATCTGATTTCGCTCTACCTTCATTCACAGCTCAGAGCCACCTCCATCCAGACTTTCAGCTGAATGCTGTCACACTGTTCCTTCACAAAGACTTCTATCAAACACAACCTTATAGTAACAGAGGTAGATAGCTCAGCTTCTGACCAAGTGAGCCAAAGTGTCTTTTCTGAAGAAATATAATCATACTCCTAGTCAGGGTAGGTTGTAATGAAAACATAGGGGGATGAAGTATCAGCACTTTTACTGTTCTGGCAAGTGACCCACAATTCACACCATACCCAGAAGTGACAGTCAGAACCCCTTACTCTCTTTAGAAGTTCTGGTCCATCATGCTCACTAGGTCTTGCTCCCTCCAAGAGTTAAGCGTATGATTCTCTTCCCAAATACTTAGTCCCACTGACTCCACAGTGTAGGAACTCTGTTGTAGGAGTTGTAGGAACAACTTCGCAGTTGTGCATACACTGAAGGATCAGGTATATGTCTTCAAAGACCAATCCCAGAATTACTGTTAGCCAGGAAAGGTGGAAGAGTAGTTTGGTATGTTTGCCGTGCAATGCACATCATGGAAGAATCTTAAACTGCAGCCAGAACAGAGATAATAAATGACAGTAAAAGATTCAAGGTCTTGATACTGCTGTCAGATGAAAACAGTTTCCAACAAGGATGGATTATAAGAAATTCCAGCTCGATTCAGTTAAAATGCCTCTCACCTGTATAAATTTACTATGTGGCCAACGACCATAGCAATCCTATTAATGCCGTAACACATAGTAGGGAAAAAAGCCCTGTTAGAACAACCTCCTCCTTTGATGTATGTTGGCCTCATCATAATTTACTGAGAAGGCTATGCAAAAAGGCTGGGAGGAGCAAGTAGTGCTCCTAGGAAGGAAGTGCAAGCGTTGCATTTCATCCTAGCTTTGTCACTGTTCCCTTTTCACTTATAAAATTAAACTGCTTCTTTGCCTCATTTACTCCAGCTGCATGAGTGGTAAAATAGTTATTCGTCTGCCTTACTGAAATGTTGTTAGGACCGATACAATCATGTTTGCGAAGTTCATTATATTGCTCCAGTTTACCTGCTTTATATTGTATGCACTGATGTCACAACCTAGTAGATCATGTGAAGGATAATAAATAAAAAAATAATCTCTTCAATCATCCAGTGATTACACAAAAGCTCACATAATTTTAGTGGCTGTTTATTCTTATTTTCCTTTTATATTAGGCAAGTGATGAGTAGAAGTAATAGTGTAAAAACTGAAGCTTTTAGACCATGAAGCAGAGGCTTTTTTGAACTTCTCAACTATTAAATACACTGCTGCTGTACTTTAGTTTTGACCAGAACAGTTGGTGCATATGATTGCTACAATCCTGATTATCATTTCTTTTCCAAGATGGCCTAAATGGTCTTACTTCTGTTCAAATATTGACCCATATCACAATTAGAGCTGCCAAAGTCAGTGCTTGCATTTGTGTTCAGTGATAGCAGTAAACTTGTTTATGAGAGAGTTGAAAAACATATTTAAAGAATCTGACTGATTCTTCTAATAAAAAAAAAAAAAACCCCACCCAAAACTCAGCCCTGCCAAAACAAGGGATCTTTCTTGTTTGTGTGCTCAGGGAGAGATTGGCAGAGAGATGTACATCATCAAACAGGGTGAAGTTCAAGTCCTTGGAGGCCCTGATGGTACAAAAGTCCTGGTTACACTAAGAGCAGGAGCTGTATTTGGGGAGATCAGGTAGGTCAACCACTCTTTTTAACACTTTCTTTCGAATTGGTCAAATAATAAATGGTTGTTCAACTTCCTGTTTACTTTCATGGTAAGCATGACAGCTACCACAGGGAGGCTAGAAAGTGGGTAGGATCAACCAAGAGGACACTGAGCAAGTAGATGCAGGTAAGTAAAAGAAAATCTAAGTAAAGCATCACAGACTAATCTGGCAAGATCTTAGACCAGAGTTTTCGGCAATGTACACAGGGATATATAGATAAATTTCTCCTTCAGCATTTAAAAGATGTAACACATCTTCCTGTTCCAAGGTCTGCAATATGCAGGACCAAATGCATTTTATTGCCTGTAGAGAAAGACTAATTGCCCTTACACAGCATATGGTAAAAATGATAATTAATTTCCAACAAAGGAGATAAATAATCTAAAATAGTAAATAAAACTAGTTCATTTAAGATCTGAAGTAGGGATCCAGTTGCCAAAAATCAGGAATCCATATCTGAAAATGTATTTGTTTAAGAACATTCAAAACAAGAAAAAGGCTGACATATCAGATTTTGGAGTTTGAGTTTTCTAGAGGATAAAATTATTCTTTGATAGCTCCAAATGGTTTTTATATTCTCCATGTGGTTGCTATGCAAAATCCATTAACTCTTACGTGCCATGTTCCCCAATTAACCAAACAACTGCTAGATTTTAGGTACTACATCCCCTGCTGAGGTTGGCCTGAGGATAACTAATAAAATACATGTGCTGCTGTATGTGATAATCTGGATCCTTGATTTCTTCCATCTGCCTTTCTGTTATTGTTAATCCTCTTGCTGGTAGCTTCAATCTGCCTTTTGAAAAGAGGTATCAGCTCTGTGCCAGGTTAACATTTATCTTCTACTTGTGTCTCCCTTTGTAATAGCAGAAACAGTCCAGGGACATGCATTTATCCAGGGATGTGTGTACAGAACTTGCTTAGACCTCAAGTGGAAAAAACCTGATATATCCCACAGATACAGACCTTTTTCATTGAGTGGGAAAGTAAAATTATATCAGCCATTTGAGAGAAGGGTATTTGAAAGGTATTTCTGTGTGACAATATAATACCTGAGCAAAGATTCAAACCAAAATGCTGTATTATAAGTTATGTGGAAAGGCTGAGAATGCACTGGTGTTTGGTACAGGCTGAATAATGAAAGGATAAAAGAAAAGGCTACAGCAGCCCAAATGTGTAACACACACAGTTTTCGATCATTTATTAGTATTGTATTTGGAGCAAGGGCTTTATTTTTTTAACTGAGACATTATAATGACTGGTTTTAAAACAAGGAAGGGATTTGCAATCTTTTGATCTAATACAGGTGAGCACCTGAGAATTACATTACAGCCTTTAAAAGATTAATTTTGCAGTATGCGTTACTCTTCACACAACTGCCAATATGGCCATTAAAACCCTCAGCAATGCTATAACTCTACACTTTTAGTCTTGTTTTACTCATCATTGACCTACTGTGGCAGCATACCCATTGAGACACGTAATTTGCATCTAAATGTCAGGTAGAGGACAAACTCAAGGAGAAAAGTGGCAGACATCTCCAAAATTGAAGAAAATCAAAGACATGAAGTGCTAAGTTTGTTGGTAGAGATTTCTCTTCTTCCTCGTGGCAAAGTGTTAGAAAATAATGAGTTTGTATACAACCTTTCTGTATAAGTTTTGTCAAGGTCTTCCGAATATTGTGTAGCAAAAGCAAATGAAAAAAAATATTCTTTCATGGAGGAAATACTGCTTCATTTAACACATCCAAGTTTTCTTGTCAGTATTCACAATATGGCTATCACCTGATATCAGACTGATTTCCTTCTGATTTCTGATTCAAGATTTGTCAGCTTCATTCTGAGGGGTTTAAGTACATGATTTATAAGACACTTGCTAGCTAATCTCACTCTGTTCAAAATGCATGTAAATGATGCATAAAAAGTCCCTGAGGGCAAAGGACTTGAAGAAAACAAAACATGTTTACTTCAAAAAAAAATCCCTGAATTATACTAGAAGGCCAATGCAAGACTAGTGGTCAAAAATGTCCTTTGCCAATTTCATCCTTGGAAATTTTTACAGAAACAGATCAAGTAATAGGAGTTGCCTTCCAAATAACATTTTACCCTCATTACTTCTTTCCCGTATAGATAATACCAGTTTGGGAAAGCAAACTAATCTCAAAATCAGAGGCAAACAGATTGCTGCCTTAATGAGAGCCTGTCTGCACAGACAATTGAGAAGGGGAGAAATTCAGCTATAATACAACACTTTATTAGCACAGAGAAATATACACTTTAAACCAGATGTCCTCATTCATCCATTCACAGATATTTTACTAGGAATACTTCCTATCAGAAAATGGTAATTCTGGAAAAATTAAAACTTTTCTCCGCTATATGTTTATTTTTTTATAGGAAGCTCTCTCATCTTTGGCTTTTTTTTCTTTTTTTTTTTTTTAAGTTAGGTAAGCTGACTCAACACTTTGTCTCTTTGACAACTTTATACCTAAGAGACAATCTTGCTGGAAGACTCACACAGCCAATCATTCACAGTCTAGGAGGTTCCTCCAGTGCATTGATGATAACTTCTTAATGCAAATGGTGGACAAACCAACTAGGAGAGGAGCACTGCTAGATTCAGTACTCACCAACAAGGAGGGTTTGGTTGAAGGGGTGGTGATCAGTGGCAGCCTTGGCTGCAGTGACCATGAGATGGTGGAGTTTAGGATCCTGTGTGGGAGGAATAGAATACCTAGCAAGGCCACAATTCTGGATTTCTGAAGGGCCAACTTTGGCCTGTTCAATCAACTGCTAAGAGAAGTCTCGTGGGAAAGGGTACTAGGCGGTAGAGGGGCTCAAGATAGTTGGTCAACATTCAAGGACCGCTTCTTCCAAGCTCAGGATCTGAGCGTCTCAATGGTCAGGAAATCAAGTAAGGGAGCTAGGAGACCAGCGTGGTTAAACAAGGAGCTGCTGGGCAAACTCAAGTGGAAAAGGAGAATCTATGGATTATGGAAAGAGGGGCTGGCCACTTGGGATGAATATAGGACAGTTGCTAGAGGATGTAGGGAGGCAATTAGGACAGCTAAGGCCTCCTTGGGTCTTAATCTTGCTAGTCGGGTTAAGGACAATAGAAAGGGATTCTTCAAATGCATAACAAATAAAACTAACACAAGAGGCAATATAGGCCCACTGCTGAACGAGGTGGGTGCCCTGGAGACAGAGGATATAAAGAAGGCAAAGGTGCTGAATGCCTTCTTTGCCTCTGTCTTTACTCCTGCAGACTCTCCCCAGGGGCCCCAGATTCCTATTGCCCCAGAAGGAGTCAGGACAAAGGAGGAGTTTGCTTTGGTAGATGAGGATTGGGTTAGGGACCAGCTATGCAGTCTGGACATCTATAAATCGATGGGTCCGGATGGAATGCACCCATGGGTGCTGAGGGAGCTGGCGGAGGTCATTGCTAGGCCACTCTCCATCATCTTTGGTAAGTCGTGGGAAACGGGAGAGGTGCCTGAGGACTGGAGGATGGCAAATGTCACACCAGTCTATAAGAAGGGCAAGAAGGAGGACCCGGGTAATTATAGACCGGTCAGCCTTACCTCCATCCCTGGAAAGGTGATGGAACAACTTATTCTTGACTCCATTTCTAGGCATATCAAGGATGAGGGGGGTTATTAAGAACAGCCAACATGGTTTTATGAGGGGGAAGTCATGTTTGACCAACCTTATAGCCTTCTATGAGGAAGTGACTAGGTGGAGGGATGATGGTAGAGCAGTAGATGTGTTTTTTCTTGATTTCAGTAAGGCATTTGATACTGTCTCCCACAGCATTCTCATAGATAAGCTAAGGAAGTGTGGGCTTGACAATCAGGTAGTGAGGTGGATCAAGAACTGGTTGGAAGGAAGAAGGCAGAGAGTTGTGGTCAATGGGGCAGAATCTAGCTGGAGGTCTGTGACTAGTGGAGTCCCTCAGGGGTCAGTGCTGGGAACAGTGCTGTTTAATATTTTCATCAACGACCTGGATGAGGGAACCGAGTGTACTCTCAGCAAGTTCGCTGATGACACTAAACTGGGAGGAACGGCTGACACACCAGAAGGCTGTGCTGCCATTCAGCGAGACCTGGACAGGCTGGAGAGTTGGGCGGGGAGAAATCTGATTAAATTCAACAAGGGCAAGTGTAGAGTCTTGCATCTGGGGAAGAACAACCCCATGTACCAGTACAGGCTGGGGACTGACCTGCTGGAAAGTAGCAAAGGGGAAAGGGACCTGGGGGTCCTGGTGGATAGGAGGATGACCATGAGCCAGCAATGTGCCCTTGTGGCCAAGAAGGCAAATGGCATCCTGGGGTGCATTAGAAAGTGTGTGGTTAGTAGGTCAAGAGAGGTTCTCCTCCCCCTCTATTCTGCCTTGGTTAGGCCACATCTGGAATATTGCGTCCAGTTCTGGGCCCCTCAGTTCAAGAAGGACAGGGAACTGCTTGAAAGAGTCCAGCGCAGAGCCACAAAGATGATTAAGGGAGTGGAACACCTCCCTTATGAGAAGAGACTGAAGGAGATGGGTCTCTTCAGCTTGGAGAAGACTGAGGGGTGACCTCATCAGTGTTTACAAATATGTAACGGGTGGGTGTCAGGATGATGGAGCTAGGCTTTTTTCAGTGATATCCAGTGATAGGACAAGGGGCAATGGGTGTAAACTGGAGCATAGAAGGTTCCACGTTAACATCAGGAAGAACTTCTTTACTGTGAGAGTGACAGAGCACTGGAACAGGTTGCCCAGGGGGGTTGTGGAGTCTCCCACATTGGAGATATTCAAGGCCCACCTGGACAAGTTCCTGTGTGATGTACTCTAGGTTACCCTGCTCTTGCAGGGGGGTTGGATCAGATGATCTCTTGAGGTCCCTTCCAACCCTTGGGATTCTGTGATTCTGTGATTCTGTAACCAGAGGGCTGCAGCGCCTGTCCTGTGGAGACTGGCAGAGTTGTGTTTGTTCAGCCTGCAGAAGACTCCAGGAAGGCCTTATGGTAGTACCTTCCAGTACCTGACAGGGACCTGCAAGAAATCTGGAGAGGGACTTTTTACAAGGGCCTGTTGTGACAGGACCAGGGGAATGGCTTTAAACTGACAGGGGAGATTTAGATTAGACATTAGGAAGAAATTCTTTATGTGACTTGTGAGGGTGGTGAGACCATGGCACAGGTTGCCCCATCCCCAGCAGTGTTCAAGGCCAGGATGGGACTTTGAGCAACCTGGTCTAGTGGAAGGTGTCCCTGCCCATGGGAGGGGGGTTGGAACCAGATGATCTTTAAGGTTCCTTCCAACCTGAACTATTCTATGATTCTATGAGATTAAATTTGCTAGCATAAAAATTCAAAAGTTATCATCTCATACTAATATTAGAGCTTTTCAGGCTAACAATTGGAGTAAAATATATAAGGTTAAAAAGGAAAAATACTTTGTTAATATATATCTTACATTATCAAGAACTATTGCAAGGCAAATGTAGGGGTTTTATAAAATTTGGTCTATGAGGTACCAGCACGCTAACCAAAACAGATTCAATGATGAAACCTGTAACACTGTCTTTAGTCAAAGGCGATTTTGTTTGAGCGAAGGACTGCTTTACTTGTAAAATTCACCTCACATCACCACCATAATGAAAAAGCTGATTTCTTTAGTCCTAGTCTGCTCCATAAAATGAGCTTTGTGTTAGGAAAGCCTGAAAATGATTGCTCAATGACTTGTTGAGAAGTGATTAATCAGAACCCAAAAGCTGTTTGCAATTTTCTTTAGTTGCTTTTCTTATTGTGCAAATAGTTTTATTCTGTCTGAGGGATTGTAAAGAATTGTTTAAAGAGAAGACTGCATTTTCAGCTTGAGTTCATGTATTTATTGCTGTCTTGGTTTGCAGAAAAGCATTCTGCATGTATATGTAAAAATTTCAGAAGTCTTATATTATCATAAATCAAATATATTATCAGTATAATCCAATATTTATAAATGTGTCCTATAAATATATGTAATATCAAAATTAATTTTGTATCCTGGATTAAAATTAGGTAACAACTAATGGATGCCTTATGGGTTCCAGATCATCCTTTATTAATAAATTTTAAATGTAGGGATTATTAAGTATTCTTTAAAAATATTAACTCACTGGGAAAATTTGGGTTAGATCTCCTTGAATATAGTGGTAAAGCAATTTTAGTACTTTCAGGAAAATGTGAATTCTCTTACTTATCGCCACAGCTGAGAAGTGAAATCTCTTCATTTCTGCAAGATGAACAATTTAATTCTTATTTGTAAAACACCTAATTTTTATGTGGATAACCTTCCTATGGCCAACAGCTGCTCCCTAAACTGGTCTAATGCCTTACTTTCAAAACAAAATAGCCTTGTTTTTCTGGCAGACACATTTGTCACTGTCAGCCTGAAAGACCTTCCTAATCCATACAATTCAACTTGCCAACATTAAAACATGAGAAATTGAATGTGAGAAAACTGAAAACCAGAGTCCCATATAAGTTATTCACTCAAGAAAATCAAAATCCCAGAGAATCATTAATTCATTGCAAATAACCCTTTCATTAATAAGGGATTTGTGCTGCTCTACTTCTGATATAAACAAATTTCAACAATAAAATTGAGGAAATGCCAAGTTCACGAGGACTGAAACAAATGTAGTCCCTTCAGTGAGTGTCTCTTGGGAGAAATCTATCTAGAAAGAATTTTCACAGCCCTTAACATCTACATATGCCTGACCAGCAGTGACAGTTTGCCTTCCTGAGGCAAAATATTTCTAATCCCAACTGCAAAGTGCCTTTAAAGAGTGGCATATCACAACACAGAATCAAGTTAATGCAGAGACTCAAATCCTCACTTATTATAACCAAGCCCTTTTTATCCCCTTGTTCGGTACTTTCCCAAGCTGCACATACATACAACGTTCAATCTCATTGGCCACTGTGAAACTCTCCAGGTAAATAGTCCAATCACAACGTTGCAGACCCTCTCACAACCCCCACATCCTCTGGCCTACAACCAAGATTCCCACCAGAACTACATCCCGGCCCATCCTCCCAAGGCTTGCTTTGTTTACCTTCTCTGTCCTTTAACATTCCAACTCATCACCAAAGGGCTTGTCAAAACACCAAGGCCTCAGAGCTCATTGCCAAACTCTTTTTCATGCAAATCTTATCACCTTCACTCCCCATATTAAAGAGCATCAGATAGAACAATTGGGTACATGCTTTAGGATTACTTTAATGGAGAACCATCAGCAAAAAAATTCCTCACTAGGACAAGTAACAATGTGACTGATGATGTTTATTTTCATTCCAGTCTATTAGCTGCAGGTGGAGGAAATCGAAGGACTGCCAACGTTGTGGCTCATGGTTTTGCCAACCTTTTCATTCTGGACAAGAAAACACTCAATGAAATCTTGGTGCACTATCCTGACTCAGAAAAACTTCTCATGAAGAAAGCAAAGTATGTCCTAGTAACAGTTTTTAAATCACATTATTTCATTGCAGAATGGATAGCTGTGGCTCCTAGACAGATTTGCACTCCTTTCTTGGAAGAGTAACAGATGTAAACACATTTGTATTTAGAAGTCAGGTTTGCCTGGCTGTATCTAGTGGAAGTCATGCTCTTGGCAGGGATTCCAAGGGTTGTGGAAATATGGTAAGAAGAATGAAGTCTTGACCGTAGCTGCCTTCTTCTTTGTATTTAACGTAACAAAACAAATAGGAGATACAGATGTATATTAGGATTCCTTACATAGTCAAGAAACAAACTGCAGGACAGACGTCAAGTTAAGGAGCAGGTTTTCAAAGATGCAAATGGACACTCAGAATTAGTTCCATAGAGATATGCTTCAATGCACCCAGATTTGTATTCATTTACAAAACCTCAAGCAGTAGTTAGTGTGAGAAACGTGCTCACTTCTGAAATTATTAGGAACAAAGTCAATGGATCAAAGAAAACAGCGCTGCGCGCATGGCCATAGCCAGAGGTACACCATTATCATACACAAGCTTTTTATCCATTCCATATTGCATCAGCCGAACACATATTCATGGTTACCCCGAGAACACGGAGGAATTATTACAATTGCTTCTCCAAAAGGATTTCCATAAGTCCACCCTAGTCTCCTCCTTTTGGTGCATGCTCTCTGCCTCCTGGTGGTCATCTCGGGGGTCTTTAGGGATGAAGTAAGACGTCTTCCTCTAAGGTGAACTTTCCACCCTAGGTCTTGAGCCAGTTCTGACCAGTTCTGTGGGTGTTAGTTCTTTCAGTTTCTTTCACTGGTGTTACATTACAGGATGGTCATGTCTGATAAGCCTTTACCTTGTGCAGGCCACATATGCTTGGCGAAACAAAATTTCATTAACCCTTTATTACCTCTCACTTTAGGAACAGATTTAAAGTAATGCCCAACAAGATAAAAGTACACAGATTGGAGAAATGTCCATTTTGTTCAAAAGGATTCTGAAATGGGATTTCAAACCCAAATTGCTTTTCATCTTGCTTTGGTTGTAGCTTGCTAGGATCACTACTTCCCCAGCTTTGAAAGAGCAAAATATTGTCATATTTTGTCACAAAATTATGACAAAGCTAGTAACTTGCTACCTTGCAAAAGGTCCAGATACTTGAAATATTTTGTCATTATTAGTATACTTCAGCACTTGTTGCTCTCAGCTGCTGCCTTGCCCTGCTATCAAAGGTGGAAAGGTTTTTCCCAGATTTGAAATTCCACCACAACAGACTAAACATAGCACGCAAGTGACATTTTGGTTAGTGTAAGTGCTAGCAGATGGTTGCATTCAGCATGTTTCAACAGCCCTGGTTGTCAAATGACAGTATCTTGAGAATCATCACGTCCCTTCGGAACAGGGAACAGAGACACAGAATGAACTCATTGCCCAGTTTTCAAAACCAGCATCAACAGGTAGAAAGGTGGAACAAATCCACTGACCGATGGTCCCCTGCATTTATCATAGAATTGTAGAATGAGCTAGGTTGGAAAAGACCTTTAAAATCGTCAAGTCCAACCATTACCCAGGACTGCCAAGACCACCACTAAACCACTAAAATGAGGGATATCCTTCCTGACTTTTCTCCAGTGTCTTTCTAAACAGTTGTACAACCATCATTACTTGTTCTCCCTGTCTCTGTCCCACACTGCCACCTTCTTTCTTGCCCACCCTAATCATATCTTGCCAAACCACTGAATACTGCTTCCTCCAGACAGCCTTTCTCAACTGCAGGAGCTTAATCATCCATCCTTTGTATCTTCACTCCCATTTGAGCTCTCACCCTCTCTAGATATTAGACTAGATGCAGGACATCCTGTTTAATTTTAAGGATACGCAGTACCTGCCCTGTGCTGGAGGCGATGTATTCTGCTCACCCAGCAGTTTTTCCAAATGTCCCATGCTCTTTGTGTGGCCAGCAATGTCTCTAGAAAAACGAAGCACCAACAGGAGATTTGTGCACTGTTTTGATAAAAATTGCAGTTATGTTCAGTTTTGGAATCAGGTTATCAGTTGCTCTGCCCTGGAAGGTTTACATCAGAGCTCTCTCACCTTTAAAGGCTCCTTGAAACAAATGCAAAGGATTAATTCAAGTAAGAAATTAGTTCTACTATCACGTGCCTGACAGTCAATGTATGGTATATTCATGATAAACTCATGCAAGCTGCAGAAGTGTACTTTTGAATTGATGACAGTAAAAAGAATAAAGTCTTCGCTTCTGGAATTCCCAAATTTAGAGAGTACAAGATGCTGGGGAAAATTACAGTATTATGGGATTTACTGTACTTCAGACTGCAAGTATAGTCCTTGTTCATAAAAAGCTTTAAGTCAGGGCTTTTGCAAGGATAGAAAAGTTGCCTTAGAAACTGTATAGTAACCTAATGGAAACTGGAAGTATGGGAACCGCCTGCTTTTCACTGGCTCCATTTACCTTGGAACTGTCATCCAATCTTTACCCTTGTCACTTTTTCACACTTCTTGTTATGGCTGCAAATCGGTACAGCTACAGAAGGTCTGAAAATCTAGTCTGCCACTTTATTGGCAGTAATTTTTGTATCTTCAGGGTGTCTTCTTCTACTGAAGAAGACCAAAAATACATACCACTGTCTAAACTGATCTGTGAGAGATAAGGCCATGCTGGAAGTTAGTTTGGTAAACTATTACTCTCACAAGCATCAGCTGGACTCTCAGTTGATCACTAAATATGCTCTGAATTTGCACCCAGAAGGCCAGGTTAAGAGACTAGCCCCTCAGACATGATGCATTTGTCTTCCTCCACACTACTTCTCACCCTATAAAACTCTCACCTGCTTTGCAACACCTTAATCTGACACCTGCACTTATTCTCCAGGGTATAGGTAAGCAACTTCAAATCTGAACAGTAGCCTCTGACTCTACAAGGGCCTTGGGTAAAACCTTTAACTTTTCCAGCTTTGCTCTTGCCACTGGACCTGAAAACAAAAGTTATTGCCAGATTTTCATCCATGAACAACACTTTAGCTCTGTAAGAGCTTTGCTTGGTTTCACAGCACTGCTGTGTGTTCTCATTTCTTCCTTTTTCCAGGGTGCTGCTGAAGGAGAAGGGGAAACCTGCCGCAGGACCACCAGTGCAACAACCACGGGGCTTGGCCAGTCTCTTTGGGCAGAAACAGGAAACTCCAAAATTGTTTAAGGCAATGCTTGGAGGCAAAGGGAAAGATGGCCTTGTGAAGCTGCTACAGCTGAAGAGACAACAGGACATTCAGGTAACACCACAGAAAAGAATGTAGGCTCCTCCAGGTGCTGCAAGATACTGGGAGGGCTTGGGCAAACAGAGTAGGTGAAAATGCAGCCTTAATGCAATCAACAGCAAAAATTCCCAGTAGCTGAGATACAACTGCTGTACCTAATTTCTGTGAACACTATTCTAAAGCTTGACTCAAATCTTCCTGGATCCAGACTCTATGCAGAGCAAAAAGAAGCAAGGAAAAAAGCAAGCAAACAAAAATCCTCAAAGAAAGTAAGGATAAATTAGACTTGACAAAGACCCTAAGGGCATCTGATTCAATTTTATGGAAACAACAGTAAATACAGAAATATCCTAACACAGTAATCTGATCCAGCTGACTTGAGCGCACAGTGAACTTCCCAACATAGTCAGATCTCTGGTTGTCACAAATCCTGAAAACAAAATCTAATGTGTAGGCCACACAGCTAAAACTGATTAAATCCCTAATACATTGCACTTAGGAGAAAACTGTTTTGTTGATGAAAAATAATTCCCACATTATACTTTGTTATGAGAAATGTTAGTAAGAACCTGCTCAGTTCTACATATTTACCCAAAGGTGGCAGAACACTCTTCTGTCTTTACAGCTGAACTGGCTGTGGTTTTATTTATTTTTTTTAGTTAAATAAAGAACTTTGCTTACACAAATGACTATAACACTATTACTGGAACAGAAACATTGCTCAATTTAATGTGTATTTGTAAATTAATAGCAAATCGGCTTGGCCAAGGAATTGGGGCAACTGACAGTATGTCAATATTTACATAACACTTTCTCCTCTGTACTACTGTAAGCATATAAAGGAAGGCAAGACCTAAGAAAGGGCTATGTGCTCCCAAACATGTCTGTTTCATCCTGCTATATTAATGAGGAGCAGATAGTATCACTATTAACAAGCTTTTCATAGGTTTTATGTATTCTGAAATTGCATTTTTTAATTTAGATACTGATTTTCAGCACCTCAATACAAATTTACATATGTTGCACACCATATTCACAATATCCACACTGTGCCTTTTCACTGCATATACAGAACAGAACTAATTCCTGAATTTCAGCACTGGAAAACACTGAACTTCTCGTTTCTAGGAAACTCAAGCTGAAGCAGAGAACACGCCTGAACAAAATGAGAAGAAACCCATGGAGCCTGCAGCCCCATCTGCCCCTCCTGCACAAAAGGAAGAGCCAAATACAGATGCTAAGCCCAAACCTGCAGTTATGCGCAGAGGAACCAGTAAAGAGTCTCTGATCATTAGTATGTCTCCATCCCCCAGAGCAGGAGAAGGAGAAATCCTTAAGGTTGAAGTTAAAGAGAAAAAAAATAAATAGATGCTGCTTTGGGCTGTGACCCCATCTGCTGTGCTGCTGAATTTAGAGGGATATTGTGACTGCTTTTGAGCAGAGAAGATAGAAGTAGAGACTACTCAAGATACAGAATCTACCGCAGCTCCTCTTCTTCTCTCCCTCCTCTCCTGACACAACTGGACAAATTATTCATATACTTACCTTTTAACCTTAAACCTGGAGAACTTTGGGTGTAATAGCAATTAGAGCTCAGATTTCAGGTGCACTTGTTCCTTGTTTGATCCATGCTCTCCCTTCTCTCTTACTCTGTCTTGTTCCTGCTTCTCCTCTTCCCTCTCCTGTTTATCCTCGCTTTCTTATTGTTCTTCCTGCTGCTGAGTTTGCTCCTAATTTTTGTATGTGCTCTTTCCTACTTCCTTTTCTGGTTTCCCATAGTTACGCTTTTTCTTGTCACTGCCCTACTGTTGCTGAGGTTACTCATGTTCCTCTGGATCCTTCTCTCCCCTCCCCTTATACTTGTAATCAGTGACCTGCTTTTGTGACAAGCATGGCCCAGTGCAGGAAGGGGTGATGCTGTGCATTGGGATGATTTATTCTGCGACAGAGGGCTACAAAACAAAACCATGGTCAGAAATAAAATCACTAAATCCATGAGGGGGAAGCAGAGTGTACAATTACTACTCTGAAAACACAAGCAACTGCTCCAGTTGTCTTCTGACTCTGATGAACAAACATGGCAAGGGCTTACATATTCCCCACCCACTCCAGAGGTGACCTTTAACTTCTGGCTGCTGATTTACAGGCTTGATCTTCTTAAGTGGTTGGGCATCAATCATGCTCTCTGAAGAGCAAGCGCTTGATACTGGCTAACTTTCTGAAGAATCTTGGTATCTAAACCAGCCCCTTCAAAACCAAAAGCTACTTTACAAAAAGCAGGATTTATGCTTTCTGGCTCTGTAGTGCATAGTTTCAACCAATACTCCAGCTGTCCACCTCCATCACAGACCTTGACTGATGGTGCAGCGTGAACCCTGTGCCTTACTAGGGCCAAACTGCATAGTAAATGAACTGAACTAAAGTAAATCCTTCACCAGCACCAGAGCTGAGAGGGATAGAGCTTCCTAAGACAGAGTCAATCTTCTGCATTGACTCATCACAGAAAAGGATGCAATATAAAGCAAATGGCTAAAGCTGTGTTTTAAGCTTAATTCTCTTTATCTTACATAGGTTTGCATCTCCTCCCTCTCCCAATCCATTTTTGGTCCCCACTGGATGAGCAGTTTTGGGAACTGAAACCATTATGCACAGGCCAAGCCAAGAAATCATAGAGCAGGCTTCACAGCTCCTCAGCTGACCAGCCAGCCAAGGAAGGCACTGAGCCAAGATTACACATTCATTTTTGCAGGCTACATGTGATCCACCAAAATCAGTGGGATCTTTGCCTGAGTGCAAGCTGGATGTTTGAATTCCATATGTTGTATGCACACATCCTCTGACATGACTAAAATCCAAATCTGTTTCAAAAAGCAAATTTTGCTGCATTAGTAGTGAGGTCAAGGTTCAACTGCTACATGGTAAGAACTATCTTTGTATATTATGTGTCATTTGATATGTAAGAATAAAGGGTGCCACACCAGAGGTAGAAAATTGTAAGATCCATCATAAAAAGTTATTCATCTATTGCACATCCAAAAATGCTTCAATACAATCTCAGAATTAGAAATACTGCAGAACTGCTTCACAAATGAGACCTTCCATGAATAATAACGATCTATGAATTCATCACAATATATGGTTCTTACACCTTTTTTGAGAGTTGTAAAAACGTTATGGAAGGGGGAAAAACCATAATCCCCCATATTTGAAAATTTTTGTATTAATGGGTAAAGCTCTCTCTCATTACAAAAGATCCAAACCTCTTCTGCCTACACAAATGCTACCAGGTTACTTCAAATATTTTCACTGTTGGCATATTTAAATCCATCAATCACACAGACATATATCACAAAGTAAGGGCTGAGATTGCAGCAGCGTTACACTGCAGCAACAGAGCATCCCACGAGCTGCTGTTCTGTTACAGACCTCAACAGTGCAGGACTGCAGGAAAGCCTGTCAGTTCTGTCTGTAAAACTACCAAGTGATGCATAGCTCTTGAGTTCCTCAGACCCAAAATGAAGAAGTATCAGTGTTTGCAGAAGACCATGGCCACACACAAATAACATCCATCTGCTTTTCTCTGACATCTCATTTTTCTGTTGGAGTATTTTCCCCTTTCCAGGGGTGTGCAGGGGCAGGAAGGCTCCAGGAACTCAAGTTGTAACTATTTATAGGGTTTTCATCAGACAGAATGACACATGACAGGTCAAGAGCAAGATGTATTAAAACCTTTCAGGAACTAATTCTACCCTGTGGATTCTTTACTGATGGAGAAGTCAAGCAGATTAGTGCACTCAGAAGACACACCTTGCAGGTACCAAAGCTCACTCAGGCTGTGTGTGGCATTACACTCTGCTGCAATGCTATGTCTCCAGCATTTCCCAGTTTCCCAATAAAGCATCTCAAACTTGACTACACTTGAGTGTAAAGAAGCTGAAGGGTGGAATAGGACAATGTATTTGAAAATGAAAAACCACCATATCTCCATGCCTGTCTACTTAAAAGGTAAACGCTGTTCTGAAAAACATTTTGGAGAGCCATTAATAACTGTATTAAATAGCATACATGAGAGAACTCTCACATGGTAAAAGAGCATGAAGCAGGCACTGCTAAAACTGTCCGAATTCGGAATATCTTCTTGCTAAAAGCCAGTATGAGATGCTTTACAAAATACATACTGCACATTCATAACCACTGAGTGAAAAGGCAGTTTTCCTCCCATCTGATAATACTTGTTACAAATCTGAGCTGTTCAGCCTGTGCCATACTCATTACAGGAACTGAAAAAGCAGCGTTTATCATGATACAAAAAGTGCTGAGTACAAAGGCACAACAGAAGAACAGTGTACTGAAATTATATTTTTAATGTGTAGGCATTGTAAATCAGTTTACTTCACCAGAGCTGAAATACATAGAAAAGTAAAAAATTCTGGTTACAGCTTATTTCTCTGCTGTACATATATATACATATTATGACCTCTAAATGGCAAAAAGCATCCGATTACAAAGACCGCTATACATCATTTTGATCACAAGGTGGTGCAAGTGACCTACAAGCTCATTGACTTCACAAAACCGACAGTAGTTTGCTTTATCACTGTCAAGCAACTAAGGCATTTTTAACTTGTAAAAATTAACAAAAAAAATGGCAAAACCCAGCAACTACCCTCCCCCGACTCACAATCAGCTGCATTTCCTTGACTCAGAATACAGCTCCAGCCTAACTCAGAAGCTTCCAATTTTTCAGCAGGCGTTAGCTGTACATCTCTTAAGAGATTATACCTGGAAAAGGGTTCTTGCCCTTGTCAGGTCTGAAACACTTTTCTTTTACACAGTGTAAGGCATTTGGAGAAGTAGGTATTGTGGATATGCTATTTAATTCCCTAAGCTTGAGGAACATGAGGGCAATTTTCACTTTTCCAGTAAGAGATGAATTATCCGCTGTAGAAACTCAGAATTTATGTACAGCATACAGACAAAATGAAAGCTTTTATTTTATATGCAACAGATATTTAGTATAATAATACCTATTAACATAACTAATTTCGGTTAAATGCACGTCACCAGCAACTTAAACTAGAATTAGTAACATAACTCAGACACAGCATTATATTTTTGGCAGACACCTCAGAGGAATCATAGAATGGTTTGAGTTCTTCAGTACTATCCTGTACTCCTGTCAACAGTACATGTCCACTTCAGTGAATCTAGACAAAGCACTAATACCACATCCAGTTACCCCTGTACATGGAGCATGCAGCTGTGAAAATATTTACTGTTCCAAAATTATACAATACCTATTTGCAGCAGTGCGATTTAGGTTCCTTGTAACTACTTAGTTGATCTTAATATGTTCTGTTGCATACCTGGCACGACACTTCATTATAGTTTATGAATAAAGTAGTAGCACATTTGCATTACACTGATAAAAAGATGACTGTAGATTTTTATATAAACACATGAATTCGATTTAAGAAATAAGAAAGCTTGGCTTAATATGAAACAAAATTTCTTCTTTAATATTTCACTAATGAAACTATTTAGGACCCCCTTCCATCAAGGAAAAGAGCAGAGAATAACATATTCATGATTGATAACTAGCCAACTATCTACAGAACATGTGGTATGTTTTACAGGATGTGTAAGATAATCTCAATGCAAACATCTTTCATCTACTGACGTTAATGTGAGCTCAGATTTTTGACAGGATGTACGGAACAAAAAAATACCACCCAAACTATACAGAGCAGGTCCAGCAACTAAAAAAAGTCACACAGAAAGTCACGTACACTATGACCTGGTGTAATCTTGAATGCCCAAGTATGCTAAATTTAGTGCTAGTCCACTCTGTTCTTTCCTGTTACAGCTAGACCATCCAAAACAGGATCAGTCAGATGTCTACACCACTTCAAATGTGAAACAGCAAAATTCATGTTCAAGATGGGCATTCTGGAAGTGATAAATGAGACCTTTACATCCATATACATTACATGCACTGACAGAATCAGAAGAGCTCCTCAGCAAGCAGTATGCAGCTGGGAGACAAGAAAGCTTAATCTGTCCACTAAGCAAATGCAACATGATTTACACTTGACATAAATGCTGAAGAGGAAACATTAAGCCAAAAAAATAAACCAGGAATTGTTTACCCCAGAGAAACACAGTATGATTATAGGGTCAGGGCTCGGAGACTTTCTTGTCTTCCTTCAGCAAGGGAAGAAGGGATTTTGTAACCACTTTGCACTAGTGGGCTCATGAAAAAGCAGCATGATTCAAAATATGACAAAACCAACATAGGTAGCACTTTCAAGAACTGCCTTTGTCTGAAAATATGCAGTCAAAAATCAGACAAAACTTATCAACTAGAAAGTGAATTCTCACTTCACAAAAAGCCCTTTGAAAGGTCAACAGCCCTAACTGGCTTGGGGAGAAGGGACACCAAACCAAAACCCCAACCAAAACAAAATCTGGAGTTCCCATTTTCTAACACAGTACACACTGAAATATATCTTACAACTTTTGAGTGTCCTCAAAGGCCAGTAGCATCCTTCTCAGATGTTTGAGGCTTACCTTGATTCACCCTTGTTCTTCTTGTGCTACCTTAAGAGAATGCACACTAGAAAACAGCGTACACTTTAATGACTTCTTTAGCTCAAGTTCACACAGCCTTGAATCCCAGGCATTGGCCAAAGGCACTAAAGTGGCAAGCGTAAAGCAGGCATGCAAGGAGGGCCTTTATGCCCTGTGGCACTTATTTTGTTATGTAACTTGCAAGTTTTGTTATATGATTTAATAGACACAGAAGCCTGAAATATTTCAGATTTGTTGAAGCACATACAAACTGTTACCTGCTTGGTGGGAATATACCCCCTTCTTCGTTTCTGACTGCTCTTATGATCACAGAGAAACTGAAGCTCTCCCGCTGATCCCCATAAAAATGTTTATCAGCAAGGCAATATTCATGAATCAGGCAGCTGCTCCACCTCCCCTTTCCCTCTGCATATTTAACCTCTTCTTTTCCACTCTTACTTTTCAAAATAAAATGCACCCATGTAAGCCCCATCTCTCAAATCAACATCAAATATTAACGCAATTATAAGTTTGGCCCTTAAAAGGCACACCTGGGAACGTGATTTGCAGGCATAAGCTAACAGACATTACCACACAGAGGTGCGTGTGTATACATGTATACAGAAGTATCTGGAGAACCAAAGACTGCAGATTCAGCAAGTAAAGCCAGTACGAAATCCCATCAATCCTGGTCAGCCCATTTATTTTGCAGCAGGATTCTTGGGAGGTTGCAGTTTGTAGGTACTGAAGTAGTTCACCACTTGCTGAGGGACTTCCGCCAGGACACACTGTGCCAGCGCTTCTTTTGGAGACTTATAAAACAAAAAAGAACACAGTTTCAGTTTCCATCAACTGTTAACAGAGATCCTAAGACAGGTAATAAGCACCTCCTCTACTAGGTCAATTTAAAGTCTGGCATTTTACAGAGGACTTTACACAGTGCCCTTGTGGGACAGATGGAAGCTTCTCTGAAATCCCCACCATCTCACTCCCATTACTAGGAAGCCGCTGGCTGCCTTACTCCACTGAAGTAACAGAAGCTGGGTGTGCAAAGGCCTGCCATGTCTGAAGGTACCTTTTGTCATATGAAATGCACACAGAGTGCAGATGCTAAACTTCAGCCATGTAAACACTCTTTCACTATCTGCTTAGATGACACTTCAGGGGCTTGTCTCACTATTCACAACCTTTTGCACCATGTCTCACCCACAGTAATTGCACTGCTCCAGAGGAGCTCTGCTAAAGATGCTGTTTCCCCTGTAAGACTAAGTACCCATGGGGAAAAAAGCACCCCTTTTTCTAGAAACTGAAAGCATTTTAATGTATAATTTTATACTGAATATTGACCCTAGTTAATCTACATCCAGGTGCATTATTCAGTGAGCACATTCTATATTGATTTTGCTCTTTATCCTTTCAGTTTGCATGATTTGCTCCAACACTAACAAAACTTCTAACAGAAGTAAAAGTACAAAATACAAAGATAAAATAAGAAGGTATAAGGAGTATTATTAACAGGGTTAATATTAAGAAACAAAACTAGAACATAAGGGTGGAAATTAAAATATTAATCTTATCTCCCCCATCCTGAAGAAATTTTCTTTACTTTTTGTTTGGATTTTTGTTTGTGGTTTTTTGTTTGGTTTTGTTTGTGTTTTTTTTCTATCTATTAGGTTTCTGGGTTTGGGGTTTGTTCTTTTTTCTGTTGGGTTTTCTTTATTGTTTTGAGTTTGTTGGTTTGGTTTTCTTTTCTTAAATCAACTTTTTTCCAGCAATATCACATTTAAAAGTCAGACTATATACTAGCCAGAACATATTTTATTGGGTTCTACAGCAAAAAAAATCAGGACTCTCTTCTTGCACTGCCTCTTTTTTTGGTATACTTGTTTTAAAGAAAACCAAAACTATCACCACTATTGCGCCCAGACACAATTTCTACTGATTACAGCCTTCCTGATTTAGCCTTGAATTTTAACACTGCACTAAAATGTGAGACTGATCCACATTTACAAATGGGCATCCACAATAAGAACACTCTACCATAAGAATAAAGCCACAATAAGTTCTTTCTCCCAAATGAAAACCACATCCATGTATTTAATCAAGTTTGAGGGAGAATTACAAAGGTTATTCCTCTGCAGCAACTTGTCAGAAATGCAATGCTGAAACCAGAATGGAATTCTTTTGAACATGCATCAGCTCACCTACTAAAAATTCTACAGATCCTTAAGTTTTTAGTCCTTTTTTCTTTTTAGACTTCAGAGTTAATTTTAGAGACTCTGAAAAAGCTTAGGACTATATGTAGGCTATCCTAGCAAACCCAGCATACCTCTACCATATTTATTAAACATTCCACCAAGATTACTTACATTTTGGAATTTCCTGAATGGCACAAACTGGACAATGTCTCTGACAGCTGGTTCTCCGGATGAGGACCTAAGAACTCCATCGTCACCATCAAGAAACTCCATAGCATCAAAATCTGCTCCTCCAACACCAACAATGATAATGGACATGGGCAATTTTGAAGCATTAACTATGGCAGTTCGAGTCTGATCAAGGTCTGTTATCACACCATCCGTTATGATCAGGAGTATAAAGTATTGCTGTCGAATCAATAAACACCACATTATGACAAGAAACAGAAAACAGGTAAGCATGTACACTTAGGAAAATGAACACACAGACTATACGCTTTGGTCACTGTAAGCATGTTCAATACACTCACTGAATTTTACAAGCAGACATCTAAGCTGTGGTCAAGCTTGAACTGTACAGTCTGAAGAAATTTATAAGGGCAACAGACTCAATCTTTTAGAAGTCATCTTTAAACATCACCTCCCAAAAAAACAACAGTGGTATCACTCTTGTTCTTTATCAGCTAACAACGAATAGAGTCCTGGAACTCTTTTAAACTAAAACATATCTTTTTCATGCTGAAAACCAGCATGTCCATTTTCAAATTTCTTTAATGCTGTTTTCTAGCTGCTTTGTGAAGTTAATTATCAAGGTATCTGAGACCACCTCGCAGTACTTTGACAATTTATTCAAGCACCACTTGACCTGCTTCCACCATACTGCCAGGGCTTCTGCAAGTTGGCATCTCAGCCTCTGCTCTGGATAGAAGCATGAAGGAAAAGCTAGAAGTACAAAGTTCAGAAACTATAAAAACACTTGCTGAACTTCTGGTCTTCTCTCACTTGGCTCATTTCAGGAGATTGCTGGGCAGCAGAGATTCAAGTTCCAAAGGTATACATAGTAGTCTTCAGAATTTTGCTCCTTGTCTTCACTTACCTGCTTCTAAAATAATTGGTTTTCCCTTATCTGCTGTGTTCAGGTATCACCTTTTCTCTTTGCTCCCCAGCACTCTATTTTCCCCCTCCAACAACATTTACAAAAGAACTATGACCAGAGAAGGCCAAGACCAGCAGCATGATAGAGTTTCACACTGGATTTATCTCTCTTCTCATATTTCCCTCATACTGGAGAAAAAAAAAAAAAAAAGCCAAAAGCAACCCCCAAATATCTACAATACACATTAAATAGCAAGGCAGCAAAATTTATTCAATACATCCTTTCAGGCAGAAAAAAAATCTCTTGCAAGGCATACTGGACTCTCTGGGAAAAAAAAAAGAAGTGCTACTTTCCATGTGTGTGTGTATATATATATGTATATATTGATGACAGTTACTACTGAAAGGCTATCAAAACCTTATAAATTTCCTGCCATATGAAAATCAATAGCTGTTTTCCAAATTGGTTTTCACAGGTACTTTTCTATGCAAAACCAGCTGATTTTATTTTCTTATTTTACACAGTGTCTGAGACACCAGGATCTATTATTGTTAACTATTTAGGATATATATATAGCTTCAGATTTGCTGAACTTGCATGGATTATTATTTAAATTATTTCATATTCAAGACTTGATCTTCAGATTTCCTATTTCTTAATACGGTCAACAACTCTAAAATATATTTTAATAAAGAGCAGGACACAGCACATACAGCACCTACAGCACCTAAAGCTTTCTAGTACGGACAATTTATTATCTATGTTGGCACCTAGGCAGCAGGAGCTATAGCCTCCATTTCTTTGTTATCTTATTTAATTCTCTCTCTCAGCTATCTGATGTGAAACAAGGTCTAGGTGATTTTCTCAGCTGAGGTTAAGCCACTTTCCTATATGCAAAGGCTTAAATTAGACTTTTAACACCTGATTAGCACAGCAAGAGCTTGGAATACAAAATACCATGAAGATTCCATATGTTTTTAAGCTGGGATTTCAAACCTGAAGAGTTTGTTTAGTTAATTTTGGAGAGAACTACTGTGCACAATCTGCAGAAATCAGTTAGCTTGTATCTCCTTTTAGGGGTACCTAACACCAATTCACAAGGTAAATACCCATCTGTCAAACCAAATATAGCTTAAAAGAGAAAAATAGTATATGTTAACTGGAAGGGAAAGAAGAAAGTAAAAAAAATATATGCAGTACCATAAGGAACTTACAGATGCTGTTTGCTGTTGTGTAGCTGCAGCAGCAAATCTTGCCACATGATTTATAATTGGAGAAAAATTTGTTGGTCCATATAACCTCACTTGAGGAAGACAAGCCCGATATGCATCAACGATGCCTTGGACTCCTAGAGAATGCAAATAGATCACATTTATTTTTTTTCATATCAGATTATTTTGAAGCACTCAATCTTCCTGAAACACTGTCTATATCAGTTATTTAAAGTGATGACATGAAAATTTAAAACTAACCATGATGAAAAAAAGTAAATCATTCTATAAGCAGTGGAGGCCTTTAGTTTTACTAATGCTTAATGCAACTGCTTAACATGTTTGCCTCTATGTGAACAGAAAGGCCAATGGCTTGCAGCAGTTCTCTTCATGTAGTAGCTCATGGTAGTTAATAGTGTGATCAGTGAGACCATGTTGAACAGGCACTAGCAGCATCATATTCAAACCAGACAACTCCACTCCACATTGAAGCAGAATGAATTGGCTTGACAACATAAGAGGAACATTCCCATTTATGTGTACTGTACCCTGCTTAAAACACTTCTTTCACAAATCATTACAGAAGAGAGACCAAATGCTAATGGTAGCAACTAAGAAAACAATTGTAAAATTGTTTCCTGTTACAAAACTAAATTCCTTATTTAACTAGAACAACAGGCCTCACAGTTCACTTTCCATGTGATTTTTATCCCTTCACCTTAGACTTGCTCAGACTTACCGTTACAGAATGGGTTTGATGGGTTAAAATTTAACGGGAACTCATGTGATACCTGTAAATATACAAGACATGGTCAAGGACTGTATATACAATCTCCTCCTGAAGTAAGTGCTTTTAGTTAATATGTAGTGCATTTACATATTCCATTACCTGAAACGAAGGAGGAATTTGTGCACCAAATCCAAAGGCTGGAAACATCTTATCTCTAAAAAAGGCAATTTTAAAGAAAATTAAGTGAATACCTTCCTTTAAAAGCTCATAATTCAGTAGATTTAGATAATCAGTCCCCCTTTTGACTATTAAAAATGCTGTTTATTAAGCATTAAGAGGCAAAATTAAATGGAAGTTGCGCCATGTAATTGTTTCTAGGACCAAAACCAGTGTTCCACACCAAATTGGCAAAAATGCAAGAATTTATTTAAATCAACACTGCTTTTTGCATCACAGATGAAAAGCCTTGCTGTTTGCTGCAACACAAGCTTCTCATTGTGATTATGTGATTATGCGATTCTGCAGTGATTATGAAGTCTTTTTTAGCTCTACATTTCATCTCAGAAGTTTTATTCCAATATATCTGCTAGCACCTTCAACACTGGCTTAAGAAGCTACCATAAAAATCTATACATATCTAAAAATTATTCAAATGAAAATCTAAAACTTACGTATCATAATCCTGAATGACCAGTCCTACAGACCAGATGGCTGTTAGGTATTCATTAACTCCATTAGGGCTGAGGTAATGCAGAGAGTCTGGAGAGCGAGGGTCTCCATTGGAGCCTGTAAAATCTATCCCTACCTGTCAAATGCAATGTTTATATTAAATTGCTGTTAGTGGTAAAATTATCTTTCTTATCAATCACAAGGTCAAACTGAAAATCATTAAAGGGTTGTAAATAGTAGTTACCAGGACATCTACAAATCTAATAGGCATAATACTCAGACGCAGGTTTCTTGGAATATTAACACTTAATGCCTCCACAAAACCATCAGCAGCTTTGCATTTGTCAGAAGAGCTGAAATGACTTTCATCTGTCAGGTTTTCACTGTGTTCACTTCAGTTACCATTCACAGTGGCTCTTCAATAGCTATTAAACTAACTTCACCCTCTATCTTGCCATACACATCTTTCTTCTCAAAAGTACAACAGACACCACAGAAGCGTAAAGACACTTCTCCAACCTCAGTGGGTCTTCCCTGCTTTAGTGATTAAGTATATCACCAGGGTGAAGACATCTTACTGCTATTTGCACTGCATTTGGTTCTCCTTGGGCTCCATCCACACAGCTCAGCTAGTTTCTAACAAACATAACTACAGGTTCAGAACTTCACGCCATGAAAATAATTTTTTCTAAACACACTAGATGGACTCTGGCAAAATGACTTCCCCCTCCATGCTACAGAACAAACAAAACCACCACCCCCCAAAAAAAAAATCAAGCCTAGGCCCCCTCCAAAAAAATCCCTGATAATAAAATGCAGAGCACAGGCACACAGGCAATCAATTATACATTTCCATTCATTCTGAAACTCAAAAGCTACTCCATATAAATGATTTTACTTACTGTGAAATTCAGTTGACATCCACCCATGATGTAATCCAGGAATGTGCACTCAACTATGATCTAAAACCAGAAGTTAAATGTAGAAATTAACTTTCTAATTTAAGAAAACCAGTATTATTGCAGTAACTTTTGAGATTGTAGATTTGTTATCTTTACCCATGCAAAGCACTACTTTTACTCTACAGACATCTAAAGATACATACTTTTACTATAGGCTACTTTTACTCTACAGATTTTACCCACCCACTGCAGTAAGGGTATCTACAGAGTGGGCCGTCAGTGCATCAGAATTAGGCCTTTTACAAAATTACAGGTAGACAACAAAGCAGCTCCAAAAGCTCTATTATTTATAAACCAACATATAATAACAGATTTTAATTCATCATATAATGGTGAGTTAGGAAATGCAGGGGTTCAGGAATGGCCTTACAAATTAGTAAGTGATCTTTGCCATATAGATGGCACCTTCATGAGAAAGTGAGGGGACAGAGAAGGAGAGACACAAGATTCAGCTGCCAATCTGTCTCCTTATATGAATCAGATTCCTTAAATACCTACTGTGTCTGGAACTTTCAGACATTTTTAAGTTTCTTACAGTTTGAGGGTTAAAGCATAGCAGGTGACAGCTGTTACGCCTGAACACTTAGAGTAATACCAGAATACATCACTAACCTCACAGTGCTTAACGCTCACAATACCAGAGTTTTTATAGTTTTTTTTCTTCTGTCGTTTCTTTTCATTGATGCACTCAAATTCAACCTGCATGAACACAAACAAATCCAACATAAGAACTATAAGTACCATTATGCAACAAAAACTTCTTCATTCTACGACTGATACTTTGGGTCTGTATTAAAAATGCAGTCTCACTATCAAAAATTTAACCCAGCTTGCCCCAAATTAGCAAGAAGAATGCCACTATCAAGACAGAAATCCTCTCTTACCAAAAAGTTTATAAATATGTTTGTTTAGACAACTGTATTTTAACCAAAGAAATGGTACTATTTTCCCTCTGAGGATTCTACTGTCTAAAAACCTGATTTTTGCCTGAATCACCATGTCTTTAACAAAGCAGCTGTAGCACTGACAAATGAAGCAATACCTATATGTTTAAGCTTCCCAAAATCAGTTGTTGAGGCTTCATCAGTTAAACCATTACCTTAACCTACTAGCGCAGTCAACACTGAGCCAGCTTATGCAGCTCCTGCCACCATGTAGGTAAATGGATGTGTAATGTAAATGCTGAGCTAGCCTCAACTACAGCAGCATTGTTAAGGTGCAGCCTAACAACTTCAATATCACAAGTCAAGTGACATTTAAGTTTTGCTCCCAAATGAGTGAAACAGCTCATCAAAAGCACACAGGTAGACTATGTAAGACTTACAGGTGAGGACCGGGATGCTTCTTTCAGTTTTGACATCGTAGTTTGAAAGCTTCCTATGAGATCATGAGACCCATCACTATCATAGTCATAGCACTCTACCTAAAATGAAGCACTATTCATTGTTAGTAACAGAAATGGCCCTACAAAAGCAATGAACACTTCCATAGCATTTCCTCAGGCAAACCTGAATCTCTTACATGATGGAGATTTTCCCAGATTGCACTCTTAGAATTGCATAGAGTTACACCTAAAATTATGAATGAAGCATGATAAAAACCAATATAACCCATTTCAGACCAGATCTTTCACTGGAATGAAGGAGAGAGGAAAATACTAAGCAGCTTCAGGTCTTGAATGAGCAAGTAACACCAATTGTAATGAACTATGTTTTGGGAGTGTGAGGGTGTTGGGAACAGCAAGAGAATAATGTATTTTTTTCCTACTGTAATCATGGATTAAGAGACTTAAATTTTTCAGAGGTATTAAGGAAATTTAGCTATCTCTAAGCATCCAGCCAAAAAATTAGTGAACCAGTTATTCAGCAATCACAAGAGTTTTATTAACACTTTTATACTGATTAACGATATCTCAGAATTCAGAAGTATATGAAGGTTCAGCCATAAATCTAGAAACAGGACTTGTTTCTTTTTAACATCTTTTAACACTCCAACACATGAAAGGAGGCAGAACATGTGAAATCTTTTTTATTTCCTAAGAACCCATCAATTTGAGTATCATTCTACCACTGTTATTTATTTACAGCATCTTCAATTTCTGTTTTTTAAAAGTTTAACTTACAAATGTGGCTGATCTGCCTTTTCAGATAAAAAGCTGGTTATTTATTTATAATAGCATATGCTAGTTCCATCCACTTCTGGTATTTTATTTCAGTTTAGCAATGCAGACATGCTAGCTAATCAGGTAACAGGAAAAAAAATAAAGTAACTTGATAAAAATAATTATAAATAATAAAAATAATAAACCAAGAGTTAAAGTAGGAATCCTCCATTAGAATGTAATCAAAACAAGCTTCAAGAAAACCTTTTCTGAATACATAGGGCTTGAAATGAACAGATATTTTCATGTTTGTCTTTCCAGACTGAAAAAAAAAAAATACATTATATTAAAGAAACAATTCAGTTGATTACTTGGCCACTGCACTTAGGAATAATAAAGGAAAGCAAACAACTTCAACATACACTTGAGCTTCTGAGACGAATTAAGTCTCTGAATACAAACAGGAATGTTGAAGAGTACAAAATATGATGTGTAGATTACAAGTTGTATGCTGTGCAGAACATGCCTCATGCCTCTATGTTGCAGTTTGCACTACTACATTTTGAACGCACTAATAAAAAATGCATGCACATGCAGTGAATAGCAACTTAAATCTCATACAAGCAGCTACAGAACCAAAAGACTAATATTCATGGCAGATGCTATGTAAATTCTTTTGAATGCCATAAATTAAGCCAATCAAATACTCAGCCAAGTTCTTCAGTACCTGAAATTTAAAACTGAAGACATCTCCTGAGACAACAGTTATGATACCTGCTCACAGTTGGCACAGTTAGTTATCTTTCCGTTTAAAGGGATCAAAGCTTGTCTTGCTTGATATATGCAACTAATCTAAGCCAATTTTCAATGTTTATCCAAGCAAGACAAAAGTGTTTCTTTTGTTCCGTGTATGCTCCTCCTGGACATACAAAAGCACTAGGGAACCAGGTGATAAGATTGCATATATATTTGACCCAGCAGAACTAGGCATGCTTGCTCCAGATGAAAGGCTCACATTTTCAATATGGAAAAACTTCACTGACCGCAAACACACTCTGATGGAATATAGCAATAAATCCGTAAGATAAAGAAACAACTTGGTTTGTGCATTGCTGAGGATACACAAACCAAGCCATTCATTATGAAAAAGTTGGTAGGTTTACTTACTATGACAAATAGCCCATTACGTATGCAACTGTGCACATATAAAAGTGTTAAAAAGTATGGTTTAATCCTTCAACATTATAATACAATTCTTCCTCTGTTTTTATGTTTGAAGTAATAGCTCCTGGACTTATAAATTAAGACATAGTCCTATTGTCTGCCTGCAACCGTTTAACAACTCCAAGTAAAATCTATTTCCTCTGGAAATAAACCTACACTTCTGAGGTAGGATTCCAATGAACAGGTTTTATTGAAACGGTGACAGAACTGATAATTACTCCATTTTAATAGATATAATTTAATCAATGGTCTATAGTTTTAGTACAGCTGTTTACTGAAAAAAATATATTTACAGTATATGGAGATGAAAGAGCTATTACAGCTGTTTGGGGGAAAAGGGAAGCAGAAAGGAATGATAAAGTACACAAACTTCTTGGGAAGCAGGCTTCTAAAGTTGTTCATTAGTCTGCTCTATCATTATGTGTTTAAATCTATACAGGTGCTTTTAACACCCAGCTCCCTCTGGCTGCTCAGCATATTCCAAGGAGGGCTCAAGTCATGTGACTAATACCTATCTGTCACATGCAGATCATGCTCTCATTTTTCCTACCCAGAGGAAAAATGGCAAGTACAGTGGTTTATTCATTTGTTTGTTGGGTTTTTTTTCTTAAATGCTAAAATACCAGGTTTCTAACATGTTCATAATAGATTATAAATGGCCTTTTGATGGGTTGCTTAGTTTCAATTCCACCCTGAAAGGGAATTCCTGAAGAAAAACACTCAGAAGTTAAAGGTAATTTATTCAAGATAAAATCTGAAGATACAAATAGTTAAAGACCAGTCCTGGTAGAACTGTCACTTCACAGGTTTGGTGACTTTCTGACAGAAGGTTCAGTTCTATCTGAGGAGAAAAAATTGCTACATCTGGAATCCACAAGACATATTTGGTCCACATCTGTTATCTCAGCTGGTATATTTAGGGTAACTAATTGTACGAGGTAGTATATTAAAAATTTCCTTAGTGTTACCTGTTGTACCAGTAACAAAGTATTATAAGATCTATAATGTAGACCAAAGCATATTCTAGCCTTTACCACACATCTTTCACTATACAGTATCTTAATGCCACTGATACTGGCTGATGCAACCTAAAACTATGATCCAAATAAGAAACTGAACCAGGTCTTCCAAAGCTACTTGTGTTTAACTGTTTTCTCAGACTTTCAAAGATCAAATTCTACCAGACAAATGTGAGATATATTTTTTTGCCCCTAAAATATGCATGTATCTTTGTGAATTTTAAATAAGAGGACGAATCCTAATACTTTCAATTCAATTTGAAACAGAGGCAATAACCAGAATAACACATCATCCATTTATTACTACAGACTCTCATTTTTTAATGCATTAATTCATACACACGTTTCATATACATTACCTTGATCGACTTATCCATGTCACTGTAACACAGAGAGTTGAGAGAGATTTTAAAGGGTCTCCAAACTGGATTCAGGTTGTTCTTAATAACCTGTTTATAAAAAAAGCCAGAATAGTATTGTTCCCAGAATTGGAATGTAGTCATTGTAATGGGTCATGCCTTCATGCCATGATTTTTGTAAGCAAAACCAGTTGACTAATGATGCTGTCCATCACTTCCTGCAATCCAAATCCTAGCATGTAGAATATACAAACAAACATAACATTCTGAACAAGCAATACCATTGTCCAAAAGAGATACTATCTTTTAGCTCCATATTTTTCTAGACTACATTGTGATCTATTATATGATTCAGATACTACACAGCAAAAAATTAATATTTATATAAATATTGCCTTTTTTTCTTAATACACACAAACACAAACACATATGAAAGTGTGGCTTACCAAAGAAAGTGGAAAAAGATTGGAAATTCTGAATACATCAGTGCTCTAAAGAGTACAATTCACTGCAGCCTCTATTTATTCTGAAATGCTGCTTATGGAAATACTCCCTCAAGAAATTCACGGTACAGTTAAGCAGAAACAGTACATGAGGAAAAAAGGTCTCAAATTGAACACTAAAAACATGACATTTAAGAATAATACTGAATGATCTTCAGAATTTGTCAACTGGAAAATATCTGTAATATGCCCAATACACACCAAATCACGATCTTATAAAGCACAAGAAACTACATGCAACAAGAAATACTTAATTAATGATACCTAATAGTACTTACACTTCCAGCACTGTATGAGTGCAAGGAAAGAAACAGCTCTTTTGAAAATAAAAAGAGTAAATAAATAATGGTTAGTAACATAAAAAGTTTTTAAAATCTGTAACATAAAGAACTAATCCTCCAGCCAGTTCTAGGCTGGAACAGCAAATCTGGGTTTTATCTAAAGATGACTGAAATCCTCATGGGAAAGATATAAGTTACACAGAACCACCTTACAAGAGAAACAAGTTTTATAGATCTGACACAAAAAGGATTTATAGTTCTTTGATATCCATGATTCAAAATTAACACAGTCACCACTTCAAATGCACAGAGTACCTCAGTTGTGACTAGGGTCTGGGCTTCCACTACAGTGAGACATTTTGAACCTGACCTGTCAGTTGCTGCCATGGCACCTCTGCACTTCCTCCAAGGTAGAAGGCTGCTGCTGCTCAAGCACACTTTCCCTCGGTCAACATTATCCTTGTCTTGCCCTTGCTATGCAACCATGCGGTATAATTACTTTCATTACTAAACAGTACAGCTAGCTGACCCTGACCTAAGAACAGCACAGTCACAGGAATGCCCAACTTTTACCCTTAGAGCAGCACTCAGACAAATGTCCATGTGTGAGTACACAGTACCTTTTCAAAACTTCTGTTTTCTTTTAAACTGCAGAAAGTTTTGTGGTAGGGGTTTGTTTTTTTGTGGATTTGTTTGTCCGTTTGAATGGTTTTTTTTAGTATTTTCCTTTAAAACAGGATGGCATAAATCAGCAACAGAGTAAGGTAGACTTCCCATTCTACCATAAAATCAGTGGAAGATCTGAGGTCATTTTTAACCAGTCTGTGTGTCAACCTCCAGACCATTCTCTTCTTTTTGTAAGGCACTGTATTTCTAGTGCTGTGACACACTAAAAATCAAATAAACTTAATCTCTAAATTGTTGACTCAAAATATCCTACCTCTGTTCTGTGAACCATCACCCAGTTTCCATCTCCCGTCTGCTTGTGGAATTCCAGATAAGGATCTGACTTTCCAAAAAAATCCTGTATTTAAAGAACATGTAATTATCCTGGAACAGCCTGTGGCATGAATGTTATTAAATGCCAGTTAAAGCACACTTAGATAAACAAAAAGTAAACTAGATGTTCATGGAACAAAAACTTTAGATGAAGAAATGTAAGTCTGATGAAAGAAGGAAAAACCCAGGGCGTGTCTGTCAATTTAGGATAAAAGTTCTGTAGTGTTCATATACTAGATACCTGACAACTCAAATAAAATAATATTTATACTATCCATCATAATTAGTTAGAAAACTAAGGATTTAATCTTGTTCAAAAAAGTAGCATTAAATCAACTGAGAAAAACAACATATTTTTCATTATTTTGTTTTTAAAAGTCATTCTAAATAGAGTCATTTTAGCCAGCCTCAAAACATTCACATAACAGATTGATACACTCCAAGTATACTCTTGTCCAGTTATTTCAGAGTGATAGCAGTTAATCATTTACACACCTATTCAACCCAATCAGTATACCAAACTCCCTTATTATTATGATTAAATATAAATATTTACATTTAAATGGAAGCATGCTGTTCTCAGACTATTCCTGAAATGCACTTGGCTTTTTTAGAAATATATTAGAGTTCATTTCAAAACAGTTAATAAACTTACTGTGAAACAATCTTTCCTCAATTTGTTAACATAAGAAGAGTCTTAATGGATGTGTTTCAGAAAAACAAAACAAAACAAAACAAAAAAACCCAAACATCTTAATGTTTCCTGTTTTGACAAGATTCTGATTTTACTAAGAAACAGCAATGGCTTAAATACCTTGTTGTCCAGTTTCCTTGCTTCTACTTCCAATACAACCACCCTGTTGTCCTTCACTTCTTCTGCTGTAATCTAGAAAGGCAAAAAAAATTAAATCCTCATTCTGTATTCAGGAACTACATAGTTTTCTCATATTCACAACAGGTCCACTAAAATAAATCACGTTTACTCACAAATGAAATATTAAAAAATGGAGCCTGGGGAGGGAAGAACAATTTGATCTGATATTGGGATTCACGAGATGCTGATACTGACAAAGATATTGCCCAAACGTCGCACACTGGATGTGATAATTATTTTATGGATGCAATGAGACCTAGAGATGAAGAAGGCAGGTCGCTGCTGTTCTGGATAACAAAAAAATATAAGTGGAAGGGGAAAAATAAACAAATAGAAAGCTTTAAGATACTTTTTACACCACTGTAGGTTACACATACGGTGTTCAAAACACTAACTCAAAAAAAAACCAACCAAACAAAACAAACAAACACCAAAACATTTAAGGAACATATTGTCTTACCGTAATACTTCCTGTTCCAGCAGGTCTGCCATTTTTGAGTACTAATGGTTTTGTTAGAGTCCTGCTAGAAACTATCTGCCAAGACAAAATTTGTGTATTAAACATTAGTAGCACAATTAAATGTATCAGTAGCACAATTTAATATATTTTCAAAGGAATGAAATCAGATAGTGAGGTATTTTCCTTTTATTAATCTTTCCTTTATCATGAAGATGACAGCATGGCATTTACTTTCCATGATTTTTTATAAATAAATAGTTAATACTTGATATATTTTGAAATTTTAAAATACATATGCAGATGAACACACGCAGAGTTTCAGGAGCAGTATGCAATCAAATGTCTTCTAGTAACATGATACACATAATGGACAAATACCTTAAGTTTCAATCTCAAACCATTCTTAAGTTTTTCATACATATGATTCAAACACATGAAAGCCACATTTCATTAAGGGGTTCAGCAAACAGATCTGTAAACACAATGTTTGTCATGGAAACAAACATCAGACTCCCCCTGCAGTGTTTCTGCAGTTCATTTTATTTTATCCTCTGCAGGCAATGCCTTTTCAGAAGTTTGTCTACTCATTTTACATGTCCTTCTTTACTTTAAGAATGAATGATTAATTTTAAATTGTTACTGAATTTCATTTCACCATGCCTCTGTCTCCATAATAAGCTGAAAATTAAAATACTTTAGACACAGGGAAGCAGAATCTGATTGGGAAATGGGAATGAAATTGACAGTAGGCAGAACCAGAATCACTGTTGCTTGCCTTGAGTGGAAAGAAAATTACAAGGTTAACATGGGACTTATGAACATTATTTACTAAATCAAACTCTCTTTTTATAGAGCCTAAAAGTAAGAATTTGAGTACCACAGTAAGTAAATAGCAATTACTACTTTGTGCTCATTGACAGTCCACTTAGCTTCAGGCAGGAATCTGGACAGTCTCTATCATAAAGAACATTTCAGGGCACCATCACAAGACCTTTCGCGCATAAAATGTATACACATGGAACCAAGGCTTAAAGAAACAAATGAAGGGATTCTATTCAGTTTAGGAGTACCCCAATCACACAAGATGACAGTGGTAAATTTAAGGTAAATTATATAAGCAACTGAAATTTTCTTAATTCTAAGGGAAAACATCTGCATACTTACTTGTCCCAGTGTACATTCAAATTCCCCTAAGAAGTCATCATCATTCAGATCAAAGGTTTTGTTATCGATGTCATATATTCCAAATTTAAGTTTCTGAACAAGCTCAAAATAGTAATCAATTAGGAATTTCTTGGCAAACTTTGGGTTCAGGGAATTCTTAACTCTCTCTGTGCGATCAACCTGCAGTTAGAAAGATACCACTTTATCCAGGATTTCACCAATCAAACAAGCATTCAAATCAAATAATATATTATTAAAGACTCTCAAAAGTTCTTACTATGAAGTATAAAGCCGTATCTTCCTACAAACCCTTCATCAAATATGAACATATTTATATATTTATTAATAAAAGTTATATTTGCAATATATTTTCTAAATATAAATATGTAACAAAATCCACTGCTGTAAGTCAGAGAAATACTGGAAGACCTGATTTTCCTCTCTCCCAGTAGAGGGTATTTATTCCTGCATAGAGAAGATCAACATAAAAATAACAGGAAGGGCTTCTATAGGTAAGAAGCAAATAAAAGACAGACTAAGGACAATATGGGCCCTCTCCGGAAGCTATGAAGAGACCTGGCAAGCGGGGAAAGAGGAGGTGCTTCCAGGAGGGAACTGGCAGTGGAGTGCAGGGGGAGCTGCTGCGTGCATGAGCTGTGTGTGCAAATGCAGATGGGCACACATGAGTTCAAGGTTGTAGAGCCTTCCTGAAGCAGGCAGCCCTTGCCACATGCTGCTGGCAGCACATCTTGTCCTGCCCTCACAGCCCACTACACGTGGACTGCAGGTTCTGGCATGGGCTCAGTGTGACGGACCCAGCTAGAGGATGAGGCCACGCAGCCGTGTCCTAGTGCTGCCTGCACCCTGAGGCTAGGCAGGGGCTGAATTCCACCCTCATGGATGCATCCCAGCTGCGGCACATCAGCACTCTTCAGCTCGCTCTCAGGCTGATCGTGAGACAGTGAAAGAGCAACAGAGATGGTCCTGGCCCTGTGGAGCTGGCCAGCACAGCATTCCAAATGTTCATTGTCTATTTAAGCATAAGAGTGGATAAAGAATTGGCTGGATTCAGTGGATAAAGAACTGGCTGAATTCAGTGGATAATGAACCAGCTGAATGGCCGCATGCAAAGAGTTCTGGTCAACGGCTCAATGTCCAGTTAGAGACCAGTAACAAGTGGTGTCCCTGAGTGATCGGTGTTGGGACCAGTCTTGTTCAACATCTTCGTTGGTGACATGAACAGTGGGATTGAGTGCACCCTCAGCAAGTTTGCCGGTGACACCAAGCTGTGTGGTTCGGTTGATACGCTGGAAGGAAGGAATGCCATCCAGAGGGACCTTGACACACTTGTGAGATGGGCTGATGCCAGCCTTATGAAGTTCAACCAAGCCAGGTGCAAGGTCCTACACCTGGGTCGGGGCAATCCCAGGCACAGCTACAGGCTGGGCAGAGGAGAGATTCAGAGCAGCCCTGCAGAGAAGGACTCGGGGGTGTTGGTAGATGAGAAACTGAACATGAGTTGGCAGTGTGTGCTTGCAGCCCAGAAAGCCAACCATATCCTGGGCTGCATCATATAGAGCGTGACCAGCAGGTCCAAGAAGTTGATCCTGCTCCTCTCCTCTGCTCTCGACAGACCTCACTTGGAGTACTGTGTGCAGTTCTGGTGTCCTCAACATAAAAAGGGCATGGAACTGTTGGAACAAGACCAGAGGTGGGCCATGAGGATGATCAGGGGGCTGGGGCACCTCCCGTATGAAGACAGGCTGAGGAAGTTGGGGAGAAGGCTGCATGGAGACCTCATAGCAGCCTTCCAGCATCTGAAGGGGGCCTACAAGGATGCTGAGGAGGGACGCTTGATCAGGAACTGTAGTGGTAGAAGGAGGCTAAAGGGTTCAAACTTAAACACCGAAAGTTTACGTTAGATATAAGGAAGAAGCTTTTCCTGTGAGGGTGGTGAGGCACTGGGATGGGTTGCCCAAGAAAGTTGGGAATGCACCATCCCCAGCAGTGTTCAGGGTCAGGTTGGATGAAGTCTTGAGTGACACAGTTTAGTGTGAGGTGTCCCTGCCCTAAAATGGGATGGGGGGTTGGAACCAGATGATCTTAAGGTCCTTTCCAACCTTATCTATTCTATGATTCTATATTGTCAGATCCAGTATGAGATTCCAGTTTTGGAGTACTTTATTTCTGAAAGTACATGTAAGCCCTGAGAAGGCACATTCTGTTTGTCCACACGTGGCTGTGGAACATTTCTAAAATTCAGACAAGTGTGAGTATTCATTTAAAAAACCCAATTATTAGCATGCTGCCTGTGTAACTGTTCTAGGCATAATCATGGTTTAGTGGCAGGTGTCCCTACCCATGCCAGGGGGGTTGGAACTAGATGAACTTAACGTTCTTTCCAACCCTAACTATTCTATGATTCTATGATTCAGAGATGCTGCTATATATTTAATATCTTTTATGTAGCTATAGAAGTTATATATTTCTATATAATTAAATAATTTATATAATTAAAATATTTTAATGCACTCATACACTCCAGTATTTTAAAATTCCCAACAACATAAACGGCATTTTTAGCAGATACATGAGAAGCATCATTCTGTACCTCATACCACTGCTGACCACTGGTGTTCTGAAGAAGCACACAGAGTGGGTCCGACTTGGAAGCAACATCTTTATCCAAGAGACTGGTGCAGGAAACTGTCAACTCCACCTTTGTCACACACTGTGCCGCCATTTGTTAAGCTAGAAATCAGCAACAGAAACTGTTATTTTAAAAATGGACTAAAAAGCAAACAGGCTTGTCACAATGCGTCAACTCTCTGACAGATCACTAGAATTGTTAGATTGTCAAGAGTGAAATCTGAGGCTTCAAATGCAAATTTTAAGATTTATAATGTACCAAGATTACAATATTACTCTCATACTCTTGGCTTTATATAAAACTTAATTTTAAAATCTGCACCTAAGAAACAAGATCAGGTTTCTTAGAGTGCTTGAGGACCAAATGGAAAAATGGGACACCACAAACAGTAAACTGTTCACAGTGAGCTGCTGACACTAAAGCTTCAGAAGCCTTAAAGTACATCCTATAACGATGTATGCCACATGAATGCCAGTAACTTCTAATGTAAATATTAATAACAGTTCAATGAATAACAAAATAAGCCATACGACATACTCCCCAACCAAACCTTTCTAATGAAAAGCTGAAGCCATGAGCATGGCACAACTGGAAAATGAGTTTAAGTGAGTAACAGAAATAGGTGATCTTGGTTTAGTAAATCTTCAAAACCAGTTAATTTTTAATAATAAGGATAAACAACTTTGAAGTCAAGTAACAACCAAGAATTAAGAGAAAATGTTCTTTCTGGAGGTTCATTTGAAAATAAAGAGCAACTGAAAGCTTTCTCATATTTCTTCTTAAGTATTTCAATAATTCTTCAATGGAACTGAGAAAACCTGCAGATATTACAAACCTACAGAGATAACTTCATTATCAGTTATGAATCCCACACTGGGATAACCTTCATTTGCAAGCCAAATTAGGTCTGAGCAGCAGATACTTTATATATAAAAACCCCTCTATAACTATACTCTTCAGGAATCATTGCCAACATCTCTTTGGGAGGTGAGCCGCTACAGTACAAATACCCTTGACTCAAAGACTAAAACTTCAAAATCTTTTCACAATCAGCCTATCTTGGAAGTTCCCAGGCTTCTTCGGGTTGTCCTTCTCCATATGAAGTCCACAGTCTAGACACAATATTAATTTATCTTGAAAGTGCATGAGACACTAAACAAGGATAAGGAAAGAAAGGCATCTGCTTCCGCTTAGCCAGCTTACTTGCAGTGTACACATATAGTGTACTTGAACATGAAGCTACATTTAACCCAACCCATCTTTCTTTCTTTCACTGCATTCCTGTGACATTTGGTGAAAAGGAACTCTTTTTAGAGGCAAAAAGGAAAAGGACCATGGAAAAGAGGAACAATGAACTGAGAACAGGAGAAAGAAAACACAGTGCTCTGGGAGAATTTTCATGAGGCTTCTTTTATTCCACCTGGGCACACTTCACACACTGCCTCTCCATTTTGCTATTTAAGAGATGGATCTCTGTTTTGCTGTTCTGCCATCTTAGCAATGGACTTCTGCAGAGTGAAGAAAATATAGATCATGTAAAGGAACCACTCAAGCATTCATACACATACCTTAAGAGGAAGCATGTCAGATTCATGGAAATCCTATTGCACCCCCAAACCCCTAAAAGTGATTCCACCTTTGAGTATCTTTTGCTCCTATGACTTTACCAAGTTTCAGCCATTGTTCTTGAGGTGAATAAAGTGAAATTCTAAGTATCTAAATTGTTTTAAAACCAATGGGTTTGATGCTTAGAAAGCATGTATCTAAAAGCAGTCTGCCCCTCTTCCCCTGGTTCTTTTTACACAGGTATTTTCTATTCCCTCTTGCTTTTGCCAGACAGAGCTCATTAACAGTCAGTGGCTTTGCCCATAGAATCCAGTGTAGACCAGTGTATGCCTGTTTCCAGAAAACAACTTTCTGCTGCCAAATGATGATCTAGACAAAATACTAACTTATTTTCAAGATTGAAAATTAATTTATAAACTGTATGGCAGAACTTGCAGCATCCAATCTCTGAACTGCAGCAACGTACAGTCAGAAGGGAGATACTCATTCCTGACCATATGCCATGTCTACACCACTCAAGAGCATGATTAGGGCAACTAAGTATATTACAAATTCTTCTGCTTCAGCTGTCACTATCAAAGCAAAATTCTAAGTCAAGGACGAGTCTTTTCTTGAGGTTTCACCAATGATAATGTTCTTTGAATTCCATCATAATGACTCTATCGAAGATAAGTGGTGTCCACCAAATAACCCAGCCTATGTTTGCTTTTCAACAGAAACTGTAAACACAGTATTCTAAATAGGAAGGAACTGACCTATTATCAAACGATCTAACAGAGCACTTGGGAACTGTCAGCAGCAATCCTGTTGAAGCTGCAATACCAGAGGAGAGTACGGGCTTACCCAGGTAACCTTTCAGAGTAGTACGACATGTTTATAACTATAGGTGCTTCCCAATCTGACAAGCAGAAATACATAATTACAAGAAGACCAAATAACTAAGGAATTGAGCACTGCTCTAGTTGGGTTTGGCATGACCGCCTTCAGTCAGAAGTCTCAAACCTGTTCTGATGTAAGCTATTGCTGTCACAAAACATTTCCTCATTCTTATGAACTACTGACAATAGACCCAAAATCCACATTTTGCATTTACCTCGTGGCCCAGCCAGACACAGCAAGAGCAATGAAAACAATTCTGAACTTTCTAATAAAGTCTGATTAGCTGATTGCTGATCAGCTAATCTTCTAGCTATAATACTAAACTTAGGCATTTTGTGTAAACTGCTTGCCAGACTGAAACAAGCAGTACTGTATAAAAGCAGTGCTCCAATCCTTCTTGGATTACTAAGTATTTCCCACAAATCTTGGCAAATGACAACAAGGAAATAATTATTCATAAAAATGAAGTTGTGAACCAAGTCTAAACCTGTAATAACATGAAGCTTTACTGTCCTGAACATTCAGTGCATGCAATTCAGGCCCTACTCTTTCAGATAGAAGTAAGATACCTTTTCCTGCAGACAGAAATTTTTGTGGTAAAGATCTCTAGTCCTGTATTCTTCTATTGCAAGACCAAGAAATAACAGCACCTCTTACAAAAGTCTTTCACAAGAAGGGTTCCAGTGAAGAGCTGGCACAAAGATGGACAAAGTAAGATTTGAATGAAAGCAACCTGGGAGACAACATCCATCTGACAATATAACTTTCTCAATTCATAAACTCAGCATAGTTATCTCGCATCTCTTTAAAACAGCTGCATATGCAAAGAGCAGAGAATGACATTGTACTCACAGAAAACAACACATCTGCTGCAAGAAGCTGATGATGAACTTATGAGAAATGGATGCTTCTTTCCACTGACGGGCTAGGAACAACACAATTTCCACTAATCTTGGGCTACTTGTGTATAAATGTATATTTAAAAAAATCTCAAGGTAACCCTTCAATTCTCAATGAAATGGACAACCTCACAGAAGCTGACATTTCACATAAAGTTACAAAGGATGTTTCATAATCACATCTGAAAATTGGAGGCTTCTTTAAAAACTGTAAACCTGAATTCTGGCTCCTCTTTTTCCCTCTCTCTCTTTACAAGCAACACAGCTGATAAAATTCTCCTGTTGCACTAACTGATGTGCTGACAAGTTGAATAATGGAAGCAGCTCAAAGTGATGTATCTCAGCTTGAACCACTCTGTATTTGAAGAATCACACAAACCTTGAGTGTAAGCTACCCCTTCTCTTATTCATTACTTAGTATGATGTAATTATGTAACTCTTCACTGAATAAGTGAGACTACAGTGATAAAACCCTAATAATCTCAGAATTTCTTTTACTGGTGATTATTCCAAACAAAAATAAGAGTTAATATTTAAGATATCTGAGGCATATGAGCTCATGAGAAGGGACACATTGCTTTCTCTGTGGGAAATGAATCATTTATTTACACAAACTTCATCATACCCAGATAGTTCAAGTACTTATCCACTGGACTGGTAGCACACTGGTGTAACAAGTCATGCAACTATTTGTAGATATGTATAAAAATCTATAATTAAGTTACCTTGCCAAAGAACACATTCAGAATTCTATTTTTAAAAATTCCCACCGCACAAACCAGAAACTATTAATTTGAATTCTAGGGTGCCCGCTCACCAAATGACTTAGAAACAACCATTTCTAAATATCCTTCTGTTGATTTTTTTTTTTATTCCTGAATATGTGCATTTACCCTTTACACACACTTTTTATGGCGAGGGTTCTTCCCAGCTTCCTCATCACGTAACAGTATTTTAAGAATTTTGAGTGATGTTTTGATCTAAGTGAGCTAAACTATAAAAGGTAATATTGTGTCCTGAACAAGAAAATTAAGAAACACAGATCTCATAACATCAAAACTTGGTTGGTTTAGGCAGAGAGCATTCAGCTAGGGGAAAATGTGTTTCTTGCATACATGTTTTATCAGACTATTTTAAAATCAATTACTTTATGGAAAACAATCTACCAACTATGCAATTTTAAAACTATCTTAAATAGTGTATTCTTTATAGCAGTTCCTCTCATTGACTGACTTTATTCAACATTATCCAGAAGAGAGACAAACCTGTATCTCACAAAATCTTGCTGTGTTTCATTGCAGAAATAAGATGCAAGTGATCACATTTTAGACTAAACCTTACAGTCCATTTCAAGTCTGGCATGTTGTGACACTTCACTGTTACGAATACGAGTTCTTAAAAATGGTAACTTGCCTCAGAGGTCTGCCTCTGGGCTTCCAGGCAGAAGGCTAAGCTTCAATAGTAGCATTAAAATCTTAAATGAAAGCAAATTTAAACCAAGAGTTGTTATTCCCATATATCAATCAAAGTAACAGGTTTAACTGCATATACTTCGAAGAGCTAGAGCTCCTCAAAATAACCTGTCCGACAGTTTAGTATGTTCATGACAGAAGCACTATGGAAACTCAAAGCCGTTGTTAGAGAACAAAGTACAATGTAAATGAGATGCTTAACTCCAGAAAAAAAAAAAAAAAGCCATTTAAGATTTCAAGAACAAACATGAGATTATTTTTTTTGTCTTATTCACGTTTTTTTTTTTAATAAAATGATGGTGTTTTAAAGTAAGTAGACCAAAATCACTGTCTTACAAGCTCTCAATATGTCTTATGCTCTGAGAAACCAATGCTTTCCTACACTGCTACAGCTAAAGACAGCCAAAGAAGAAATCCATAAAAGTACTTTTACACAATGGTCCAGGATATAAAATATCATTTTGTATCTCAGTATAAACAGTAACACTAACCTGAAATTGACAATCCCAAAATTACACTTTACTACTGCCCAGATGTATTTCAAAACTCCCTGTAGGCAAACCACGAGCTCTGCAGTCATCTGTTCTTCAATTCACTATCACAGCAGCTACTTCCACTGCATTCACTGTGGCTGGGAGGCATTATACATGCTCTGCATACACACAGGCAGTGGCACTGAACAAAGGTACACAGCAATAATGCTGCTTCCCAGAACCATCAGATTATTGTACATGTGCTAACTACCCACCATGAGGATTTCATAATAATCCTCCAGGATGTGAGAAGCACTGGAAGCAAGTTGCCACCACCGGAACTAATTCAGCTGGCTCCTAACTGTGCCTTGGATAAAGCAGAGAGTGAACACATTCACCTGATTCACCTACAGGATAGAAGGATCTACCAAATACAGGCTTATTTTAACCACAGAAGAAAGTACGAAGAAAGTTATTCAAATAATTAAATATATTTCCTAAACAAATGCTCAGACTCAGAAACCCAGTCACCAAACTCCTATATTCAGAAATCTTTCAAATGCTTAATAAAGCCATTTTTAAGTCCCTAAGCAGAAGCATCTAATCTAAAGCAATATTAAAGAGAAGCCAGACATTAAACACTTAAACTGAGAAGAAACTTCTTCTCAGTGAGGGTGACGGAACACTGGAACAGGCTGCCCAGGGAGGTTGTGGAATCTCCTTCTTTGGAGACATTCAAAGCCCACCTGGACACCTTCCTGTGTAACCTTATCTAGGTGTTCCTGCTCCGGCAGGGGGATTGGACTAGATGATCTTTTGAGGTCCCTTCCAATCTCTAACATACTGTGATACTGTGATACTGTGAAACACTGAATTGTTCAGGCTGGAAAAGAAGTTTAAGATCATAAACCAATAAAGAGAACCGTAATTCTATTTCCTGCCTGTAAACTCTGATGGGTTTAACAGGAACTAGTACCTACAAATACTAATTTGATCGTGTATTATTTATGTTGGAAGAGCACTCTGACATTCACTGAAAAATAAACCAAAATAATAAAGGTATTGTCTAAAGGAACACATGGTAATGACAGGATCTGATACTAAATCAGAATAAGGGAAAAAAAGAAAAATTAAGCTCCATCCCAGGTAATAATATTAACCTGAAAAGTTCAGTTTTATTCTTTTAGAAGAATCTTTGGTGTTGTTCGTACAGAACAGCTGCTATGGCTTCCCTCTAGCCTTAAATTCTGGAGAAACCTTGGGCGTAACACAAGGCTGTAAAATCACTGTGGTATAGCGCTGCTACCTTGGAATTCTGGCAGATGACATTTAATAATAGCTTAGCTATTCAGTCTAACAGAAACGGATTTTTGCTTTCACACTAAAATGGTCTATCAGTCACATATAATGGGTCTTTATGGATTAATTCAAATTATCACAAATATACTTACTGGAAAAACACTGCATTCTTCCTAACACAGTAACAGAAGAACAAAAAGACCTCTGGCTCTTCTGTCTCCTATACCTATTTCTTGTTTACTTTATTTTTCTTCCAATGTTTACTGATGGCCTGCATGCCCTCCGAAACCATCTTACCTCTGTGATTATACATATCACAGAATGCTTTGGGTTGGAAGGGGCCTTAAAGATCATCCAGTTCCAGCCCTCCCTGCATGGGCAGGGACACTTTCCACTACAACAGGTTGTTAAGGCCCTGTCCTGTCTGGCCTTGAACACTGCCAGGGATGGGGCAGACAACTTCTCTGGGCAACCTGTGGCAGTGATTCAGCACCCTCACAGTGAAGAATTTTTTTTTCCTAATATGTAAAGTTTAAGTTTAAAACTTCAATGGAAAAAAAAAAAAAAAAGAAGTAATAATCTGGGATCAACCTTGCATCTCATTACTTTCGTTAACAACCCTTCTGTACAACTATAGAAACATCTCTAACCTGAACTTTCAGGGACATAAAAGTCCCAAGAAATTAAATAAAGTTCTGGAGACAAGGCAATGCATGTTAATACACCCTGAAGATACAAGTAAGGAAGCAAAGTGGAAAGCTTTCATATTTTAATTTTCCCTAGTGGAAGCGTAAATTATGACAACATGCATGTTATCTTGTTGTGCAAATGCAGTTAAGAGAAAAAACCCAACCACCCGCTCTAGAAGCCGCCCAGGAAGAACAGTGTTCTTCTAGGAACGACGATGACTCCTGACGGTTTCTTCCCCAAAGGGAGCCGCGTTACACCGCCACAGACACCGGCCTCCCGCACACCAGTGTTCCGACGCACAGCTCTACCTTCACGCAGTCCGAGTGAAGCAGAGGAACACGACTTAACGCCGCAGTTCCGCCGAAGCCAGTGCCTGGGCCTGGCTCAGAGCAGGAAGCGGTACGGACACTTGCGGGTGCGTCACCAGAAGGCACGGTGAGGGCAGCTGCCGCCCGCGGCACCAGCCGCTGCCCCGCCCGGGCCCACACGCCTCTCCGCCGCAGGGGTGCACCGCCCTGCGGGGGCGCAGCTCGTTCTCCTCAGGCCAGAACGGAACCTAAACCCGCGGCAAACGGGTACACGCAAATCCTAACGGGCACGGGAAGGAAACGGAGCCCTCCCAGGCGACGGGTCAGCGTCCCTGGGCGCCCAGCACTCTGCCCGGCCCGCAGACAACACCTAGCCTAGCCCGGCCCGGCCCGTAGCGCAGCCACTGCAGAGCAGCCAGGCCAGTCCTCACCTGCAGAAATCACTGACACCATCACTGAGCCCAAGGACCCCTGGCGGCGCAGCGGCCACGCCCACGCCAACCGGGCGCGCCGCAGGCGAGAGGCGCATGCGCGGGCACCCCTGGCAGCCGCCATAGGCCGGGCAGGGGGGGCGGGGTGCTGAGGTCACGCAATGGCTGGCGGGCGGAACGTGAGGCCGCTGCTCTTGTTTCCCCTTCAGCCGGGTTGCTGAGGGTGACGGACCAGCTCCTCTATCTGTGGCGTGCGATGGCTGCTATTAGGGAGGCGCTGGTGCTGGCAAGGCTCTTCCACCGCGGCCCCCCCTGCCTGGGGAGGCTGCTCCGGCGCGGGGCGGGAGGCGCGACGTACGGGCCGCGGCGCCGAGGGGCCAGACGCTGGGCTGGGGACAGCGAGGTAGCCGCGTTGTTGCTCGGGGTGGCCGCTTCTGCGGTCTTCGTAGGCTTGTTCTTGCCGCTCGCCTGCCCACGGCGCGCGGTCTGGGGTGGGTGGCAGCTACGGAGACCTGCGTGGCGGGGCGCGGTGAGGCGCTGGTGCGCTTTTGCAGAGCTAGGATCCCTGGGCTCGTTCCCTCTTCGGAAACGCGAGTTTGATACTTTGTTTCTTACCTTGCGTGTGCTCCCTATCCTTAGTTAGGTTAGGAAAGACCTTTTAGATCTCCCAGTCCAACCTTTAACCCCGGACCGCCAAGCCCACTACTAAACCATGTCACAAAGGGCCTTGTCTATATGTTTTTTTAACACGTTTATGGTTTATTTTCAGTTTAATGCTCTGTTCCTATTTTAAAGTGTAATTACCAGCCTGTGTTGAAATAACTGGAACATACCCTCATGATAATGCAGTTTATCTTACAAAGTTTTTTTTTTTCAGTTTCAAAAGGCTTTTCTCTGATCAAGATCTGAAATATAAATGATACTAGAGAGCATACAAACTTTTTAAAGTCAGGTTGACAGTGTTTATTAATGCATATCTTGTGACCCCATGCAGGTGCTTAGAAAAAGCCTTCAGAGAGGGCTTGTGCTTTCAACAGGGGCCTTTCTGGTTTATGAAGCTCACAAGCTGATTTCTGGCTTTGCTGAGGTTCATGCAAGCTTCAGAGGTAATATTTTTAAATTTTGAAGTATGTAGGTTATTCTAATTAAACTTTTGTTGATTTTAATGCCAGAATTATATAGAAAAATGGTGTAATGTGCTTGATTTTCTCCATTAAGATTGCACACAATGTATTTGCATCATAGGATGCTTTTGAATTGGTTCAAGGTAGCCTTGTAGCAACTTAACAAGTGATTCTTTTCACATGTTAATGAAAGCAGATCTAGTAGCTCATACTGTGTAGCATATAATGAATGCACAAGGTGTATACATCTAACTTGTAGCCCAAGCTTTAAATAACATATTGGGAAAGACGTGACTCAGTTAGGATTGCAGACCAAACCTTAATTTGTAGAAGTTCTAGTTCAGATTTTTGATATGAACACGATGCAAGTTCCATTTAATCTAGTCAGGCCACACTGAAATTGCATTTCAGACAAAACTGAGAAATGTCTTGGGTTTTTGTCACACTGAAAAAAAGGGAAGAAAAGCCTTTCTTTATCTACCACGATAAAGAATAGAACAAGTGATAAAACATCCTTTTCAAGATCTGAATAAAGACAGTCCCACTACTGAAGGAAGAATAACATCTTAAAAGGGAATATTGTTGCAGACTTAGAAGTTGCTTATCACATGGTAAATTAAGGGGGTTTGAGAGTAAACCTAACTGAACCGAAATGAGCCTAAATGAAACATACATTTACTGTGTAGGTCAGGAAGTAGTTAGTTCAGCTAACCTGTTTCTTTGTGTCTCAAAGAGAGGAAGGTCTTAGAAGCTTACACAAAAACTCAGACAACATACTTCTGAATAGATAAGGAACTGTTTAATTTGGTGCAACAGATGGAGGTTCAGTGAATAGATTTAAGGTAACTATTTGGTATACAAATAAGAAAATTTCCCATGAGGAAGATAAAGAACACAACTTAGTTGCTTCTGTTCTGTTTAGTGGTCTCACTTGACCAAGCAACATTGCCAAAAAAAAAAAAAAAAAAGCAGTGTTAGTGTGCTTTCTACAAGACAGGTAATAGATATTGTGAAAGTAAGACTGAAAAAGAAATACCTGGAAAACACTCTTAAAGAAATAGAAGTCTAACGATTTATATAAAACCTCTGGTGGGAAAGGTGTTCAGAAGTTCAAGTTCTGGGCATTTAGTTATTAGATATACTAGTAGTGTACAGGGAGACTAAGCAAGCAAACATAACAGCTTGCTGAACTGAAGATGTACCATGAAGCTCATCTTGGATGCTAAAATCCAAAGTCCGTGTAGACTGTTGCCTTATCTTATCTTTGAAATGGCTAACGGAAAGCATTTAAGAGGTGGCAGGGTTAAAAATTATCCAGAACACTTGCCTGATCTTCAGTGATTTATATTCTAGGATCTTTGTAAGCTGAAGAGAAGACTTTTGTGTTTAGTAGCCTTCAATGTTGTGTTGTGGTTTTTTTTTTTCTCTTATGTAAGAAAACCTGCTCCTGTGAAACATGACTACCATATTCAGTAAATAACTTGAAAAAAGAAAGCTTATAAACGCCTTTTTTTTTTTGGGGGGGGGGGGTGGCGAAGAGCTTACGTTTTCACTAAGAAGTTTGATCACGGACCCAAGAGTAGTATTAAAGAGATGATACGCATAGCTGAAAGTTCTGTAAGAAATTAGAGAAGGCTTTTGACTTAAAAGGTAATTTTTTCATGTTTTAATGTTGGTGGCAGAAGAGTAAACTCAGAGTTGATCATCTTCTGTACAGTTAAATACTTTAATAGAATTATCTACCTGCTTCCTTTTGGGCATTTTTCCTCCTCATTGTAGAATCCTGTATTTTGTGGTGTTTGATATTTCCACTTCTGGAATGCTGTTTTATGTACTGTATACCTATGATATTTATTTATATATTACTGTGTGTAAAATATATTTATATATTACTGTCTATTTCCACTGTTGTGGAAATTGTACTTTCTCATCTCTGTTTTGAAGTATTTTTAGAAAAAGATGTAAAGTATCCTAAGAAAAATGGGTACTTGGTTCATAAATAGACACTCTAGAAAGCTCATACTGATTTTCAGAATCATTTTTGCTTTTAGTGTGTTGAATACGTGGAGGACTTCACTCAGAAAACCGTTGAGCAATGTTTCAGTTTGGCTTGTTGAACAAGCTAATGGGACCCATGAAATCTTCAGTCAGATTCTAGCAAAACTACGGAATGGTATTGAGAATGAAAAAAACAATCCAAAGCTCTGTTGCTGAAAGTGCTCTGTAGTTTCATGAGAGAGGCAGGTATTCAGCACTGTTCCTCTTCCCAGTTGCTCACTGAAAATATAGTTTATTCAATCCACCTGTGCATGTAAGCTGTTTGGAATGGTGGCCTGAAAAGGAACTACATCCTTATGTTTGTCCCTTATGTTTTAGCTAGGTTGTCTTGCTCTAAAATGTTTTGTTTATAATGTTCTAATTACATGTAATTTGTTCTGTTTCCACAATTTTAATTCTTTCTTAAGTGGAAGAAGTTATAGAGCAAGCAGACTACCTGTATGGGAGCGGAGAAACGGAAAAGCTGTATCGGTTGCTGGTTCAGCATAAAAATAGGTACTTTATTGCACTGAGACATTACTGTGACTTTTTTTCTGCTCTCTTCTATATCAATTTTTTTCAACTCATGTTCTCATTGTGGTATGCTGGAGAACCTTGCTTTCACACTTATGTAAGTAGGAAAAAAAAGACCCTTGATCTTTTTCCTCCTAATGGAAAAATGAATGAAATGAGGACTGGTAGCTATAGATGGTGAGAGTCAACACTGAAGTTTTTAGTCGTTTGAAGGAGGATTTCTTTCTAGCTTGAAACAATTATAAGGGAAAAGATTCATAATGTTTTTAACGTTCCTAGTAAACATTAATATCAAGTCAGTGGGATGCTGAAAAAAATACTGTCTAGCTAAGAACCAAGTAGTGCTTGTTTTCCTTTTGGTGTTTTCAGTGGTACTGTTGGGGGTTTTTTTAACTGCATCTTTTTTGAGTAAACAAAGCCCTTTCCTACAGAGATGTTTGCTTTACAGACCAGAATGGTGGAACAAAGGTATTGTCAGAGAGTCTGTAATGGAGGGCTTCCATTGTTGTTATCTTGTGGTTGTACATGGCATATACACTGTTGTCTTGCCACCCATTTAGGCTACCTATTGAAAAGCTGGTTTAAGACCTTTGCTTGCTTGATTTCCATGATTGCTGTAATATGTTAAGTGTTTCTGTTGGTAACTAGTGATGATGCAGAGTTGTTATGGCGGCTGGCACGGGCATCACGAGACCTAGCTCAGCTCAGCACTACTTCTGCAGAGGAGAAGAAACAACTGGCGTATGGAGCCCTTGAGTATGCAAAAAGGGCACTTGAAAAAAATGAATCAAATTCTGCAGCACACAAGGTGAACCAAGCAAAATAACTCATGTCTTGTTCTTTGATTTCCAGCCAGTGGAGACTGGAACAAATGTTCTATTACAGCAGACTTCAGCATAATTTAACTTCTCAGTTGAGAATGAATGAGTGAGACTTCTAATTCCCCCTGTTTTGGAAGACCATAGTTCAGACTTCTGTAGCTAAATTGCCTCTGTACAGGAAACAGGAACTGGTTAAGTATGTGCAGGACCACGAAAGAGGTGACTGATGAGGCTGATTACAGCTGATGCAATTAGCTCATCCTTCTGTTATGTAGCTTTAGTAATGTTGCACATGCCCCACGTTTCGCATGCTGTTTCTAAGCACAACAGTAGCTCTATAGAGTTTCACTGGAAATTGCTAGTTGTCATCAGTGGTGGTGGCAGCTGTTCCATTTTGGTTTTTAATTTACTAATAGCCATAGTGCTGTATTAAATGTTTTATTTTTGTTCTTTGAATTACAGTGGTATGGAATCTGCCTCAGTGATGTTGGAGATTTTGAAGGAATTAAGACTAAAATTGGAAATGCCTTTGTTATCAAAGAGCACTTCCAGGTAATGTAAACAGTGTTTTGCATACAAGAGCATTCATGTGTCCAGTATGTAGACTGCATGACAGTTGTGAGCTATTCTCTGGCAAATGTCCTGTTCAAATCTGCTGGTGACACTTTGGTTTTGTAACAGTCCTGAACGCCCCACCAGCCTCCAAGGAGGACAGATTTATCTCCTGCAGTAAGCTAAGCCCATAGAGAAGGGAGTCTTGAAATAGCTGACTTGCTTTTGGCACCTTGTAGGGCTAGATAAAACGTATCTGCGCTATTGAGAAATAGGCGTGTGGCTGTGTTTTTTAACTGTGGATTGTATAGCAGTAAAGGAAAGTCCTGGAGAAGATAAAAGATTACAGATACCACCAGAAATGATACAAAAACCTGAATATGCCAAGCCTCATGTTGAAGTGAAAATCTTAATGACCTACTACTACTAAACAGAAGTGCTTAGAAATCTGTCAGTGTCTTCAGTTTCTTGGAGCCCATTTAGTTGTGCACTGAATAAATACCATGTTGCCTTGAAATTCTACACACTGTTAATCTGGTTTAATTAATAGTCTACTTTTTAAATGTATTTTAATCCAAATGTGGCAAAACAACTTTTTACATCTCGTGTATTTTTCCCCCTCACTAGAAAGCCATCGAACTGAATCCAAAAGATGCTACAACAATTCATCTTATAGGCATTTGGTAAGGCATATTTTCAAACAAAAGTTAGCACGTGGCAAAGCAAAATGCCACAATATAAAATGTCTTATATGAATTGCAGAAATGGTTGGAATAATTCAGTGGCTTGTAATTAGTTGATGCAGACATGAAAACCTATTGAACGGGTATAGGATGTCAAGCCTTGAAAAAGTCTGGCTGTTAAGGCAAATGCTGCCAAAAAGATGAAAAATAATTGCTCATCCCAGTATTTTGTTTTACTGTATGGAACTATTAAAAATACATTTTGCAGATGTCTGCTGCGGAAGCATACTTACATCAGAGGTTGCAAGTACTACTTATTTTGTTCTATTGGTGTGAATGGAAACAAAACACTGAAATTATGCTGAATTTCAGTGCTGGCTGCAACTTAATACAATCTGTGTATAGTGAAAAGCTATCAAAAGCAAGATGTGTTCCTAAAAGACTTCTGGGTTGTTGTTGTTTTTTTGTCATGCTGTATTTGATACTGTATTTTTAAAGTTATCTTTAAGTAAAGGCAGCTTAGAAATGCATATACATTAACAAAAACCTGTGAAATTGAGCTTGCTGCTCAGTGAAATTTTTACCAAGAATTACTGTTACACAGCAGGTAAAGGGCCTGGAAATTCATCTTTCCAGACAAACCAGGGCATTTGTGGAAGCGACGTGGCTGAAAGCAATACCTTGGTGTGATTAGTGAGAGATTCCAGGCAGCATTTCTGGTTATTTGTGTGAAAGACACCAAAGCTGCTACATTGTTGTAAAGGAAATCTCTAGTGTAAGATTGAGAGATTGAAAATAAATAAATCAAATGTAGCTTAAAAAATATACTAAAGCCAAGTATTTTTTGAATATCAGAGTGAACTACAGTTTATTACTCCAACAGTTTTTATTAGTTTACAAACAGACTTTGTTTTTGCAGCATCCACCACTTATTCCCACATGACTTAACTATTGCAGTAGTCTAAATTTTTAAACAGAAGCATATGCTACCAATTGAATGATCCTCAAGCTCAGTTCTGAGATAGGAAGCTTGTTCTGGGAAGTACTTAAGATACTGTTCCTCGGGAAAATTGGAGAAGATGATCAGAAATCATTTAAGGGATAATTCTGCCACTATTCCTATACTGTATACTCATGGCATCCCAGAGCATCTTCATTTGAAATTGGAATTTCATATAAGCCAGTTCTTGAGTTCTTTTTGCCTTTTCTTCGTAGTCTATCCTGCATTGAACCTTTTTTATTTGAACTTGGAATGTGTATTTATTCCATGCCTCATCCCCCTCTCCTCCAGACACTTCCATAATGGCATTTATTGATTTTTCACCTCCTCTAGAGTGCTCTATTTTGCACAGAGAATAATATTTTTATATTTGGGGTGGGGGGCGGTGTGGTAATAAAGTGAATAGAGTTGTCTAATGTTTACACCTGGAATGTGCTATGTTTGAAGTACCTAAAAAATGTTTAATCCTTTCAACATGTCTGAGATAGGCAACTGATTACCTTTGTTATTTCGTAGATAGTACAACAGCATAGAATGGCCTAGCCTAGAACACAGTAGTTTGATTCTTGGATTTATTTTAATTCTTGTAGATCAGAGTCTTTCAGGGATATACTGCAGATCTGCTTTATATTAATAGAGAAAAACAAGGTAGTGCTGAGGTAAGGCAATGGCATTACTCAGTTGCACCCTGTTTTTTGAAAATACATTAGAACAGTATCAAATACACATAAATGGTTAAAATAATTCAAGTCCAAAAGCTGTCTCATGGTTAATAACTGCCCCCAGTTTGTCTAATGCAATAGCAGCTCCCAGTAAAAGACACACCAACACTTTAGCAGAGCTACGCAGCAACTTCAGACATCTTGCTGGTTTGTTACACAGTTGTAAGAACTTGCCTATAGAACTTGTGGTGTGGAGTTGTGATTCACGGAAACAACAATTATGACATCCAAGGTATGAGAATTTTACTCGGAAATGAGAAAAAAATGTGAAGGGTATACACAAATGTTTCCTTTTGCTCCAGGTGTTACACCTTTGCTGAAATGCCATGGTACCAAAGAAAAATAGCTGCAACGCTATTTGCCTCACCACCAACCTCCACATTTCAAGAGGTACAATAAAAAAATGTTTCACATATTCCCCTCTCAAAGCTGCTGATACACTTCTACTAATTTTCCTGACAAAGCTGACCTCTATTTATGGAATAAGCATGGACTTACGATTTTAGAACTGCAATTAATAAAATGGGAATATAACAGGAAAGTGAGGGATATCTAAAAACGTAACAACATTACGATCATTTTGGGGTTTTTTTTCCAGCTGTAGCACACACAGAATAGTGAAAATTATTTATATAGTTTGTGCAGCAGGAAATAAGCTATGCGTAACTTATTTTATATTTATTATTGTGATGTATTGCAGGTAACTGTCCGTACTAGTTCTGGTGCTGATTTCTTTGGTGGTTATACCACGTACTTATTTGATAGGACTATGAGGACTTTTCTCTTTATATGTAAAAAGCAACAGCTTGCTTTGTTACTTACCACAGACACAATTTCTCATCCCATGGCTACACGTGGTGTGGGGTTTTTCAGTCAAAAGTATTTTTGTGTCTTTGCTACGCAAATTGCTGCTGTCACATACCCTAGAACATACTGTCCAGACATGTATCTTCTAGGGTGTCTAACAGTGTACTTGTACTAGAAACCAGAAAATTGAACTGATAATAGGAAAGTTTGCTGCAACTGTTAGTCTTTGATCAACCAGTACCTAGCCTGCTGTGTTTTGCTCTTTTAAGGTGGGAAGGCAGGAGTCACTAGAAAGTAATTGCAGAAGGCTCTTGCTGTTACACAAAAAGCAATTTAAGTTTTGATTGAGAAAGAAGTAAAACTTTTTAATGGAACGTCAAGCTTTTAAATTTTTCTGACAGTCACTCTCAGAAGAATGCAAACTGTCAGCCAGGATTTCCAATAGTACAGAATTATGCCAGTCCTAACATCAAATTCTGTAGTGTTAAAACTGGCTGAAGCAGCAAAGTTGTACTTGAGAACTGTAGCTGAGCCATGCTGTTAAGACTTCTGCAGTTTCGGTACAATCTTGTTTTATAGATACACTTCTACACTTAAGTTCTCTGTGAGTGTTTTCCTTCTGGCTGGTAACATCAGGAAGAGGTAGGAATGGACTGAGATTTCTGATGTGCAAGATGGGAAACTAATTGAAAAATGAGTGGATTTAATAAAAGGTTTATCCTCATACAAGAGGGTACTAACTGGTGCTTTGTAGGAGTTGGTGCTCCCTGAAGTAGTTGTCAACATTTATGACCTGAATCATAAGATTTTTCATCTATTAAATTTATACATGAGAACTGGCTGGAGAAAACTGCAGTTATGCTACATGGGAGAAATAAAATTATTTTGACAAGTTGAAGACAGAAAAACACAATCTGATTTGCTAGGTACTGTGTTTACACACAGAGTACCAAATAGAGTTACTGTTTCTGGAGGAAGTGGCGGGAATAGTTGGACAAGTACTACTAGTTCTGTTGAAATGTCAAATCTGATTGTACGCTGAATGAGAACCATCAGTAGTTTACTGAATTAATAAAAGTGAGATCACAGACAGGAAGTCCTTCAGCTATGTTCAGCATGGGCATAAAGCATTAGTTTGATACTGTGTTTAGTTTGTTCTCCATTTTAAAGATGACCACTGTATCTTTTGCAGGCTCTTCGTTACTTCCACATGGCAGAGGAAGGTAATACTTCCAGCTTTTCTGGACAGGATAGTATCTTTTATAAATGATGACTTGCAATAAACCTCTAGCTTTTCGTACTACCTTAATAGAGTGTGATCTACTGATAAACATACCAGCCTGTTGTGCTAGTCAACACACTAGACTGTCATGTTGGAATGTTTCATCAGAGATGCTCAAAAACATGCTATGTGTTTACTGTGACAGAATGCAACATGAGAGATTTTTTCAGAATAAGTATTAAAGTGACAGTAGTATCTTCATTAGTAATACAGTACTCTTCCCCAAGGCATTCAACTAGAATGCACAAAGTAAGGAAAAAAGGGAATTTTATGTAATTTTTTAAAATTTTCTTAAAAGTTCAAAAGTCCTCTGTGTTCCAAGTGGAACAACAGAGAAGGCACATTCTTTTATTACTTCACAAGCTATTTAGATCAGAATGCCTACCTACCTGTCAGTAAAGCTGTCCACATGTAAAAGAAAACACAGACCTGCTATTTCTCAAAGAGTAAAGCCATAAGCAAACCTGACTAGCTGAAAGGTAGACAAGGGAAGACTGTGTTCTATGAAAGATCTGTATATAATTAGTGAATTTAAAAGTTCATTGTGTATCTTCCCTGGGGTGTCAACTGATGCAGCTGTGAACTGGAACAGTGGACTTGCTCTCAAACTTTACTTCCAGACCAACTCTATGTTTTGAATCCTGGCCTCAGATCCAGCAGCAGAGAAGTGCTGTGCTATAAGTATGCACATTAGTCAAGATTAGTTCCTAATAATTGATAGCTAAATCATGCTTTATAAAATGCTCATTAAAAAAGTTAGATGTGGGTACATTATTTTTAAGCTTGCTTTCTGTGCAGCAAAAGCCAACCTAACACCTGCATATATGTTGTCTTAAGCTGGGAAACGTGCCCGGATTTCCTGGCCTCTACTTTCTAATGTGGTTGCATTACCTGCTGTACCTACCAGACCCAGAAAAGTACAGAATCTGCAAAGCCAGAGCTGTTATGCATTAAGATCCCTACTTGTGAGGAACCAAGTTCGACAAGCTACTAGTTCATGTAACTCATGTATGAGACCAAAACCTGGGAAGTACAAGTTTTACATTGGCTTCCTTCTGATTCAAAGCCAAAATACTGTTCATCTTTTTGAAAGTTAGTATCAATGATGTTGACAATGTGCTTCACACTCTCATGTAAAGCTTTTCTCCTGTCTCTGCACAGCTGACCCAAATTTTTACAGCAAAAATTTGCTCTTTTTGGGGAAGACTTACCTGAAGTTAAACAATAAAAAGATGGCTCTTCTGTGGCTAAGCAAAGCAAAGGAGTATCCTGCACACACAGAAGAGGACAAACAGGTAGGAAATTAAGAACTGCAGTAGTACAGTCTTACATTGTAACTGGCAACCTGTGACATCATGGCAGTGGAATGGTTTGTAAAGGTCACTCAGAGTAAATTGTAGTTAAGCACCTATAATCCAGGATCGCATCTAGACACCAAAAAATTCTAGTATGTTGGTAAGAACCTCTGACCACAATGGTTGGAAATACTTTGTTTATAACAAAGAATAGTTATTCTTTTTTCTTCATGATGTTTTTGTGGCTAACATTAACCCATCCTTAACTGTGGTGCTGAAGTTAAGGCAGGCACTTGAGCTAACCTATGTCTAGGTGAGCACAGATTCACTTTTCGTATGTCTAGAACTCAAAAGGTAGAAATCACTGTTCTTGAAGAGCTAAAAAGGACGTGAACAGAAGGAAGAAAAAGCATGGATGCAGCAAAACCCTGTTACATCCTTTAACACTGCAGGCCCAATTGAGACAAATGGAAGTATTGTATCTTCTGACAGCAGATCTCCATGCTAGGGGATATGAGGCTCAGTTACCCTTTGAACTGGTCCTGGTTCAGACAGGAAGACATCTGCTTCCTACCTGAACACATAGAGTGCTTCTAGGAGGGTTAACCAATTAGACTTAATACTGCATTCAGTATAAACCTTTCATACACAATCCTGTTACCATCAGGACTAACAAAGACTGATTTACAGTTATTTTTTTTACAGTTGACTGACCTCTAATTTACTTTGCATTAAGCTTAAGTCTGAGATGTTTTAACTGTTACAGAAAACATCTAAAATGTGTTGTGACATTCTGAATGTCTTAACTGTAAGGAATACTTTGGTAGGATTTTGTACTTCAGAAAAAAAAACCTCAGGTTTCCCTCTGTAGATTCTGTAGTAGGACTCATTTCTCCCACAAGCGAGCTTCAGTAACGTCTTTCAGTAGAAATATGAGCAAAGGTTCCATTCCTCCACTGCTTTGCAAAATGTATAGGAATCTAATAGCCTAAAGGAGTGATGGTCTCAGGAAGGTATGAAATTGATCAGTTCTTCTGCAGGTTACTAGTAGCCGGAGGCAGATGTGAAACCAGCTGTCACAAAAGCTTGCCTTTAGATACCATAGAATCAGAATAGTTAGGGTTGGAAAGGACCTTAAGATCATCAAGTTCCAACCCCCCTGCCATGGGCAGGGACACCTCACACTAAGCCATATCACCCCAGGCCTCGTCCAACCTGGATTTGAATGCTGCCAGGGATGGAGCATTCACAACCTCCCTGGGCAACCCATTCCAGTGCCTCACCGCCCTAACAATACCATGCAGGAGCAGTCAGTAAGGATTTTTGTGCAGTAGCCAAGTTGGAAAGCTGCTGTTACCTGCTGCAGCTCTGCTTGGCTCCCAGTACGGACATCTATGTCCTTTTCTCCCAAAAGGGTGCAGAGCTGCTGAACTGAGAGAGGTGGTGCAGAATTCACTGGGAACTAAACCTGGTAGTCCAGTAAGAAGGAAACTGGCCTGGGCCAAGAAACTGGAATTCTTGTCTCTGCATTTGGCATAAGTAGGTTTTCTGAACATTTGTTACATCTGAGTATCTGCAGTGCCTGCACTGCTTGCTCTCTCAGGACCAAAAGTTTGTTGTGATTTTTTTTGTTTCTTAACGTAGATGCTAGAGGTCATATTCATGCTTTACCCAGAATTCCTAGGCAAAGGGGGTCTCAGAAACAGTCTTCTCACACTTCTTCAGCTGCTGCTGATTTTGAAAATGCGGGGTTGGTGGGTTATGGTCAGATACAGGACAACTTACTATATGCTACTATTGGACTACAGCAAATCAAGAGCTAATCATATGTATTCAACACAAATAAGCCCTTTACATATACTAAGTAAACTGTGTTAAAGGCACTGACTTTAGTGGGTTTATGTTTCAAGCGCTGAACATCTTGAGCTACAGAAGACTACTTGCAGGAAGATTGTGGATTTACAGGGCTGTGGTGAACGATCTGTGTGCTTGCACAGCAAGTTCTGCTAGAAGAGTTCATAACTACCTGGCACTGGTTTGTTAGAAGTATATTTCTTTCAGGTACAGAAAGAAGCTTTGGAGTTGCTTAATTCTATGTAACAAGACACAAGATGATGGGAATTCGGTGCTTCAGGTTTGAGCAGAACAGGAAAAAGACCCCAACTACTACTGTGATTTACTGAAGCTCTTAATAAAAGTATAGGCTAAACCTGCTGTCTCTAGCTTGTTTCAGTTAAACTGGCAATTAGATCTGTTTCATGTGATCCTGTCTGTTGATTCTCTTGGGAATAAAGGGTATCATCCACACACAGGGTGTATATTGGAGAGGAGGGGTTGGGATATTAGAAGGGAACTACAATTTGGAGGCACAGAGATGATGACTTGTAGAGATTAACTTTCTTCTTGTTCTTGCTGCTTTTTTAGCAGGAACTTTCACCAGAAAACTAAATTAAGTTAGATACTCGGCACAGAAAACATTTACAGACTTTCCAAACAATATATTGCCATTACCCAACAGAAAAAGAGGACCAAATAATGACAAAATGGCAGGCAATCAAATATACATGGTACTGCCAGTAGAATGCCTAAAGATCTAGAACAAACTGACTATAAATATTTAAGTGTTTGCTTTAATAGGGAAGGATACTGTAGTCTGTAGGAGGAAGATGAAGGGCATAAATTGCTTAGACTAATAAACCAAGCTCAGGGCAAGTCAGTAGTGAAAATGTGCCTTTTCTGATACAGAAAGCAGTATCTGCACACAGGAAGACTAATCCAGGTACTGAATTAAGAACTGAATGTTGAGAGAAAAACAGCTGAGTTGCTTGCAGTAAGAGCAAACAGAACCCATGAACTACACAGTAGTTCCTTCAGGTAGTATTGCCTCCCTTATTCCTTCATCTGACCCCAAGTCTTTGATGCCTTCCCTCTCTTTCCTGTCTTCCTCCCTCCCCCTGAGCACAGCAGAACTGAGGGGAATGCAAAGAGAGAAAGTTACAATGCAGTGTTACTGAAATTCCCAGAAAGCCTACATTACCTGTACACAGACACACACACACAGAGGAATATAAACAGTTGTGGGTTTGGTTGGTTTTTTTTCCCCTGGAGAGCCATGCTTTCAGTCAGCCCTTTGAAACCAAGTCATAGATCATATGGCCACATACAGAGGGCCACTGGGTATGGGGTTTTTTCCTTCCTTTCTAACCCTTACCCACAGAAAAAACCCTGCAGTTACGAGACAGCTAAAATACCAAAACAATAAAGCAACTACATGCTCGTGATGTGCTGTCTTTTTTTATTATTATTTTGCTCAACTTACTCACAGATTCACAAAATTCAGCAGTTGGTAGTGGGTCACCAAGTCAGTCATTAGTGCAAATTCATAAAGTTCAGCTCTGTGACATTCACCCCTCTGAATGGTCTTTCAGGCAAGCCACATGCCCTTCTGTTACCTGACCTTTGACTTTTGGTGGTTGTTTTTTTCTTTAAAGCTTCCTCCATCTAACCAGCTTAAGTCATAATTTAAATGGATCTGCACTTCAAATTATTTTGATGCTATATTTATGAACATGGATTTGCAGAAGACATTTGGTGTAGTATGAAAAACTCTCAAAAGTGGTGGAAATACTTGGAACTCTTCCAGAAAGTTCACGTAAGAGAGCAGTCTATTGGGCCCGTTGTACTACCAGTGTTAATCACAGCTATGTGCAGGTTAGCAGCTCCACAGCGAGCTGGGTGTATAGAATACAAAGCCTCAAGAGAATCCAATGTGTAGAAAAATAAAGTTTTGGCAGAATTCAGTTGCTGTATTGGAAAGATACATGAGCTTTTCTGCATGTACACTTTTAACAGTGCAATATGATATGTTACAGAAGTGTTTTTAATCATATTTAAAAAATCATTTTCATGTGTGTACAAAATTCTGTATAAGTTAAATGTAATGGAATTTACAGTTAATATTTAAAGCATAATACAAATGGTAATTTTAAACATGGTTTTACTCTATAATAAGGAAGCACAATTTGCTAAAAGCAGCATTTAATATCATTCACACGAATAAGGTGTTAAATTCAGGGGTGGTTTAAACACATATTTGCAGTTCAGCAAATGCCCTCAATGCCAATAAACCAAATTTTAAAATGCCTTTATACTAATGTGCACTTAAGGCAAACTTGACCTGCACAACAGGATGTCAGGTTTTAGACATACTTAATTCAGGTTCATCTGAATTTCTGTAAGAAGAGGAATAACAGTATTTAAGTATATTTTTACCTGTGCAGAGCTTATGTAACTTTCATTTTATTTGGGTTTACTAGATCCAATAACTGAGAATGAACACAGAAAGCAGCAAAGTTCACATTTTGTATACTCTTCTAGCTCAGTGTACATTAACATACTCTACAGAGAGTTATACAAAGGACATCAGGGATTGAAAAACAAAACAAAAAACCAAACCAAAGAAACCTGTAAGACACCAGACCAAGGAGAGAATGTGTAGTATTTTCTCTTTTATTATTAGTTTTTCTTTGAAGATTACCTAACAGCCCTGTGGTAATAACCCAAGGTAATATGTAAACAAATTTCAATGCTGCTCAAATGAATTAAAATACTCTGTTCAGCTCCTACAGTAAGTCAGAACAGTGGCACCAATTCCTTTCAACATTAAATCACATTCATCTTATCTGTACATGACTTTTGTGCAAGTAGTAAAGGCTTTACTCATGACCTTGGCTACATCAGTAGAGAGGGATATATCAGCTATTTACGTATTTAAAAAAATTAAACTGACAGAGCAACATACTCTGTCGTCTCAAATACCAGCAGCATCTTTCTACATATTTAGGATATGTTTGGCCTAAGCCTTTAACACCTCTTAGAACAGCCATGCAATAAAACAAACTTGGAGATGTTTCTTAAGAAAGAACACAGAGCAGTTTAAACATTTTTCTGAATAATAAAGCCAAGATAAAGCAAATCCAGGCCCTTTTAAATGGCTGCAACTTCTCATACACTTAAAGCTCTATAAAACTAGAGCCTATTTGTATATATATTTATACTTTTTATATATATTTTAAATAAGTCTCTTGTCTGCTTTCAAAATTTATGAGGGGTTTTTCTGGTCTTTTAGAAGGGCAATAAATAAAAGTAGAAAAGGCTGAACTGTTTTGCATATCTTTGTGGAAGAACAGAGAACACCTATATTTTTAGAGTTCCAGAAAGATCACTGTACAGAACAAAAAGCTTATATACAATTAAGTGTGCAATCTTAGTTGGCTGGGCCTTTTGTTATGCAAGATCTCCTTTTTGACTAGAAGCCACTTCTACTCTTGACCAAATCCCTCTGTTTCTTCAATGGCAAAGAGCAGCTTCTCTTTTAGTTGTTCATAGCTTTTATATGGTGGCAAATCCAAACGATTAAAACTGAGCAGAAAAAAAACAAAATGTTAAGTTTAGCTGAATGCCAGGTAGAACACTACAGAGCTTAACTGCTACAGTAGAAGTTAAAAATGTTCTCATCTAACATTAGAAATGAAGAGAGCACAGTGCAATCTCACTCCCCTTTCTATGAGCAGTAAAACCAGAGTACTTTAAGAAAAATTCTTATCACATCAGATAAAATCCGGAGCCTTTGAAGATTACAGACAGCCCCAGAAACAGAGAATGTATGTAACACAAAAGGAAATGTTCACCATTATAGAGGAATCCATCTCCAAATTCCAGCAACAGCATGAAAAAGCTGAATTCTTCTTTCTGTACATGCCTAGATACAGCTTGGGGCCTTTTTCCCCTTTAAACTTTGCCCTAACAGGCTTCTGTCAAAATTCTGTTTCATTGCATGTCTTCCTCAAAATTACGTCAGAAAAGAGAGATGTTTAATTCCTGCACACATCACTTGGAAAAACAGCACTGGTGGAGGAAATGGTGAAAATGGAGGATTCTGTGAAGTTTTTTCAGCTACTAGAAAATCAGATAATTCCTAATTGAAATTATTAATTCTATTAATTAATCACCAATGTTATTAATATTAATAATTCTGTTATCATTAGTGTGATTAATATTACTGTTACAATGTTGCCATAGGAAGGTGTGTCTACTTTGCACACAGTCTATAGGGGAAACTGATCTGGGTGCCTGTTGCACCAGTTTGGCACAGAAATGACAAGCCAATAATAGCCTGCAGCCTGGCAGGAAAATCAACCTGCTGTCTTGACTAAGCATCCCTGTTCTGAACGTCTCCTGCCATTTCTCTCGTGGTACTTTTTCTCATCACATTTATCTTTTACAATTTTATTGTACAATAAGTGTATCTAATAGCTGTAGATGTAATATCTACAGCTCATAATATGTAATATATCTAATACCGACTTGACTTTTGCCAGTTATTTAATATTCTCTAAAATAATTATGGAAATACCCCTCAGTTCTATGAAAGGAAAATTATATAATACTTTTGATAGATCTAATACTAACAAACTGTGTACAGTGCAGCAGCAAAACTTAAGAATAGGGAAACTAGACTAGAGTTTTCAATACTGGAATGTCAGAGAAATCAAAGAAAAGAAGCTGAAGATGGACATAAGAGAACTGATTCAAACACATTTCATTTGATTTGGTCAATGCAAGACCAGAGGTAAGAACCCACTTAAGGTACAGAAAGTTTATACGCATCAACTCACCAAGTGTGACTCCTTGGTAACCAGGTTTCCTTACCAACTTTTTCAATGCAGAATTTCTGAGGACCATTACTTCCTAGAAAACATTTTCAAAAGTGCGATCACAGAATGATTTGGCTTGGAAAGGACCTTAAGATCATCTAGTTCCAACCCCCTGCCATGGCCAGGGATGCCTCACAGTCATACGTTTGTGACATAAGACACAACTCAGACACAACAGAGAGCTCATTATGTGCTATTCTATGTTACCTGATAATGAACATTCTTCTCACAGAAATGATCTAACTTCTTAATAATTTATAAAAGTATTCATGGGATTTCCAATATAAAAAGCCTTTCTAGATCCAAGCTGATGCACATGAAGTTCCTGCTGTCTGCAAACTTGCAGCATGGTTCATTTGCAAATGGAACAGGTACAGTATAAAAGTTGAGGTCACCTTTTACTTACCCATAAGTTCAGCAAATCCACCCAGTGGTAATCGGCAAGTGCCAGTGACAAACTGCAGAAGTCGCATGCGAACCTCGTTGTCTGTTTCTTTTACAAACTAGGTACAGAAATTCAAATTACTTACTAAAAATCTTTAACATAGTTGAAGAAAAACAAAAACACGACAAAACTGCTTAAAAAGTGTAGTTCCATTTTAAAAGGCACCACCTTGAGAGCAGTTTATCTTTCCTTCTTTCAGCAAAATTGGGTGGAGGGACATTGATTTCAGATTATATGCACTGTCTACTGTTACAGTGTGAAGGCTGGGAACAGCAAACAAGAATAATCTTTATCTACTGTATTCCACACTATAATATAAATCATGCCAATGATTATATGAAGGCTACTGCCATTTTGATGAAACACAGTGACAGATTAACCACAGGCTCTGGGTGTTTCAAGAGTGAAGTATTCCCTACATATGGCAGTCTCAGTGAGTGAAAACACCATCCAAAACAGCTGCAGCACTATGGAAAGAAGTTCACTGGGAAAGTGAAAAGGAAAGCGAAGGGAGGTGGTGAACATTTCAGTGAGAGAGAAGGCATTGATACATCCAGGATTTTAGCTCAGAAAGACCTGGATAACAAAATGAGTATTTTTGTTCTATAAATGTTAAAATGACATCCAAGTTACTAATTATTCTTTTAGTGAAAAGCTTCTTAAAACCAGATCATATCATCAGATCTTACATTATTCTAACAATATAAATAAGCTAAAAAATAACTGATTTACATCATTTTCTCACTGGAACTTTGTCTAAAAATGATGATTTGCATCCCTAAAATGATGACTTATGATAAGACAGGAAGTGCGTAGCTGTGATTTCTCTTTAGGGAAATTCATAGAAACTGGGAGCCTGTATAGAATTTTTTGAGGTTTTTTCCTGAAAATAATTCTTATCCAACTTCACTGAATTGTGAGTTATAATCAGTCAGTGCTAGACTAGTACAGCTAATATGACAATAACTGTAAATAGTATATGGCATTTCAGATGTACAGGTGTACTACACAGAAGAATGCTTAAAAGGTAGATCACTGCTAAGAATACAAAAAACTTCCATCACCGTATAATCAATATAAAGGACAAGATTTAGAAAAATTATTCAGGACCCAGCCATCCAAGTGTAATGCAGGTATCCATCTGCCATTTTCCACCCTTAAGATCAACATACCTGCCAGAACCATATGATCTGCTTGCTATTCCTTGTATAATGACGATAAACAGTGTTCCTCTGCCAGTCTGCTAAATCAACTTCTTGCATACCACAGAGCATAACCTAGAAAAGAGAATGGTTACTTGACAAAACACATCTACATACATTAGTTAATTTTGTATCTTGTATAAGAGACTAACAAAAATGGAAGTACTTGCTCCCAGAAAAAAGGCTGAATATTTTTAACTATACTCCACTGTTAAGATTTTTCTTTATCCTAAGTTTACTGAACTTCCCCAAAATTGTTCATATATTTAAGTGGTCTGAAAACCTGCATACCAGGACCTTTTTCTGGCTAATAATTCAATAATAAAAGGTAGTACCTTTCCCATAAAAAGAAATTTTATATTAAAGAGGATATTACTTTTCCCATTAAAACCTTGCCTCATATTTCAAGCTAATGATTACATTGCTGCTACTGCTACTACTAGCACACACTGCAAAGTATACATTTGCAAAATATTCATTATGAGAGGCAGTGAAAGCTGAAAGTGCTAAAGGCAAAGCCTCCTAGAAAACTGAGCAACAAAGAAGACAGATCAACGTCCTTTCACAGGAAAAAATCCCATTCAACTTAAGAAGCTTTCAGAACACTGCTCATTCTATATACAGAACCTTGGCAGGTCTCAGAAGCCCTACAGAGCCTTTTATCCCTGCTACAAATCACAACCCCAACAGTGAACATAGGTCAGGCAGATTGTTAAGTAAACACGGTGCCTGCAAGCAATTCCTGTTATCAGCCCTTGAGCCACATATTGAGGATCTGCAAAATTCAGTTTCAAACCTTGTCAGTTCCTCCAACTTTCTGTCCTGGAGTGTTATGACTCTAGAACCTACCCTAGACTATGTATGTAAAACTAAGTGATCACTGTACACCAAAATCAACTTCCGTGACATCTGTTACAAGATAATTCTACCCATCTACCACAGAGGAAGTAGTCTTCTATGACTAACAGATCCACCTGTGACCTCATAGGCTGATCTTTTGACATTTTGAGGGTGGTGAGGCACTGGAACAGGTAGCCCAGAGAAGTGGTAAATGCTCTATCCCTGGCAGTGTTCAAAGCCAGGCTGGACAGAGCCCTGGGTGGCATGGTCTTGTGTGAGGCATCCCTGCCCACAGCAAGGGGGTTGGAACTAGCTGATCTTAAGGTCCTTTCCAATTCTGTGATTCTGCGATCTTTCCAGAGAAATTTACAAAACACATTTTAATACTGAGGATGGAATCTAAAATTGCCAAATGCTGAATACCACAAAACACCAATTCAATATATTACTGTCTTTTCACCATGATTTACCCCCACTGCTCCTACTAAATTGTCCAGTAGGACAATTGAACCTATCAAATGCAGCATGCCACAGATGAGAGATTCAATCTGATCTATTCACTTAATCACTCCATATGTATTACCTTTGCAGAAATTAAAAATGTTGACCAGAAAACCTCACCTCCAGCTCCTTTTCATCAAAATAGTGCAGCCACTGTAGAGGAACAACTTCATTGAAACCATCAAGAAAAGCTTTGGTTTGTTCTCTAACTCCCCGAGAAAATCGCCACTCAGCCATTAGCCTGGGATGGAAAAGAACAAACATAAATTAAATAATAAATTAGGACTCATCATGAAGAAGCTCAAACATGTATGATTGCATGTGTGCTCCCATAAGGTAAAGCTCCCTTCAATTCTACTTTCTTATACTGTACAATTCCATAGAAGGTAAGGGACCAACCACACCAACAGTATCACAAATCTCCAAACTCAGAAAACAGTAAAAGGTGTACTTAGACTACCATTGCAATAAACATATATATATATAACAGGAGTATTATTAACCTTCCATTGACAAAAAATCAGCAGCCTTTACATGTAAAAGATGCTTCTTGGGCATTACAGTTTTGTTATGGCAAAATTTGCTTTAGCTTAAAAAGTGCATAAACATAGTGTTTCAATGCTAGAAAAGAAACATTTCCATTGAAACATTCTGTTCTTGAGCATGTACACCAAGAATAGTAAGAAATACTGTTGCTGATAACATCTGTAACTACAGCTGCCCCATACTTCCAGCATGAGACTACTTTCACCTTCAAAAAAGAATAGTCATTTTTTGTTATGAGCTTCTGATTTATGTTAATATTTGGAGGAAGTGGTAACATTTTTTTTAAGTTTTAACTCAAATGGTCAAGCCACTTCATAATAATAAAAAAAAAAAAAAGACAACAAATATATATGCATACTAGAGAAACTATTTCACCAAGAGACCAAAGATGTTAATTTAAGAGGAAACTATGTGTAGCACTGGACATACACTGTATCACAGAAAAGAACCTGTGTACATCTCCTTTTGACACCACTCTGAATAGGTGGACCAGAAACAGAGGTTCAGGAAACGAAAGGCAGTGATAACATTAGGAAAGAGCAGCATAACAGAACAAAGAAAAAAAGCAGTTTAAATCACACCACACTGTACACCATTCTGGATTTCAGTTTCCACAGTGACAGCATGAGTTCTGAAAAATTTAGAAATTCTCGGTCAAATACATGGCTTCCCTCCACCTGGATTCGTTACCTATATCACTGAAAATAGCTTTGCTCACTTTCAGTTTCACCTGTTCTCACATTGTACATGTAATAACAAGACAGGTCATCTTCTCTTTTTGTGGTCTCCTTTTTTGAGAGGGATGGGGGCAGGAGGACAAACGGGGTAGGGGTGGGACACTGGGGGAGAGGGAAGAGGGGAATGGGAGAGATTAAAATGTTCCAAGAGATTATGTGCACCAAGATACCATCTCAATAACAGTCCCAAGAATTACACAGTACTAGGAAAAGAAAAAAAAAAATCATATACTGTGTCAAGAAAGACTAGAGCAACAGAAGAAATACGGAATAAATTTTTGCAGCATCTACACCTTCCTACCCAATATATTCTTCTTTGTTTTCCTCTGTTACCAAGATATTTGAACCTCCTGATTTCAGCTCATGTGAGGTTACTTTTCCTAAGAGCTCCATATCCACACAAAAGTACATTTCCAAGTTACACTCTTCAATGTTGTTATCCCTGAATGAAAAGAGGAAAAAAAAAAAAGGTTGTTCTATATAAATAGTTCTATATAAACAAAATGGGTTCTATATAAACAAACAAACAAACAAAAAATCAATAAAACATCACACACACACAAAATAGTCTACAAACCTTATCCAAATTAGGGAGTTGTAAAATTCAGTATCAATAGATTCTAGGTCCTTAATAGTAAGCTTTTTGCTCAGCATTCGTTTGTAGAAAGGCAGAGAAAAACCAGTGTCAATAAATTTCCCATGAAACAATGCCTGTTGAACAGAAAGAAGTCTGTTTAGCTCTTACTGAACTGCTGAATTATTGAAGCTTCTCTGGACTTGAATTCTTTTTTTCCTTTCTCCTTCAAATAATAAGAAGCACCAAGTAGCAGTAGCAGCTTGGTTTTAAAAAGAATGAAACATTGCATTAAGAGGGAAGGAAAAAAGAATGATTAATTTGCAACATTATCCAAACATATGTTAACATTAGAATTTAGAAATTATCTGATTAAAAATTAACTTGTCATAAAAGAATGAAGTCTAAGAAAAGAGGAAATTACCAAGTTTCCTCTTTATTATGTGAATAGGTATATATGCCAAGTGTTTTTTGATCCTACTTGATCCTACTTGAGTAGCACATACATCCTGCAAAATCATCCTTTACACAGTGTTACTGCAGCTTGTATAAAATACCTTAAAAATATAATCACAGACTGCTTCAGAAAGAGCTTTTGGAATCACATTTTTTACAGGTAACAGAACTGAAAATGAAATTCTACCTTCTACTACAAAAATTAAACTGAAAAAAAAACCCAAACTAAACAAAAACATGTACTTACACTTGTCTCTCCATACATGCACAAGAGGTGTAAGCTAATTTCTAGTACTGAAGCATAGCACACACACACAAATACACACTGTGAACCTCTATCCTCACTTAGTGCATTTGAGTGATAACAGAGCACGGCTTTTGAAAATATGAAATATTTTTTATGAATATGAAAATATTTTTTCCTCATCCTTACCAAGTACACTTTCTTCATGAAAATACTGCTTTAAAAAATCACCCTAAACATTGGTCTGGTATGGCATTCATTGCTTGCCTTTCCTTACAGCGGAAATTTTATCAGAATAAGAGCCAATGGAATGGCCCATTTCCTCTAGAAAAAAAAGCAAGGCTACATCTTTCCTCCCCACCTTCTAATTACCCCCTTAGGGCTCACTCTAGCATGCACTATCTTCTGCTTTAGGAAAGCTTAAACAGAGACATTTATTTATTTATTTTTAAACTGGTCTATACTTCTCATGGGAGAGCAAGCTAATCAAAATGGAAAAATTAAATGCCAAGTGCAGCATCCACACATGGGATTTCCTGCTTTTTTGCAAAACTCAGCTCTTTAATTATCTCATTTAATGTCTATGTCATCTTACAGCAAAATATAATAGTTACCTCAGCCAACCTCATTTGACAGGTTTTTACTACAGTAATGTGCATTTTTACATTTAACCCCATTTTGGTCAAAAGCATCTGTTATTATTTCAGCACTTAAAGCCAAAATAAGTCACAACTATTTTAGAACTGTGAGAGCAAAAGAAATTACAAATGTACTTAAAAAGCCTACCTAAACTCCCTGAAATTATTTCCATTTACATTATTACCTGAGCTATTTTAAGCCACTAAAGGGTATCTCCAGGAAGTACTGTAAGGAATACCATCCATTACAAACAATCAGTATACTCAAACCTTTCAACTGACCACATCAGGCACCTTTACACAGGCCTCTCCCTCCCCTTAGAGAATTTGAAGTTAAAATACAAAAGTACTTCAAGATAGAAACTTTGTCTTTTAATTACATTAAATACTTTAATTAAAGTATATTAATTAACTTACAGGCCTTCTATGATCCCTATTTTTATGAATTACATTTTCTGAAATTAGCATTTCAACTACAAATTTTATCTTATGTACAAGATAAAAAAAAGAAAAATCACTGGTTAAAAGAATTTGGCTCTAGCACCTAATTGGCTTTATCACATCTTCCTGCTTAATGGCATTATAGCTTGCTGAGGGTTCCAACAGAAAGAAAAAATGTTGGCAGCCCATTGTGTCTGTTAACCCAATGAAATAAGCTTTCATGACAGCACAGAAATACAGGAATGTCAGGGAGCTTGCCCATAAAATCCTCAAAATCAGAGATGTTCTCATCAAAACTAAATAAATTTGTTTATCAAGAAGAATCTGTAAGAAAAGTAAAACCAAGAAAACCCCCAAAACTTCTTTATTGTAAGTCTGAAATTATTTCCCCCCCCCCTTTTGTTATAGTTTACTGGTATTTATTCTGATTTCATACACACAGCTTGAAGAACAGAAAACAAGTCTCTTCCATCTGAAAATGCACTTTTGTTTACTTTTTATTTTCCCTAGTCACCATTTTCCAGGATGCTTGGAGGGCTACGTGTAGACATCATGATGATTATGTGGAAAGATGACAGTATCACTACATGGAAGGAAAGAAATATGACAGAGTAGAAGTCCACTATAGGAAACAGACTGGATGGTACAAGAAGAAAAAATGATACATACAGCAAGTCTCATCTGCTTTTAAGTGACACCTGATGGCAGAGAATCAGCTCCCTGCCAGCTTCTGCTCTCCTTAGTATCAGACCTTTGTATCCAAGTACGTATGTTTAAATTAAGGCTCAGTGTATGCCACAAAAAATTTCTAACTCATTTTTTCAAATATAATAAGGTATATAAAATCTAACAAAGGAGCCTTTTTTGGAAAATACCAGTCACATTTTTCAGAGCATCAGAATTCAGACACTCAACCAAACAGCAGTTTGCATGTAGTACACACATCCAATTGATAAAATATACTGAATGCCATACTAACTGCCATCACTATCCCAGGAAACTTGCTTGTGTAAGAGACTTAACTCTCTGGGAGTATTTTGGCTCAATAACCTTATGTGCCTTTCATTTCTAACAGATTAATATAACCTTTAGTAACTGTAAAAACAAGTATTGTTCAGGAATAAACGTATAGCTACAGCAAATAATAAAACCTTAAAAATCTAACCTACCATGGCAATAAAGCGCCCAATGAAACAGAAATATGAAAGATGGTCAGGATTGATTGTTGATGCTGGATTTATCTGCAGGCAATAGTTGCTCTTGCCAGCATATTCAAATAGGCAGTACATAGGGTTCAGTACTTCATGGGAAAGCAAGAAAAACCATTCTCTAAGGAAAAAAAAACATGTATACACATAAAAACCATCAAATACAGATGCTTATCACCATTCCCCTTAGGTAACTAGAAAAATGGTCAAAATATATGCAAACTTAGAAAAATAACATAACCAATGCTGTATTAGAATCATAGAATAATATATGGCATTATATACTTCTTAAATATAAAAAAATCATTATTCAAATCAATAATGTTAGAAAGTCATGGTTGTCATAGTTTAGAAATTGTTAAGCTTGTCACCTTGAACACACCCTCATAGCACAAGTTTTAGCTGTATTTTAGTAACATTTTTGCCTACAGAGTCCTTGCCTCATAGTATTTACCCTCCTCATGTCTGCTTTACTGCATACGTCTCCAATCTCTATTCAAAAAAACCTACAAGTATTCCATGAGCAGTGCTTAAAAGAAAACAAAACCAAAAAACCCAAACCACAGCACAGCTTATTTGCTTTCCCAGTATGACAGTGGAACACACACAGTTACTGTGGTTTAACAAACTACCAGTTAAGCAAACATGACAATAGGAAAACATATTTTTGTCAAGGTTTAACTAGGGCATGTTATTCACCACTTTCATAGTTTCCAACTCAGCTGACCACCAATAGTAACAGAATCTGGTATTTCATCATTAGCATAGCTGATTTTTAGAGTATTTGTTGCTTTATAGCATTTACATATAATCACAGACCTCAGAAGCAATCATATTCTCAGGATCTATTGTATCAGGCCCTTTGTAAAGGCTTGGAACTGAACAATTAGGGTTAGGAGAAAGCCACAAAAAAAACCCTAAAAGTCTATCCTGCAGGGACTGAATTACATCCTGACTGCCTTTCAGCTGTCACATTTAAGAAGCATCCTTTCTATCTCTGTATTTACCTGAGATCAAGTCACAGATGATGATTGCAACAACATCTTTCCAATCCAAAGGTCAAGTAGAAAGAGGAAACAGAGAAAAGCAGCCAGGATATGATAACTCTTAACAGGGTTCTGTGTACCTTTTAATGAGCACAAGAATGCTGTACAACATTCTATGCTGGTTTTATACTGACACAATACTAACCCTGCATATTTAACAGGTATTTAAATTAGATCAAAGCCAGATAAAGGATGAATCAAAGAAATCGCTCATCAATGAGAAGTCTGCAGAAGCAAATTTTCACATCAACAGCTAGAACTAGCCACAGGACCTAGTGTCAAACTGGTTCTGCTAAACACAAGGTAAAAATCTGGAGGGAATACCAAGTTTAGCCTCTTGAGAAACAGGCAAAAACCCAGGTGCAGCAGCTTGAATTAATACAGTATGAGATTAGCAAGTCAGCACATGAACATTTACACGGTGTCACTTAAGAATCCTCAGCTCAGATTACAATTGCTGGCTCTCAATTTCACATACAAAATCTTGGCCAAGACTTATTCCTAAAACTATGAAATTATACTACCTGTACATTTGTTATTTATTCTGTTACTTTCTGTGACTAACAGATGTTAGTTATATTATTCTAACATCACTTCTTTGGAATACTTTGTTTCTCTGGAACAAAAAACTTGAACTCTCCTGGTGCCCATCCTGTGCCTAGGGCCATCATGTTAGGGACACCCATCAAACAAAACCCATGCAAAACAGAAATTTGATTCCTCCCTGCTGTCACTGCCCAAAAGCCTATCAGATACTGTAATTCAGAAGTATAACCACCCGTAAATGCAAAGAAGCTCAACCTTCAGAGGCAAGCTTCCTTACTTGCAAATACTATACATTTTTGCTGATCTTCATTTAGTAAGATACATAAACCAGGCCAAAATTGAACACCTTTACCTAAAAAAAAAAAAACAACAAAAAAATCCCCAAAAAAATCTCAAAAAATTTTATCACCTACAACTACTTCTAATTCCCTAGATCTGCAGTAGTACTGACATTTTCATCCTAATAGTAACATTTCAGTCAAGTAGCTGGCAATAGTCGTCAGTGGTTATCTTCTATATGGTCAAAAGGTGAAACACACTTTAGCTATCATTTTCCTGTTACCAGATTTTCCCTTCAAGTTCCACTTCAGATTCTAGAAAATCCTGTAGTCTAGCTGTTTTGCACTCCTGCACAGCCTACATAGTCTGTTCATCTGCTGTTACTTCATGGCTGCACTACTCTCCTCTTGTTCATGTCCTTTCTGTTCTTACCTGAACCAGGTAAGAAGAACTGTTCTTACCAGCACCAATCTGGTGCTGACTCCTTTTTTCCAAATAAGCAAAACAGTTTTAATTTTTCCACAGTCCCCACATCCAGCTTAAGTGGAACTTTCTGATAGAAAGTTTATGATATAACTCAGTCTACAACAATTAACTGGCATAAAAACCTCCAATTTAAACATCAATCTTTGCCAAAGAACTGAATAACTGAGACCACAGTTTTACTAATGTAATGTTATAACCCATAACAACAGCCAGTGCTGTCAGTTTCACCTCCTTAACGCCTTAAGGGAAGCTAAAAAAGGTAACCAGAGTCAGACTGCAAAAGCAAGCAGTTTCTTTGCCAACAGAATTACATTAGAAATCAAGGTTAGAGTGCTATTAAAACATATACCTATATTTTAAATAAATTTTCTTTTACCTTGCCAAGCCACCATAATCCAACCCTTCTTCTCCTCTGAATATAACATACAATCTTCTCCTCAAATCATAGGGTTTTAATGCCATAATCTATAAAAAGAAACAAAAATTGCAACAAGTTATAAATTATGCATTGTCAATATAATCACTCCTTCTTATTCAGATTTTCTTTAATTGATACAGAAATGCAATATATGTCAAGAGTTTACATAGATTTGACAAGCAACTAGACCATCTTATGCACCATGCAATTAATGAACAGATATACTAACTTGGACTTAAAATCCTTGAGCAGCAGTCTGTTAGCAAGTGGGAGAGCATATCTGAAAATGCACTGCCCTGTTCTTATACTCTGCCTAAGGCAATTCAGGGAATCTGGCAATGTTAAACATATCTGACATACTACAGATTTTGGTTTTAGGCAAATCATTTAAAAAGTAATTTAATCCAAAATAAGTGTAATATACTTTCATTGTTGCTTATAGAGAATCCCTCCCAAGAGTTTTTGAGGTGGTGACAGCAGCAAGAATTCTCCTTGTTACAGGGAAATAAAGAAAGAACATACATTGGCTACAGACTGTAACAGCTCAAGAACCATAAGCTTCAATTACACAGATTTAACCTCTGAAGGACAAAGCAGGACACCAGTTTTAATTGCAGAAAACACTATTTTGTAATATATATAATCACAAGAATCAGAAAAGCAAATCTGATGTGGTTAAGTTAACAGAGTATGCAATGTGGTTAAGCTACAAAACTCTTTTACCACAGGATGCTGCAGATGCAAAAAGTTCACAAAAGGAGCACAGACCAGCTCAAAGAAGCCCCTTGAGGATTATTAAAATATCCAGAAACCACATCAAGCTAAAGAAGCATTTCAAATGTAAACAGCTGGGAGCTGAAGGATCATTTGGTAAAAGTGTTGTACAATACTTCTGTTCCCAGTTTTCCATAACAATCCTCTTTGGCTAACACCAGAGGAAGATTTACTGTGCCTGAAGGACCATTAGTCTGAACTGGCTATGGCCATCTTTGTTCTTATGCTTTGTCTTGATAAACAAACAGAACAATCTTTGCAGGCTTACTTGCTGGAAGGAATCCTCAAACAAAGTCTGTCTGGATACATTGATTTTCACATGACTTGGCAGTGCATTGGACTGTAATCATAAGGCAATAACGTTAAAAGGCAGCACATATAAATATAAATTCAGATAGTTTCAAAAAGTAAAGTACCTGACACAAATAACGGAAATGCGCAAGTTTCCACCTAAAGCTACGCTCATAAGCGATCTGTGGCCCTTTATTTCTGTAAGGAAATAGATTTGAGATACATTAACCACACAGACATCAAGCAGTACTTTTGATGCTAACCAGCAGCATGCAGATTTCAAAAATACACAAAAACTGTTAGAGTAAGGTAAGATCAGAAACAAAAATGGAGTCCATGGTTTGGCCAGCCAGTCTGTCCTTCTGCCACCCTCCTAGTCAATTTCCCAAATTAGAGAGAAAGGTAGAGATCTAGGGGATTTTAAACCTTTGCCTGTTTTGTAAAAATTACAAGCCAGCTAAAAGAGAGGTATTTAATTTATTGTCCTCACTCAAAGATTGTTAAATTAGGCTTCATAAATTCAGCTGCTCATGGAAGTATGAACAAGTTTCTAATACAACACTCCATAGGCTCTTTGAATGAAAGGTCATCAACATGTCATCAGAAATAAACCCTACCCTACATAAAAGACATTAAGACAGTGTCCTACGTTAGGTTTAAACCATGACAGACAGCCACAACAGACTGGGTCAATTCTTCTGATTGAACAATTTTTAAGAAGATTTGCATGTAGTTTTTAAAAGTATTTAGAACTACTCTGTTTAGACATGAATGTTGCTAGAGGGTGCATAACTATAACCAATAGTCATTATAATCATTTACTGTTTCTTTAAAAAATTAACTATTAGTCACATTAGTTCAATATTCCAGTTTACCTCACTGTCCCTCTGATTTACCAAACTATCACAATCTTGGTATTTGAAAAGTATATGAAAACTAGTGAGCCTTAGAAAAGCACAGCAAAGTGTGTGATAGGTTAAAATTAAATCTTAAAAATAGATTAAATCTATAGGACAACAATTTGTTCATAATTTAGTGCTCAATCCCAGCTAAAGGTATACATTGTTTTTTAGTATGAGAAGATTTCATTATTAAACTACAGGAAGTTAAAACATTAAAAATATATATTTGATTTCTCACTTACACAGATGATTTCCCAGTACGAGGATCATTGAAGGTGGTGGTTCTTGTATTATGGTCAACAAAGTATCTGACACCTTCTCTTGTATATCTGATTTCCCAGCCCTCTGGAAGGGGGTCTTCATTTTGTAAACTGCAGAAGAAATTGCAGACAGTACTTTTCCCCCATTATCGTAATATCTGAGAATTAAGCAAGACCTTTTTATTTCACAGTCAATATACACACCTACCCTTGAGTTCGAGGGTCTTCCCACTGTGTTGTCTTTGTGTTATGATTTACAAAATACACCCTGTCATTTGAATCCACTCTCCTTTCTAGGGAAAAAGAAAAAAAAAAACAGACAAAAAAACAAACACTATATAACAACTGCATTATAAATTTCTGTAACTGTCACTTCCTGAAATCAACAGCTAGTTCACTTACCCCAACCTGGTGGTAGAGGCCCAAGTGGATCATTTTCTGCTGACAACATTGAAGCCTATTTAAAAACAAGAGGATACTCAGTTAGGCCAATTATTATTCATATTTTTTTCCTTAATGTGTTTTAGGGTTACCACTAGTTCTGAAGACTATTCATACTGAAAAACATCATGCCATTTTTAGTCTGGTTTTGAGAAGAAACACAGATTATATGATAATAAGATACGATTTGCACATTTCTCTCTATTGGCTTCCAAGCCAATGTACCCTCTATTTCCCTTCCTACTGCAAACTTGAGACTCAGCGGTCTTAAAAGATGTAGAGTTCACAGAAATTTTGCAGAAGAATGTATAAACAGATAAACACAATGTTCTTGCTGAAGAACATGCTTTATCATAAGATACGTTTCCAAGCACAGTGATTACTGCCAACACAGGGTTTTTTGCTTCCTCAATACATGACGTCTTCCCTGGATGTTTGGCTATTTTCAGACCTGGTCATTTTTAGCAACTGCAGCTGCAATCATCAAAATACATGGATGGTTAAAATTATACCAACAGACAATAAGGGTAAAAGGAAAAAAAAATAACAAAACCCCAGATGAAATTATTATGTAAGACCATGCTAAGCTCATATATACTGTAACCTTGCATTAGTCCCCAGGTAGGTCCCAAGAGTAAAAAGCATGGGAAAAATAAAACTAGAAAGCAGAAATCCCCCAAACTGCAGGATTTATGCTCTGACTTATATTTAAAAGCATCCACCCCCTAAAATTTTTTGCATACTAGAATTCCCTTCTTTTGCTGCTGTTGTTGTACAGAATGGAATTTTGTTACATGGGAATCAAACTGCATATCTAAACAGTATCTTAAGGATCACCTTGCTACTAATACTGCTTTATGCAGCATTTGAAATCCAAAAAAACTCAAACCCACTTAAGAGTTTACAATAGCAAATTCAGTAAAAAAAAAAAAAAGCTTCAGTGAAACAGAAACAGAGCAAGGATCAGAAAAAAATGCAATATTTACACTCAAAATCAAGCTGCCTCTTTGTTCCAGCTACCAGCTAATAGACGTGAACAGACTATTACCATTATCTCAGCAGCAAATGCAGCAAACCTTTTGTGCTTTTGGGAACTATTCAGTCACAATGACCCTGTAACCAAAGATTCCTCTGTGGCGAGTATAAAAAGAATAATGCACAAAAGAAAATGCTGTCTGCCAAAGAACTGAATGGCGGCACGAATCAGAGATTTCTGATCTTCTTAATGAGTACAAGGATTTGTGCACGCTGCTGACTAATGTAGATTTAACAGAACACTCCTAAACACTATGCAGTGCCATGGAATGAACCAGATTCTATAGCAAAAGTAGTACATTATCTGGGGTAAAAATAAAATTAACTAAATTAGCTATATACTATCCATTTTTCTCCCTTCACATAATTTAGCTTTGACCATTCAAGGTAACTGAAACAGTCTCTTACTCACTAAAAGTATCAATATATTTTTTTCCCAAGCAATAAATCACAATCTCACTTATAAGCTGCTATACAGGCAGAGTCCTGGAGTCCTGGTATGTCACCAAAGGAAGAAAAGCTAATTCTAATTTGACCTTAACAATTCTAGAAGAAATGTATACAGCAGTACTAAAGAAAGAAAAAAACCCATCAAACAAAAAACAAAACACACACCACAAAAAAAACAAAACTCCAACAACAAAAAAAAACCAACACACAACACCACACACAAAACCCCCATAATTTCTTCAATATAATTTCAATTTTTTACCCACAATATGTTAGTTCTAGTTATGCAATTGACACACTACTTAGAGTTCCAAAGTGATGTAAACAGTGCAGTCATCTCTCTTCCTTAAAGTATCTTCTGCCTCACAAACAAATCTTAATTCAATCATTCTAAAGTCTGAGGGGACATCTTAAGAAATCAGTCTGTGGGTTTCAGTAAGAGTTGTTATTACTAAAGGAAGGAACATAGTTTAATTAAAAAAATTATATTATTCCCTGAGAGAATAAGTCTAGCTCAGAAGAAAAAAAAAAAAGTCTTTGGGTCAGGAAAAGTGTGAGTTTTCTTAGATGTTTAAGCAACTGATCAAAGTAGTACATGAGTACAAAAGTTGCTTAGTGGCTGTGATTCCTGGATTTGCATTAAAAGTTACCAATGTGTACAAGTACCTTAGGGGAGGGTGACAAAAAGATGGAGCCAGGCTCTTCCCTGTGGCACCCAGTGTCAGGACCTGAGGCAACAGGCATTTCCTCTGAATATGAGGAAGCACTTTTTCACTGTAAGGGTGAATGAGCACTGGCATGGGCTGCCCAGGGAGATTGTGCAGTCTCCATCCTCAGAGATATTCAAAAGCTGTATGGACACTAGGCAACTAGCTGTAGGTGAACTTGCTTGAACAGGGCAGTTGGACCAGATGACTTTCAGAGGTCCCTTCCAATCTCAACCATTCTATCTTTCTCAAATTTCATGAAATAAATTGACTCTGCTGAACAGCTTCAGGACTTAAGATAAATGGTGATGCATGTTTCTCCTATTGCTAGTGATGACATATAAGGTCTAAATAGATGAGAGGCTGAAAACTGTTAAATAAAAGAATACTGCAGCATCCTTTACTTCAGAGGGGTACCTGAATAAAAGTCCATCAAATTCAAAGCAAAGTTAGGTCTGGAATGCACAGAGTCGTAATTCAATGAAGCTGTTTCAGACCTGTACTTCGATGGTTTCTTCTTTAAAGCACTACAGCTTTGCTACATATCAAAGTCTCTAGGACTGGACCTTTTTTTTTTTTTTCCAGAGACCAAGCACAATTCCTAACATGGACTGATTTAGAGTGACAGTGATATGCAGGCACCATCATTCTTAACTCTAAAAAATGTAACTATCCTATTTATCCAGTCACAAATAAAAAAAATAAAAAAAAATTATCTCAAGAACTATCTTCTTTGAAACTATTCATGGTATTTTTCTTCCAACAGCAGTAAGTGAGCAACTATCCGAGAGAAACGAAAAACCACGTAGAAAATTCCAGAGCTGAACCAGGTGCATAAGCTTGAAAATGAGCTCAAAGTAGAAAAATTGCCACCTATACTAATGAATGACTCCTAATAACTAAAATAGTTTTGAAGGCCATTTAATGTTCAAAATGCCCATAACTCAGCTTTTACATTCTCTTTCAGTTAAGGGACTTTTTTAGTTTTACTTCTTACTACTATCATTAAAGGTTTACAGTATCATGCAGCACACAAGGCTCAAAAATTAGGGAACCAACTTTCGCCTTTAAGGACGATTTTTACAAACATTTTCACAGAACCAGAATCTGAATTACTGATGCCAAACATCTCATAACACACACAGCTGAACAGTTACAAAAGCACTTTAGAAAAAGTTAAAGAAGAAAAAGCATACCTATACCTGTACTCATTTCTAATTTAATATGAAAAAATTGAGGTAAGAAATTTTACCGAATAGAGGTATCGTTGGTTAAATTGCTGCATAGCTCCCTGCAGTTGATTCCGTTGAGACTGCCATTGCTCAAAGTTTCTGACTGATTCCATTGTTGGTCGCTGCCACGTTGTTGTTCTGGTGTTATGGTCCACATAATAAACTCTCCCACGATCATCGACTCTTCTTTCCCAGCTTTTAAGAAACCCAAATGTTAACATCTAATTCCGTAACTGATTTTCTCTTTATGCTGAACTCCCAGACATTACTTGAATGAAGTACTGGAGTCACAAGCATGAATTTAATTTCTAAAGTCTCCAACCTTACTGGTAGGACAACAAACACATTGAGCAAACACAAAATCCAAGCAATAGCATGCTCAGCAATTTGTCACCTCATTTTTAATGTCATAAATTCCTGTAACCACAAGCAATATTGGCAGGCTTCACAGAAAACACTCTGCAAGGAATTTGAGGTTTGAAACCAGTGCACTGGTGCCACCAAAGTAAAGGTGGTCATATGTGCTTAAGTTTTAAATGAAGAACAAAATAATTTAGTAGCTGTATTTGAAAAAATGATCAGAACAAACAACACTACAGTACTAATTTTCCTATAATAATAGCTGTAATTAATACAATTCTAAATTATCTGAAAGCTAGAATTTCTTACTATATGATCCACAACACAGTTTTAATGAGCTGCTTACAAAAGCTGGCATTTTTCCTACACCAAAAAAAAAAAACAAAACAAAAAAACAAACAAACAACAACAACAAAAAGTCCCTTTATCATATTTAAATAAAAAAAGTCTACATTACCCAGGAGGTAAGGGCTGTGGTCTTTCCCATGTTGTAGTTCGCGTGTTGTGATCAACATAATAGGTTCTACCGTGAGGATCCTTTCTTTGCTCCCACCTTCAAGACAAAAAGACTTTCATGTAAGTCAAGGTGAAAATTACTTCCCACTAAGCCAAAAAGGAACCTTGGAACTGAATAAAAACACTATGATCCAAAACTCATTCTGTAACACCAGAGAAAACTCACACTAGAATACGTTAATTTACTTCTTATTGAACTGGTATCACCATAAAGTGACTTGGTACACAAAATGAGCATACATTAATATTCACAAGCATTTTCAAATTCTGTTTAAGGTATCTGAAAACAAAGGCAATTAAGTATCTGCTCAAGGCTTGAATACTAAGATAAGCTCATTCAGAAAGCACTTAAGAGATGCATTCTTTGCCTCTTGAACTCCATGCCTCTCAAAGAAAGAGGCACATTTCAAAGCACTGTGCCTATATCCAACAAACAACATCTTTCACAGTGAACCTGAAATGTGTACTATCATATGGTTTTCCTGTTTTTTTATTTCCTGTCCTGGTAATTCAGCTGATATCCCTGGGTATTATTTTTTCAGTTTTAGTTGCAAAGCAAATTTTTACTGAAGATGGGGAGAGGGCCAAACATTATAAAACAACGGAAGTTCCATGCTGCTGAGAACTGTAATAATGCCACAGAAGTATTTATAAATGGGAGAGGAAACCAGGATAAACGTTAGATGAAAAGCTGATGCCCTTGCTTGCATCAGATACATGTTTTTCTTATACATCTAAAGAGGTAGACAGAACACCTTGCCTGCCCCTCATAGAATTCAACATGCATTTTCTCACCATTACAGGGTATCCTATAAAAATCCTACAAAATGTTTTCTGCAGTTCAAGAGGCTAAATGCTAAGATTACAAGAAGAGAGGAGCAGCAATATGTTACAGAGTTACTAGAGCTAAACATAATAGGCTGAACTAGATGGGATGAAGGGGCAGGGGGGAAGCACACATACAAAACACAACCCAGAGAAACCTGATCAGGGTGGAATGACGAAGCAATGCATGTGGCCATAGTGCACACTGGCACTCATGACCCTGTCCTCAGTGGGAAACCATATAATTAACTGAAAAAAGACTGTGTGGATGACCACAGGAATTCCCACCTATAAAGAGCCTTCACTGTCAAAGCATCTGAAAGTTAAAAACTTTGTAACTCTTTGCCAACAATGTCTACACAATATTTCTATCCTTTTAGGTGCCTGTTTTCATGTTTACCCAACTGCAGAAACTGAAGTGTCACTAATAACTTACTGATCCTCCTTCAGAGAGAACAGGTACCAGACAGGCCCTGAAAGATTAGCTACAATGACACAAGGTATATACACTTTGGGTTAAGAAATAATTTACTTGTTCAGAAAACACTGTAATAGTTAGTATCTAGAATATTACAGAAATGTCAGTATTTCCCATTAGTTACTGAAGACATCTTTTCACCCAAAAATGAAAGCATCTATTAAAGAGCAAGTACTATGTTTTCATCTAATGTCTGAGCACATCTTTAATTTTTCATTTAAGGTTTAGGACCACAGTAGTAGTTCCTAACAGTCTAGCAGAATTAAAAGTTTCTTGCTATTCCGACCACATACATACACTTCAAATCTGTAATTTTACCTCTAAAATTATTGTTACACAGCAAGCACCTACAAGTATTTTATCAAATTTCAGTTCCATTTTTGTCCCTACTGCAGTCTCATAGTTTAAGAGCCAAAGGAGTAACAAATTATGACCCAAGTAAGCCTAAATAGATCAAATGAGAAGTCTTCATGTCCATAATGCCCAAGAGTTTGTCTATTTGGACCACAATACCATCTCAGCAAATTTGTTATCAGTCATTACTGGGACAAGAGCTACTAGCCTGTTACAAGCAGCAGTACAAACCCCATTTTAGATCAAATAACCCTATCTCAGCAAACAGATCTGCATTTGGCAATCCCATTACAGAATCAAATTTCTGTTTCTTCATATGCACATTTAGACAAAACACAATTCCAGCATTAAATTCAAGCCCACATACCCTGGTGGCAAAGGTTCTGTACTCGCATTACCAGACTGCTGTCTTGCAGGCTCTGCAGATGCACTTGAGGTGGAGGAGGATTCCCTTGGTTTTGCTGCATCTGCTGCTACACTGTTTCGAGCATTAGGTTGAGCACAGTCTGTTGCACCTGCAGGTTCTAGTCCAGCAGACGCAACAGGTGATGCAGAAGCATGCCTTTCAGAACAGCTTGCTGTGTCTGTTGTTGACTGAGGTTCTGCTGTAGTGTTAGTGCAATCTGAAGACATGGGAGCTTCAACTGAATCTACCGGAGCCTCAGAGACAGAAGAATTACCAGCTTCTGGTGCAGAGGAGGATGATTCACCATTAACTGAGAAATGGGAAATAAGAACATTTGTATATTATAATCTGCTGAGATTTATTTTTCAAATGACTAACTTTTGTAGTAAATAGCACCAAAGGAATATGTTTAAGTCACATCTATATGCCATAAGCATTATTTTTGTCAAAGATGAGAAAATTCACAATGCATCTGCCTCAGCTAAAGTTGTAATTAAAACTCAGTCTGCAAGCCACACTCTTACAGACTTCCCTGCTAAGGTAATTCCTTAGTTTCTGCATATCTTGGTCAACATTACATTTTACTCTTTAGATTAGCAAATGTATCCATCTGCTTAGGACTAGAAAACAGTACTGCTTTATCTGCTTTGAAACTTATTTGATATGAACTTATACCAACTTTAAAAAAGAATCTCGATCAGTATGACATGAAAGAAAAATGTGAAGAGACAAAAAATACCATGAAATTTAGAAAACTAAGATGCAGTTCTTAGAGATTATTTTTATCTTTTCCTTTTTCAGAGTTGAGGTACAGAACCCTACAATTCAGCAAAACACACCTGTGTGTGACTTGGGTAAAAAAAAATAAAAAATCCCCCTCCAAAAGTGGGATTAAAATGTAAAAACTAGTATCTGGCTAACGCAATTTACATAGTCCAATGACTGAAGAAAGTAATTTCAGAATCACAAAGTAAATCAATTTCTGTCTTTTAAAGAACAATACAAATGTCGTCCAACTCAAGCAATCATAATCTCATAAAAGGTTTAAAGCAGGCATGGATTTAGCAGGAAAAGGGGCTAAGTAACACTTCCAAGCTCACTTGGCCCACCATACATCAATACCAATCACCTGCAGAGCTTAAAGAACAGTATGTCAGCACAAGATCTTGTCTTAGACAAGTGAAATCAGGTACAGCAGTCAGTAGGACCCTATCAAATGTCAAGGCCCTATTAATTAAAAGCAGAGCAAGATCATTCACAGTTTTCATTTTCTGCAAGACTAATCAACACCACACACTGACAATTCTGTTTAAACTCATTTGGACCTCTTACAGAGCTGGAACTACTTTTTTACAAGATTAAATGTAATATGCAACACTGACTTCAAGTAACCTAACAGCATACTATCCACCTACAATTCTAAGGACTGAGGCCAATACAGCTGTTCTATACTCATAACTTTATCAATACAGATTTGCAAAACTGAACCCTAGACTAGTGGCTACAAACCACTGTTCCAGCATTTTAGAGTTCATTTGCAAGAGTGTTATAAAGTAAATAAATAGCTACATTATACTTATGACTTGCAATATGTAAGCAATTTCTTGCTTTCCTAAATGGTCAGAAAAGCAGGTCAAAGAATTACACACAATGCACTTAAATCAGGAAGTCAGTTTCTTTAAACAATTATCACTGGGCTGTAAATATTTTCTTGATAATGCAGAATAAGCATGATTGTACAGACAGCAGCAGACTTGTAAAATCTGTAAATGCTTTGCTTTTTGAACACAACTATTTCAGAATAATCTGTCACTACTTCCAGCTCACACAGAACAGGTTAACTACATCAAGACATGTCAAGACTGTGCATTATTTTAATCAAATGTAAATAGTATTACTGAAAAAAATCCACATAACTACAATTTGATCACATTTCTTTAAACTTCTGTTTTAACTTAGCAGCAATTTTATTTTCATGGGAAAACAGCCAACTGAAATTTTACCTTTCATTAAAAAAGAAAATAAATAACCACAATTCATCCACATGAAGGAGTGAATGGGATTACGTAACAAAGTTAGAAGCAAAGTAACTGACAAATCGTAAACTCTTTAGTAAGCTGATCTCCAAAACAGATCTATAAAACATTACATCAGCGATTACCTCAATAATGAGATCTAAAACAGCAATTCTGGCAACATCACATGAAAATGCAATCCTGCTAAGCCCAGTATAGTGTGGGGGACAGGGAGAAGTCTGTCATCAACAAATGCTGGAGACCTGTTTTATGCCTTCCCTTAAAAAAGTCCCCACTAACTGGTACAGTAGTTGAAGACTGCTCTATCAGTGCCTCAGTGCAAGTCCAGTGATGATTTCATCAATATTATTATTTGAACAAATCAATTATTTTTGCAATTACCCTATCCTAATACAGATTTCAAATGGATCTCTCTGCAACTGAAGAAAAAGGGAGCAATGTCTAAATAATATATATGCCCTCTGGCCTTCAACTGGAAAGAGAGGGGAATCGAATTAATATTCTCCAAGTAGAAAAGCTTCAGATAGGGCCTAATTCAATTGTTAGCTTGTAAAGTTCATAATTGTTTCTGCTATCTTTCCATCATACCCACATTTCCCACTCTATTACAGAAAGTTTGACAGTCTCTGTTTTACTGTTTATTAATAGCTTGCCTATTTCTACTGAAGGTTCTGAAGTATGAAACTTAATACATTTAAGAATGGGTCTAACTCAAGAAAAATTCAAAGAAATGGACACACAGGATTATAAATTCAAACCCAGAAACATCCTTTCAGTATTTTTGAAATCTAACAAAAAATTATAGACAAAGTGTGTCAACTTCAGATACATTTCAACCAGATAAAAAAGCTTAATGGAACATTTTCTCATAATTCTCCTGTTCTTACCAGTGCTGTTGACAGGCTGAGCTGCAAGTGGTTTTGGTTCTGGTGTACTTCTGCGCCTGGCTGCAGCATGAGTAGGAGATGGTGTGCTGTCTCCATTAACAGCTTCTACACAGAATGTATTCTGTACTACAGAGTCGGAAGGTACTTGATTGTCTACCCCATTAGAAATGTCACACGCAGATCTTGATAAAAATAAGAGATCATTTTAGGTTACCACAAACAACATGTTAATCAGGTACGCAACTAAACCAAATCATACACTAAATCACACTAAAGAAACAAAGAAATGGAAGTAAATTCACAACAGTTTATAACACAATTTTTACAGCCTAGATAAGTCAAGCACAACACCAAAACAATTAAGGAACAAAAGGCAAATGTTAGTTTTGAGGATTTCAGATAACAAATAAGATTATCCTTTTCCACTTAATCTTTGACTTGTAATGACATACTAGAATTGAGTTGAACAGACTGCTGCATCTGCCACATCTTCCAAAACTGCCTTAGTGGCCTTTCAAAGAGCAGCTATGAGCAGGAAAACTCTATTTCTCATTAAGCAAGTGGAACAGTTGTTTTTTTTTTGGTCATATCTCAAAAAATTACTCTAGCAGTAACATAAGAAAGTAACAAAATTTCCCTCAGTAAAGGAAAGTAAGATGAGCTTCTCTATACATGGGCAGGATTGGACATTGTGAGGACAGGTATCAGAGACAGCTCTGTGTTCATAAGGCCACATGCAATTAAATATAGCATCAGGGCTTGGGAATAGGAAGTCTCTTGTTCAGTTACACTGTTTTTACCTAAATCTGTCATAAAATGCTTAAAGCCACCCACCAGAGACACATATTGTGAAAATTACATTCAATGCCAACTCCCCATCTTCTCAAGGAGGCTAAAAATTTAAGAGAAGTTAAACAGATGACAAAACAAATCTGAAAATCTGACAGAAGTCCCACTTTGCAGAGTAAGAAAGGAAGAAGCAGCATTTCCATGCTACCAAACTAGTTACCCAACTTCAAAGGAGTACTATAAATAGAGAATTAAAGTATTATTTCTTTCAGCTCTAGACTACAAAGCCGATTTGCTTCCTAAAGACATGCAGAGAAGCTACCTTAAAACTTTTTTCTCTTAATTTTAAAACTTCACATCAAAACTGCTGGATAGTTCTATGGAAAACTGCTGTCATCAAAATACCAGGATCAAGAGCAGGTACCCAGTAAAAGCCACACCTCCAGCAAGAACAGCTGAATGAAAACAAATGATTGTTAACTACTGTTTCAAATCAGTATGCTGAACAGTTCCAGACTTTCTAACGAAAACTAAGAAGCAACTTTTTATTTTATACCCACTCCTTCATACTGGGCACCCATGGTGGAACAAGCTTCCACATATTAAAAAAAAGTAAAAAAAATAATCGAGTGTTCAAGGACAAATGTGTTCCTGTCATTCAAATGCATAGCAACTGTATGTTTCTTCAATCTACTGCGTCTGCCAAGAACTTAAATGGAAAGGGGTTCACTGCAAAATAACTGAGCAGGCCAGTAACATTAAGTTGATCTGAACATTGACCTATTTATTTGATTCACTAGCAGTGAGGGGGCAAACAATTTACTCCTACTTCTGTCCAGGCAGTCCTGGAGCTGCAATAAAGATACAGAAGCCAAGAATGAAGCTCTAAATTGACCCCAAAGCCTGTTTCTTGCCACTTCAGGTTGAAGCAGGCAAACCCTTTGCTTCAGTGCTCTGCATACTCCTCCCTAAACTCAATACAAGTCTCGTAAATTCCTGATCATAACCTTAAAAAGGAACTGGGTGAGGGACAGTAATTTAGTTTTTATTTATTTCTTCTGTTCAGTTGGTATGTTGCAACAAGGTAGTACACATGAATAGAAATGGTTCTTACACAACAAAAGAAAATGAAATAAGTACACAAAACCACACCGAACCACTGCTCCCCTAATCTCTGCCACAGCATTTAGTAGACTTCCAGCCAGCTGAACTATGTTCAGAGGGCTACACATGCAAGAGGTAATGCTAAAGTAGTGGTGAGCAGACTCTAACAGCAGAGGAAGAACAGAATTGTAAATGTAACTCTCCTCAAGGTAAACTATGTAATTATCATGTAAGTAATGTTTCTAAAACATCTAGTTATGTCTTGACAGTTAAAGTCTATTGCCTTCAGAAAAAAACAAACAAAAAAACCTACAAAAAACAACACACAAGCAACCCGAAGATTTCAACTGATAAATTTGCTAACACATTTCATATAACATAAAACACACCAAAAAAAAAAAATTCCAACCTGGATGTACTTCTTGCTGAAGCGTCTCTGCTTTCATGCACAGCCTCTCCATTTTGCTGAACTTCTACTGAACAGTAAGAAACAAATTCAACAGAAATATACTATCATGTCTGTTTGAAATTTTAATCAAAATATTACCATCTGATTTAATTATTTTAACTTACTTGTTGCTGATGAACTGAGATTTGTAAGAGATTCTTGTTCAACAACCAAACCATCTAGCACAACTGTCAGTTCACCTGTTTGCACCATGCCACTCTTGTTTTCCAAAGAGAGTTTCAACTGTTCTTTCACCTTCTCCACTAAAAATGTAGTTAGGATGAGTAGGGGGAGATAAGGAAAGAAGGGATAAAGAAAAAAAAAATTTTTAAACAACATTAAAGGACTTTCAAGGCAAAATCATGACGCGTATTTAGTTGCACAAAACTGAACATGAGGAATATTCAGACGATTCAAATCAACAAAAGTCACTAAGGAGCTCTCTAAATTTACATCTAATGTGGGTGAAGGCACAGTTTATTATAAAAATTTATTGGCCATTTACATAGGATATTCTACAGGTATGCTATAAGATCCACATGGCTTCATTACTTGGTTGTTAATGATTTTCCAGGTTTGCTGTTTCCACTAAGCCCCTTTTGAAATTATGCACTACCAAATACGAGACAGATTAGTCAATCAACTTCTGAACTCCACATGCAAATATTACAAGTCACTGGGAACCTCATTCTCCAACCAGAGCTTATGTTCATTTCTCATATCACGTTCCAAAACTAATTCTAAGAGACCACTGAAAAGAACATCACTTTAAGGAAGAAGTAAATGAAAAGACTGCAGTGTCCTTCATTTTTTTTAATTAGTTTTGGTAAATCCTCACTAGCATTTTCATAGATCCCAACTCCAAGGATTGAACAGTAACAGAGAGGATACTTACATAATCAAAAATTAAATTAGAAACTATTTTCACCAAAAGAAATTTTGAGATAATTGAGATATACAAAAAATATGCACATGGTGCATTTAAAGAATTCCATATGACTGATAAGCAATGCACATATTTGTTAGAGAGACATACGCAATACAGAAGTAAGACATACTGTGGATGCTGCATAATTCTCTCTAAATCAATCATTACTACTACAGCATTTAAAACTATATGTCAAACCCAGACACAATCAGCTATGAATTCCCATTAATCAGGTTAAAATGGTTATGGCCTTTTAGTATTTGTGGTCTCAGATTAAAAGATAATTTTTTCAAGTTATACCACCATGTTTCCCTCCATATGATACCATTCCAAGCTAAAGTTAAAGCTTACCATACACTTGATGCATTAAACTAGCATTTCCTTTTTTTTTTTTTTTCATTCCTAACATGTATCCTAGATGAACAATAAACATGAAAACAGGGAAGACTACCACAAACTATTGCTAGATATCCCCAAGCTTTTACTTTAAAGAGCAGGTTCGACAGTGTAGTTGGGCAGTGGTATAGTGACTTGCAGACGCCCACTGCAATATTACACTGGATTTCAAGTATTTCACTGAAGCAAGCACAAAACTCCCAAATCTACAGAATTATTAAGCAGTCTGCATTTTGGAAAATGCTACTATCTGAAAGAAGAAGAAACCTACCACTGAATTGTAAAGCTAACATATTTATAAATCATCCTTTCTGCAAAGGGTGATTGGTTTAGCTTATGCTATTTTAACAGGTTATCTCCCCAGACCACATCAAGAGTTGGCTTCAGTTGAGCTGAGCTGGCAAGAAACCTGAGAGGAGTGTGGGAAGCAACTCAATACTGGTAGTGTTCAGCAGGAGAAAATAACAGCACTAATTCTAAACTCTCTGCATTCAGAGAACATCCCCTTTACATTTTCTTCAGTAAAGAGCCTTTCAACTGCTGCATTTTAGATTAGCTATTATCTGAATGACTGAGGGATACCAACAAAGTTATTCTACTTGTGAACTACTGGATAGTACAGTGTGCATCAAACTGCTGATTTGCCCAAATGAAAAACACTGCACATATATTACAAACACTGCATATATATTACTTTTGGTGCAATGTACAACTCACTCAACCATTCCCTGAAAGAATTTGCCAAGTTGTTGGATCCTATTACCCCTAAATATACAGTAATAAAGCATTAACTGTTTTTCAGACATAGTTAAAATACATCCTTTTTTTTTTTTCTGCTATCATTATTAGAACCCTGGTTTCTTCTGATAGGTTGGGGGGGGGGGGGTTATAACTTGACAAGGAAACATTTTTTCTGCCTAGCTATGGAATCCTGGGCAGAATCTTTGCAACACTGTTGAAGAAACCCCACTTGCTTTTGAATTCTGTTGCAATTCTCTGAGCATCAGACAAATTAAGCTTTAGGGAGGTGGAAGGGAAGGAAAGCTGAAAAAAAGCTCTCAGGTATGAGTATCTAAAATGTGAGACTGGCTTAGCTGGAATTCTACTGCCACTCTGGAGTGGAATTTAAAGTGTGGATTCACCATCTTCTTGTACTAATGAAAAAAAGAAAATCAATACAAATTAGATAAGGAAGACCTGTTTTTAATTGTATTAAAAACAACTAAAATCAGAAGTTACACAGAATACAACAATCTCTAAAGTTCTTGCTTCTTCCATTAATCAGTGGTTCCTACTGCTTTCTGAGAAACTATATTATGAGGAAAAAATATTCAGCCTTTCTGTAAATGATTCCAAAGAAGGAAAACATGAAGAATTACATAGATGGCTTTTCCGAAAGCTTAGACTTCTTTTACCAGGTCTAAAGCAGATCTTCTAGCAAATTAGTTTGCCACAAAACACTGTATTTCATCACTTCCATTTTTACTTAATTTGTAGTAACTCATACTCTAATGTTTGTTTCAAAATTATTATATCCCATTGTTACTTTTAAACTGCTCTCGATAGCACAGATATCTCTAAAAGAGACGAGACATCAGCTGAAAGCCAGTTGTAATTACATGTGTAGTTAGTAGTCTGGTTGCCATTTTGATATATAAATTAGTAATAACAACTCTACTCAAAATACCCTTCATGGTGACTTACATTTTCTATTGTGTATTTCCAAAGCTTGTCTCAAGTCTACAGTGGCTCTTCCTAATAAAGCATCTGCTTTTAAAGTGTGATGGCTCCACACTCTAAATTCCAGCGTCGTCTGTGGAGTCACATTCCTGCATATAAAATACATTAAAAAAAAAATATATATATATACGGGTTTTAAAGTATTTATTCTTGTTATTAGGAGTATTTGACCTTAATTTCCTTTCTTATAATTACTGTAGTTCTTGATACCAATTAACTGAAATGAGGTTTTGTACTGCAAGGGGAAACTTTTAACTAAGAACTGCAAACACTATGATACCTACATCTAAGATCAAACTTAAAGTCCATTACTATAACATAAGGAATTTGAAGAGTACCAGAATAACCTACACTAAAGCTCAAGTCTGTTATATAAAACACATCTCTCTGTTTACAAAAGACTAATTTTCCTTATTTCTCACTATTCCATAATTCTAACTAAAAACTCACATTATTAAATGTGGAGAAAAAAGGTGGCAAATATATTTATCACTAGAAAAATATTTATTTTTTTTTTAAGGGAAAAGCAAATAATCAGCTTCTTGCAAGCAGGAAGAACCTTCTTAATAGGTATCAGCTTGCCATTAAAGTGTTGATAAAACATTATTTCTGAATCCACAAATATATATAAAAACATTAGGCATACTCAGAGAAATCAGAGGGGAAAAATCAAATGATGAAGCTAAAGTAAAAACTGGAGGGAAGCAGAAACAACAGACCCAGTCAGAGTAATACTATGATAACCTTTGGCAGTGATCTCTCCCCTGCTCAAGAAGCAAAACTGGAAGCTATGCTAGGTCCTGGTGAATAAGTTTCATAGTACAGGATCTAGTACTGCAAGAGTGCTCCTGACTGTGAATAATGGAGTGGAATGGATGTTCTGCAAAAAGTCTAAAGCCACATACCCATCAGTTCTGGATACAGAAAGTTATATCGACACTGATGAAAATAATGCTAAAAAAAAATCCCCCACCCTTTCAACCACAAGGCTAGCTTTATAGTCACTTGAACATGCTGGACAGTATGAGTTGTTTTTGCTGAAACCTATGAGCAAATGTATTTTTGCATTTTGAATAAGCTGCTTTCTAATGGTAGTCTTAGTAAATTACGTGACAAAGGAAAAAAACAAAACTCATATAGATGGAGAACATATCACTGGTATATGTAAGATCCTAATACTGATGACTGAATAAGTCTGTTTGGCTATACTGTGTATGCCAAATTACCTCATTTTATCAGCTCACCAAAATCCCAAATCAAACCTGCCTCCTCAACAGAAACTTTGGATTCTGTGAAGACACTCATAGCCGTGTACTAGTGCTAGTAATAACTCCTGGAAATCACTATTAGGTCCAGGACTACACTATTCTCTTTTACAATGCTGCAAAGGCCTAATAAGCTCTATTAAACCTAAAAAAATGAGAAATGTGACACAGGAACACCCTAATTGCTTCAGCCCAAGTCTGCAGTCAGTAAAGTGTTCCCAAGCAAACAGTTACCAAAGTTAGGTATGTTGTACACTCCCCACTCTCCAGCACTGTTAAGTTACAGGAACCTGGCATGGTTTCTACTGCTAACAAAGCTGAGTTTTGTAAAAAGACAAGTCAACACTGCAAAATGTACCGGTCCGTGTACAGTGCCACTTGATAGTAGATATGCTGCTTCCAGACCCAAATCTGAAGCAGTACAATCTTGCCGGTATAATAATACATTCTTGCAAATTGTGCAGTGCAAGACTGCCAGCTCTTCAGAGTCATATTCAGGTATATTAACACTTGTAGCACAAGTGTTTGTAGGTAAACAAAATTAAACCATGAGATTATTAAAAAAGTCAAACATTGGAATAAGTTGCAAGGTCACTTTGCAATAAACTGTTTCTGTGTATGTCCTTTCATCAGGACATTTAAAGGACAAACTGACGTTCCTCTAAACTACTACTTATCCAGCTGAGATTTTTTTTTTTTCCTTTTAAAGCAGAGAATGACATTTCTACAGTTAGCATCATCACCTAGAGGTGAATTTTAAACTTGAATGGTCCACAGCAACTGCATGAAAGGAACATTGTACAAAAAATAGTCTCAAAACACTGTAAGAATTGAGAAAATAAATCAGTTGAGATAAATATCATCTTATGTCTACATTTAGTCATTAACAGCCACAAAAAAACTATGCAGGCAGCCAAGCTTAGTAAATATTTTCCTGCAATGCCTGCCTAATAAACAGTATTAAACAACCAAAAAAATCTACTTACACTGTCAGCTGCTCATCCCATTTTGGATTTGAAGAACTACTTGATTTTGCTGTTTTCTTAATTTCTCCATCTGCACTTAATTCCGTGTAGAAAGTTGTTCCAAACCAATTCTTTCTTCGTTTCAGTTTGGCACTGGAAACTAGAAAAATACATTGCTTTATCTGTAACAGCATATTGTCACTGAACAAAACAGAAAATGTGCTGCCTACACAATGAATGAAACACAGCATGACCATGTTATTCCTCACCTTTCTATTTCTACTATAAAGAGATCAATGCTAAAATGTTAGCTTTTATTTCCAAAAGCTAATTTGTCAGACAGTTGAAACAAAGTGCGGCATACTCTCTTCACCACATACTGCCAGGATGGGTTGGAGAGACAGCACGACTATTTTAGGGACAAATACTGAAAATCACATGGGTTTTTTGGTTTATTTTCTCATTGTTCTCTTACTCTTAACTAAAAATACCAAGGTATGCTGACATACATCGTCTGAAAGATTACCAGCCTTTTTTGGTTTTAATTATATGTAGTCATGAAAGCATATACAGCTCAGGCCTGCTCCAATATGTATGTCCCTGTACAGAAAAGCCTGTACACATAGCTTCATTTCCTTGCCTGTATTACCTGTGTGGCTAACTTGTGGCTTAACACCTCTGTTGTTAAAAGTAAGAAATAAATTCTCAAGTTTGTCCTACTGAAACACCTTTTCAGATGAACTTAAAAGTTTCAGCTAAATATTTAACAATTAAGAAACAGCAAATGACCAAAGAATCTACTTTTTTTTAAACTCCAAATCACCGGTGAGGTTTTCAGGGCTCCTGAACATAAATCTGCTCTCCCGCTTCCTCACCCAGCTGAGGAAGTCAGTCTAAAAACCAACAGGAAACTAACTGCCCACATTTTAGACTCTATTTCAGACATACGTTGTTTTCAGAAGACCACATTGATGGATACACAGCTGTACCTACCTGCTGGCTATGCCTTCCCTCTCATTCCCCTCATAAGTCAATTATCTTTTTAATTTCAAACTGATGCAAAGCTGAGTATTTTCAGCCACTTGGAATTAACGCCTAAGTGTTACTTTTCTGTATGGTACCTGCTAATTCAAAAGTAAGTGGAAGTTAACTAAATTGTCTGAAAGGGAGACTAAAAAGTTCCGTCCTATATTTCTAGATTACAGTATTCTGAGACATATATACTAGAGACACATATAAAAGTTAGTGGGACACTAACTTTTGGCATTCCTCTGATTTTGCAATAAAGCCTGGTTAAAGAACTAAACCTTCAGAACACTAAAGACTGTACAGATTTCTTCCAACTTCAGTCCTTGAACTAGATCTTCTGAAGTCAAGAGAAGCTCCAGTGCCAGAAAAATACACTACTTACATAACGAGCGGTATAGTAGAGGATAACAAAATGATGATTTCTGCCTGCATACACAGATGTGAAGGTACAGGTCATTTGTGTAACTCAGGTTTCTACAGTTCCATATATCCAATCTACAGATGGCTCTATGTATGTTACTAGTTATTGCCAGTTTTGGTGATCGATCATGTTATCAAGTTATGTGATCCTTACACATGGTTAATCAGTTTTAAGGTTTTTCTCTTATCTAATAAAAAAAAAAAAACCAAAAAGACAACAATCTGGGGACTCTCCAACAGTGTATTTTTTCCTCAAATAACCTGATCATCTCTGGACCATCCAGCATGATGTATGTTGAGATGCAGGGTTTTTTAAGACATGGTGTCTTAATAATGTTTTTTCCAATTTTTGTTCAGGACAGCTTTAAATACATTCTCAGTCATGCCTTCGTTTTTATTTCAGGGTTCACAAATTTCTTAGGATTCCTGAAAAGTTCGAGCTATTCATCAATGGTAAAATGATACGTATATACAGATACACATGCAAATATACCTGTATGTGCATATATGTATTTATGAACAGTATCTAACTGCTTGCTGGTAACATTATCACTTTTAACTACAGAATTAGATATCAAACTTATTTACCCAGATGCATTTTACTTACCTTTGGATTACAACAAGCCTTTGTTCTGCCCTGTCAGCACACAGAAAGAGCAGCTAAGACTGACACTGATGGTCACATCCCAGACCAGTCCTTATCCGTAAGTAGCAAAATGCAGAACCTACTAGGCCTGTTCAACATCTATTGAAAAAAAACGTCCCCAGCACAATCAAAAAATTCCAGAATTGCTTGTAGCCCACTGTGGCTTCTTCCAGCAGATTCTGGGATGGCTGAATTCTGCCTCAAACTCAGTGCCAGCACAGCAAAAGGAAAAAAACATTCACAAGATGCAACACAGTAAATTCCAATTTGACGGAAGGAAAAACATTTTCCCAGTGATGCAGTGTATCACCAGAACAAGCTGCCCAAGCTGGTTATCTACAGCCTTTACAATACTTAAAATTCAACTGGACAATACCTTGAGCAACCCAATCCAACTTCAAAGGTCATCCTGCCTTCAACAGAAGAATGGACTAGGAAATCCCCAAAGGTCCCTTACAACCTAAATGATTCCATGAAGCTGTGTAATCCAACCTGCTGCTCTAAGGATAATACAACATGCCTATATGATACTCAATATACATAACTTTTACTACATATCAAGTTGTTTACTTGATATATAATCAAATACCTTAATCTTTTTAAAAGCTAGCAGATTTTGTGATCTCCTCCAGTTCTTCTACAGCTTCAATATAACATTGCACGCATTTTCAGCTTGGAGTTCACTACAACTGCCCATCTTTTTCATAGAATTCCAATTATGTGTGTTCCCTCTATAGAATTTGTGCCATTAATTATTTGTTCCCAAACAGAATTCCTTACATTTGCCCCTACTGCTGTATGGAATTTTTTTTTTTTTTTTATAATTTGAAGAGATCATTAAAACCAGTCGTCCAAATCACTGTATAACCACTACTTAGCTTCAATTCACCTACATATAGTGATATTCTTAACTGTAACATTCAAATTATTAAGATATTAACGATATTAATCCATTTTTACACTAATTAAAAGATTGCTTTTTTAGAATACATATTCATTCCTGTAAAAATCACCATGGTACAAACCACTACTTGCCTGTTACTTGCATCTGTAATCTTCCATTATGGTTGTTACTTGTACCAGATCTTGTTGAGGATGTGGCCATGTCAGAGGTTTAGGCTTTAGCCTGAAGGAATATTAAAAAAATAGCACACAAGCAGCTTATTAAAAAGCACTTATCTCTGCATGTTAGTTACAACTGTTAAATAAAATGCTGAAACAATCACCAAGTTCCCAAATATTACTTAAGTATGGCAGAATGCATTATTTCATAACACCAGTTCAAAAAAACAATTACTTTGGAGATTTTTTCCCATGCTACCTTTGGAGATGCCCAGACGCTTCAGTAATGCATAAATTTACACAGTTGAGAACAACTGTGGAAGGCAAGAGAAAAAAATCCAGCTGTCATGTATCAACATCCCTATCTCAAGAAAGTAAGCTTACGGACTGATTTCAGATGAGCTAAGTGCCAACAACTTCAAATGAATAAACTATCTGAAAGGTTTATATGCTTGAAAATGAAGTTGTCCTCAAAATTATACACTCAAGCAATAATGTGATTTGGGCAAACAGTTGAATTCTATCGTTAGATTTGCAATCAGCTTTCTATACCACTGCTGTCCACCCACATACCACTTCCCTCATCTATTGAGACGGTAAGCACTTTCCAAGGACCACCCCATCTTCCCATTGAGCAACTGAAATAGTATGGTCTGATCTTAGGGCACCCCAGCACCTGAAGTGCACGTAGACAGCATCACTCCATTCTCCTGAATTGCTACGCCTGAAACAAAGCTGGAAGTCACATATCCTCTGTTTCTATCAAGCAAATATTTTTCATGGGAAAAGAATATGTACATTTAAAATACAATTTTCACGATATGGATTAACTTCCATGTATTTATTTTCTGGTAACAATAATATGGGAACAGTTGTCACCAAACCCTTTTCATTGTGCACCTGTATCAGTAAAAGGTTTTTGAACACACACCCCTAAAATGTGTGTATTTATTTGTAAACTATGTATGTATAGGTACTATTGTACCAATGAATTCTATATATTATAAAACATAAAATTATAAAATGAGAAAAAGATTAAACAAACAGTATTTTAAATAGTATTAATTCCTAATGACACAAAAAAAAATTATGCTCTCATAAAGATACTTTTTGTGATAGCCATGTGATTGAATATGCTTCATGTTTTAAAATGTTGGCTTAACACTTTGTACTACAGTGACCTGAATGTGTAGTTCTATATTCAGTTTAATACTTCGGTTTAATGCCATCCTAACTAGAAAAGTCAATTTAGAAGGATACATACATCCAAATCAAAGTGCATCAATCATAATGCTAATTTTTCAATCCCATCCACTAACAGTACAAAGGTTTTTCCTGAAATTTGGCCAGCATATCTCTATCTTTGCTGTTGTCAGACAGTTGTTAATGCAAACTAATAGAAACTAATCAAATGTTGCATTTTTATATTCTTAACAAATGGGTATAAACAATCCTGAAACTCTTTATTTGGAAGACTTTTAAACAGGTGGGAAAATTCTGCTTCCAAGTTTAAGTGTACAGATATGAGCTTTTCATAGATGACACATCTTTTCTGGCAACAAAAATCGCACAACGATCAAACCATTACCAAACACTCAATTTCAAAATGTTCTCTACATAGCAAGAGTTTCCTGCAAACAGCAGTCATCATCTCACTTGCTAAAACACCACGTTTACCTTGAAGGGATGCATTAAGTGTCTCTTTTAAAAAAAAATAAACCTGTTAGTCAGCATACTGCTGACAGCCACTTGCCATTACACAGCAGGTCAGAACACTTGACTTTCTGTGAAATAAAAATGTGCAATTAATATTTAAGTTTTACAACTCATCTAAGGACTTTGCCATGATAACCAGCAAACCTCTGCGTAGTACAGGATTTTCCTGGTCACTCCTCACATCATTACAAATTACGTAAAAATTCTACTATTTAAAGGTCTTGCCCTCATACAGTTAACCACAATAATGACATCCTGCAGCACACACACGCACTTCCGGCTCCAATTTCCTTCTTGCTTGCCTATGCATGATGCAGTGAATGAACTCCATGCACGGTACTTTACTTGCAACCTCACCTCAGAATTCTTTTTACTTTAGTCAAAGGAGCCACTCCATCAGTGGTTACATTTGCAAAGTTTTGCCGTTTAAAAAAATGCTGTTAAAGAAGTCATTTACTGTTAAGAATGTTTACTTTGGTACATCTTTCTTTAGGGACTTAGTTATCTGTGTATTTCATTATCAACCCAGAATCTAGCAACTACCGTAAGCTGAGCCTTTCATTCAACTGTATAGAACGTCACCCACACTGTGTAATTTCTCCTAATATTTGCTTCTTCAAATCTTTGGCAGTGTTTTTCAGTTATCTGAAAACTTATTCCAAAAGTATCTGCTAATAAAGGAATGCACTTTAGTTTCTGATAATATTGTTTTCCGTGTATTATTTCAGACATTTTTACTCCTTCAGGAAGATAAGTGTTTCCCCAACCATACGTGGCTTCTAAGTCTTTTGCTATTGAGAAATCTCGTAAGAGGCTTTTAAAGATCTATCATTGAGTTTAGTGAAATCCTATAAAGTACTGTCCTGAGTATTGCATAATCTTAAACATTGCTGGAAAAAAATGTAGAGGTTTGTCCTCATATTCTGGCTGCTTAGTTTTTAAATGGCTTGCTAATTGTGATGGCTCCATACCATCATTATCTGGTATTTCAAGGTACAATATTCTCTCACGACAAGTTTCATCATTAACAACAGCGGATGTACACCCACATTTCAAACAGCCTTCTTAATAAATCCAAATGTTTTCTGGCCAACATCTTTGTCAGATCTAACTGCCATTGTTTTTACCTCATTAATGCAACTGACCAAGAGCTCATACTAGGAGTGGGAGAAGCATCAGCTCTGCAATATTCTTATTGTTCACGTATGCTCACAGTGTTAGTGTTATCTTCAATCCATGCTCCCTTTGCAGAATTTTTTTAGCCCACTTGCACATTTTGTGAGTGCTATCTTAGTCGAAATTAGATAATATAATCCATAAATCCACATAAGTGGGTACATGTAAACAGCATACACTGCAATACACTGAAAGCAAAGAAACAAGTGAAGGCGCTACTGTGAGCCTTCCACTCTGTGCAATACTCAATCTGCCCCCAGGACACCTGTGTCACCTATGTGACACGGGACCATATGACATACACACCAAGTGATGGTGACAGTGTCAGTACGTATATTACAAGGAAAAAGAAAAAAAACAAGCACCACAAAACTCTTAATTTCTTTCTTACTTTTAGGATAAAACGTAAGTCTTAACATTTTCCTCACACACCCCACTTTGGATATCACTGATAATGGAAAACATCAAAGGAGTAACACATGTAATCAATTTTGTGACAAGTAAACTCAAATTCTTCACAACTAACCAAGATCTGCAATCTAGTTCTAATCATACATTTAAAAACAAGTTCAGGCATGGTTTTATAACTGACAATTATTTTTACTGAGTTTTTTCGTTCTGCTGTTCAACCTGCATAGATCCAAATTGCTACCACTATCCCTGAGTTTTATTTGGTTGGTTGATTGGTTGGCTGGGGTTTATGAGGTTTTTTAAGTCTACTTGTACCATGCACAAAGCAAAATAAACACAGCAATAAAGAAATAAACTGTGTCAAAGTACTCAGACAGCTGATTGCCTAATCTCCTGAGAATTCAGGTTTCAGGTGCTGATTTATCTGCAAGGCACACTACCTGTCCTAACCTGAGTTTCTGGCTCTGATTGCTACTAAACTGCTAACTGCATTTGGCAAACACAGGTTTGCTAATCTCCTGATAACAGGGAAGTCAGGATTCACTACACACACCTTGGCATCTTTCCACTTGAAGGAAAAAAAATTACTATGATGCCTGGGAAAAATTCTTACAATGCCAAGGATATCTCAACAGAGGATGGGGATGAGAAAGGCTGAGAAAGTTGGGCTGTTCAGACCTCATAGCAGCCTTCCAGTATGTGAACGGGACCTACAAGGATGCCGGGAAGAGACTCTTCATCAGGGACTGTAGTGACAGGACAACGGGTAACGGGTTAAAACTTAAACAAGGGAAGTTTAGATTGGATATAAGAAAGCTCTTTACTGTGAGGGTGGTGAGGCACTTGAATGAGTTGCCCAAGGAAGTTGTGAATGCTCCATCCCTGGCAGTGTTCAAGGCCAGGCTGAACGGAGTCTTGGGTGACATGCTTTACATGGCAGGGAGGGTAAGAACTAGACGATGTTAAGGTCCTTTTCAACCCTAACTATTCTACAATTCTATGAAACAAAGTTACGCTTAGGGTTGGCTGTTTCTACAATAATTACATGACTGTATCCCATGTCAACAGTGCCCTGACATTCTGGTTTTGCCCCTGTAAAATGAACACTCTTCTATAATATAAGTCTATCTTACATTCTTGCAAATACGGTACATGTAGGTACATTTACTCAGCAATGATTACAGTTCCAAAGTTTTAGGATGTTATAAACAAAATACTGCATTAACATGTATGTCAAATGCTACCTAGAAAGAAACAAACTAAAATAAATGGATGTAAAAAAAAGGCACTTAAAGTGTTTTAAATAAGCATAGCTTTTTATCAACAATGCATGAAGAAACCATTATTACATATTTTGTATTCAAAAGGGCTTTCCTAGACAAAGCAAATTAGTTGAACTGACCAATTCTGGTCTCATCACGTTCCGAAGATTCCAAACCTACAGCCCCTCCATCCTTTTTGAACTGATTAGGAATTAAGAACTGGTTAGGAATTAAGGGGGAAGGAAACTTCACATTTTCTCCAAGTTAAAAGAAGAAAACTAATCAATTGGGTTTTCTAGCAACTTTTTTCAGGAATACATAAAAAACATTATTTAAGGCTTCAGTCATCAGTTACTTTCATAACTATCCAAACTCAGCTGCTGACATTTTTAAATGAAGTTAACAGGTTATTGTCTGATCAGCTCTGATGCAGTTTGGTTCTCCTGGGAGAAGAGAGCCTGCTCACATGATGATGTTTGAAATTTTTACTCAATATCCAAGTGCTACTCTTATCACCCTACTGAAAAAAAAAAAAAAAATTTTCACTGCCTAGTACATACTAGGTCCCATTCACTCCCAGTCAAAGCCGTCTTTTTTTCAGGTAAACAAAGCCCTTACAAGGAAAATCTGGCCAAGTACAAGATAAAGGATCTCATCTAAAGGTTTGGACACCTATTAGTCCCTGAAGGCTGGTCTGGACATACGACAAATGCTACTTGTAAGAAAACCTGCATGAAAAACAGGTGGTAAAGAAGAACTGAAAGATGAGTCTTTTTAAAAATAAACAATTTTCAGAAGTTTTATTTCAAATAATGCAACCCCCTTTACAGCTTCCTGTAATCTCTGGTCATTTGTCCAATACGTTTAGCAGCTTTGCAACATTTGGCCTTTTTACAGTATGAAAAAGCCAGTGCATAAAAGCACAAGATAAAACCACATATAGGTGTTAGTATGTGGTGGTAAAACCAGAAATAAAGTAGAGGTAGTATAGTACCTTTCAGGATTATACAGTTCCTAAAACAGCACACTAAACAATTTATACAGTAGTCCTCTTGCCTACAGCAACACTAACAAAAACATTCTAAGACTTGATACTCCCTGAACAGACAGCTTTGGTCATCAACCATCTTTACACCTAAGCAATTAGAGTACTCTGTTACCACAAGCCTCCTTGCTACTTTAAGAAGCAATGGAAAGACTAAGCTTATCAGCAAGGGATCTCCTCCACAAACACCAACACAGCCATCTGAGAAGCACTGAACTTTCTGTTGATCTTGGTGGCAAGATGAATTCATTGTTTTTCATGAAAATTTGATTTGTCCTCTTCTGTTTCATATGTTCTCCACGTTTTTCAAATCTGCTATTACAGGCCAACCCAAAATATCTGCAATTCCTTCTCCCTTCTGACTAAATGCAAGGTAAGCAGGAGCACGCTGCAAAGCCCAGTGGGTACTTTGGTTTAGGTGTGATGGACTAGGGATACAGACAAGAGACATTATGTAAACCAAGATATTAACTTTCATAATCAGTTGATGTATGTGAATGGGAAAGGGACAAAAAAAAAACAAACCCAAAAAAAAAAAAAAAAAAAAAACCAACCCACTCTCCTGTGAACAGAAGTTTCCAGGAAAAAGCTGTATTCATGGAGATCTTACGTATTTAACCAAAATACCTGCTGGTTTGATTCCTGTCAACAGGATGCCAGAATTTAAAATACACAGTGTTACAATCCTACTTTTCAGGTGTAACTAATTAAACTTAAATGTGGGGAAATAGAACCTTGACCTGCTACAGACATTTAGAAGATTTATTTCATGTATGCACTACATGAACCAAAATTGTTTGCACACATGAACAAACTTCAAGAAAAGAAAAATATTGTTTAGTCATACTATTGTTTTATTGTCTCACATTAAACATCCTTCTAGATAGCAAGCAGTTTAAGAAGGGTTAAATAAAGTTGTAAATTAACAGATTGTAACAGTTATGCAGCCAATAAAACTCCCCTTAAAATTACCAGAAGTTGCAAAAATGTTGAGGGTTTTTTTAATGCTAAATAGAAAGCCTTCACATTTTTAATTTCTTGAAATTAAGTGAAAGAATAGAAGAACTACATAGTAATGAAGCATCACTAAGTAGCAGGCCTTTCTCTGTCTCTAATACATATGCTGAAAGAATCATTCCAGCAGCAAAACTAGTAACCAGTGCTCTAATCTGTGATTCTCACTAGACACACACAGTGAAGGCAAAATCCAAGTAAAAACAAACAGCTGTAACACTCATTTTCTAATCTGAATGCTTTACACTGAAGGTCTTACATCTTTTCAATTTAACTGAACAGAACTGTTTATACACCACTGAAATGTTGGGGGTTTTTTCCTCAGGCTAAGTCAAGTTTGTCTTTTGGTATTACGCTATTGCCTCAATAGAAGGTGCCAGTTCCCAACCACACTTATTACCTGCACAAGTTCAATCACTTCCTGATTTTTTAACCTCTTATTTTTCATTGGTTTCACCTTTAACATACAGAATCACAGAATCATGGAATACTTCGGGTTAGAAAGGCCCTTAAGATCATCAAGGTCCAACCCCCCTGCCATGGGCAAGGACACCTCACACTAAACCATATCACCCAAGGCCTCATCCAACCTGGCCTTGAATACTGCCAGGGATGGAGCGTTTACAACCTCTCTGGGCAACCTATTCCAGTGCCTCACCACCCTAACAGGAAAGAATTTCCTCCTTATATCCAATCTAAACTTCCCCTGTTTCAGTTTTAAACCATTACCCCTTGTCCTATCCCTACAATTCCTAATGAAGAGTCCCTCCCCAGCATCCCTATAGGCCCCCTTCAGACACTGGAAGGCAGCTATGAGGTCTCCACGCAGCTTTCTCTTCTCCAGGCTGAAAAGCCCCAACTTCCTCAGCCTATCTTCATACAGGAGGTGCTCCAGTCCCCTGATCATTCTTGTGGCCTTTCTCTGGACTTCTTCCAACAGTTCCATGTCCTTTTTATGTTGAAGACACCAGAAATGCACACAATACTACAGGTGAGGTCTCACAAGGGCAGAGTAGAGGGGCAGGATCACCTCCTTCGACCTGCTGGTCACACTCCTTTTGATGCAGCCCAGGATACGGTTGGCTTTCTGGGCTGCAAGCACACACTGCCGGCTCATGTTCATTTTCTCATCGACCAGCACCCCCAAGTCCTTCTCTGCAGGGCTGCTCTGAATCTCTTCTCTGCACAGCCTGTAGCTGTGTCTGGGATTGCTCCGACCCAGGTGTAGGACCTTGCACTTGGCATGGTTAAACTTCATGAGGTTGGCATCAGCCCACCTCACAAGCGTGTCGAAGTCCCTCTGGATGGCATTCCTTCCCTCCAGCATATCAACCGAACCACACAGATTGGTGTCATTGGCAAACTTGCTAAGGGTGCACTCTATCCCACTGTCCATGTCACCGACGAAGATGTTAAACAAGACTGGTCCCAACACTGATCCCTGAGGGACACCACTCGTTACTGGTCTCCAGCTGGACATTGAGCCATTGACCACAACTCTTTGTGTGCGGCCCTCCATCCAGTTCTTTACTCATCGAGTGGTCCATTCATCAAATTTATGTCTCTCCAATTTAGAGACAAGGACACCGTATGGGACAGGGTCGAATGCTTTACACAAGTCCAGGTAGATGACATCAACTGCTCTACCGCTGTCCATCAGTTCTGTAGCTCCATCATCGAAGGCCACCAAATTGGTCAGGCAAGATCACCTCTCTCAACCTGCTGGCAATTCTTCATCTAATGCAACCCACGATACCATTTACCACTTCTACCCTCTCGGCTCATCGCTGCCTCATGGTGTCTGGGTGTATACCAGGACCCTCAAGTCCTTTTCCAACAACAGAATGTCTTGCATCTTAATGTCAAAACTGAAAATCACTAACAAAACCATCTCCAACTGACAACATCACTCAGACTTTTACCTAAGAGTAGTTTACAAGCATTCCCAAAACAAACAAACAAACAAAAACCCACCCAAAGAAACAAACAAACAAAATTACTTGCAGCTGAGAGGACTGAAAAAGGACTCAAAAATGTGAATCAGAAAATCCAACTTCAATAAAATAAAGGAGAATAAAGCTGTGAGAAAGTCATACTTTCTGTTATCCTCATTCTTTCTGTTACCCTCATTCTTTCTGTTATCATCCACACACTTTCTCGAGTGGATCTTCAGACCAGCCAAAACAGTAAGGGACACAGTAGTATTTAATCTCTCTGAGCCTATTGCACATACTGTCAAGTGCAGTCAAACCAGTGGGTTCCTTAGGATATGCTTTGACATTAATAGAATTTCAGCTTCAGCAGTCTCCTCCTCAGGGTCTACAAGGCCTCATCAGCGAGAAAAAGAACTGAACTGGAAAGCAAACTGTCATTCTTCTTAAACCACAGAACATCCTGAAATGGAAGAGACCCACAAGGATCACTGAGTCTAACTCCCGACTCTACAGGGCAACCTAAAAGTTCAACAATGTACACAAAAGCACTGTCAACGCTTCCTGAACTGGAAGTGTTCAGTCAGTTCCCAGAGCTATGATACCATTGGTATTACCAAGATATGGTGGAATGAGTCCCATGACTCAAGCACTGGGATAGAGCTACAGGCTGTTTCTAAGGGATAGACAGGGCAGGTGTAGTGGAGGTATCACACTCTGCATAAGGGAGAGGTTTGACTACAGTCCGTACAATTAATGATGGTGTGGTTAAGAGCAACTGGGTGAGGATTACGGGGATGAAAAACACAAGGAGACTGCATAGTGAGTGTCTACCACCGATACCCCACCCAGCACGCAAGCACTGAGGAGTTATTCTGTAGGCAATTAAGAGAAATCCATGAATGAGTAGTCCTTGTACTTACGAGAGATTTCAAGATCCCAAGTATTAAATAGGAATACCATAGTGCTGTGATGAGCAAGTCTGGGAAATGCTTGAAGTTTGTGAAAGACAGCTTCTTGTCACAAGTAGCCAGTGAGCCAGCTAGGAAATATGTTGCTAGACTTATCTACAAACATAGAACTCATGAGTGATATGACTGTAGGTGGCTCTGTGGGCCACAGTGATCGCAAAACATTTGAGTTTAAAATTTTCAGTGCAATGAGAAAAAAGGACAGCAGAGTTTCTAGCCTGGACTTCACAAGAGCAAACTTTATTCAGGGAACTACTTAACAGAGTACCCTGGGAATATGGTTTTGAGGGCTTAAGTGCTGGTCAGTGCTTAATAACCACCTTCTAGAAACACAGGAGCAGGCAATTTCAGTGTATCTTACATCAAGCAAGCAGGGCAGAAGACCAGCCTGGCTGAACAGGAAACTCCTCATGAAGTTCAATAGCGGAAAAAAAATAATTATCTCTAGGAACAAAGTTAGGTTTTGAAGGAAGATTACAAAGCCATGGATTGTTTACCAGTTGACACAAAAAGCCAACTTTCAATTAGAGTTGAAACTGGCCAGTGTTGTGTGAGATAAGAAGGGTTTTTTCCATGCATGTTAACAGCAAGAGGAGGTCTAATAAATAAATAAATAAATAAATAAAAATAAATAAATTAATAGAAAAAACACCAACATTGGACATACTTGTTGAAGATGGTCACCTGATTAACGGGGATGAAGAAAAACCAGACACATTCAGTGTTTTCATTTTTCTTTTTCTCTCAGTCTTTAATAAGACTGATGGACCTTGAGCTACCAGGTCCCTCAAGTCAGAGAACTAAGAGTGTAAAAACAGTGACTTTCCATTTGTGGATACTCAAATTGTAAGAGACCAGCTGCAGCAGCTGAATGCTCACAAGTCCATGGGACTCGACAGGATTCACCCCCAGGTTCTGAAGGACCTAGTGGATATTATGGTAGGACCCTTCCCAATCAGCTGCCAAAGGTCTTGGGAGTCTGGGGAGGTCTCTGCTGACTGGAAGCTAGCCAATGCTATTCCAATCTACAAAAAGGGCATGAGGGAATACCAAGGAAACTACAGGCCTTTTAGTTCCTTGAAAAATTATGGCTAAGATCACACTGAGTACTACTGAAAGGCATTTAAAGAATAATGCGGGTTCACAAAGAGAGAGTCCTATTTAAATACATTGATAACCTTCTATGACAAGGTCGTCCACATAGTGGATGCAGGGAAAGTGGTGAATGTAGTTTTGGATTTCAGTAAGGCTTTTATTACTGTCCCTCACAGCATCCTTCCAGACAAACTGTCCAGCTGTGGGATAAGCAGGTTCAGAGCGCACTGGGTGAAGAACTGGCTTAAAGGTGGGGCAAAACTGTTTGTAGCAAATGAGCCTACATCTGGTTGACAACCAATCACCATCAGTGTTCCTCAGGTCTCAATTCTAGGGCCAGTTCTGTTCAATATATTTATCAACAATCTGAATGCCAGAGTTAATGTACCATTATCAAGTTTGCTGGCTGGGAAGTAGAGAGGGAAGGGCAATCTCTTCTCCCTGGTATCCAGTCATAGCATATGTAGGAAAAATAGAATGGTTAGGGTTGGAAAGGGCCCCAAGATTGTCAGGGAAATGTATTTTTAACCTTCATTTTAATATTCAGCTGAATAGCCTTTGTATCCACCAGAATAAAGTAATACACTAGACACACACTCTCAGCCTCTCTGAGTTGCTTTGGATAATCCTAACAACTGGCATAAATTACTGTTTATCAGACTGACATCAAGAGCAATATAATGTAATATACCAAGATACATCTCTAAAATATGGGCAGATTTTAGCATAACTACACTGCAAACAAAAAAATCTTACCATAGTTACATGTAGGCAGTTCCATTTTAAATTTTAACTCTATAGGTAACACAATATGGAAAAGTATGGGCTTCAGAACAGACATGCAGCCTAAGCACGTATCAGGAGTGCCCAGATAGCTTATAAAAATCCACTCACAAGAATTCATGCCTGTCACCACCACCTTACTGGTCATAATAGCCTTGACTAGAATGAGCACATCCTTACCGCAGTCACAGCAAAATTAAGAAACCAACAAATTATGAAGGAACATAAACCATTACAGATGTTAATGAAGAGTGATGCTGCTCCTATTAGGCCCTACTCCTTGTTTCTGTGGGGATATGAAGAGACCATGTCTAAGCAATACTAATAATGGAAAACAAATTAATACTGCCCTACAAAATAATCTCCCAATTGTTCTGGGAAGTCAGCAGAAAATGACAATTCAAAGAAGAGGAGAAAGCTACTCAGCATTACAGGCTTACATGGCAGGAAAGGTCATTGCACATTTTTCGGCACTAAGACATTTGATGTGATCTACCTCTCCTCAGTAACTGTACCTCAAAAAATATCTCAAAGAGCTATAAGTAGAATTCACTGCATGTTCTCGCTCTCTTTTCTCTGAATATTTGCTTTTTTAAAATGTGCTATACAAGCCTCTTTCCAGCTGTCAATCTCAGCAGTGTTAAAACACTAAACATGCTTGTCCTAATTCCAGTCACAGACTTCACTAATCTTACCTATTTCTACCTGACAGCACTCACCCAAGCTTTGTCACTTATTTTCCAAAATAGCCCTTCAGTCTCTACAGTGCTAGAAAATTCAACCTGATCCCTAGTAAGGCTCTCAGGTGATAAATAATTCTCACTTCTTAAGAGTTCTCTGCTCTGCTAATTGTTTTCCAATATAATCTGATTCCAAAATTCAACTACACAAAAATGACAAGTTGAGAACATGAACATATAGGTCCTATCAGAGCCCAAACCCTTGACTTTTTAAAGGTCAATGTTGGATGACATCAGTACATTGCACATTAAGTTTAACTCAATGCTACAAAGAAATCAGTGGGCTATAAGAAAAACACTTAAGTATCATACTAAAAGAATGTTTGAAATATTCGTTATTTTCACTCTAGACTGAGTTCATGAGAAACTCAGAAACTCTGATTAAGGTCAGTGCCCTTTCTGGTGAAATGTTAAAGACTAAATTATGTAACTTAAAAGCATTAATAGCTAATTCTCAAGAACAACCAAGTGACTACAAAAACTGCACAGAAGTCATCCAACTCCTCACTGAATGAAGTCGATTTTCAAAATTATTCCCTTATCCTGATTTTTGAGGGACTTCTGAAGGTAGATATTAGACAAAGAGGAAAGACAAACAAGTGAAAAGCATCTCCAGCACCCTTTACCCACATAATGTACATCTGCATGACATGGTCAATGCACAAGCCTTCCTGACTGAAGAGTATTCAAAATCCTTAGTCATTCTTTAAGTCTTCCATATAAATCAGTCATCTTTGCTGTCCTCCTTTGTAACTTCTCCAGTTATACTGTATACCTTTTGAGACAGAGTGGAAAGATGAAAAAAATCCACAAAGCATTCCTTCAAGATAAGAATGTCCCATGGATATAAATAGTAGCATGATGAGGTGGTTTGTTTTATTCTTTATTCTATTCCTGTATCTTCTACAGCAACTGTTGAAACCACCTGCTTTTAAGATGGGGGGTGTCAACTAAAATCTGAAAAATCTTCTTACTTCCCCTCCTTAAAACAGGAAGGGACTGAAACACGAAAATAAGCCTGAAGTGTGTATCTCAACTAATACAGATATACTTAATCTATTTTTAGTCTTTTATGGGCTTTTAAGATTTGAAACTGAAACACCCAACATAGTAAGTTTACTCCAAACAGACAAGAACACCAAACAACTCCAAAAGCAAGCTTTCCCTGGGAAAGGGCAAAAAATTCCAAGAGAGGCTGTAATAGCAGTCTAACTTGCACACAGAAAGTATTTAAAGATGCACACAGAAAGTATTTAAAGTATTCAGTGAAGTGCTAGCTGTATGATCTTTTTTATTAAAACACCTATTACTTAGCAATGGTTTTTCTCCTTGTTTTTATAACAATCTGTTCCTTAGCTTGAATCATGTATTAGCCTATCCCAATTGAATCTTGTAAGAATTATTTCTTAACAGACTAGCCTACTCAACTTCTCAAAGTGTGCTCTCACAACTCCTTGCTTAGCTGTATGACAGAGGGTTAAAAGCACAGGCTGAAATTTATTCATAGTCTGCTCAAGGTTCTGTTGGCCGCCGCTGGAAGCCTCTCTTCACTTCTTCTTATGCTAAATATAAACAGTAGTTTTCATTTTACTTGCACAAGAGCAGTACTATTCCAAAAGCTTTCCCCTCAATCAGTTTACTGGATTTTTTTTCCTGATCAAAAACTGGAATACAAAGAATCACAACAATCTGTTCTGTAAAAGAGATAAAGCTAGGAGGTCTCCACATAGTACCAGAATCACTTACCATAAAATAGTAAGTTTTAGCATTTTTCAAATATGCTTATGTAATTAATACAAAAATAGTATGCAAGGCATTGTATGTTATATTCTTAATGCATTCCAACATTTACTTTTTATTCCATTCCTAATGGGACATTTTCATGAAGCAACTAGTAATTTTATCGGGTTCTTATTAACAAACAATTTACACACCATCTTAACAAACAGTCCTAGCTACTCCCTCCAATGCACATTAGGTCTTATATATTAACACAAAAATCTACTTGTGAACAAATATTAAAATAGCCCGTTATGTCTCTTAAGTTTCCGCTTCCTTTACTCAAATATTTCATCACTTACAGATTTTGCCAGCTCATTAGCAGCAGTCTATTTTGTAATCTTACAAAGTAAGACTCCAGCTAGTATTCTTCCTCATAGCTATTCCCTTAACAATGCAGCTTTATACACCATTCCGTGACAACATCACTTTGTCAGCAACCTCTCACAAGACATTCAGACACGGATTTTATTTTAAAATAACATACAAATATCAGTCTTCTATCAGCTTTTCAATACTAATTGAGTTTTTTGCTGTCCTTGTAATTTATGATATATATAGGCATCACACAAACATGGTGGGATGGCTCCCATGACTGGAGTGTGGGCACAGAAGGTTACAGGCTCTTTAGAAAAGACAGGCCTGGCAGGCGCGGAGGTGGAGTTGCCCTTTATGCTAGGGATAGGCTGGAGAGTATGGAACTCTGTCTGGGGACAGGTGAGCAGTTAACAGAGAGTTTGTGGATCAGGGTTAAAGGGAAGACAGCTATGGGAGACACTACTGTGGGGATCTGTTACAGACCACTGATCAAGAGGAACCTGCGGATGAAGCACTCTATAGACAGATAGGAAAAGCCTCATGCTCACAGGCTTTTGTTCTCATGGGGGACTTCAACCACCCTGACATCTGTAGGAATGGGGGTACAGCCCGGCACAAACAATCCAGGAGGTTCCTCGATCGTGTGGAAGACAACTTCCTTCTGCAAGTAATAGAGGAGCCGACAAGGAGCGGTGCCATGATTGACCTCGTGCTCACCAACAGGGAAGGGCTCATTGGAAATGTGACACTACAGGGCAGCCTCGGATGCAGCAATCACGAGATGGTTGAATTTGAGATCCTCAGGACAGTGAGAAGAGCATGCAGCAAACTCACTAACCAGGACTTCAAAAGAGCAGACTTTGTCCTCTTCAGGAACCTGCTTAGTAAGGTTCCATGGGATATAGCCCTAGAGGGCAGGGGGGCCCAAGACTCTTGGTTGATATTCAAGGATCACCTACTACAAGCTCAGGAGTGTTGCATCCCAACTAGAAGGAAGTGCAGCAGGAGGGCCAGGAGACCTCCTTGGATGGATAAGGAGCTGTTGAGGAAAATTCAAATGAAAAAAAAGGCTTATAAAAGGTGGAAGCAAGGACAGGCAGCCTGGGAAGAGTACAGGGATGTTGTCTGGGAAGATAGGGACCAGGTTAGGAAAGCTAAGGCCCAGTTAGAATTAAACTTAGCTAGGGATATTAAGGATAACAGGAAGGGATTCTACAGGTATGTAGCAAACAAAAAACAGACTAGGGAGAACATAGGCCCCCTCAGGAAGCTCACGGGAGAACTGCCCACCCTGCATTTGGAGAAGGCTGAGGTTCTGAATGACTTCTTTGCCTCAGTCTTCACTGGCAAAGGCTCTGACCTCACCACCCAAGTCTTGGAAGGCAGATGCAGGGACTGTGAGAATGAAGACCTTGGGCCCACTGTAGGAGAAGATCTGGTTCGAGACTATCTTAAAAATCTAAACGTGCACAAGTCCATGGAACCTGGTGAAATCCATCCGCGGGTCCTGAAAGAGCTGGCAAATGTAGTTGCTAAGACGCTGTGCATCATATTTGAGAAATTGTGGCAGTCAGGTGAAGTTCCCGATGACTGGAAAAAGAGAAATATAACCCCCATTTTCAAGAAAGGGAAAATGGATGACCCAGGGAATTACAGACCAGTCAGTCTCACCTCTGTGCCTGGCAAAATCTTGGAGCATATTCTCCGGGAAGGCATGCTAAGGCACATGAAAAACAATAAGGTGGTTGGTGACAGCCAGCATGGCTTCACTAAGGGGAAATCCTGCCTGACCAATTTGATGGCCTTCTATGATAGGGATACAGAAGTGACACACAGGGGTAGGGCAGTTGATGTCATCTACCTGGACTTGTGTAAAGCGTTCGACCCTGTCCCATACGACATCCTTGTCTCTAAATTGTAGAGACATCAACTTGATAGATAGACCACTCGGTGGATAAAGAACTGTCTGAATGGCCACACACAAAGAGTTGTGGTCAATGGCTCAATGTCCAGCTGGAGACTAGTAACGAGTGGTGTCCCTCAGGCATGAGTGTTGAGACCAGTCCTGTTTAACATCTTTGTCACTGACATGGACAGTGGGATAGAGTGCACCCTTAGCAAGTTTGCCAATGACACCAAGCTGTGTGGTTCGGTTGATATGCTGGAGGGAAGGAATGCCATCCAGAGGGACCTTGACACACTTGTGAGGTGGGCCCATGCCAACCTCATGAAATTTAACCATGACAAGTGCTAGGTCCTACACCTAGGTTGGAGCAATCCCAGGCACATCTAGAGGTTGGGTGGAGAATGATTCAGAGCAGCCCTGCGGAGAAGGACTTAGGGAAGCTGGTCAATGAGAAAATGAACATGAGCCAGCATTGTGTGCTTGCAGCCCAGAAAGCCAACCATATCCTGGGCTGCATCAAAAGGAGCATAACCAGCAGGTCGAGGGAGGTGATCCTGCCCCTCTACTCTGCTCTCGTGAGATCTCACCTGGAGTATTGTGTGCAGTTCTGGGGTCCTCAACAGAAAAAGGACATGGAACTGTTGGAACAAGTCCAGAGGAGGGCCATAAGGATAATCAGGGGACTGGAGCACCTCCTGTATGAAGATAGGCTGAGAAAGTTGGGTCTGTTCAGCCTGCAGAAGAGAAGGCTGTGTGGAGACCTCATAGCTGCCTTCCGGTATCTGAAGGGGGGCTATAGGGATGCTGGGGAGGGCCTCTTCATTAGGGACTGTAGTGATAGGACAAGGGGTAATGGTTTAAAACTGAAACAGGGGAAGTTTAGATTGGATATAAGGAAGAAGTTCTTTACTGTTAGGGTGGTGAGGCACTGGAATGGGCTGCCCAGGGAAGCTGGCAATGCTCCATCCCTGGCAATGTTCAAGGCCAGGTTGGATCGAACCTTCGGTAGCATGGTTCAGTTTGAGGTGTCCCTGCCCATGGCAGGTGGGGTTGGAACTAGATGATCTTGAGCTCCTTTCCAACCCTAACTATTCTGTGATTCTATGATATGCAACCAGGCATTATTGAGGAACATGAACTGAAGAGTATGAATTTGCTTCCGTAGTCCAAAATACACTTTTTTCCTTTTAAATCCCAAATCTTCCAGCTACCTCAGTAAGACAGTAGTAATTTTTTAGCAAAGTAACACTTTAAGAAGGCAGGTGGAAGTGGAAAAAAAAAAAAAAAAGTGTGGCAAGAATGAAGGAATAGAAGGAATTGAAATTTAAGAAAGAGCAGCTTCTACACTTCTAGCCTGAGGGGAGAAGAAAAGAGAAGCTGGGCAATCCTCTTGCTCTTCATCTTTTATTTCACTTTTCTTTTATATTCCTTTTTGACTGTTATGTTTACACACAGATACTTTTAATGACACTGTGCATACTAGAAAATGCAAGAGAGCCAGTTCCAACATACCGGTTAGTAAAAACGGGGTCAGTCTTTAAGATGAATGTTCAGCAGTCTTAGCTTATGCTTACGAACAATAACAAAAAAAATCTTACTGAATTTCTGAAGAACTACCACTGTGTTTCAAAACTGGACATGTATTCTTCTTTTTTTTTCATTTCTGATGACCAAATAGATTGTGCAATTTTACAGATTATGAACTTTATCTTTCCTGTTTACGCTTCCCTATTCCAAAACTACAACTCCTTGGATTTGATTTATACTGAGAAATCACTCACTACCTTGAAATGTTCACACAATCCAAAGTTCTCCCCTATTTTTCACCCACCCATTTGAGGGACAGATAAAAGATTTCATTTCTTTCTTTTTCAGGACCCTCACTCATCTCATGCTCCACCCAAATGCTTACAGCAAAAAATCTTGGTTAGAAACCCCCGAAATAAGAAATATATGCAGAGTACCTCTGTGTATTTTTGTCTGTACTCACAGCAGACAAGAGCTCTCTTCTGCCCACTTCAGGCTGCAAGGTGAAGATACTTGAAAGTGTGAAACAATTATTTTGCTGTTTGTTTTTAAAATGTGACATCCTCTTCTAGTCTTTTTTTAAATTGTTTTCTTCCACTCCCACTTGATTTTCAGCAAGCTAACTCTAAAATCCTAGTATTAAAAAGCAGATGGGAGTATTTCTGTGCCGTTAGAACTACCTGAGAAGGTCAGTTACTAACACGTATTTGCATTCTCAGTGCTATTTACACATCAGACAAATCAAGAGAATGTCCGACTGTGTTTTCAGTAACAGGTATTTATGTTTGAAAGAATTATTCTGAAGTGATTTGTGCCACTGAATTATTCCTTGTGTTAGACTTCTGAGGCTGAATTTCACAACAGAAGAATTTGCCTTACTAGTTACATCCCTCCAAGTTAACATCCTTAACAGTGGGAATGTTAAGAAGCTTCTAAACTTGTTACATTTAAGTACCTTGAGACCCTAGAGTCACTTAAAGGAGAACATAAGCACCTCTAACACGTTGCAGCAATGAAAAAAAAAAAAAAAAAAGATTAATTAAAGAAGTTTCAAAAGCCCAAGAATGTAATCTGCTTTGCTAAACACATGCTTCCTCCAATTTTTATTAAATGCTTTATTTTAGTTGGAAGTTATTATAAAGTAGCATAACCAGCTAAGTAAATTTCAGTTTATTCTTCAAAGTCAGTAGAAATTGTAAATTAACTCCAAATCCATATTCTCTTTAAATAGGATTTTGAAAGTGGGTTTTTTTGACAATACTGAATTATCAAACTACACATAAGATCATAAATGTATGAAATCTCAACACCAACTAAGGGGAGAGGGAATAAAAAAAATAAATAAATATGATGTTTGCCATCTATCTGCTGCTACAGATCCACATCAGTATACACTCATGCAAACCTGAAATGATTGCTTCATACTACATAACACATGTAGCAGTTACTAAGACCTACACATAACACAAGCATAAACATTTCCCTGACATAATTTCCTTGAAATGCTAAGAAATAAAATATATATATATATCCAAAACACATAGTGCTCTTCCAGGTAAACAATTCTGACTGCTTATGGCTTCCCTAGAATGTCTGATGTTCCTCTGTAAAGCAACACTATCAACACTTCATTTGCAAAACTGAGCTAAACTTAAGTATGCTTCTGGTTAAACTACTAGGTCCTCAAACACACCAAAAACATATGCCAAAAAGCAGTAATTACAACTTTTCACTTACAGACAGCAATTAAAACCAAAAACTTCCTTTTTGAAGGTAACGTAGCTATTTTTAGCAAAACCCATGCCACGTCACTGTTCCACAAGCCTTTGGAACACCTCTTCTGGACACTCAAACTCCAACTGATGAGGAAGAAGAGACTGCTCTCTACAGCCATATCATTTTCCTTCAAAACCTCCGATACTTCGAATGGCCCATATCCAAGCCTATTTTATGTCACTATAAGAGGATTTCAGCAGACCATGATATATATGAGCTAACAGCTACAGAGAAAGTGCCTTAGTGATTCAAGGAAAACAAACTCTAAATAAGAACCTGAATGGAACCAACTCTTATTGTCTGCACTTATACACAGACCAATGCAATACAGAATCGCAGGATCACAGAACAGTTTGGGTATCCCTGTATATTGTTTAATTCAGAATCCAAAGGAACAGTTCTGGTTTACAAGTTTCATAAAAACAGCAAGAATGACAGGATTTTGGTTAATCTGATGCCACCACGGAAACTGCGGAACCCTTCCCCAGTTTTACATACTTTCATAGCAGAAGGCACACTAAAGCAGCTTTTCTACTGACTGAGATGCATGCAATTGATGCAGAGCTAGAAAACCTTTTGTTTTAATTAAGATGAATGTTACACTGTGCAGACACAGGTAACAGCAGTACTAACCTAGTTTACAAGACATGATATTTTTATCAGAAGCTTCACTCCTTCTCTTCAGCCTTCATGAAAAAAGTCTTCTTAAAGTTAAAAGTAACTTCCAGTAATCACTTAAGTATAGCTTGAAGCAAGCACTTGTTTTGTCTATCACTCCATCCATTCCCTCTCCAAGCCTCACTTCATTATCTGCCTTTCATCCAACTAAACTCTAGGATCAGCCTGGGTTTGGGGGGGCATGGTTTATTTAAGCTAACAGTGAGTGTTGGAGTGCATTAATAGCATCCATTTCCAATAAACATGGCTTAGGTCATGATTTCTTTGTATCCAAAAAACAGGAGAAATCTCTTGCTCCATACACATTCATATTTTTAAGAGGGACAACAAAAAAAAAATTAAAAAAAAATGAAAGTGGGTAGAAATTCCAACTTACCAAAATTTCAAAATCCATATGGAAAGACAAGAAGGAAGAGCAACAGGACTAGCACACTCCTCCTTCCAAAGGTTACACAGGCTCAGGCAAAAGGGTTGGCTCTGAGCTTCGTCAGTATTCCCATGATTTAAGAAGTATTTGTAGGCAGCTGATTATTTAAACTTTATTGCCAACCCTTTAACAAAACACATAGGCTGTTACAATGCTTTGTTAATTGATGTTTAGCAATAAATGTAAATTAGTTTTCCAGTAAAAAAAAAAAATTCATATCCTTTTGGTAACAAGGTGTCCCATGCTAAGAGATTAAATCAGTCCCAAATACGTAAAATTGCCTTCATGTTTTCAAGAATAATTATGTATTTAAAGGAATTATTCTACAATATAATTAGGAAAAGACTACTGGCAGTATTAAGTTACTCAAGCTACAAGCATTTATAGGATCAGACCTATAAAATATAGCTCAAAAATACCAAAAAGGTGACAAAAGGATTCTAAACCCAGTTTCAGAAGCAACGTCAGCTTAAAGTACTTCTAGTTGGCCCATTTGAAAGCGTGTCAAAAGTCTAGATAAACTGTGCTTTTATAATTTTTTTTCTCAAACAGATGAAAAATCCTTCTATTATTTTCTGTGTAAAGTTTAACATTTATTAGCATTAAAATCAATAAAAAATAGTAATTTTGTTTATCCTTGACCAACACAGACTCAGATAAGGCAGCATACAAAACTAAAAAAAAAGTCACTCAAGTTAGTGAAGCACTACCACAGCCCAACAATAATCCATTTGTTTCTGTATCACAAAGATTAAATGAGAATACAAATTTTAAGGGGAGATTCTTATTACTACTAAAGCCATATTGTTTTTCATGTGTATGACCATATACGTAACCCAGCCATCAGCAGTCAATGACAGTATCACCTAGTAAGCCAGTGCTATTAAACTTGCATAACCTGGTTTTAATGCAAAATATTCCAATGACTTTCTATATGACACGGGTGCCATGTGAAAACAGCAACCATGAAAACCTCTTTTTACAGCTTCACCCAAACATCGAAGAGCTCCCATTAAAATGATTAGATAGCCTTAAGTCCTTTTCTCTCTTTGATGTACAGTTTAAACATTTATAGCTCTGAAAGCAGAGCTAGATCATCCTAAACTGGGATGAGAACTGGTACTGTTCCGAAAACAAGACAAATACAAATAAAACCAAGTAAATAAACACACAGAGTTGTAACATTTTGCCACAACATAAACAAAGATAAGTGACATAAATAGGTCTTTTGAGGTCTTGAATTCACGGTCTGCTCAGCAAAGCATACATTAAGAGGACCCAGAGAGACCAGCAGACATATACAACTTGAGCAGTAGCCATAATGACTTTCCACCCTACTATCCTCTCTTCTCTTGAAGGGAGGCACACTACATATACTGTGAGGGGTGACAGCAGCTCATTGTGAAAGGGGAACAGCTCTCACCTCCTCTCTCCCCAGCTTCACTAAAGGAAGATGAACTGAACCGTAACAATATCCTTCTCCTCTGCTTTCACCTCAGACACAGCAAAGGCCAGCCGTGGAACCGCCTGACTCCCACCCTCAATGCCACTCGCAATCTACTCCGCATTGACACAGGTCAGGACTCAGTCCCCAGCCACCCCCATTGGAAAGGCACCAGACAGGAATAAACAAGGTTATTCGCCGACACCGGACACCAGCCACACTCCCCTCTGCTTCCCCCCCAACCCCAGACCTCCACACGCTTCCCACAGCGCCGACCCTCCCTCCCCAGGCAGGTGTGGGCCAGGCCCTCCGCCCCGTCCGGACAGGAGCAAGGGTGGAATACCGCAGGGAAGTACAGCAGTCCTCCAACTGCCAAACGGGGGCATCGAAAGGGGGGAAGCAACAGCCGCCGCCCCCCGATCCAGCAGGGCCCGGGTAGGGGAGGGCGACGAGCTGAAGTACCGGAAAACACAGAGTGAGACCTTACCACAGCTCCCTTCGCCATTTTAGCCCCACACCCACTGTCCCCCTCCCGTCCCTCGGTGACAGGGCAGACCGCACACCGGCCGAAGACCACCTCGCCGACCCCGCTCCCCCGCGGACGAACGGCGGCGAAGAACGAGAATAAGCGGCAGCCGGTTTTCTCCCCAGGCCAGCCGTGTTCTGTCGGGCCAGACCGCAAAGCGAAGCGGCTGCGGCACAGCCTGTTTTGTTTCCTTACCGTGGCTCACAGCCTCACAGCTGCTACCGCCGCCTCCTTCTCCTTCCTCCCACCTTTTTCTTCTTTTTTCCCCTCCTCCTCGCTGCCGCGGCAGCTCCTCACCCCTCCGCGCCGCGTTCCGCCGCCGCCACCGCCGCGCAGAATGATGCCATCTCACAGCGGCATCGGCAACTCCCGCACAAGAGCCCCCCTCCCGCCGCCGCACGCCCCGAACAGCCGAGCCAGCCTCGTGCGCGCGCCCCGGGCGCGGGGAGCAGGAACTTGTGGAGAAACCGCAGTTGGAGCCGCCGCCACCCCGGCGGGAGGGCCCAGTCGAAACGAAGCAGTGCGCAGCGGCGGTGGGAGGGGAATGACGAGCCCGAGCTGAGGCTCTTCAAAGGGGACAGGGCTGATTCCTAGCGCCTGCCCCGGGCTGAACCAACTTGGGCGTTGCGGCGGGGAGAAACGCCGAACGGGAGGAATCAACCTCTCCAGAGGCAGAGGAGGAGCGGCCGAGGCACCGTCCGTAGGGGAGAGCATGCTCGGGCAGGATAAGGAAGCTCTTTGTGAGTCACGGCCCGCCCAGAGACAGCTCATTTACTGCGGCGCTGACAGCCAGTAGACCCCGGTGGGGAGCAGGCGATAAAGACGGTGGTCACTTCTCCACCCCCTCCCTGTGCTGCGCGGGCAGGGCCAGTCCCGCGGTCCTGACAGTCGCCCCGCTCCGGCGCGGCGGGGTCCCGTCGGTCCCGTTGCTGTGTCGGCGGAGCTCTGCTCCTTCTCTTCCCCGTAGCTGGGAGGGCTGATGGAGGAGAGGGGAGGCAGTGTCTTGCAGCGCGGCCTGGCTGGGTCACAGGCGCGCAGTGCAGCCCGTCTGCCTGACGGCGGTGCCTTTGGCGATCCGCCCGGCAGCACACCTTGAGCACCGGCACCGGCGAGGGGTCAGCTGTCGTTAGCTGACGTTAAAACAGGCTGAGGCGTTCCGTGCGGATTTATGAACCTAAAAGTGCTTTTATGTACAAACGTGAGGCGTGTGCCTTACACTGAAGACTAATGATGTGTTAGCTTCGTACTATATAATGTAATGCTATGGAGACAGCGGCAGCATGAGCTTTTGGGCATAAACAAGGCCTTTAAGTGGTTGTCTCAAAGTCCAGTGCCACTGTTCATTGGAAAGAACAAAAGCTTACAATGTGAGGCCCTGAAGCAACTTCTAGTAAAGCCTGGCATTTTGTTCTTAAAAAATGACATGAAGGCCAGCAATCTGATTTGGGCATATAAATTCCTTCAGGAAACAAAGGGGAAGCTCTTATAAGTACTACTTTCTAACCAGCTACTTTCTAATTAAATCGTTCTTCATAGAAAATCTGTGAGAAAACCACAAAGTTTTGAAAAGAAATAAACATTATGTACAGTTAAACTTTAAAAATTATCTTGGACTATTCCAAAAGGAAACAATACTAGTCTTCTGCTAGCTGGTCATACTAGTGCAAGTGCCTGAAAACTTGTTTTGAGTATTTGCATGCAGCAGTTGTGACAGAACTCGTGAACTGTACACTTGCAGAACCCACTGTGGGCAGTTAAGACTAGCTGCTTACAGTTGGCAACCTAATTGGTCCATCTGATCTGCAGAATTCGAGAAACGCGGTTTTCTGTATGACAGCTAAAGCTTACATCTAAAGAAAACTACAGTGCTGTTTTTGTTCTGAGATGGTCCCTTACTTGGAGGGACTACTTTTACAACACTTCGGTAGCACTCCCAGAGTCTGCTTAGTAAGCTGCATCTCTCCTTCCTGCTTGTTTTGCTGAGGTAAAGCAATCTAATTGAAACCTAGAGAAAAAAGTACCTGTACCTTTAGGTTGGAACACTTTTATATGGAGGAAAAAATTATATTTAGGAACTTTCCACTGAATGCAGCATTATATTCCTAGCAGCAAAGGGTAGGTGAAGGTGTATATGGCAATAGTTCTATCTCTGCTCTTTATGTAAACTATTAATTTCTCAACTCCCAGGCTTTGCTTGTAACTAATACCAGTAATCTGATACTTCATTAAAAGTATGAGCATTATTTCTTAACAGATTATATGTGTATAATTGCTAAGTGCTTCTTTGTTGCCTTGTGAAGTATGAGAACTGTGTAGTGACTTGAAACAATGTGCTATATACAAGTTATGGGCTTCTCTGGCTTGCCTCCTCTCTGTTTCAAAACAAGCTTTGTCATACATTTGTCTCACCCCAGGGAACAGTGACATTCCAAGTATTATTCCCTCTTACAGACATTTGATACACTTAGGAATGCAGAATGTAACAAGTTTGTGAATGTCACCAGGGTTTTTTGGTTGGTAGGTTGGTTGGTTGGTTGGTTGGTTGGTCGGTCAGTGGGTTTTAATGTCTTATAAAACATCAAGATTTTTCCAACTAACTTTTGGGCAGTAGGTAATAAATGAAAATGTAAAAGTTAAAAGCCATGCATTGAAAACTTGATGGAAACATTTAAATTATGCTTGTATTCTACATGTGGAAACATGTTTTTCTTCATTTTTCAGATAACCACCTTCATTTTTTTCTACTGTGCTGTGGACAGTAAAGATTACAGATTCTGTCATACAGTGCTGAAAGCTGGGAGGAATTCATGTGGGTTTGGTTGCCTCATTGCTCCAAAGCTTTGCCCTTTATAGGATTGAAATACATTGTTAACTTCAGGTCAGGTCTCATAAGCCACTAAATTGATCAAAACATAAATCAACCAAAGCTAGAGCTTTATGAAAGAGTCTTCATGAGGATTTATTTTAAATAAATATAAAAATAGCTTCTGTAGTCACTTATGAGCCTTTTGAAAATTTTTAATGGTGTCTCCTTGGGTGTATTTCTGATACTTATTTTCTTTGCAAAGTAAGGAGAGTTTTGGAAAATTCTGGTTCAGACTAAGTATCTATAACATAGCTTGCAGAATAAACTGGGTTTATCCTTAGATGGTAATAGATCTTTTCTGGCATGGTTGAGCCGTGTATATTTGATAAGAATTGATTCCAGGATGGGCTTTTGCAAAATCTAGGTTATAAAAAACTAGAGCATCCGCTGGCTGGAGGTGTATTTTTCCTTTTCAGTGAATGTGTTTGCTGTTGTTACTGCACATAGAGGATTGGCAGTGAGCCCTGCTAGCTTTTAATTGGAAGGTCTAGGTAAGTGGCAGTAGTTTTGCTCAAACTATGCTTCTGGAGAACTGTTCTAGAACTTAATAGGAAGTTAAACAGTAAAATTGTAAATTAATGTCTCTACTAGCATTCTAAGTTCAATACCATCTACTTGCAGTTCTGCTGGTTTTTATTTTCTCAAACATCTTACAAAAGCCTTATGTGAAACTATAAACCATTCATGTTGCAAAGTAGTTAAAAAAACTATAGAAAAGTAAAATTGAAGTGTAATCAAATTCCTTAACAGTAACACTGTAATAAAAGATGAGGCTGAAGCCAAATCTTTCTACTTTTAATAGACTGAAATACAAGCTGATTTCACCTGAACAAAGGAGTGCAGAACTAGTCTGTGTACAGCATGGTTTCTGTTGTTTGAAATGAGGAGAGTGTTATAATACAAGACCTAAATGCAAGTGGTTAGGCTCATTGCTTATGCAGCCCTAATCTTCCAACCGTGAAAAATCCAAAAAACAGTATCTAATAAAAGTAGAAGTTTCCCTGATAGTTATTTTTTGCAAGAGTATTTATTATAACAAAACTCATGCAGAGTAAGAAAACTTCTAGGTAAGATTCCTTACACAATATTCAAAAAAAGCATTTAGGCACCTGAAATATTTAGGTATAAGTTGAATTCTACCTTGAAGAGCACAAGCCACAAAACCCTGTAGGTGTAGTCACCCAGATCTGCTAGTGAATGGATTTGGCGTCCATAAGAATGTGCAGAGGGCACCTGATGTCTTCACTGAAGCATAAGAATTGCAGCTGGACTTAACACTTGTTTCATTTGGGGTTCAGGCAGTCAGTAGAGTATCATCTGAAATCCATGGAGGGGTGGATCAGAGAGACATGATTAAAAGCATATCTATTACTCGGAAGATCTGAAAGCAGCACAAAGTGCAGAAGTAATGGTAAGGACAGAAGCAGAAGGAATTGTGGTAGCCAATAATTAGAGAAACTTGTGACTGAGAAGACCTGTGTACTGTGCCCTCCTAAGCTCAAACCAGTCTCTCCTTTCAGGACAGACTATGACCAATGAGTGTTCTCTGATTTGGGATCAGGATTATTCCCCTGTGCCAGCTCTGCTGTTTCACAAAGGCACACTGAAGTAGTGCAGGAGAGTATTGTCAGACAACTCAGCAATTAGGGAACATTGCTAGAACAGCTGGAAAGTCTTAGTTTCTGGTCCTTCTTCCCAACAGTGTTCAGATGTTTTAACCAATGGCTTTTCAATGCACGGTATCAGCTCCTGTTCCAGAACAATGGACGATAAATACTCCCTATAACAACTGGATGTCTACACTGTTGGCATTTGGTGGGAGTCTCCTCATATTTCTCACTCTGATTCCATGATTATTATGTTCTGAAAGCAGACCAAGTATAGCTATTTATATGTTTTACTTATATACATATCATAGAATCATAAAATAGTTAGGGTTGGAAAGGACCTTAAGATCACCTAGTTCCAACCCCCCTGCTATGGGCAGGGACACCTCACACTAAATCATGTCACCGAAGGCTCTGTCCAACCTGGCCTTGAACACTGCCAGGGATGGAGCAATCACAGCTGCTTCAGGTAACCCATTCCAGTGCCTCACCACCCTCACAGTAAATAAATTCTTCCTTATATCTAATCTAAACTTCCCCTGTTTAAGTTTTAACCCATTACCCGTTGTCCTATCACTACAGTTCCTAATGAAGAGTACCTCCCCAGCATCCCTATAGGCCCCCTTCAGATATCGGAAGGCAGCTATGAGGTCTCCCCACAGCCTTCTCTTCTGCAGGCTGAACAACCCCAACTTTCTTAGCCTGTCTTCATACGGGAGGTGCTCCAATCCCCTGATCATTCTCGTGGCCCTCCTCTGGACCTGTTCCAACAGTTCCATAGAGCAAGGTGTCCCTGCGCATGGCAGGGGGGTTGAAACTTGATGATCTTAAGGTCCTTTCCAACCCTAACTATTCTATGATTCTATGTTGTGTGAGACAGTGTCGAACGCTTTACACAAATCCAGGTAGATGACATCAGCTGCTCCACCCCTGTCCATCAGTTCCGTAGCCCCATCACAGGAGGCTACCAAATTGCTCAGGCAGGATTTCCCCTTAGTGAAGCCCTGCTGGCTGTCACCAACCACCTTATTATTTTTCATTTGCCATAGCATGCCTTCCAGGAGAATCTGCTCCAAGATTTTGCCAGGCACAGAGGTGAGACTGTCCCCGGCTCATCCATTTTCCCCTTCTTGAAAATGGGGGTTATATTTCCCTTTTTCCAGTCATCAGGAAGTTCACCTGACTGCCACGATTTTTCAAATATGATGGGTAGTGTCTTAGCAACTTCATTTAGTCTATGGGGGGGAGTCTAGTTGGAGGCCTGTATCTAGTGGAGTGCCTCAAGGGTCGGTACTGGGACCAGTATTATTTAATATATTCATCAATGATTTAGATGAGGGAATTGAGTGTACTATCAGCAAGTTTGCTGATGACACTAAGCTGGAAGGAGTGGCCGACACGCCAGAAGGCTGTGCTGCGATCCAGCAAGACCTGGACAGGCTGGAGAGTTGGGCGGGGAATAACTTGATGAAATATAACAAGGGAAAGTGTAGAGTCCTGCATCTGGGCAGGAACAACCCCAGGTTCCAGTATAGATTGGGGAATGATCTGTTAGTGAGCAGTGTAGGGGAGAGGGACCTGGGGGTCCTGGTGGACGACAGGGTGACCATGAGCCGACACTGTGCCCTTGTGGCCAAGAAGGCCAATGGCATCCTGGGGTGTATTAGAAGGGGGGTGGTTAGTAGGTCGAGAGAGGTCCTCCTTCCCCTCTACTCAGCCCTGGTGAGACCTCATCTGGAATATTGTGTCCAGTTCTGGGCTAAGTTTAAGAAGGACGGGGACCTGCTGGAGAGAGTCCAGCGCAGGGCAACTAAGATGATTAAGGGAGTGGAGCATCTCCCTTATGAGGAAAGACTGAGGGAGCTGGGTCTCTATAGTTTGGAGAAGAGGAGACTGAGGGGTGACCTTATTAGTGTATATAAATATATAAAGGGGGAGTGTCACGAGGATGGAGCCAGGCTCTTCTCAGTGGCAAACAATGATAGGACAAGGGGAAATGGGTACAAACTGGAACACAAGAGGTTCCACTTAAACTTGAGAAGAAACTTCTTCTCAGTGAGGGTGACGGAACACTGGAACAGGCTGCCCAGGGAGGTTGTGGAGTCTCCTTCTCTGGAGACATTCAAAACCCGCCTGGACACGTTCCTGTGTATCCTTATCTAGGTGTTCCTGCTCCGGCAGGGGGATTGGACTGGATGATCTTTTGAGGTCCCTTCCAATCTCTAACATACTGTGATACTGTGATACTGTGATTTGGCAGCTCCTTCAGGACCCACGGATGGATTTCATCAGGTCCCATGGACTTGTGCATGGTCAGGTTCTTAAGATGGTCTTGAACCAGATCCTCTCCTACAGTGGGTCCAAGGTCTTCATTCTCACAGTCCCTGCATCTACCTTCCAAGACTTGGGTGGTGTGGTCAGAGCATTTGCCAGTGAGGACTGAGGCAAAGAAGGCATTAAGAGCCTCAGCCTTCTCCAAATCCAGGGTACATAAAAACATATGTATGATTGTGTTTGTAAAACTATGCTAAAAATATATATTGTCATTTCACTGTTATTTATATGATATGTAAGGGCTAGGGGTTTTTCCATACGGTGGTATATGTTTTTTTGCCATTACACTTAGAATCTTAATTTAGTCATTTTTTTTACTGTGTATAATTTAAAGTCCCTAGTTTTACAGTGGTTAAGGACCTTCGGAATTGCACCTTCCACTTGTTTACTGTATTGTATTTCCTCCCATCTCTTGGAGGCATGCATATGTTACTTCTCATTTAAGGCATGAGATATGGATTCTACTATTACGTATGCAATATTTGACACAATCAGGTTCTAGTCTGTAATAGGAATATTTTGCCTATGTAGCAGTGTATCTAATACATAACAGAAATTATCTTGTGCACACTTGATTTAACATGATGCCTCACAAGAATTTGGTGTCTGATTGCACTAAAATGATCGGGTTTTAAGCAGGATTGTGGAGAAATTAAAAAATGACAAATCTCAAACAGCTGACTCCAATTAGTAGAAATAAGTAAAAATGCTTGCATCTTGTCTTAGTCAATATTAGTTTCTTTATATATTTGTAATTATAAGAAGAATCTTTTTCCTACACCTTTTTGCTAGACCAAAAAGCATTAATTCAGAAATTGTAACTTTAAAGGATGAGTCAATGATTGAGACTGTTTAAAAAACATTGATTTTTCTATGTACAAGTGTCTTCCAAAATGGCTCTGTGTTTTGAGAATACAGTTATTGCAATATCTTGGTATTTTCTTCTTTTCAGATCTGTTACTCATCATTAAAGCATTGGTGAATCAGGAATGAAATTACTACTTTTTCATGTAAGCTTAGAGGTTTGTGTGCCAAATCCTGAAAGTCTATGAAGACAATTTGTCAAAGTTTTGTAGTTTCTGGTGGGCTATCTCTTAGCAGCACAGGATGTAAGACTAATTTGAGGGAGGGAGAGGGAAATAAATAAAAGAATTTGCAAACCAGTACACCTAATCTCGTAATGAACACAAACATTTGCTACAAGTCTGGTACTGCAAGGTCTTCTTTAAACTCGGAAAACTCAGATTTTATGTGAACATATTGGAATGTATTTGAAAGGCAAAGTGTAGAGTTTCCTTTTTGTTGGTACCATTTTTACACTGACAGTAATGTGAAATGTATTAATATAAAGTTACTTCTTTCTTGAAATCATAGTAGAAAAGTGTTGACCACAGTTTGAAGTCTCTTGCTTCACACAGGCTTACAGCATGCCTGACACGGAAGTGCGGCTGAAATAGGGTGAGGTTGGGAGCAGATAATAAGTAGGCTAGGTGTAGTTTAGATGTCTGAGAAAATAGAGACAGGTAATGGAGAATGAGGGACTCTGGTGCTAGCATGTAAGGAAAAATGGTATGCAACAGAAGAGTGAGGGAGCATAACAGCTCAGTTTGGGACTGGAGGAAGGAAGAGAATAGACTGTCTAGAATCATAGAATCATAGAATAGTTAGGGTTGGAAAGGACCTTAAGATCATCTAGTTTCAACCCCCCTGCCATAGGCAGGGACACCTCGGTCTAAAACATGTCACCCAAGGCCTCGTCCAACCTGGCCTTGAACACTGCCAGGGATGGAGCATTCACAACCTCCCTGGGCAACCTATTCCAGTGCCTCACCACCCTAACAGGAAAGAATTTCCTCCTTATATCCAATCTAAACTTCCCCTGTTTTAGTTTTAAACCATTACCCCTTGTCCTGTCACTACAGTCCCTAATGTAGAGCCCCTCCCCAGCATCCCTGTAGGCCCCCTTCAGATACTGGAAGGCAGCTATGAGGTCTCCACGCAGCTTTCTCTTCTGCAGGCAGAACAGACCCAACTTTCTCAGCCTATCTTCATACAGGAGGTGCTCCAGTCCCCTGATCATTCTTGTGGCCTTTCTCTGGACTTCTTCCAACAGTTCCATGTCCTTTTTATGTTGAGGACACCAGAACTGCACACAGTACTCCAAGCAAGGTCTCACAAGAGCAGAGTAGAGGGGCAGGATCACCTCCTTCGACCTGCTGGTCGTAATCCTTTTGATGCAGCCCAGGATATGGTTGGCTTTCTGGGCTGCAAGCACACAATGCCAGCTCATGTTCATTTTCTCATCAACCAGCACCCCCAAGTCCTTCTCTGCAGGGCTGCTCTGAATCTCTTCTCTGCCCAGCCGTACCTGTGCCTGGGATTCCTCCAACCCAGGTGTAGGACCTTGCAGTTGGCATCGTTAAACTTCATGAGGTTGGCATGGGCCCACCTCACAAGTGTGTCAAGGTCCCTCTGGATGGCATTCCTTCCCTCCAGCATATCAACCGAACCACACAGCTTGGTGTCACCGGCAAACTTGCTGAGGGCGCACTCAATCCCACTGTCCATGTCAGTGACAAAGATGTTAAACAAGACTGGTCCCGACACTGATCCCTGAGAGACACCACTCGTTACTGGTCTCCAGACGGCCATTGAGCCGTTGACCACAGCTCTGTGTGCAGCCATCCAGCCAGTTCTTTACCCACCGAGTGGTCCATCCATCAAATTGATGTCTCTCCAATTTCAAGACAAGGATTTCATATGGGACAGTGTTGAACGCTTTACACAAGTCCAGGTAGATGACATCAACTGCTCTACCACTGTCCATCAGTTCTGTAGCCCCATCATAGAAGGCCACCAAACTGGTCAGGCAGGATTTCCCCTTAGTGAAGCCATGCTGGCTGTCACCAACCACCTTGTTGTTTTTCATGTGCCTTAACATGCCTTCCAAGAGAATATGCTCCAAGATTTTGCCAGGCACAGAGGTGAGACTGACTGGTCTGTAATTCCCTGGGTCATCCATTTTCCCTTTCTTGAAAATGGGGGTTATATTTCCCTTTTTCCAGTCATGGGGAACTTCACCTGACTGCCGTGATTTTTCAGATATGATAGACAGTGGCTTAGCAACTTCATTTGCCAGCTCCTTCAGGACCCGCGGATGGATTTCATCAGGACCCATGGACTTGTGCACGTTTAGATTTTTAAGATAGTCTCGAACCAGATCTTCTCCTACAGTGGGCCCAAGGTCTTCATTCTCACAGTCCCTGCATCTACCTTCCAGGACTTGGGTGGTGTGGTCAGAGCCTTTGCCAGTGAAGACTGAGGCAAAGAAGTCATTCAGAACCTCAGGCTTCTCCAAATCCTGTGTAGCTAGTTCTCCCGTGAGCTTCCTGAGGGGGGCCTATGTTCTCCCTAGTCTGTTTTTATTTGCTATGTACCTGTAGAATCCCTTCCTGTTATCCTTAATGTCCCTAGCCAAGTTTAATTCTAACTGGGCCTTAGCTTTCCTAACCTGGTCCCTATCTTCCCAGTCAATATCCCTGTACTCTTCCCAGGATGCCTGTCCTTGCTTTCACTTTCTGTAAGCCTCTTTTTTCATTTGAATTTTCCTCAGCAGCTCCTTATCCATCCAAGGAGGTCTCCTGGCCCTCCTGCTGCACTTCCTTCTAGTTGGGATGCAACACTCCTGAGCTTGTAGTAGGTGATCCTTGAATATCAACCAAGAGTCTTGGGTCCCCCTGCCCTCTAGGGCTATATCCCATGGAACCTTACTAAGCAGGTTCCTGAAGAGGACAAAGTCTGTTCTCTTGAAATCCAGGGCAGTGAGCTTGCTGCACGCTCTTCTCACTGTCCTGAGGATCTTAAATTCAACCATCTTGTGATTGCTGCATCCAAGGCTGCCCTGTAGTGTCACATTTCCCATGAGCCCTTCCCTGTTGGTGAGCACGAGGTCAAGCATGGCACCTCTCCTTGTCGGCTCCTCTATTACTTGCAGAAGGAAGTTGTCTTCCACACGATCGAGGAACCTCCTGGATTGTTTGTGCTGGGTGGTGCCGTCATTCCAACAGATGTCAGGGTGGTTGAAGAAGGCATGAGGTAGGCTAGTAATGGGAGGTGAGCATTTTAGTTTGCTCTGTTCATTTTTCAGGAGCAAGTTTTTGTATTTTTTTTTTCTCCCCAGTAAATGAACAGTGACTTTTGGAAAAGAAAAACAGAGTAGGGCAAATTATTTTAGCCTCACTTCCTGTGGAAGCAAGATGCATCTTTCCCAAGTGTGTGTTTGGTGACCAGTTGTCCCTTTATCTCCATAATAACTTGAGTGCAGTGGTCAACTTCTAACGTATCTTACAAAGACTGATAAATTCTTACAAACTTTGAGAAAACAGATGTCAGAGTAGAGTAGAAAACTTCTGTAAATGTCCCCTGGAAGGGCTACAGCCAAAGAAAAAACTACATCATTAAACTGCACAGTATTAACCACTAGAGAATGGGGAGCAAAGAGAGAAAGAGTAAACAATAAGCCAGCTGGCTCATAAAATGCCTGCCATAAGAGAAGGCTTCAGTTAGTTTTCATTCTTAGACTCCAAAGTCAATCAACCATGAAAAACAAATCTTTAAGAGACCAAGCTTCATTAGTTCCAGTAGTTTACTGAATGATGTGATTTAATTGCAGCACCACCTAAAGCAATGCTATGCAGCCCATAGTCTGCAGATAATTGATGGTCAATAAAAATTAAAAGGAATCTCAAAGAGCAGGTCAAAACCTGAAATTCCTACACAGCCATATTCTCCCATACATATAAGCAAAATGGAAGAGGAGAATAAAAATTAGGATAAACTTTTAATTTTTATTTGTCTCTACAAGAAGGCCATTGTGCCTTCTTTAGCGTAGTAACCACAAGGTAGTCTACGAGTCTGTTTTTCTTCCAGTTAAAAAGGTTGAGAAATATAGTGGTCTAGAGACCACAGTGAGAGAGTCAGCAGTCTGGTTGTTGTAAGAGACTGTATGTCCTTTTTCCTTTATCACCCTATTTAGGTAGTGTAACTGAAAATGCTGAAGTGTATGTAATTTGCTTTTGTCCTTCGTGAGAGCATGGCCTAAGTGAGCCAGAGTCAGCCATCAATTTGAGCTGATAGTTACTATCATCTTTTCTTGATCCTTCACTGAGCATTAATCAGAAAAATCTTTCTATTTTCTGAGACTTTACTATTTTTTCTCTTAACATTAGAATGGTTGTTATAATATTCATGATTATTTAAGAGCTGAGAGCTCTCTCGCTCTCTCTTCCTTTTAATATGGAACATGTGCATATTGTGTTTCTGTGCAGAACTCTTGCCATGACTTGTTTTTATTCTAAGGGAAAAAAGAGATCTTGAACCTCAGCTTTCTCCCAGCCTGCCTCTCTGACCTTTCTTGGATTCTTACCTGCAGGCCTTTTTTTCTCAAGCCCTAGTACTTCTTTTGTCTCTGAAAATCCTCTCTTCTTTGCCTGAACTGGATATAGGAATCAGGCCATGGTACTGTATGTGTATTAGCAAATAACATAGACATACAAATCCACACCTGTGTTTTAACAGCTTTTGAAAGTCTTTGGTTTTGTTTTGTTTTGTTTTTTCTTTTCAGTCAACTATTTACAGTATAATACTCTTTTGTTTCTGTATGTATGATTCCAGTGTTTAATGTAAGTTAAATGCATTTCAGTCATAAGGCAATACACATCTTTGGTAGAACATAGTAATCTTGGTTAATGGTTCCTAACATGAGTAATTAAACTGTTACTAGGAATAGACAAGAGGATGTCTAATTCTGCCACATTTGACTTTATTATTATTATTTTCAGTTTTAATGCAGCTATGAGACATTGTCCTGAAATTGTTAGGAAAGTTGCAATGCAATTTGTGCATGTTTTATATTTTGAAATGAGATATAAAATTTATACTTATGCATACTCAATTTGCTATTTATTTTTTTGCTTTATTATTTGCTAATAATTTGCTATTTATGTTGTGCTTTTAGGCACAAAAGGGAGTAATAATATTTTTGAATTGTTATTTTTAAAACTTTTTCTTATGATTTATATAAGAGTGTTTTAACCAATTAAATATTAATACGGAACACTTGCCTGTTCACTGTAGAATTCAGTGTACTGTTGCTCTTTAAAAGCATTTAAGAGTGCATTGCAGTTTTTCTTCCACAGTCTGCACATTCAGTTTAACCTGTAAAATTTTAAACACAAATCTGATGGAATGACAAAAGATGCTTGAAGTAGAGCTGCTCTTTTGCTCTCTTTTGTCTTCCACATTCACCTGGATGAAATCTGTTGCTTTGGTAGGCTGTTCTGTGACATGGTCACTAAAATATTGGCAATATCACAAGTGATTCAGTGAAGTCTAAGTCGGTATTTCCTGCTGTAGTCTCAGTTGTTTGCAGTATAGTACAGGGAAGTGGGCTTCTGCTGTGAGTGAAAGCCCACGACTTCTAGTTCAGAAAATACAGGTTTTTGCATAGCTCTTTCTCTGTCTAATGTAAGACTTTGAAGAAGAGGCTTAGTTCATAATTTTCAATTGCATAGATTGTTATATGCAAAGGTACTTGGAAGGTATATGTGAGAGATAAGCTCAAATTGATTTGTTGTGTTTTTAAAGGGTGTGTCCTATCTTGCACATCTTTATGCATGAGCCATAGGCGCCTCCTTTGGCTCTCTACCAAGCACTGAATAAATTATAGGACTGACATATTTTGTGCACAAAAAGTCTGCTTTATGAATGCAGCCTCAAGGATGGTTCCTATTTTCAGAAAATAGTACTACCCATCATCCTTCTTACTTTCCCTGGGTGGTGGGAGGAGAAAAATGAAAGCAGGATTGAAAGGAGAAAGGTGATGGAAGATGGATTCTTTGGAATAACAGAAAACAGCAAGATTAGTGTATTATTTTTAATATCGTTTATTGTGGTATTCTTAATAGTATTATTATTCCTGCTAACAATTCTAACTATTCCTGAGGGAGAAACAATATACAGCGTATGGCAATGCAAGATGCACCAGTGTAGTTCTATTTAAGGTGTGTTATTTTTCCTCTCTAGAATTAAAAGACAATTTTTCTTGATACTTAACTTGCAGTAAAATTCAGTTTGTTTGAAAATGATGAAACATTCTAACTTATGTTGAATACGTATAATAATATAAAAATGTCAGTTAGCAAGACCAGGTTCCCTAATGATATAACTTTTATTATGAGTTAAATTTAAAACTACATTTAGGAGGAGAAAATGAATTAACTTGAACTTCTCAAATGCAAGTCTTCTATTTTCTCCCCTCTTTCCAAGATGTGTTACTGTCCTGGGTTCAGCAGTAGCAGTCATTTTTCCTCCTTCTTAGTAGCTGTTGCAGTGCTTTGGTTTTGACTTTCAGCCTGGGAACAGCTCTGATAACACCGACGTTTTTACTTACTGCTCCAGTGTTTAGTCTGACCGGAGACTTTGTGACTCTCATGCTCTGCCAGGGAGGAGGGGAAGCCAGAAGGAAGCAGAGACAGGACACCTGACCCAAACTAGCCAAAGAGATATTCCATACCACAGCACATCATGCCCAGTACAGAAACTGGGGGCAGTTACCCAAAAGGGCCAGTGTACTGCGGGGTTGGACTAGGTATTGATCATTGCTCAGTCAGGCTGGGTATTATCGGTCGGTGAGTGGTATTGCATTCTCTTCCCTTGTTATTTCCTTTATTATTAGTGGTGGTAGCAGTAGTGGTTTGTGTTATACCTTAGGTACTAAACTGTTCTTATCTCAACCCATGGGAGTTAACATTCTTTTAATTCTCCTTCCCATCCCTCCCAGAGTGGGGGGAAGAAAAGGAGGAGAGTGAGAGAGACTGCATGGCTGATTTATGGGTGACTGGATTTAAACCACGACAGTTATGTTAAGGAGCATTCTAATCTTGCCATATCCAGGGACAGTCCAATTTTGTTGATATCTCTTGGGGTACAAGTCTATTTTCTCATTTATTTAATGAAAGAAAAAAACAAGAGAATGAGAGAGAAGTTTAAAAACGTGGAACTTGATGAAACAAAAGTGGTAAAATACTCATAGCAACAAAGAACTCGTTTTGGGTATGCAGGTTTTTTAATGGCAACTCACTTTGCATCCAAGTGGTTTTATGCACTTTTGAAGGTTCAAGGTCAGTCACTATTTGGAAGGGAAATAGTAAGAAAAGCAGAAAGGAACATAGATATTTCTGCATGAGTAATGCCCCTTCTAAGGCAGAGATAATCCGGAGTTATTCTGAAATAGTTCACTCATAATAAACAACTGTTTGAGCTTTCTGCAAAGCTATGGCAATCTGTTCTTGTTCAATCACATTAGCTTCTTGGTAGTGATTGAATCAGATTTATTTCCTAAAATGCTAGGCATAAGTATGCATACTTAGCCTTTCCTGTGTCCAAGGCATTACTTTCTTTTTTTTCAGCAGCTGTGTCTGCAGCACTGCCAGTGGCCAAACAGCAAACACAGGACTTGAACAACAGCTAAGATATTGTAATTGCATTTTCAGTCAATCTGTATAAGTTGTAAGCGAGATGAGAAGGCATTTTCCTTTAGCAAGCAAAGCTTGATGCACAGGTTTAGTGTAAAAATAATGTCTCTTTTATATTTAAAATTATTCTAAATTTTCACTGCCATTTTTAGTATACTGAAATACCTGCAAACAGATAATTGATAGCAAGACTGAGCTGGTTTTTTTATGGCAACATCAGTGACAAAGCTGGATAGGCTCCAGTCAGAAGACTCGACTCATATGATCTTTGTGAAGGAGCTTAATTTTGTAATCAGTAGTTAGTTATGAGCATTTCTATAAGAAGATATCAAGATGTGCAATACATGGTGGTTGTTTGGGTTTTGTTGGTTTGGTTTTTTGTTTTTAATGTTGCTTTTAGTTCAAAATCAGGTTATTGGGGTTTTTTTGTCCTTCTGTGTTTTTGTTAGAGGACTCAGAAGTTTCTAACTAACTAATGTAATTCTGTGGGAGAAGACAGTATAATTCCTGAGCATCTACCTTTCAAAAGCCTGCTAGGATTTCAAAAGCTGTAGAGGTTAGTTTAGTTTAAATTCATTGTCTTATACCTTCATTGTTTTACACACATTTCTGTGTACCCTTTTACCCAGTGTGGTCTCTGGGAGAATAAGGGCATGAAATATTATAAATTCAATTTTTCATTGCTTTAGCATGGGAGTAAGACACAACTTAGAAGCAGGTCATTAATTAATTTAATGTGGCTTGCAGCTTGGAAGAAAGTGGGAGTACAATGTTTTATTAACATAGCAAAAAGAAACCCCAGTTGTGTTTTTTATTATTGCTAATGATAGCTGATTTATTTGTATAGGGCATAAATACCTGAATATTTGAAATAGAGTAGAGGTAAACATTCTTTGATATTGTTTTAAAAAGACAATGTTTCAGTTTTTGCTTTGCAACTTAATTTTTATCTTGACAAAAGTTGGAGGCATTTTGCCACAGAAAAAGGTTTTTTTTTCATCTCAGCATTGGCTGCTGTTGTCTGGTCTTCTTTCTGAGGTACTATCTCTTCACTATTGAGTGTTTTTTTATATTAAGAATATAAGACCATGTCTGACTGTGTAGGGAAGGAGTGAAGCTGTATCATGTACCATGAATATATACATGTATACGTGACCGTTTCAAACTGTTAAAACTCACATTAAGTTGGTGGATTCGATTTGTAACCAGGAACTGATAGATTATTTTCATGAAATGTTGCTATTAATTATGTTAGGATTCATAAATTACTGTGTTACAGGTAGAGAAGCCATTGAGCTGAGCATGAGCGTCATTTTTCTTAGCCAAGGAGAAACTGCACCTAGATACATTTGGATAAAATATGACTTGGTCTGCACTACTGCTTATCTTGTAAAAATCAGCCTTTTAGAGCTAGCATTAACTTTGTGTATGTTAGCAGATACCTCCTGAAAAACAGCTTTTTTTTTTTTTTTCAGATTCAGATGCATTACTTGAGATAAATACATTACTGTTGTCAAGCAAAATTTCTATAAAGTTAGACAGTTTAGAACTGATACCAGAGTACCATTAGGTTATGTCATTTTACTGTTTCAGGTTTATGACAGGTTTTTTATTGGTCTGTATATTTCTGATTTCAGAGACAGACTGTCTAACTGTTTCTTCTGTCTGAAATTACATCATTGTCCCCATTCAGGAGGCTGCATGGCTTTGCCAGAATATGTCAGTTATTTGCTCTTTCTGTGACTTCAAATACTGTCTGAGTAATAATCCAACTTTGTTTACCAGCATCCTTAAGTAGGTGATAGAACTCTTGGGAGACTTAAATTTCCAGAAGGTTTTATTTATTTTTCTTTCTGCTTATATTGTGTACTTCATAAGTGCACAATCTGAAATGTTTTGAGGGTTTTTTTAATAATAATCATTCTCATTAATGTGCCTGGTGCTCTGCCCAAAACTCAATTTAATTGGTGCACTTCAGAAGTGGAAACAGTGCAGAGCAAACCAGCAGATTTTATCAGACATCTAGAAAATGTGATCTACAAGGAAAGACTGAATTTTTTAGATTGTTTAGCACAACAAGAGAGAAAATAGTCTTTTCAAGGTAGTTATTCTTTGATGATAATTTGACCTACTCCTAGGAGGGTGAACCATGCATTATTGGTAAGACTATTTGGGAAATAAATCTTTTGAAAGGAATCTTCTGATGGAAATTGTAGACTAGGACTTGAGAAATGTGTGCTCAATTCTTGTCTCTTTTGCCAAAGTGGCTTTGGGAAATCACTTTGTTCCACCAGCACTAACGTGTTAATATTTTTCCACTCTGTGTTGTTTATAAGGCTTAAACCAATTAGGACTTTGGCACTGGAGACGGAACTCCGGCATGCTTGAAGCATTTGATTCTAAAATTGCTCCAAACAAGCCTTATTCAGCCTCTGACTCTTCAAAATGTCTAAATTCACCTGTCATTTGATTTCAAAATTTTCCACTTGGTTTACTGGATTTCTGCCTTTCTTTTGCCCAGCACTGCGTCAGTCTGAACAAGTTACTGACTAAATCTTGCTTAAACTCACTTCGGAGCAGAAACTGGTGCAATTCCAAACTATTTCCTGTCATGCAGAGTCGCTCTGTACATCTGCGAGAACTCTAGAGACCCAAAATCTGTTTGTTTCAGGGCCCACTTTCATCTTGTTTCTAGTGTCTCAGACTTGCAAATTCATGCCTTAAAATTATGCTAGTTAGGACATTTCATTGAGCCTGGATTATTCAGCAGCCAGCCAAAACTATTTCAGCTCTTTCACTGTTGGCTATAGATAAAGAAGTGATTCTGGCAGCAGAGACTGACCCCAAGGTCTCCCTTCTGAGGGATTTAATTGATAAGTTAATGTAGTTGTTGGCATGTATGCCTAGGAACAGCCTCCTGTTACAGCACTGGATAGCCCACTTCAGAGGAGTATAGCTGTGTTCTGTACTTAGTGTTTGCTGTTGATCAGCAATATACATCTCTTTCCTCAGTGTGCAGGATCCATTTTGAGTTGTTTAAGCTGTCCAGACACTCCACATTAATGTTAGGCCACACTGTGAATTAGCTGTGTACCTGGCAGTCTCTCAGGTTTTAGCTCTCAGACTATGTACTCTGACGGTGGGTGAAGGGACTCATTATCTTGATTAAGACCTATAGACATTGTTATACAAATTAAAACATACCTACATACCTACCTCCCTCACCTATTTTGTAAGTAAAATCAAAGAGTAGAACATATTTGAAAGCTTCTCCATTTTAATTGCTATTGCTTCATTAGGATACAAGTGAATATTGTTTGGTAAATATGTTTTGTCTGCAGCATTTCAGAGGCTCATTACTCATGTGGTGCTGTATTACCATTTTTATTCCCTAAGAGCACAAAGCCTAAGTAGAAGAAAAAATGTTGCAGTAGTTTAAGAAGGCAGAGAGCTGGGTCAACTTTGTTCTCTATCATCCTCCTCAGATGGTATACTCCTCATATTATCCATCTCAACATTTAAACAAAAGCAGCAGCTGTCTCAAATTGAACCTCGTCATGATTAGGGTAATGCTGATTATGTACATGTTGTACAAGCTGTATATGCATGGATCCTAAACCTCCTTGGTTGTCACTATAAACTTCCCAGACTTCTGAGAGTCTAGAGCCATAGTTCTAACTAACTACAGCAAACTCTTCAGCATTAGGTGTTTTGCTTAAAAATGTGCTGGGATATTAAATCATATCTGTGTTATTTCACACCCAGAAGTGGGAGTTTCTGTATTTTTCTGAGCTGCCATTTACAAAATTTAATTTTCTGCTGTTTCTCACAATATAGCAGTTCACTGCCTGCCGTGCTGCCAAGAAACCCTAGAAATACAATTTACCTTGTAATCTGTACTGTTTAACTCTCCTGTAGAGGCAAATCATGTCTGATACCATTCATTGTGTCGTATTTAAGAACAATATGGATCTTCCCATAACAGTGATTTTTTCATTTTGTTTTATTTTATTTTTTTGGAGCCTGAAGTCCTGGTTGTTAATAAAGGGGCTTCTGAGGTTAATCCTGTATGGATTTTCTTAAGAATATAGTAGACATTTGTTTTTCATTCTTGAGATCATTAGAGCAGCATATGGACTACTTAGTGTAATTCCAGACAGTAATGCCTATTAGTAAACTACTCTTCCCACCTTTAGTTGGCTTTGTGTCTGATTTGCACTGTGTTTAAATATCCAACTCCTAAAAATGGATACACCATCCATAAAGTTGTTCTAGTGGGTATGGAATACAGCAGCCTGCATCCTAAGGAATGCTTATTAAAAAGAACTTTCTAGTTTCTTGCTTTCCTGTTTGCTGTTTTGTTTTACTGCTAGGTCACAAATCTGGATGAGGGCTGTAGAGTTCGCAGTACTGCATGTTCTTGAATGAATGCATGCAAACTGGTTTAGTAACTTAATTTTTTTTTTTAATTTTTTTTTCAATTTCAAGAGCTGTGGAGCTGCCCACTTGAAGGCTAAGACTGGACAGGTAGATAGAATGTTTGCTCAAGGTCTAGCCCACACCTCTTGAAAACTTGTGCAATTAAACATTTGATTTACTGAGAGACGCTTAGAAGAAATAGCATTTATTGCACACATGATTAGAACAAGGAGGTTTGATTGCAAAGGCCAGTATTTTGATCATTGAGTTAATACTTTTGGCAAGGGTTTATTTTAATGCAAAATTGACTTGTGCTTTGGTAAGGATAAAGTCCTGAGAGATTTTGATAAACTACAAACTAGAACTTATTTCTCATGATTCAATAGCAAGGACTGATCTGAAAACAGTAAACAAAAAGCTACGCTGATATGATTACTGCTAGACTGATAGCCTCTATTTTGTGGTGGAGGTTGTAAACTGTTGCTGCTATTTTTAAGAGAAAAACATTAAAGCTAGCATCTTTAAATGACAGACTCTTTGCATTAGAATGATAGAAGTAAGGCTTTGATATGGAAGTCATGACATGGTTTTATGCAGTCACTTTTACTAGCAGGCTTTGATAGCAGTGGCTTTCATTGGTTTCAGTGGCTTCCACTGTTCGGTTTCTGCACGTTTTTATTGAGCAAACTGAGAAGGGTTCATGTGGCTGACTCCCAGTATGCTGAATTGAATAGGTCTGTTTAATTAGTCAGACCTCTGAGCCTGAACTTAAATGAAGAAGTGCTCTAATTTCAGATCATGAAGACCAGAGAGGGAAGTAGTGATAACAGTGTTGGCAGATCCTCTCAGTTATTGTCTCCTGCCAAGGAGACAATAGGGGTAGGGAAATGTGCTCAAAGACATTGATATCATCAGCCATACACAGTAACACATCTAAGGGTTCTAAGAAAATGTTATCTTTTTCAGTCAGCTGCTCAATGCTTTGTGAGCTGTGCTGGGCACAGTGACCATGCTGGTTAACTACCCAGTACAATAGATCTCAGCATCCTGGCTGCTGCAGGACACTGAGCACCACAGTCTACCCTACCAGGCATCTCTAAGGACAGATTCAGGTTTTTCTTATAAACCTTGCATATTCAGCTCTCACAAACACAGCAACTTACTTGCCCTGGAGGTTCTAACTCTGGAGCACTATTACAGTGCTCCTACTGAGTTCAGTGGGAGCACTGTAATTTTTTTTCCGTAAGAGCAGATTAGTGGGCTATTAGATACAGTAGCTTTTACTGTATGTATTTATATGCTTTTGCTATTTTATTTTTTTTTGTGTGCCATGATTTTATAACATATTGTTTAGACTAATTTGGAATTTGTGGTTTTCATACATCTAAAAAAAGTCATAATATTTGCTATAAATAAACGTCATCTGGTTTATTTTGGCTCCTTTGGCTTCTGCACATTTGTAACAGTGTTAGTACTCCCCCTCTTTGTGTAACAGATGATAGATAAAATGCTTTGGCTATGTAACAGTTTTGATGGTTCGATCCTATCTTTTGCTAATGTATATATGTCAGTAAACCATTTCTGTCTAAGCTCTGGTTGGGGTGGGACACAAGACTTTTTTAAAAAATCATTTCAGCTTTTTGAATTTTTAAAATTTTCATACTAAGGGCACAGAATATGTGGCTTCCTTGTCTTTTTCTTGTTTTTTCTAGGCAAGGGACAGCTTTTGTCCCCAAAATCTGCCATAGTCAGGCTCATTTGGGTTGTTGGTTTTTTTTGCTAATAGAGTCAGAGGTTGTAAACGACACTGGTACAGGGCTCAGTGGAACTTGACTGAAGTACTGTTGTAGGTATGAAGAATTTTTATGAGCTTACATCAGGCCTGTAATTATTTGAGTGCTCTCATTTGCCTCTTGTGCTGTATGGTATGAAGAGAATGATGTAAATCAGTTTAGTTGAAAAAGCAAAAAGAGTTTGCTTTATTTGTCTTACATGGATTTTATTATAAATCTTTCAAGTGTTTTAATTGTTTACATTCTCACTGGAAAAATGTTATTTACATTATTTGTTGTTCACATTTTTTAAATGTTGTTTACATTTTCACTGGAAAATGTTGTGAAGCGGCATTCTTTTATTTGTTCTAGACTGATGTACCACCCAGTGTTGGCTCTCAATTTCTAGCGGATGTGTGACTCAGTATAAAATTTTGTAGTCAATAAACATGCATGTGTGTGTACCCATGCATGTGCATATAACAGAAGTTTAAGAGAACAGTATGGCACAAAAGAAAATCAGTATATATATTTTCAGTATAATTCAAATAAGAATGTTTAGATTTTCTAGATTGGACAAAAATAAAATATGGCCGTTACCTAATCAAGGACCTTGCAGCTTCTACCTACTTCTACCTTCTACCTTCTAACCTTACAAGGAGCAGGTTAGAACACATAATGAACTTCCATAGATTTTTAAGTAATGCTTAAATGCATTACATAACGTCTGTGCAAGAGAGCTCAGTGAGGATTTCATTGTCTGCCCAAAGCTGACAGAGATGAACATGTAGCAACTTGGGCTGAGTCTGAAAAGGGGCACATAGAACACAGTTATAAGGTCCTTTATGTGGAAATTGACCATTTTCTTTCATTTCAAAAATATATGAGTTAGTTTCACCTTGTTAGTATTTTCATGATAATGAATAGCCTGTACTGTTTTGTATGATGTTTTCCTCTTAAACTGCACTACTACATGTCAGTATCAAGATAGCAAAGATTTCAGCAAGCTTTTCAAAATGCTGGTGACAAGAGATTCCATCATGCTGAGGGCAAGAGCCACCCCCCTGAGTATGTCATTTGACAACGGACAATCATTGCAAGGACAAGTAAAACAAAAATTTGAACATAAATTCTGACAGTCACTTCCTTCCGAGACTGTATTTTTTCATAATTTTTAAGATTATTTCTTCAGGCCTAAATTTTCCAAAAGACTCAGAACTTTGAAGTTTCATTTTAACAGATGAGTTATGCTATAAAAGTGGCACCTGTGAGTAGGCTTGTGACTTATATTTACTGCAGTTATGTGTTGCAGACTTTTAGTGCAATTAGGTTTTCTTCTTTTCACTCCTGGAGAAGCTCCAAACTAATAGAAAATAGGGTGTTAATTTTCTGGCTTGCACAGTCAGGATGGGATTGTCAGTGACTGTTCCATATCTGGAATGTTTACATTAACACTGCAACCTGAGTCACGTGCGTTGGAATTTTTATTTATTTATTTATTTATTATTGAAAGGCCCAATAAGTGTGGATTCCAAATGGTCACATGTTTCTCACTGTCTGTGATAAAAAATTTTACCTGGGTTCATTGAGAGGTTTTTCTTGCTATTTCTTTGATCTCATTTCTTATTTTCTCTTTGTCATCTGGGTCTTATTCCAGTATACTGAGTGATTTTCTGTGTCTGAGATAAGTTTTTGTGTCACATGAACTGTCTTAAGTGCCTGGTAGATATTACTGCCTTTCATCACTTCTTTTTTAATGTGATTTATATTACACCATTTCTCCACTCTCTTTGATAGGGCAATACAGTTGTCTACCACATCATTGGACTTTGTCTTATCTTTTGTTTAAACCCTTACAGTAATCTTCATGCTAACAGCTTTATAATTCTGATGCAAATCCAAATGATGACCAGCTATCATTCTATTCACATACTTTGGATATGCTGATTTGGTCTTAAAGAAAACTGTTGAATAGCTTTTTGTTCTGTATCTTAGGCATAGTAAAACCACAAAGCATCATATAGTCATATATGAAAGGAAATTAAGTTATATTAGCTTTAATATCCATAAATGTGCAGAATAAGCAAAGTATGGTATTGGATTGTTTTTCATGTTACCTGAAACTCATACTGGAATTGATAGAACCAGGATGAGAGTCCACTTTTGTCAACTGACTGTGAATCCAGACTCTGATGTGATTTAACCTGTAAATCTTCAGTTCCTAACACGGACACGAATGGTTATTTGTGCAGGAAGGAGGGACTGGACATGGGAAGTGCTTAAACTGCAGCCTGGTTCATCAGTGCTGCTCAGCTGTTTGTGCACAGATGGCAAGCAAGTCAAGCCTGAGCTACAGCAAATGGCTGGCATATCTCAGAGTTCACCAGAAACTTATTCATCTCTCCCTGAAGACACAGGCAAAGAGGCATAGTCAGCATAATCACACTGAACAAATTTGTCTGGATAGCCTTAGATATTTAAGAGTGTGAACACAAGTTCCTGCTGTTTGAGAGGTATGAGGAGGAACAAGGAAAGTGGCTCATTGCCTCATGTTCCCTTATCCTACAATTCAACATTAAGAAGTTAATGATGCTCATAGTAGAGAATCTGTGATCTGAACTTCCACTGTAAGATATTGTTAGAGATTTTTTTTTCTGTATTTGTGTATCTATATATACACACCATCATGAAGACTAATTTACTAACAAGAGAGTAATATAAATTCTAGTATTTCTAGAAAAAGTTAGTTGTCTGAGGACTTACAACTTTGAAGTCCTACTTCCTTTCTTAGTCTGTTGCTTCTCTTGCTTATTCTTAAATTGAATATAATTGATGCCTAGTACATCCTATTCCTTACTTAGAAAATGTCTAGAAATTTGTTTTCAAAAAAGCATCAATCAACACTGATGCTGTCCTTTTCACAGTCTAAAGACCAGTTCTGCAGACAGCACAGTCATGTATGCTGCTGTTCCTGCTCATTTCTTTCTGCGCTAACAGTATCCACAGACTGTAGCCATAGCAGCTGCATATCTTCCCTGGCACAGAACGGTTTAGGGTGGAGAACAGATTCTTTCCCCTTCGAATCACTTCAGAAATTTCTTGGCAGCAAGCCAGCTGGTTTGTTTTGTGCAAGTAAGGAGGTTTGATTTATCAGTACAGAAGTAATCATGCACTCTGCTGAATTCTATGAATTCAGTTTCTGTGTCCCAGACCAGTTAACTTTGTTATTTTCCTGCTCACAACAATTTTTTTTTAATGATGTTACTAAAAATTACAGAAATGTGCAAATTTCAGACAATATAGTCATATTACTTCATTTCAATTTATGAAATAGTTTGTGATATAAGTGTGAACTGGAAAGTGTTGGTCACAGACTAGACTGGGAAATACAGATTAAGAAATGCAAGATAATAAAAGCAGTGCAAAGAAACAACTACGCATGACAAAATTAAATTGCAATCCACAAATCTTACATTTCAGCTTGTTGGTTTTTTTTTTTTACTTCTGAAGTACAAGATCTATTAAACAAAGAAGCCTCAATATAAAAATATGATTTGTATTGTTTTCATATGTGCTCATTTCTTTCAAGTCAGTTTTTCTAAATTCTTAGTAAATTATTTGTAAAGGAAACTCTATGAAAAGTATTTTTTAAAGTAATAATGTAAGATGCCCTGTGATATGCCATAAAGCAAAATATTAAAAATCTTCTCAATTCTCTATTAAATCAGTATGGGATGTAACCCTTTGGCTATATTTACAATTTAAGAAGTGTGGGTTTAGCTATAAAAATGGTAACTTTTTCTATTTCTTATATATGAATGCATGTGCACATGTGTATATTATAGAGATACATTTTATCTCAGTTCTTAAAACCATGATGCCTGAATGTTTTCCATAATTCTGTGTTGACATCAGATATGTTTTATTATTCTGTCTACTCAGCAGAAAATTTATTTTATTTCTGTAGCATATTACTAGAAGCATAGTCAGCTGAAGACTGAGATTTGCTGTTCAGCCTGAAACTAGAGAGTCATGCAGAAAATAAAGGTATGGCCCATTTCAAAGATACAAGGGCAGATTTTTGGATGGAACAGGAAGCCAGAATGTTGATACAGCTTTCAAAATCCTTCCTTTTTCTTCAGCAGGATTAATCTTGTCCTGCTACAATCTGGCTTCAACTGTTTGCTGTATTTTTAGTTACCAGTCTTAGCCACATCCTCAAATAGCTCAGAGGTGGAGTTGTTTGTGTCTGATGTAAAACTGATACAGACTTGGCTGGTATTTTCATTCATGTTTCATAATGTTTCCCAGTGCATACATGAAGACAGTGCCTTTGGTGTTCTAGGAGATACTTGTGTTGCTGTGGAGTAGATCAGACACCAATTGTTTGAGACTAATGGTGTTCCTCATGTGACCATCAAGAAATAAGTGAAAACATTTTCATGAAAATGAAATTAGTTATTTACATTGAGCTGAAGAGAGTGTCACAGTTAGAAAGGTTCAGGAAGCTCTTTCTTGAGAGATACCTTAGGGGAAATCTGAGGGTAACTCTAAAGTTTCTCTCCTATTTGTGTTTTAAGTTTGTTGTACAGTCTTGTATGCCGTGAAGGCCCTAAGTGTACAATAGAAGTAGTGGTTTAGCTGGCCCTTTGAGAAAACAGTTAATTCAAAATTAGGCCATTAAAAAGCTTTTCAGACATCATTGGTGTAAAGCTTATGTCCACAAAATATAAACAATATATATGTAAGACCTTACAGGAAGCTTTTATTGATCAGTTAATTTAAAATGGGGACAGTGGGAAACAAATTACTGGCAAAAACTATGAAGGAGGATCATTAATATAATTTGAAACATCTGCTGTTAACTTCTGAAATAAGATTTTTCTTCTCTGTGAAATAATGCATGTTCTCAAGCATTGTAGGATTATCAATTCTCATATTTAGAAGATTGGAATGTAGTTGTTAATTTTGGTTCTGTGCCTCTGAGAAATACATTCAGCAATCCACACAATATTCCGACATTCTTGTTCCTTTAACTTTACGTAGGCATAAAATACTCCAAAATGAAACTGGTTGTTGAATGCAAGCACATTCAACTTTACCTGTGGAAAAGTTGAAACAAGTGTTATGATAAAGAAGGCAAATGTGATTTTTCTATGGTATATTTTATGATCAGGATTTCTATGTAGCTTTGCAACCATGATTAGATTTAGGAGTGTCTTGAATATAGATATAACTGAAATGTCATCTGTGGATTAATTTTGGTAATAGACTACAGCAACATTACAGGTAAGTAAAAGGCAGTGGTGAAATACCTGTTTCAGTAGACTCTTCAAAAGAAATTTTGTTAAGCAGTTTATACAAGATGGATTTTGGATAGGCCATCTGAGTTGACAGTTCTATAGCTAGTCTTCAGAAGAAAGTCCTGGGATTTATTTTATTTAAAAAGGTAAATCCTTCTATTATGATTCAGCCAATTGTTAACAGTCATAGAAACACTGAATTCTTGAATATAAAGGTGAATGATGTGGTATAGTAGAATCAAAAGCCTGGGTCCTCATTCTTGTTTTAAATGTTAATCCAGGTAACTTTCATTTTGGTATTTGAAGGTTAGAAGCTCTTACCTCATGTTCAAAAAATGCATCTTCCAGTGTCTTGTCTCCAGTGCCACTCCCTACACGTTCAAACACAGCCTTGTATTCCTGAAAGCATAAACAACCACCCAGTGGAAATGAGGTACTTTTGTATTCTGTGCAGCACAGGTACCTTACATTACCTTATCAATTAATCTACATTATGTAATCTTCCTGTATAGAAGAATCATGCAGAGATTACAGTTCTATATAAATCAAAAGTTAAAAGCATATAGTCAGCGAAAGAAAGAAAGATCATGTTTGTTCTTGTATTTCTTACCGTCATTTCCTAGAACTTAAAGTAATTTACTAATTTACTGAAGGCACTAAAAGAGACTTGACTTACTGTAGAATGACACATGACCTTTCACTCTCTTGGACAGAGAGCATTGAACTTCTTGTACAAATACTATCTGCCAGAGCCAGAGCTGTAAATGGAGCCAAAAACCTGAACTCTGATCCTCACATGGCTTCTCATTTTATTTCCAGTAGCCAGCTGGATTTGCTTTATGTGTTAATAGTGTACCTAAATCCATTAGTCTGATGCATCATCCTGGAATATTCTGCACAGATAAATTTGACTTTCATTTCTTATGTGTTATATTTCTGTGCAACTTGCTTTTCTGTGCATTTGTTTAGTTTTTCCTATAAAGTTGCAGTACAGTATAGGTCTAGTACAGTGGTTCCCAGATTCATGTATGTATCCCACCATCATAGTAATAGACTTCCTCTGGTACCACATTGACATGGTGACATGCTTCTAACATTCTGCTTATACACAGGTACAAATGTGCACCTCTAGCGCTGTTTCTTCTGTGGGAAAAGGAGTAGACCAGATATAATTTTGTTTTGTGTACTTACATGGAGGTAGCTTAAATAATATAGGTAGTCAGAATATCACAGTTAATTCAGTGTTGCATATTGATTAATCTTCAATGCACTAGGTGCATCAATATTAACAACTTCATCTACTTCTTTATCTACTTCTTTAATTCAATCACAGATTTAGAGAAAACTTTTCAGAAAGGCATTTTTTTATAGTACCCTAGCAATAAATCAGGTTTGCACTGATCTATGTCATGAATTGTTTGGTCAGCTCACTTTAAAATGGCTTATGCATTTGCTTCAAAATCTTGGAAGTAGGAGCTGTGAAGTAAAACTCAGTTTGGGGAAGGTTAATGAAGTAGGAAACATTTTGTTTATTAGAATGTGGTTTGGTCTTATTTAAACATCACTGTAAGAAGAACTTTGTATCACACTAAGGTGATAGTATATCTTATGTCTTTGTATCAAAGGCCTTTGATTCCATATATATCTTTATGGGATCTTTGTTATCTTCATTGGGTTTTTTTCTCTCTCAAATATGCTTTTGAGTTATGTGACTACTCTGAAACTTTGCAGATGTCAAAAGATGTTAAGTGTTTGTATTTTGGCTTTTTGTTCTAAGAAATTAGTTTACATACTGCATAGTAATCTGCAACACACTTCACTTGCTCGTAGTCATCTGCATTGGCCAGCAGGTGTAAGCCTTCTGGATGCAGTTTTCCACAGGTTGGATACAGCTTCTCTCGGTCATCTTTACTCAGCTCAGTGCCAAATGAATTAATGGTGATGATAAAGGCACGTCTGTCTGCCTCAAACTTAATGTGCAAAACAAAGAACAAAGAGGTGTTATTAGAGATCTCACTCTAAATTAAGATGGGATATAGGGGGAATCAGTAAGCTAAACTTCAAAGCATTAGAAACATACCTTATATTAAAAATTGTAAATCCTTATTTGCAAATAAGTGTTAGATTTTAACTAGAAAACGAACAGTATTTTGCAAGCACAGCTTTTATCCTGTTCACTGAAAATATAATCTCTGCTACTTCCTTATTTCCCAGTTTAGTTACCCAGGTGTTGACAACAGAAAATCTCCTCACACACCCTTCTGAAGTTATGAAATAAAGCTCTTACAAATAATGCAGGAAAGTACCAAGAATCAGTAGTACTGTTCTGGGTTAACTCAAAGTGCTGTTGAGAGCAAAGGCTGAAAGGAAATTCTGGAAAAAAAAAAAAAATTCTGAATGCACATATTTAAAATGACAGTTTAATACTGTGGAGGGTGCTGTTTACTTGCCAAGTTAAAGCTTTCAAGTGTTTCAAATACAAGTTAATTTTTAACCCATAGAATCAGAGGCTGTGTTTCTTCTCCCAGCTTTAGATGCCTTTAGTGTCTGTATTTTCCGTGCAGCAGTAGACTGAAAGTCATTCTGATGTCTAGATCTCAGGTTGTTCTTTTGTACAAGGCAAAATTTCATTTGTCATTGTTAGAGTATGAATTAAAAATATAATGGTAAATAAAAATAATCGCACTCAATTCAGTCTGATTTAAAGCTAGTCTTCTGAAATCAAAATTGACTACAGTTTTATTTCTTTATTACCTAGTTTCATGTTGTAAGAACAGCAGAGAACAGCTAATTGTAGACATTATGCAGAAGGATCTTCAAAGGAAGCATATACTGCATATCCACATTTTAGGCAGCTTGCAGAATTTCTCATGCTGTAAAATTCTGATCTGTTTTAAGCAGAAAGGTGCTCTCTTCTGTTGCATAAGACAACTGCAGTTGCAACACAGTTCTACAACTTCAGCAGTTAAGCACATATTCATAGATCCTACTCCTGTGTACTGGAACACACTGTAACAGGGACCCAGCTGCCCTCTGGCACTGACTTCAGAGTAAGGAAAATGAGTAAACAATAGAGAAATAATCAGAAGAAAATAAGCGTGCTTGAAAGGATTTCTAGATAATGAATAACAGGGTCAAATTTCACTTGCCTTATTAATATGAACAGGCATATCAACCCCAGTGAAATTGTTTGGAAGGACAAATGCTTGGTTTTTTTCAGCTTGTTAAAGCCATGTAGAATTTAGCTGTTAGATTTGTAATTTGTTGGAAAAAAGCATTCTCAAATGCAATTGCAACTAATGCTGGCAGGGCATACTGCTGGTGACTCCCAGTTTGAGAAAATTTGCAGGATCAGTCCCATCCATACAGATACATCAGTTCATCAAATTAGTGGCATATGAAGCTCTCCATAATGAGTAAGGCCATGAAGCAATTACTTTGTGACTTGGGATATTTGATTGCTGGAAGTAGAGGTGGAGTCACAGGATGACCATTTCCTAAATGTTCTAGTTTCCATATGGGAAACTGAAATAGCATGTTGGCTACTTGAGAATTAGCATGGGGTTCTGTAGTTTCTTGCACATTCAGGGTTAAACATGCAACATAGTGCATGTTCCCCACTCTTCCATGGTACAAGAGAGACCATCAGTATTTTCAGTGTGGAAGGTTGGCATTGTGACTAGTGGTCAAGGCGTTTGGGAGCCTCATCCTTACAGGGTCAGGATGGTAGTTTTACATATAAAATTACAAAATAAATAGTGAGCATTCTTTTGAATAATTAAACTTTGGCTTTTTGTGAATACAGCCATTAGCAATCTGCTGCATCTGAGTCTTCACACTATTAAAATGTTATAGAAAAAGAAATAATTTTCAAAAAGTTTATCCTCCTGGCTGATTGATGTTAGGTAAGGATTTTACAACATTCTTAAACTAAAGTTGGTAAGTAATCTACTCTCATCGTGAATTTCTAGCTAAAAAATGAACTTTCTGAAAAATCTTGAATCAACTGTGGAAGCAAGTCTTTAGCTCCACCACCAATCTCTTGATTTTAATTTTTTCAAAAAAGAATATTCAAAATTCTTAACTTCTGGTCAATTTAACTTGATTAAGAATATTTTTGTTAGAATATAAACTGAAACATTATGACCTGGTTAAATACAAAATGAAATTGCAATCCCTTGGTTTCATAAGATATAATTTAGGCTCATTCTTCCTTCAGGAGAGTGTTCCTAGGAGTATGATCTCTCCCTTATAATGCAAACTTTTAGTATGATGTCATCAGAGTGCAGGGAATTTTCCTCAGTTTTGCTTATCCAAAAAAAAAACAAAAAAAAAAAAAAAAAAAAAGAAAAAGACTCCTGGGGGCAAATGTGATCTGACTTTCTAACCATGTGTGATAAACCCCCGGGGGGGGGTGGGGGTTGGAGGGGTGGAAATAAAGAGATGAATGCCGAGAACTCAATTTTAGGAACTTTTCATAATTTCTGCATCTTTTATTACAGTAACAGATATAAATGTATCATTACTGCGCTGAAGGTATGATCTGGGTAGGAGGATGTTAGTAATTTTGTATGTCATAGAAGGAAAAAACCTATCCTGAGTAGAGACAAAAATAAAACATGGAGTGTCGGACTTTTCTGTATGATAGTAGTTTCAAAGGTCATTCAACTACAAATTCAACTGTTAATAGGAGAGTAAACAAACATAATAGTGCCATGACACTGAAAGATTATTGATTAGTAAATACACAATAATGACAGACCTTAGCTATCTCAAATTCAATTTTGAACTAGGAGGTGTAATAATAATTATTATTTTTTGTGTGGGTTTTGTTTGTTTGTTGGTTTGTTTTTAGTTTTTCTGCATAACAGAGAAATGCTAAGGGGCAACAGTTTGAGTGTAGTGAAAAATTTATTCTGTTCTGCTTTCTGTTACAGAAAAACATTAACTGAGGCCAACTCCTCTCCGGTAATGGAATAGCTGCACCTCTAGTTAAGAAATAAAAGTCATCCTAGGATAAAATCTCCATTACATCTTAGAAAAAACGGTTTTTATTCAGAGGAGAATCAAACATTTGACCAATTACATTGCAAATGGAAACAAGAGGAACAGGAAAAACAAAGTAACCTCATAATCAAAGCACTGTGGAGTCCTTTCATGTACAAAGACTGAATTTTTCTTACCTCAAGAATAGGTCTCATTATTTCTGCTGTAGAACCACCTTGTTTTTCACAAAATGTATAAAATGCCTCAAGATAAGACTATACATGAAAGAAGAAGAGAAATATTTTAGATTCTCCTTAAGACCTGGACCAGCACAGCACATTATCATGAACCTAATTTTTTATATATTTCAATTAAATTTGATAATTCTACCTATGAATTTAAATTCAGGTATGTGCTTAATTAACTTGCTGGATTTAAAGTTCAAATATTGAAATGCAGATGTCTTGTTACTACAATATGGGTTCAATTTTTTTCAAAAATTTTGAAGGACAAATATGTTTTCTTTGCTCTCTAAAGAAGGAACACTCAAGCTCCATTGAGCTTCCACTGCATAATGAGCAGATGGCTGAAGGAAACCCTGCATTTATACTGTGGAGGAGGGGATTTGGGAACAAGCCACAGCCGTTGGGCCAGCACTATGAGGATGCACAAACTAATCCCTACTGCTCTACGCTAAACCCTGGATTAGGACGAAACAAGAGAGAAAGCTTCTGTAATACTGGTCTGCAGAGCCCTCTGGTCTATTAAGGATTCTGGCTGTCATACCCATTTCAAAATACCTGTCAGGAAGGATCCTAAATATCTCAAAGATGCAGTACCCCCCTCCCATCCCCCAAAATACTGTCTTAGCAAACATTTATGTTACCAAAACACATTTGCTACAACTTCACACAATCTTGTTAAAAGAAGCTGTCACTAACTGGGCAATTAAGTGAATTTTAAATAGGGACATCTCAAGGGGAATCTGCTGCATGGGATTATGCATTAGGTTCTGTAGAGGGCTATTTGATAGTAGAGCTGAAACATAACTGATCACACTGACAGATGAAGCAGAGGAGAAAGGCTATATTAATAATTTAGAAGTGTTTGAAGAATGATCCCCCTGATACTTAGAAGAGTGAGAAGAAAAAAAAATAAGTGTAAATGTATGGTCATCCACACAGGATATAAGAATCAAATCTGTATGCTATCAAATGGAAAAAGAGTGTCTATTTTAGTAGTACCATGAAAGAATTCAAATACTTGGGCATAACTGGCGTTGTTTTGAATGAGAGAAAGTAGCAGAATATTTAAGAATCAAATACTGGCTTGGGAATTTATAAATATCACTTGTAAGACAAACAGAAAAATTTGTTTGTTTTCTCCTAGTGCAATCAGATCACTGTAAGAATAATTCCTGCAGTCTGGGGTGTCCATTGTGAAAGCAAGATAACAAAATAATTTGGAGAGAATGTGCTGGGATGAACCAGCAGCAGAATGAAATATGGATAGCCTTTAGAGACCATCCTACGAGTATTGACCTGTGTGCTAATATTTGTAAAGTACATTGAAAATGCATGGTACATGTTAGATGCATATCTTTACAGCAGTGTTCTGTAGCAGTGCCAAAGATAATTTAAAAAGGAAGAAAATTATACAAAACCCTTAGGTTAAAAAAAAAAAAATAGACTCAAAGCTATCAGACCTTTTCAAATCACGCCTGCCTTTTACAAATAAAAATCAATGTTAGCCAAAAGCCTGTCTAGGTTCACTTAGGAGCTAACAGTTCTCTGGCATTTGGTGGATAACTGAGTTATTTGTAAACAAATGGATCTGGATATTAGCCTGACATCTACAGCATTTTCTTTAACGAGGTATTAAATTAGAATTTGGATGCAGACCTAAAATTTGAAAACTCTCCAAACAGTGGCATAGAAATGACAAGAGCTGGATTTGATTTTTGGACTTGTCATCAGCCAGGTGACCATAGACAGCTTGCTTTATCTCACTATACTTCTGTTTCCCCATCCATAAAACAAGATTAATGATACTCATCTCCTCTTCTGAGACACTTTGAAAAGCCCCAAATACTACTGTTATGTTGCAAGAACTTGCCTTATACAGCTTGTTGCGCATTATTTCAATGTTCATTTCATCCAGGTCATTTTCAGACAAGCAGTCTTGAAAGAAAGCAGCTGAAAGCGGAGATAATTATATTACAGTATAAATCTACATGCTGATAATATGCATCTCTTGTCTATTGTCATTCACTAGTGTGTGAGTAATGATCTGAGGTTTCTGTTGTATAAGACTGATATAGCAGAGAGGAAGAGGAATCCTCTTGCTTTTCCCCTTATCCTCCTATTCCCTCCCCCCCCCCCCCGCCTTTTTAATGAGAATCTGCTGTGAAGGGAATCAATCAGTGCTACAGCCAGAGCCCACATCTCCAGAACAAATCAGATGGAAAATGCTAATGAAAGCCTTAATCTTCTCTGAAGTGTATGGTCTGGACATCACGAGATTTTCTAGTGAAGAACATGAGATACTTTTTATCTTAAATCATGCAGTCATTCTGCAATTGTTAAGGAGAATCTTCTTTCCCATTTTCCCTTCTCCTCTTTGGGCATGTCTGTAGTGGAGGAAAGGAAACAAGTTGTAACCAGTAAGGGGCAGAAGCCTTGACCTTGACCCTCTGTGCTTCCAGGTCCTCTGCAAAACTAAGTAGGTAGAAAGCTTTTGAACAGGGAGATAGATGACAAAGTTCATTTGTGCAGTTAGACTGCATAAAAATACTGTATTCATAACCAACAAAAGCATGACAATCCCTTACTGCTTCTAAGTTGTGCCAGTGGGACAGACCAGTGCTGCATGGCAGAGTGTTGTCTCAAACAGTGGCAATTAAAGTTGGTATTTAGAGCACCTGAGCCTGGCTGTGCTTTGTGGTCCTCTCCCTTCCTACTGTTCCAGCATCCAAGTTTCGGATGGACATTAGAGGATGTAGGTTTGACAATGAACTTTACTGTATCTTTGTAGATAAATGGCCCTTTAATTCATCCCATCTTTTTAAAGATCTGATACTACTCTCTGATTTTACAAATTTGTTTAGAGAAAAAAAAAAATAAAAAAGCTGGAAATTTACTTTCAGCTGTGTAAAAAGTGATTTGTAAAACCAGTTTTCTGCTGGGATTTCGTCTTCTAAAGGATTTGGTAAGCAACAGTTCATAGCTCACTGTGGTCAAATCACTGCCCTCAGAACTTTGTAAACACTGTTCATATCTCTTTCCATCCTTGTCTAGCTACATTTCACTGTATGGGGTGTTAGTGCCCAGGTGCTGGCAGCAGGGGCTGCGTGTCCTGTCCTGTGCTGGACATAACCAATTCCAGACAGTTCCAATGGACCCACCACAGGGCACAGCTGAGCCCTCAGCCTAGTGGGAGGTGCCTCTTAAGGACTTACATAAGGAAGAAAATACAGGATGTAAAAGGAGGTGTTAAAAAAAAAAAAAAAAAAAAAAAAGAGAGAGAGAGAGAGAGAGAGAAACTGCCTTGTACTGACTGTAAACTCCCCCTTCTCCTTGTGCCACTCATTGCCTCTCCAAAGGCATGGAGTGTAACCTGTAATGATAACAAGGTGGCAGAGGAGAGGAGCCTGGAGGAGTGGCACAAAGAAAGGAGGAAAGATGTTTTCCTTAAGTGTGTAAATATTTCTTTCTTTTCTGTTTGTTTCATAATGCCTGGATCAGTAATTAATTCTGCATATATTAATCAACAATAAATGAGGTTAATTTTGCCAAGTTGAGTCTGTTTTGCCTGCAGTAATATTTTGTGGGAGATCTCAACCTACAAGCTCTTTTCCCCATTTTGTCCCCACATTGTGGGGCCAAGCTACTATGCCTTCCTGAGAAAGCAGAACCCAGAAGTACTCAAGGTGAGGGCATACAGTGGTTTCATACATGTTAAATCTATCCACTTTCATCTTATTCTTGGTACCTTTCCCAGCACTGCCCCAAAGCTTGTTAGTTTTGGATTGTGTTGGGTGCTGCACCACACTGAGCAGAGTTTCATCCCAATTTCGGAATGAACATTCCCAACCTTGACTCTGTTTTGCTTTTATATTTAGTTTTTCAAAGTAGCAATTGTGTTTGAATCATGCCCAAATCCTAAGAGGGAATCCAGGTTCTACCACAACATCTAATATTTATTAGTAACTGTCCGCTATTTTTGAGTTATAAATGCAGGTGTTGAAATAAAAATCTAGATGCTCTAAATCAGTGGCTGCTTTGGCTATAAAAGATATTCATTGCACTTCTTTGTGTCTGCTACCCAAGGTTGATACCTATTAATAAATGTTACTAGAAAATGTCTTGAACGTCACTTTAGAACTGCTTGATCCATACTTTGTGTTCCGTGTTACTGAAATACAGCATATTCAATGGAAAACGTTACTTCATCTGAGATATCACTAAGAATATAGGATGAGTAGTTTCAAGAAGCAAATAAGAAATAATTTAGTGCTCTTACCTAACGGTGTGTCAACCAAAATTGCATTGAACAGCTCAGTGGGGTTTGAGGCAATGCTGACTGCTTCCATTTGCTCAAAGCTCCCCAGTGGATGGCACTTGGGAACCAGTTCAGCTATGGGCCGCTGATGTAATGTGCCAGTTATTAAAAGGATTATGTTGTCAATCATATAGCTGTATCTATTTGAAAGAAAAAAGATATGTATCTTTAAGATGAATTTCCCTTTGAAAAAATACAAAACCAAGAGTTTTGAAAAGTAGCAAAAATACTGAAGTCAGAAACAAGCACAGTACTTGCAAGTTTGTACATTCACTATGTATCAAAATGTAAATCACCTGAGCTAGCAGCTTCTCAAGTTTGGGATTTTGTTGTTTCCTATAGACCATCTGGACAGAGAAATGCGGGGGAATCTCAGCACTAAAACTGCTGAGTTCATGCAGGGCGACCAATCTTGGGGCTTTCTTCTCACTCAGCAATAAACATCCTCCCATGAGGAAACTAAGACCAGGTTCTCACAGATTTCTTCTTTATTGCTAAGTTTTCTATCAGCTTCTTACTAGTTTTACTGTTGGAGAGGACAATGACAAATTTGTCAGCGACTTGGAAATGGGAAAGCTATTCCCTTGGATGCTTAGAACAAGGATGCCAGTCTTCAGCTTGTGTTGTTGATTCTCAATGCAGCTAGAGACATAGGAATTAATATGATCTCACACAAAACCTGTGAGGGGGCTTAAGGATCTGGTGAAGTGCAGATCAGTGATTTAATAATTGTGCTAAATATCTTAAACTAGTGTCTCCATTATTCAAAAAACAACAGTGTTCAGAGTTTGTGCCTATACATGTACACATGCGTGTCAGTCAGTGTGAGAAAAGAGCTTTCATAATTTTCCTATTTTCACTTTCATATCCCTGAAGCAAATCGTAAACATTGTATGCCTACTGGTCACAGCTCTCTGAGGACAGTGTTTAAGCTCCTGTTGATATATGAGCCTAAAAGTGCTCAGCTACACTTGACACAAAAAAAAAAGAAAAAAAAAGGAAAAGAATAATGGTACTTTATTTTGCTGTTATGATACAAAACCTCCTTGAAAGTAAACTGGCCAGTCTAGTGTTCTTGTTATAATATATTAAAAAGTTAAGATAAGGGGAGTGAGCATCATTGAGGTAAAATATCCTGCTGATATTTCACTAATCCATGCTGGTAGATCCCTTTTCCTAAAGTTGGTTAAACCATTCATTTACAAGTTTTATTTGTTTATGACTGTATTGAGACCAGAACTTTCTATTCAGCTGGCATCGAACGGCACTTGTACTTTAAAAAAGGTACTTGAATCTTAGTATCTTGCAAGACACAACTGTTTTTAATGTTCAGATGGTATGAAAATTATGGTAGGTGTATGATGTGTCATCTTTCCCCTTTTAAAAAAGTCTTAACTTGTCATGCCTGAGAATTAAACCACTGCCTTGTATATCGTGAAACTGTTCATCTTGCAGGAGTCACCCCTACAAAGTTAAGTTTTGCAAGGTCTCTGACTTAAATGATGTTTGAAAATTAACACCATTTTTCTCAATCTCTTCCACTCCTCCTGCCACTGAATACAGAAAAAAGTCTGTTTGTGTTCTTTAAAATAAGTATTTGCAATAACAACAGGTCTTCATATGTGTATCTTTTCATAACTTATATTAGCAAATAAAGTATGTAAATATTGCAGTATCAGAGTAATTTTGCTATTTCTGAAACTTGATGGAAATTCCAGTACAATACATTTACACTGTTTTAACTGGTAACTGTGTGGTCTTTGAGTCTGTGTGGTGAGCTATGTGGTAATATTACTTACGTAATAAAATTCAGAAATGTGGCAAGTGGTTCAAAAGCATGGTTTCTGAAGTAATGAAATTCTGCAAGTAGCTTTGCTTTCAGTTTGTCATCGATGGTGGAAATAGTGAGAGGGCCAGTTTCGTTAGCCAAGAAGTTGCCATAGTCTGTAGTCTGCAGATGTAACTTCAGATCTGGAATTAGATTCAAGGAAGACCAGGAGAATAAATTGTCATTATTATTGCCTACGAACAAAATAAACTCATTTTAAATATTAATTTCTAGCATTATACTTTCAGATTAAGCAACTGTTTATCAAAAAGATTTGGGCATACATTCAATATAGAGTAAATGCATAATTAATGCATTTTTGTACTGCCTTCTACCAGTAAGAGTTACTGCATGCCACAGGAAAGCACAAATAACTTGCACCTTTGTGTGAAGTTTCACCAGCAGCTTTCATTTCCAGCCACAACAGGTACAGTGTTAGTTACTTCTGTCCCTAGCCCTTTCCCAGTCAGGTTGGTTCAGTGCTTTGCTTTCACTGATCTGCACCATTATAATACATCGGTTGTTTTGTCTCCTGCACTCCTGTGCACTGTTATTCATTGATAGGAATTGTCCTTTAACTTTGTTAAGGTCTTGATTTTTTCATATGAAACATTTAAATTTCAGTTAATATTACCAGCTTATATTATCAGGCTGCCTGAAGAAGAAGAGAGAACACATCTTGCCTGGCTCAGATTCTGGGCTCCAAATGGCTTCTGCACTGAAGCACTTGAAACAGCAGAGTTACACCCTCTTAGCGTTTCTAGTTTGGCTTTGTTTGGTTTATGGCTTCAACTACCAAATCCTATGAAATTATTCCAGAAATTTGGGTTAGCGTGTCATATCCTGTCTGAGCTTCTGACCCTGGTAACTGAGGAAAATATGTTGCTTGGGCAACAAAGTTGAAAGACACTTTCATAATATCAAAGAATTCATTTGACACATTTCCTCCTCTAGCTGTTTTCCACCATGAAGCAAAAGTAAGAATTTGAATTGGTTCTTAGGGTTCAAAGCAGTGTAACATTTATTTTTAGAAAAGCCCCTGCTATATTGCATAATTATTTTCAAATGCTATATTAAAACTGCTGTAAATTGTAGATTGGGATAATATTATGTGGTTTGGGCATTCATAATGTTTAGATTTCCAGGTAAAACCTGGATATTTAAGGAAAAAGACAGCAACACTTCCACTGACTCAAATAAGGGAAGTCAATATGCAGTTATTAAGGTCTGCAGTTATCAGTATCGTAGCTACGCTTTCCTGTTTCCCCATGTGTATTCTTTCTTAGCATGCAGTAAGGTTACCGACACTGAGATGCAAAGCAAAAGAACTAGTACACTGCAAATTCAAACTTCTGCCTTACTGAGATAGACAACCCTCAGAGTTTTCTGTTCAGGTTGGTTGCCACTTGAACTCACTATGCTAGTTACAGAATCATCTAGTGGTTTGGATTGGAAGGGTCCTTTAAGGTCATCTATTCCACCCACCTTTGCAATGAGCAGGGACCTCTTCAACTAGATCAAATTGCTCAAAGCCCTGTCCAACATGACCTTGAATGTTTCCAGCCTCTCTAGGCAGCCTATTCCAGTGATTGACTTATTATAAAAAACATCATCTTTCTATCTAGTCTGAATCTCCCCTCTTTTAATTTAAAACCATTACCCCTCTCCTATTGCACAGACTTTCTTACAAGACCTCTTTCTTATAAGTCCTCTTTAAGTATTGAAAGGTCACAATAAGGCCTTTCTGGAGCCTTCTCTTCTCCAGGCTGAACAACCCCAACTCTCTCAAGCCACCTTGTAGGAGAAGTATTCCATACCCCTGATCATTTTCGTGGTCTTCCTCTGGACCCACTTCAACAAGTCCATATTTTTCCTATACTGAGGACTCCAGAGATGGACACAGTACTCCAGGTGGAGTCTCATCAGAGTAGGGGAATCACTTCCCTTTACCCACTGGACATGGTCCTTTTGGCACAGCCCGGGATACAGTTGGCTTTCTGGGCTGCAAGTGCACGCTGTCAGCTTATGTCCAGCTTTTCAACCACCAGTACCCTGAAGTCCTTCTCCTCAGGGGTACTCTCAGTACCTTCATCCACCAGCCTGTATTGATACCGGGGGTTGCCCAAACCCAGGAGCAGGACCTTGACTTGGCCTTCATGAGGTTCACAGGAACCACTCCTTGAGTTTGTCCAGGTCCCTCTGGAAGGCATCCTGTCTCTCAGAGTCATTGTCCACTACCCACTGGTGACCATCCAGCCAATACCTTATCTATGAAATAGTCCAGCCATCAAATCCATATCAAATCATATCAACAGATTCTTGGATGTGATAGCCTTACTCAGCGAGCACTCAGGATTTGTTAGCATTTCTGTAGAGCTTCCTGCAATAGACTGAACTTATGTTATTAAAAAAAAAAAAAAAAAAGTAAAAAGGTAAACGTACACAATTTAGGAAAGGAAGGAAAGGAAGGAAAGTAAGAAGGGAAGGAAGGGAGGGAGGGAGGAAGGAAGGAAAGGAAGGAAAGAGGAAGGAAAGAGGAAGGAAAGGAAGGAAGGGAAAAGAAAAGAAAAAAAAAGATTAAGAGATAAATAAAAATGCAGAGTTATGCCCCAAAATAAGCCTAAATTTGTTAAGACCATCTTTTTTAAAAATCACTAATATTTTATATCACAGCTACGCTTACTGTGAAAACTGATTATTTTTACTATCTTTTTTATTGCAAAGAAATTAAAAATACTTGGCTTATGGTGGGATCAAATAATACTACATCAGTACATGCAGAGAGCTGAATTCCAGCTTTCCTCGATTCATTTTCACACTAGCCACTGATACCTACCTTGAGTCATATTCTGTCAATGCATTTCAAACACAGAGGTTTTCAGGTACATAAAGCAGACTGCAAAACCCAAATATCAGTCCCAAGCATTGACCATTCCAAAGTGTGTTTAACATCATCACGGGATGAACAGAAACCAAAACTGCTGACAGAGTAGTTTGACAAGACTCTGTTACCTTTGTTAGTTCTTTGGTTGACTGAGTGGCTTCAGAAACCATGCCCTAATGTAAAGCATGAAAAATATTGGCTGCAACACTAATTAGCTTTAGCTGACTCTCAAAAGCTAAGGAGGAAATACTGTGCTGGGATCATTCCATTTAGGACCCTGTCAGTTCCACAGCCTGCTTTATGAAAGTATTTCTTCTAACTGATTTAATAAACACAATCATGCATACTGTATAAAAGGAACAAAATTAAACCCTATATCCTGGCCTTTGCCAAAACAACAAAGAAAATAGTTGTCCACAAGCTCCAATACCATATAATATCAATCAGGAATGTCATCATCAGAGTTCTCACCATGACAGAACTCAGTGCAGCTCAGTCTGCTCTGCTGGTCTTAAATTATAGTCTGCCCTTTTGCTGTTGGTATTTATAATAAGACCTGAGAATTTAACACACTCAGACACCTGTAATAGTAATGTGACCTGATGACCTGGCAGAAGTAGGTGGTTGAGTGTTACATGGGCTTCAGATATTCCTGTCCACCAAAACTTCTTAGTGATGCTAGCTGCTCCTTTGCTCAGGGGCTCTTGGAGACCTATATAAGACTGGGCTTTTCAGCATGTCCACGAGATCACTAGGAAAGAAAATTGCTGTATTTCAGGTATCATTATTGTCATCCATCTGCATTGTGTATTTCCTCCTACAATTCTATGCAGGAAAATCATATGTAGGAAATGCATGACTTTAAAATAATGTCACATCATTGAGTAAAATCACATGATTTTACTCACAATTGAACAGTGACCAAACACAAGTAACAGTTTGCCTAAAGGGAATTAATGCACAAAGTCAGACGAATTTAACATGATGCTGATCAGAAAGGAGTATAGAAAGAACTTAAACAAAGCGTGAACCTGGTCTCTTGGCACCAAACACATGGTGTCTTGTCTGACTCCTCACTTTGATAGCCCACTACCATGTTTTCAGTTACAGTTATTTCAGCCACTGTGTGCTGGTCTGGCCTGGCTCTGGCGAGTTAAGTGAACTTATTTCAGCGGTGTTGGTGGAAGCAGAGCTGGGCTGCTTGTTCTTCTGTGACCAGGGTTCCCTTCTAAAGAGCAGTAGTCTTTCCATCACACAAGGAAGCAAGAAAAGAATTTAACACCCCCCTATCCTACTCCAAAGACTGTCATTAGGGTTCCTCTGGGGATCCCATTCCCCAGAGGGAATAGGGCCAAGCTAATAGCATGCCATGTTGCAGAGGTTTCAAGCCAGCATTGCAGCAGGGTACTTCCATGGAAATTATAATAATTCAAACAAGCCCACAAGGATGTCTGAATTAACCTGAAGACTTCTCTCTGTGTGGCCCTTAACTGAGAGGACATGGTGGTATCGGAAGTTAATTCACAGCCTCCTTTTTTCTTTCTGTCTCACTATTACACTTTGTGATGATCAAGCATACGTAAAGCACTTAGCTACAAATTTCTTGTGGTTCTCCTGTACTGTCATTACGGTTTCCCCTCTAGAGATATCAAAACCACTTTGAAATTAAAAGATCTTTTTTATTCTATTTAGGGGTTACTTGCAGTTGTTTTAGTTTTGTTTCTGCTTGTTTGTTTTAGCGTATTTATAATATTTTTAATTTAGGCCAGGTTTTGTGCTGTGGTGCTATGTAATAGAATGCAGAATGTGGTAAATTTATTATCTTTTAATATACATGACATGAACTGAAGGTACTATTAGATAAGCACAATAGTACTGCAGTACAAATCCACATGCTGAATCTTTCAATTCTATGCATAAAGCTCCAGGGAACTACAGACCAGGCAGTCTCACCTCTGTGCCTTGCAAAATTTTGGAGCAGATTCTCCTGGAAGTCATGCTAAGGCACATGAAAGACAACAAGGTGCTTGGTGACAGCCAGCAGGGCTTCACTAAGGGGAAATCCTGCCTGACCAGTTTGGTGGCCTTTTATGAAGGGGCTACGGAACTGATGGACAGTGGTAGAGCAGTTGACATCATCATGCGCAAAGCGTTCGACACTCTCTCACATAACATAGAATCATAGAATCATAAAATAGGGTTGGAAAGGATCTTAAGATCATCAAGTTCCAACCCTCCTGCCATGGGCAGGGACACCTCGCTCTAAACCATATCACCCAAGGCCTTGTCCAACCTGGCCTTGAACACTGCCAGGGATGGAGCATTCACAACCTCCCTGGGCAACCTATTCCAGTGCCTCACCACCCTAACAGGAAAGACTTTCCTCCTTATAGCCAATCTAAACTTCCCCTGTTTCAGTTTTAAACCGTTACCCCTTGTCCTATCACTACAGTCCCTAATGAAGAGTCCCTCCCCAGCATCCCTATAAGCACCCTTCAGATACTGGAAGGCTGCTATGAGGTCTCCACACTGCTTTCTCTTCTGAAGGCTGAACAGACCCAACTTTCTCAGCCTATCTTCATATGGGAGGTACTCCAGTCCCCTGATCATTCTTGTGGCCCTTCTCTGGACTTGTTCCAACAGTTCCATGTCCTTTTTCTGTTGAGGACACCAGAACTGCACACAATACTCCAAGTGAGGTCTCACGAGAGCAGAGTAGAGGGGCAGGATCACCTCCTCTGACCTGCTGGTCATACTCCTTTTAATGCAGCCCAGGATACGGTTGGCTTTCTGAGCTGCGAGCACACACTGCCGGCTCATGTTCATTTTCTCATCGACCAGCACCCCCAAGTCCTTCTCCGCAGGGCTGCTCTGAATCTCTTCTCTGCCCAGCCTGTAGCTGTGTCTGGGATTGCTCCAACCCAGGTGTAGGACCTTGCACTTGGCATGGTTAAACTTCATGAGGTTGGCATCAGCCCACCTCACAAGCGTGTCGAGGTCCCTCTGGATGGCATTCCTTCCCTCCAGCGTATCAACCGAACCACACAGCTTGGTGTCATCGGCAAACTTGCTGAGGGCACACTCAATCCCACTGTCCATGTCAGCAACGAAGATGTTAAACAAGACCGGTCCCAACACCAATCCCTGAGGGACACCACTCGTTACTGGTCTCCAGCTGGACACTGAGCCATTGACCACAACTCTTTGTGTGTGGCCATCCAGCCAGTTCTTTATCCACCGAGTGGTCCATTCATCAAATCGATGTCTCTCCAATTTAGAGACAAGAATGTCGTGTGGGACAGTGTTGAATGCTTTACACAAATCCAGGTAGATGACATCAACTGCTCTACCACTGTCCATCAGTTCTGTAGCCCCATCATAAAAGGCCACCAAATTGGTCAGGCAGGATTTCCCCTTAGTGAAGCCATGCTGGCTGTCACCAAGCACCTTGTTGTTTTTCATGTGCCTTAGCATGCCTTCCAGGATGGATTGACCACTCAGGCTTACATTGTGATTACATTAATAGTTTAGGCAGCCTCAAAATTCTGTTGTATATGGAAATCATCAGGTTCTGAGCTTCTGATTTCCCAAAATCCATTACTGCATACCCAAAGCAACCAGTGCTTAAGCCAGTGTGAACTTATTATTTCTCCTTGTTCCTTTTTCAAATTAATCTGATAAACTTCATGGTAAAGAAATTATTTCAGTGTGCAATTATAGCTTTAATTTTAGAGTCAGGGAAAGAAACTTTATGTCCCTGTAGAAAAGTGTTTTTTTTTTTTTTTTTTCTGTGGCGTTTTTTTCCTGCCAAGTGACTAAAGGTTTGTCATATGATTCTTTGTACAAGTCTGTCCACATCAGGCTGTGACCAGTCTTGGCCACAGAAGGCTGTTTTGGAAACTAGTGTGTGTTCTCTTTATTATGGTGGCAAAGTCACCTTGAAATAAGCTTTTTCTTTCTTTTTTTTTTTTTTTTTCTTAAAGCTTGAGATTCATTCAGTTTTATCTTTGTTACCAGGTTTTCTTTTCCTGGTAAGTAGACTGTACCCCACTGCCCTAAAACTTGTGAAGTAATAAAGTAATAAAATTATACCTTTTCTAGATAAATTCGTAACCAAATGGTAAGCTTTTAGTGAGGTTTTTGGGAACTATTTTATCGAGCTAAATGATATGAAACTTGAACAGTTTTATAGAGTGGTTAAAATCTGTGAGAAGGTCACCAGTCTTCATAGGAACTCTATGGATGAGATTTCTGAACCTTATCAGTAAACTGGAAAACCTCATCATCTGGATTGCTTTCAAATCACAGTCTGTGCAATCCTAGGGTAATTTATCTGGAAAGCTATTAAATATGAGAACAGCTCTTCAAAGGACATCAGGGTCATCTCTGGTTTTTCAGATAAGTTCTCAACAATTCAGGCTTTTACCTTCCCTTTTTCAGAGGTCTAAACAACCATATTTCTTCCCAAATAAAACAAACCAGCAGACTTACCTTCTAGCGTCTCGCACTGTGCTAAGTTGACATAGTCTGCACTTGTCAAGATCCCAGCTTTGAATCCTCGGACTAGACCCTCCAAGTAGCCATGATCCACATTGAAGTAAAACTCTGAGTATCCCGGCATGGAGAAAAGGAGATTTAATTTCTCTGCTGGGTACTTGATGGTACTGAGTATCTGCCACCAACTGTTTTCCTCCTCTTTGGAAGGAGTGACAAATAGTCACTGATTTTCTGCCAGCCTATGATTGTGTTTTACCAGCTGGTTTCTTCCTGTTTATTGCTCCTAGTGTAGTTCCAGTATACTTGATGCTTACACAACAGCCAGCCAGCAAAACCAACTCCCTCCTGCCAGAGTTAGAAAATGAGCCTACTATTGTTGAAAGAGAAGCCAAAAAGGAAGTGTAAGATTTAACCACTGCTTACAAGAATGCTCTGTAATGACAGAATAATAAGAAAGCATATTACAAAGCCTGATAGCATGTTTTGCATTTTTTAAAATGTATTGCAAACGGGAAGTTATCTGTGAATACCTGTTGAAAAAAATGTGTCTGCTCTACAATGGTGGGCTGTGGTAGAACATAGGCTATTCAAGGAACTCAGATGATTTTTTTGGTATCTCTGTATACCTTTTTTTTTTTATGTTTTTGATTGCTGGAAGTTTTCTTCTGCTCATCACTAAGTGTGTATAAGAATTATAAGACCCTAATAATAATCACAATGAATATTAGATCATGTCCATAGATGAAAGGTTCTTGAAGGGTTTGACTTTAGTTAGCCTTTAAAGTGAATATCCAGAACTGACCTTAAAACGGGTTTGTCCAAGTTCCAATAAAATACTCTAGTTATATTCACTAAGATGTGGAGAAAACCTAATATTTTTTCTCTTACAAAATATTGTTTTCAGTAACACAAATTTAGACCCTTTTTAGACTTCCTGATTTTGATTCAGTTTAAATTCAAAACTGGTAAATGTGTCAGTGACTTTCATATTGAACTGTTAAATCCTTTCAGATTTAAGTGCCTAACAGTTCAAAGTGGCTATGCTTCTGAAATCAGCACAAAAAGTTCTTTTTCTCCCTAAATTCACTAGTGTATGCAACACATCTGCAAGCTTTACTGGAAGGGGAAGTCTTATCACACACAAGGTGATATTTAGATATGTAGTTAACTAGAGCTTGGGAATGTTGCAATGAGTTGTCTGAAGACTGATGCACGGTTGGAGTGTTAACACCAGCAACAGAAATTACAACAGCTGTCTGCCAACCTCATCTCAACACTCAGACTCAGTTTTCAGTGTCTGAACATGTTTGGTGTATTGTGTCAGCTGCAGACATGCAGCGTGGCTTTTCTATTGATCCCGTGTGCTGAAATGTGACTGCAGTGAGAGTTGTGAGTTTGCAGCCATAGGGGCAAGGCTGTGATTATAAGATCTTTGCCCTATCCTGGGGGCCAAGAGACTCATAACATCTCTTTTCTCACTAAGTGATTCCTGTCTATACTGCCTATACAGGCCATACAATGAGGCAAGAGGTGCCTGGGTGTTTGCTGCCTAAGCAGCCACCCGTTACCTCCTTTAGGAAGGTCACTACATATCTGTATTCTTGGCTGGCTGGCCAGGAGCCTCCAATGGACAAGAAATGACCATGAGCCACCTGGCAGGCCAGGCTGAGCCACAGGAGTAATACTAACTGATCCTTCAGGGTTAAAATTGTCTCAGGATGGTTATTGCTATCCTTGTAATTGACTACAGGGGAAATAATGACAGCATTTAGACATTGTTAAAAAAATCAAGTTCTCATGCACGCATCAGTAATTAGTTGAGAGTTCAAATGGTGTCTAGAGTATTTAAGTTCACTCCTTGTAAATTAGGCTTACAGTTTTAATTTGGTCAGTTCTTAGTACTGCAGACTTAACCCAGCTAAAGAAAAAATAGGCCTATTAGACAATAGAAATAAAACAGTTCCCTCCCACAAACAAGCAGTTTGGTTTTGTCTCTAAAGTCTGCATGCCAGCAGTGCTCACATCCTCCTCGTGCAGGAAACTGTCAGGGAATTTTGTTGTTGATATTTCAAAAATCAGGGAGATTTTCAGGATACATGACCAATGTCAGTGCTTCCCTACTGACGCATGGAGGCAACCACATTTTCAATTAAATCTGCTTTTTTTTTTTTTTTGTGTTGTCATCATCATTGTTCTAGTGTGTTTTGCTTGGCAGCTTCTGGTATTGATTTCTTCAAGGAAAAGAAATAAGGAGAGGTAAGGATACGAGGGACTCCTCCTTGTGTACACTATGAGGAGTGATCAGTTTGAACCCCCACATCTCTAAAGTGTGTGTTATATAAACAAGTAATGTCTTGCAGCAGCTGAGTTCATACACCCCCAGCTGCAATCACAGCATATCAAAACATGGCACATATCCCGCTGGTGACAGTCCAAGGTTATGCTGCCAACGAGCTTCCAAGCCTTCAGACGGCAGAGCCAGTGCAGAAAGGCTTTGCAATAGATCCTAAATTTAGTAAGGTGTGGGGTCATGTGAATACTGTCTGGCAAGTGCAAATGCCTCCACTGATGATCCTCCAGCGAGAAAGTGCTACCACAAGATCCATAAATACTGTAGGGACCATCACTTGAAGTATAATCACTCAGCAAAGTTGTTTCATGAAATACATGCAATCTTGAATAATTTCTGGAAACTGCAAAGTCAGGCTAAAGTCTTGAGTGTCAGGCTGTCTATTAAAGTGTCAGGTGATACAATCCTGGGTAAAAGGCTGCATCCAACATCAGAAATGCTCAGTTCTCTGCTTTTTGTTACAAGAAAAATTGATGAAAGGGGACAGTGTGTCAATTTAGACATAATACATATAATAAGATAATGCATTAAATTTCTGTATAAAAATGTATATGTTCAGTGTCTGTTGTTCTAATCTATCTATATAATGTTTAATATCTGTTGTTCTAATTTATTATAACGAGTCGCTAGTACCATAGGAGTTCTTTAATATTTTTTAGTGGGTAAGTTTTGATTTTAAAATTATAGTTCTTTATACTAATGAGTAACATAGAGCTGTGGAGTGGCTTTAACAAATTACCAAGTGAGAAAACATGATACTCTCATCTGTGAAGTTTGTGAAGTGCAAAGGTTGAGATATTTTTAAAAGAATTTTTTTTAGCAGTGAGCTAAATAAATCCTTATGGTATGTTTGGGAGGAGAAGTTAATTCAGGTTAAGCAGAATTAACAACATGAACCAACTCAGATTTAAGAGAATTTAACCTTTGATACTGAAAGTTTTCGAGAAAGTGTGAAACAAAATTAGTTTAGTATTTAACCACAAGAGGTCATCATAACACTGCTATAAACCACCTTTCTTCGGTTTTCTTTCGCCTTCGCTGAAAGACACGAAAGAAACACGAAAAAAGTTCTACGGTTTATTTTCAGCTAATCTAAAGCTAACAATTACTTACTCAGAAGTAACAAATAAATCGTTTCTGATTGACCTGTTGTCTTGCTATATCTGCAGATATTCCTGAGCTTCCTTATTTTTTATTTTTTACATATTTTTTTTAAACAATTTTGACAGCTCAGAGCCACGAGGTGAATAGTGAAGAACAAATGACCAAGAATCAGCAGAAGAGTGAGTAAGTGGTGTTACATCAGTGGGATGTTAAAGATGCTATTTTTTCATCTTGGAATCTCATTTAAAACTCTATTTATAGCAGCTTTACTAGGCATATCTGTTTTTAAATTGCGATTTTGCTTATCCAGAAACAAAATTCACTCAATTCTTCACTGTGTAATTGCTTACACAGATAATTAGCATTATGTGTTCCAGATTCGCTGTTATACTATATAGTTTTGCTTCAACTATAGTGTGGGTGAAACAGATTTCTTCATTTGTGTGGATAGACGTTTTTTACTCAGTTAAGGGGAATTTTTGACCTAATGTGGGATCTATACTTCCTAACCTGTCATTTTAAAAACATAACTTGTTCTTTCAGCTGTTTCCCTCTCCCCTGAAAATGGATCATTTTTAGATCAGCTGGGTAAAAATTATGAGCTCTGCACTATTCAGATTAAAACTCTTTCAATTTTCTAACAAAGTAATAGTATCTAAACTGATTTAGAGACTTCTGGAGTGCAGTGTTTCCAGTGGTTCATATGTTACAGTGCACTGGCACTGAAAGTCAATTACATTAAAACTCCTTAAACTTTGTAGATTCTGGTTTCTTCTGCTGTACATTTCTGATGGGTGTGACTCACTCCTAAAATCCCTTCCAATGCATGGTATGTTATAACCCCCCATTTTCTGAAATAATAGTAGGACTATTCTGATTGCAGTATGCAAACTGAGATTCAGCCTTTCTGAAGTGCTGAGTACCTGCAAGATGAATATCAAACACAGCTAAACACAGCATGGACAGTAGCACTCTAACTAACTAGAAGTATACTAAATAAAATACATGAAATAACTTAAATATTTTCATAAAATATATGAAGATGGAGAATGAAGAAGGACTGTACCTGTATCGACATAATCCAGCTACTTTCCTTTCTATTTTTAAAGCATAATAAAGATGCATTCCCATACAGATCTTATTGATAGCTAAGCCCTCTTGTGCCAACAAAAATGTACCCAGCTGACACATCCAGCGCAAACCCACACCCCAGCTAATTTACAGTCTTTGCTATATAAGTTGTGTAATCTCAACAATTATGCACCCCCAGCTTTCCTATCACTTGATTAGCTTCAGACTGACTTTATATAAAATACATCTTTTGCTCCTGTTCCTTGTTAGAAATGTTATTTTGATAGTGGGTTCAAAAATATCACTCACTGATGCTATGAAATACCAAAGAGCTTCCTTTTTCCCTTCGCTTGCCACCAAAATATAATCCAACCGTTTTGTAGGTCAGAAAGGAATTGTTCAAGGAATTGCATGCCAGTGTAATAAGAAGGATTTTATCAGAGCCTTAAAGTGGTAAGTTTGTGGAGAGAAGCCAGATGAAAATAATTATCAGTAGATGTAAACCCAGAGTAAAGCAGATTTGAGAGAATTAGCAAAGCTTTGGAATGCTTTCAGAAATGAAGCTGGAATTTTACAAAATTTATGCATTCATTTACAAAATTGGGCTACTTTGGTGTGAATAACTTGTACTTCTGGGCACTGATACTCACATGGACTCACAGTTGTCTGCTCAGGATTCAAGTTCTGTCTAACTGCAGTGAGGACAGCAAGAATTTAGATCCTGTGTTTATCTTTAAGGTTCTTAAGCCCTTCTCTGCACAGTATCTGTTCTGTTTCTGGTATCTTAATTTTCTTGAGAAGTTTTTATGCAGATTAACACCCTTTTCTTCATGGATCAGTTATTCATTAATTCTCACAAAATTCATAATCAACAGGTAGTATTTTTCAATTACTTCAGGTGTTATCCTTGATACATCATGAGGAGCTGGAGCACCTCCCATATGAAGACAGGCAGAGAAAATTGGAGCTGTTCATCCTGGAGAAGAGAAGGCTACGTGGAGACCTCATTACAGCCTTCCAGTATCTGAAGGGGGCCTACAAGTATGCAGGAGAGGGACTCTTCAGCAGGGACTGGAGTGATAGGACAAGGGGTGATGGATTAAACTTAAACAGAGGAGTTTCAGGTTATATATAAGGAAGTTGTTTACTCTGAGGGTGGTGAGGCACTGGAACAGGTTGCCCAAGGAAGTGGTAAATGCTCCATCCCTGGTGGTGTTCAAGGCCCAGTTGGACAAAGCCTTGGGTAACATGGTCTCAGGTGAGGCCTCACTGCCCATGGCAGGGGGGTTTGGAATGAAATGATCTTAGGGTGCTTTCCAACCGAACCATACAGTTCTATGAAAAAAAAGAATTATGATAAAAACTTTGAGATAAAATGCACAGACAATTCCATATGAAGTGCAAGTGGTCCATTAATTCCCCAAATTTACTTTAGTGTACCAAATCCCCCACTCTGAGGACCATAACTTCAATGGTTTCCTCATCATCATACCCATTTCTAAAACAGATGCAAATTCTGACAGCTTTTATTGCTGATATAACAATTGGCCATTAAGATATCTTTTAAACCTTCAACTTCATCTAATTAAAAAAACAGCCAGAAGATGTATGTGACTGCAAAATGTAGCATTTTGTTAACATCATGTTCAGTTGATTATAAATTGGAGAAGGATCTTTTATTTCTTACTCTATAAGCACAGCAGTTAAGCACTCTGAAGCAATGAACATGATGGTGAGTGTACTGGTGTTACACTGTGTAACATGCCAGACATCTATTAGCTATCTTTTTTATGGCAGATAATTGAAGATCTAACAGGAAGACAAAATAGAATTGAAAAAAAAAAAAATTTTAGTTAGAAATGGTTGCTCCTTGAAGGACAGAGTTGCAAAATATTAACATTTAGATATCATTTAATACATTTCATCCAACAAACCTTGTTTCAAATAAAGTGGTAAGAAGTATTGTTAAAATTCATGTTTAAACATTGATCATATGGATAATTACTTTTAGTGATGTAATGGCCTCTGGTGTTTCTGAGGTCCTGGAGTTTTAAACATTGATATAAGGAATTTATACAGAACATTCTTATTGTTATAATGACTTTTTTTTTCTTTCTCTAGCAATGCCCACCACCTGTTTAAAATTCTTAAAAATGGGTTCATGAAAACAGAATAAAAGCTCAACTTTTAGTATGAATTGTATCTTAGTATGACTTGAGAGAAAAGCTGCAAGTGTGAAACCTATTAAATATTCAGACACAGAATGAAAGAGAAGAAAATTAGAATCATTACATTCTTACTTTCAGCTGTCTTTATATAATGCTGTCACTTTAAACTTGGTTTCCAGTCTCCTGGATAGTAGCATGCTCCTAACTACACTGGGTCCTTGTTAAATAATTATTAAATGGGGAAGAGCAGTTAAATATTACAGACACTGAAGAGAGACTTCCTATTATTTCTTCTCTTACAAAATCTGGGGGGTTGCACCAGTTCTCACAGCATTTGTGTTACTTTAAATTCTGCAAACATTATGCACAAGTGAAAACTGTACAATGCATGATGTAGAAATAAAAATGTGCACAAATGCAAGATAAGTTTCTTCACATGAATTATTTTGAAAATCAACCAGCCTTTCCTGACCAGGCAGGAACTGGAGCACCTGGAGAAGAGGAAGAACATCTTCCTGGGGGCCATGGTTTTCTAGTATTTTAGTTCTGTTGCTTTCTCCACTGCTTAATAAATGGAGATGATGGATGTGTATTGCTGCCAACAAAAAGCACAATTTAAGAAAATCAGCATTAGGAAGCAGCTGTTGAAAGGGTTGGTTGTTACTGGAAATTGTGAATATAACTTGAATATGGTTTGAAAGGGGAGATGGGGTATCCAAGGATAGAAAAATCACTAAAAATTCTCAAGAAAAACGGAAACAATAAGATATTAAACTAAAAGAACAATAGGGGTTAGAGAACATTTGATTGCAAGAGGGAGAAACCAGGGACGGGATGGACTGCAGTCATTTGGGATGGAGAACTTTTACACCCTATTTCTTTTAACCTTCATTACAGTTCAATTTTCCATTTATGACTTATATCTGAAAAGGTTATGAAGAGTCTTAAACCTGTGACTTAATGTAAAATCAGAACTCAATTTTAATAGGGGGATGAATAGAATTTTACTTGATACCGAATATTTTGTTCTTTTGTGAATCGATGGATTGTAGATTAAAAAAGCATGTTCTACAGCTTTAGACTTGACACCTGATGGGTTCCAACTTTTCGCTAGATGGAGCAATAGTGTCTGTCTTAAAATGCTAGCTCTTCACTGAACTGCTGTGCCAGGAGCTTTAAATATGCAAGGATACTCTGATCCAAATCAATAAATTTCGTAAATGGGGCATTTAAATTTGGGAATATATTATTATTCAATCTGAATGTTTTCAATTTCTGATAAGAATTTTTCTAGCTTTGATACCTTGTAAGAATTATTTAAATGTAGAATTACTGATTTTACTTCTATTTTATCCTTATCTGTATGAATGTTACATAACTGATGGAAATACTAACATATAAAACAGTCCAGATAAAAGTTTGGTACTTGCACCTTTTTTTTTATTAATGCATGTAATAAGAAAGGAAAACAAATTCTCAATCATTTGCATCCCTGCATATGTGGATTTAGAAAGTCTGAAAAAAAGGTAGTTCAGCTATTTAAAGGAATATAAACCCTCTGTCTTTACCACTTCAGAAAGAATCCCCACATTTGAATAGGCCAATTATCAAATGGGTAAGATTATATAACTGCAATTTAAACATGAAAGGTTTCAAAAAGTAGAAATGCCTCAGCTTATTCTGTAAGGAACAGGTTTGATTTCCAAGAGTTATATCCACTGGAAAATCATATCCAAAACCAAATACTAGGCTATGAGCTCTCAATATTGAAGACATCTACCTACTGCAAGAGAGCTAGATTAGATCTCAAGTTATTTTACTAATTGTTTAATTATTGTTATTAATATTGCAGTATTTTGTGCTATTAAAGACTGATAAAATAAACCATATATCTAGAAAGAAAGCACATAGAAATTATATTCTGTTGCATCTTAATGAGAGCCTTACTAGCTGTGTAAGCTCTTTTGCTGGTAGCTTGCTCTTTCTCTCTGACATGCTGGAATCTCTTTGATAAATTAATCTCAGTCTTCAATAAAGTGGCAGAGTTGGTTTTAACAATCACTGTGCATTTTTGTCATTTAGGTTTAGAAGGCCACAATACAAATAACCAACACATTCCTGTCTGCTTCTATAAAAGCAGATTCCCCAAATTCAGACTTTAAACTTTATAACAAAAAGTGTTGCTTTTGTACAGTCATAGAAGATAGGTAAAGAGGTTGTTTAAAAATAATACTGTTAAATGCCTGGTTAATTCCCTAATCTCCATGAGTTCTCTATATTATCTTGAACAAATTACATTTACAGTTCCTTGCCTTTGATATTATGAACAAAAGGAAAATACAGTGAGGGTTTAAGCTGGTACTATACATACAGTCTTTTCACTCTGATTGGTACATATATGAACAACTGATTACGTACAGAAAGAACTCCAATTACAGAGAAGATAATTTACTGGAAAAAAAAAAGTTAGGTTGGGCTTCTCATAGTAAAAATTGCCTTAACTTGGGCTTCTCTAGATCTTTGGCTACTGCAATTTCACATAAATTGCAGTAAGATAAATTGCAGGAAGAAATTGCCATGGTTAGTTTTCAAATAATTGTAATTTTTGTTATAGTTAAAAAAATATATATATAAAATCATGTTTTCCTTCCTCTTCCTTCTGTTCTGTAAAGCAAACAAACCTTCTTAAATACATATTGCTTCAGTACTTTTCTGCTTAGCTCCTATTCTTTGGCAGGCTTCTGTTCACTGATTTTCTTCTAATTCACAACGATGTGCAAGGATTTTTCAGAGCTGTCTTTCTATTTCTGCAATGGCTATATCATATCTGAGAGAGCTTACAGTTGCTTTCATTTTAAAACATTCTTGAAGAGAATTTATCCCACTTCGTCTGGCTTCTGCAGTGTCTGCTCATAGCTGCCAAAGGCATTAGTTTATTCCTTTTTAAGCGAGTCTTCATGGACACAAGAATGCGTCCCTGCCAATTCATTGACTTCTTAAGTCAGATTCATTTTGAAATTCCCAGTGTTAGCTGTAACTCAGAAGGCAAGTTGACAGACTATCCTTAGCTATAAAAATACTTCTTTGTGCTTGAACTAAAAATTTTTGGGTAGATTTTTCTGCAGGCCTGAGGTTTTAGATCAGATTTGCCTGCGTGCAGATTAAAAGTTAAGTTTTTATTTTACAAGTTTTCATGAATAACTACTGTCAAGGGATGTATAATTAAAATCGTGCAAGCAAGCATGGTATTAATTAGAGTAAAACCACACCTTTTCATGGAGAGTTTTAGCATAATTATATATTTTGAAGGGATACTTTCACAATGTCATAATTTTGCTTTGCAATTAAAACAAAACTTGCATTAAAGATACAAAAAAAATTTTTAATAATCCTTCTGAAGTCAGTGAGCCTATTTACTGTATCTTAGAAGTCAGTTATTTGAATGATTATTTATACATTAACAATGAATTTGAACATTATGAGTCGAATGTATGTTTTTATTTATTAACAAATTGAGCTGTTGAATATAAAGGTGAGGATTTAAAATTGCAAATTGAAAGGTATTTGTAGGAATTCAGAGGGAGAGAAATTACTTTCTAAGCTGTTCTTTAGAAAACCAAACAATAGAATATACAACTATTTCAGAATTATTTCAGATGCCTATTTCAGATGCCTTAATGAAGGGCAGGGAACCACAGCTTTGCTGAAGCGGAACTGGATATTCCATCAAATTCTTTGCAACTCTGATGTATACATAATTCAAATTTTTCAAAATGGCTACTATTTTTCCATCTAGGTGGTCTGTAGGTATTGGCAGCTATAAACGCCAAATGTCTTTGAAAATCTGATCCACAGAGGACAGTTCCTAGGCTGAAGAAGGCTGTAATGCAATTGAGTCCCAGATGACATTGGTGAGACTGGTGTCCTAATTTCCCCTTGTCTCTGGAAAATATGCCGCAGGGTGTCTGTGATGGAGTGACCTCAAATTAGTGGCCTTTTCTGGAAGTTTTGGTATATGACATTACAGCTATGCCTGCCTCACATAGCAAATTAAAATAGAAACCACTGAGTAAAACCGAAAAACTATATTCAATTGGCAGCATTTCTTACCACTTAAGTTACTGCTGATAGTATTTCTAGAAGTGCCACTACAGATAAACATTAAAAAAAAAAAAAAAAGATATGAGACTCATAGAATCATACAAGTGGCAGATGCTCAGTTAAGTCCAAAGAGTCAACACAGGTCTATGAATGGCTTTTCATCTAAGATTTGCGGTAATTTTGTGGCACTATCAGAGATGCTGCTCCAATCATGAGCATCTGGCTTTCCCAGCAAATGAAATCCTCATTGTTTTTTCTGCTCAGACAAAAATTCCAGGTGGAACTAAAATGGAACCCTCTGAAGAAGACTGGTTACACATCTCTAATCTGCTGCTTATTTAATATACTGGGAACAAGTAAAGAGTTGGTGTATGTGCTCCACCTGATAACTTGAAAATAGCGTGGTTCTTGGGACATAGATCAGTTGAGTACTGGTCCAGGTGCTTCTATATGAACTATTCCAGAGCATCCCATAGTTCATGAATTTTGCTGAACTTTGACATGGAGCTTGAAGGCCTGCATATCCCTAACACAGTCTTTGATGTTCTTTATCAGTTTATCCTTCTGATTGCTTTAAGACAAATTTTGACTTGATTGGTGTATTGTCTAGAGTAAATTCTCCAGTGGAAGGAGCAGTGACCTTATGGTGCAAAAAAACCAAAAAAAAAGTCATATACTAATATCTGATGTAAGAATATTTCTAAATAGTCTACGAACAATTTACAAGATAAGCTTGTGGGACACTATGTGATACCTTTGATGGAACCATAATGAGGGAAGACATTTAAATGAAATTATGCAGTGATTTATATCTAAAGAGTTTTGATGCGAATGACATTTTTATGAAATGAAGTAAAAGCTTGTGGGATGCTAAAGCATCACAACTGGTAACAGAAATTTAAAACCTTCATACCAAACACAGTATGTAGTTGTATGGTAGATTATACATTTCTGTTTCCTTCAACTTTAAAAGAAAGAGGAGAGGAGACAAGCGTTTTAGAGGGAAATGCTGACTTAGTGTTGCTTTGAAGTTTCATACTTTAAATGTTAATCTTAACTTCGATATTCTTATCATTTAATATGTTTTGCTTATTATGTCTTGTTTACATTCCTGTGGAATTTTAATGGTACTCAGTTATTTTACTAAAAACGCTAGCTTACTACACTCCCCTTCTCTACAATTAGGTTAAGATAGGATTGTGTTTTGCATTAAAGATTTCATTAGGTGATTACACTCTCCACAATCCCAGAATATATATTGGTTTCCACCACCAGTCAGCTAAGGAGATATGAATATCTGTGTATGCAAAGTCCAAAGGGGAAGTGGCTTCTTAGAAAACAAGACTTACCTTAGACTCTGTGTGTGTTAATATTTAGCAAAGCAAAATGTCACGTAGCTGTGTGGAAGTTCTCAAGTAAGCAACCTGCATCAGTATTAAGCATTTTAACTGAAGTGTATTTTAAATAACCTCTATTGTTCATTCAGCTGCTTTACAGCAAAATTACCAATTTCTAGTCCTAATTATGCCCAAGTACTGACAACACTGCTGCCTGTGAGGTAAAAGTGTCTTGTTATTAGAAGAGCTATCCACTGTGAATGATTTAATTTTCTGCTCCTGAAATCACCTTAAATTATGTTGCTCATAAGAAAGTGACTGCAGACAGAGGGTTATTATTTGGACAAGCTTCTGTGAATGCAAATTCAATAGTCAGACTCATTTGTCTGCTTAAAGATGCTGTTATATTTTAGGTTCACTTCATTTTGAAAAATTTGATGGTAACAAAGAAAGACAGTTTTTGCTGGAGCTTGTCTGGTGGAGGAAGGGCCAACTTCCATCTCTCTCATCTAGTCTAACAAAAAAAAAATGTCAAATCTTGCTGAACAATGGCAATATTTGGCTTCTTTGCAGAGAAACTTTAAATAGGGTCTTCACAAAGTTTTAATTGAAGTACCTTATGCTTGACCGCTGTTCAACTGCTTGTCAAGCTGCTGTTGGGCCTTTCACTAACATATATCTGACTTTGGTTCCTATGTATTCCTTTTCTATTGTGGCAAGGAAACCTTTAGGAAAAGCTTAGCCAGTGGTTGGTTTTGCAGTTGTGAGAGCAGAGGTCAATTTTGCAGAGAAGGACATCTCTGGAAGCAGAGGAGGTGCTTTCAAAAAGAATTTGCTAGGTTGTGTGAAGCAGTGAATGTTTCTCCATGAAAAACACGGCCCTGTGAAAGGACTGTATTGAGAAAATAGAGTTGAGGCTGAGCTGTAAAGGCACCAGTTCTGCAAGCCACACAGGAGCTTATTAGACAACATGACTTTTATACATTTTGTTATAGAAAACATCATGCAAAATTTTAAGCTACTGTTGCAACTAGAAACTAATAGCTGGGGACTGATTCTTCCCAGTGTGTTTGGTCTATGTGTGATGGGATAGCATTTTTCTGCTAAAGGAGAAGAAAAGATACCACGTGTTCCTCAAATGCTTGTCACAGAATGTTTTCAGGTGTCTTTTATTAGAGCACATTAAGAAATGTGGAGATTATAACCTACTTTTCATGTTTCCTGCAAAAAATTCTGATTTGGAAAGCTTGGATGAAATTAGCACTTATGACATAGATTCATAGAATCATGGAATAGTTAGGGTTGGAAAGGACCTTAAGATCATCTGGTTCCAACCCCCCTGCCATAATGTGGCAGCATATATTTAGACAGAAGTAGTACATATAGAAAAGCAGTAATCTTTGCATCTCTGACACACTCAGCCAGTTAAGCATACTAGAAAGAATTATAACTAACAATTCAGTTCTGGGCATCTTCAAACACCAGACTTATTTTTCTGGTTTCCTAGATTGCTGCAAAAGAGCAACTTGCTGCTTGAACCAGAACACTAGGAAATTAGTGCTAGCAGTGTACAGGTTGAAAATCGAGGAAGTGATTGGTATCGACAATTTGCCATCAGTTTGTATATAAAGCTATGGGAGATACTGAAGTATTTTTTGACAAACAGTAATTCAGAATATTCTGCCCAAGAAACAATGCTCTTTCTGCATAATGCTGGTAGCAGATTTATGTTGTCTGGCATTAGGATGCTGCTGTTCATTTTGCATGTTAAAGTGTGCATGGCTATATTCTGTCAATATTTGAGATACCCAATGTACACTTACTTAACAGCAATGTTAAATTTCTTCTTTAAAGAGGCATTTTTAATCTTTCAGGCTTCTGTACTAATTAATGTGTTATGGAGACATTACTGATATGTCATTTGTCTTTTATTGAACAAAAGCTTGCAAACCAATCATATAGTTCAAAACAGAAAGCAAGGACATGCATTCTTATCATGGCATCAGTGTATGAAGTTTCGCAAAATTTCCTTCATTCATCTGTACTGGCACTCCAAAGCAGATCCTAAGTGGGAATGTACGTGCTGTTCATCACACAATAATGCAGATGCAGTATCTAGGTCTCTGAAACATGTGACTCCAGTGAACACTGCACGGGTCAGTTGCCATTTAATTTCTGATTCACTAATAATCATAAAGAATGCCATAGGGGCTTTTAATGGGCACTAACAAAACAGTGGCTTTTGAAATACCACTCTCTAATGTGAATGAAAACGTTTGATAATTGAATTTAGCTATCTCAAATCTTGGTTTGGGTTTCCTGTGTTTTCCTAGTGACATTCCTCCATGCTTCTAATAACATGGCAATTTCTATAGAGTGTGTCTGTGTGTGCAGGCAGGCAGCTCTCTGATGACACTTTTCTTTTGTTCCTGCAACACAAAGAGGGATATATTACTCTATTGAATACAAAGGACTAATTCTACTAAATCAGCTTGTGGGCTTATTAGTGGATATAGCAGTTTGCAAAACTTAATTAACAAAGACTCACAATCACATTTTCTAAATATTATTAGTTATTAGTTTTCTTTATTATAAGCCATTTTACATGACCTAACTGCTACAGATGCATGCATTTGTAGAATATATGGTTTTCATTATGATTGATATGAAGGACACAGTTACGGCATATCTTTTTGGTAACTTTTCAAAACCATTTCCTTGCATATGAATTTAAAAAGTCTGTTATCATGATTCAGTGGTATGAGCACAATACATGGGTTTGGAGACATGAGCATATACATGTTTTTAATACATTATCTTCATTTACGAATATTAATAGACAATATTGATGACTAATACATTAAAAATGTGTTAAGATAAAAAGAAAGCAGACATGATAATAAAATAATTGTGGTATCTCTAGTCCAACTAGTGAATTGTTAAACAATTTAGAATTACTGTCTGGTACTTCAAAATATGATGTACAAATTAATTTGCACAAAAGTGTTATTTGCTTTTCCATCAAAAGTGAGATAAAATCTACTAAACATGTCGCTATGCAACATATCAGTGATCCAGCTCTGCAAAAAAACAAAGTACTTAAGATATTTTGAGTATTAAAAAAAAATCCCGTTAGCAAACATTTAAAAGCTGTGTCTGAGACAAGCATGTGATAGGCAAGGCAAAGTACTACTTTGAGACAGAGAAAAGTATAAAGCATAAATGTATTTGCATAATGTATTAAAAAGTTTTTTAAGTTTGTGAATTATAAAGTTCTCAGAGAGAATTCTCACACTCCACTGTGTATATCCCATTTTGGAAGCAACCCGGTTACTTGAAAAAGAACTTGAATGGAAGCTCAAACACATTTGAGAATACTTTTGTAGGATTTTCCTATCTACAGTATGATGTTTCAGCTCACGCTCTGGCTTTTGCAAAGTGCAGCTGATGTCTGGCTTTGTGAAGTGATGTCTACACATAGGCAGAGTATATATTTAGTATTTGTTGGGTTTCATTATTAATGTATTTTAGAGTAAGCATCTTTGAAACTGTGATTACCAATGATAACATTCTTGACTGAATTATGTATGCATGTATGAATGCATGTATGAATTATGTATGCATGTATGAATTATTTTTAATATATTCTGTTATCTGCTTTTATTTATCAATTAGTGTTTCATGTTAATTCATGTCTCCTAAAATAGTTTTCAGCTAAGGTAGCTGTATGCCATTGCTTGCCTGATCATGCAGTAGAAATAGATTGCTTTCACTAGAGTGAGGCCCCCAAACTCGGCAGTCGGTTTAGTAATTGCACCTGAACGTTCAATATTATTACAATTGCTGGCTCAAAGCAGAGGGCACAGATGTGCAGAGCCACTGCAGGCTGCACCTGGATATCGTCAGTTCCTAATGGACATGAATGTACATGAAATGTATATGAAAATCAAGATCCAAGTCCAAATTGTTTTGATAAAAATAATTTTATCAAAATTCTTTTACCTCCTACATCACATTTACGTAAGTGTGATAAATGTCCTTCATTCACAGAGTAAGCTTTAAGGCACGCTTATGTTACTGCAACAAAATAATTTGGCATAATCCCAGTTTCGGTTTCTTGCTGCTGGTATTTTTCATAGAATCATAGAATAGTTAGGGTTGGAAAGGACTTCAAGATCATCAAGCTCCAACCCCCCTGCCAAAGGCAGGGACACCACGCTCTAAACCATATCACCCAAAGCCTCGTCCAACCTGGCCTTGAACACTGCCAGGGATGGAGCATTCACAACCTCCCTGGGCAACCTATTCCAGTGCCTCACCACCCTAACAGGAAAGAAATTTCTCCTTATATCCAATTTAAACTTCCCCTGTTTAAGTTTTAACCCATTACCCCTTGTCCTATCACTACAGTCCCTAATGAAGAGTCCCTCCCCAGCATCCCTATATGCCCCCTTCAGATACTGGAAGGCTGCTATGAGGTCTCCACACAGTCTTCTCCAGACTGAACAGCCCCAACTTTCTCAGCCTATCTTCATACAGGAGGTGCTCCAGTCCCCTGATCATTCTCGTGGCCCTCCTCTGGACTTGTTCCAACAGTTCCATGTCCTTTTTCTGTTGAGGACACCAGAACTGCACATGATACTCCAAGTGAGGTCTCACAGAAGCAGAATAAATGGGCAGGATCACCTCCTTTGACCTGCTGGTCACACTCCTTTTGATGCAGCCCAGGATACGGTTGGCCTTCTGGGCTGCGAGCACACACTGCCGGCTCATGTCCATTTTCTCATCAACCAGCACCCCCAAGTCCTTCCCTGCAGGGCTGCTCTGAATCTCTTCTCTGCCCAGCCTGTAGCTGTGCCTGGGATTGCTCCGACCTTGCACTTGGCATGGTTAAACTTCATGAGGTTGGCATCATCCCATCTCACAAGTGTGTCGAGGTCCCTCTGGATGGCATTCCTTCCCTCCAGCGTATCAACCGAACCACACAGCTTGGTGTGATCGGCAAACTTGCTGAGGGCACACTCAATCCCACTGTCCATGTCAGCAACGAAGATGTTAAACAAGATCGTTCCCAACACCAATCCCTGAGGGACACCACTCGTTACTGGTCTCCAGCTGGACATTGAGCCATTGACCACAACTCTTTGTGTGCGGCCATCCAGCCAGTTCTTTACCCACCGAGTGGTCCATCCATCAAATTGATGTCTCTCCAATTTAGGGACAAGGATGTTGTGTGGGACAGTGTCGAACGCTTTACACAAATCCTGGTAGATGACATCAACTGCCCTACCTCTGTCCATAAGTTCTGTAGCCGAATGCCTTAATTCATCGTGCCTTAATTCATCTTAATTCATCTAGAATCATAGAATCAAACAATAGTTTACATTTCTCCCATTTAGATTCAAACTGACCAAGGATTTCCACAGTATCAGTGAGGCTTGGATTTGTGGTTTTATTTGAGATTAATAATTCCACTCCTCTGTTCCTCTCCTCTTAGCTGGCCTAGTAACTGTGATCATACCTATTGGCACAATGTTAGCATGAAGATTTGCTGCTGTGGGTAGAGCAGAAAGATGGTCTGAGGGAGTACATTCAAACCAATTCATTTAGTGAGTCTAAAACATAAGATATGTGGAGAGCAAATAAGAAGCCTGAGAATTTGTTGAACCTCCCCTCCTACAGGAAGGGAGATGTTAGGGTCCAGCCAGATGCATTCAGTTAGTGTGAAATCATGGAGTGCCACGTCTCTTTTTTTCACTATTGGAAGTGTTGCGCATTTAAATGTAATGCATTCAAGGCTTGCCAACATATCTGCTACAAATATATTTTATTCCAAAAAAATACACCTTCCAGTTCTGACTTCTCACTCTGAGGCAAAGCAGGATTGAAGGGATCCAGTAAAATGGGAAAAAGTAGGAATGTAAGTTTATCATGTGGTTTTATGTTTCTTTGCATTAAAAAAGAAAAGGTGATCTATAAGCAAGTCATTGAAGTTCTAGCATGTTGCACTAATACTTTAATGTGTAATTTGCATAAATTGTAATGTCATTAGTGACATAGCAAATTAATCATGCATTCTTGTGGAAGTTATTTTGCATACATACTGTAATGTCCTTAACATGCAGATAAGAACATAGAGTCTGCATCCCCATTTTTTCAACAGTGGAAAAGAAGCATCTCTTTTAACAATCAAAGGGATGTCCAATATATCATATTGAATTATTAAAATTTCACAACAATATTGATTTACCCAGTTTGCTCATTCATAGGTACTAATACAGTCACTCACCAGAAGAAATAATATTTTTAAATAGTACAAAATTATTGCAATAATCCTTCAAAATATTCACTTGTTAAGATCAGGACTCACTCAGAAATATGTATAGCCCTTTTGATGGATGTGAAATTCCTGACTGAGATTCACTATTCCTGAATGCCTGGAGAAGCTGTGGCTGACCCAAACCTGGCAGTGTTCAAGGCCAGGCTGGACGAGCTTTGAACAACCTGGTCTAGTGGGAGGTGTCCATGCCCATGGCAGGGGAATTGGGACTAGATGATCTTTAAGGTCCCTTCCAACCCAAACCATCCTATGATTCTAAAGTATGAAATGCTGCTGTTTTGGAGGACCTGACTATTAAAGAGCTCTGTCCATTTGTATTGGGGTAAATTTAAGACTTTACCTCCTCATCCTTGTGCTTTGCTATGGAGGACACACTTCTAGCAGAGCGATGCCTCTTTGGGCTCTCCCCTTTCAGGTAACTGGCCTTGTCAGCATTTGTCTGATGATGGTTATATTCCTCAGGATCCAATAAAAAGCATTTTTTTACATTGGTGACAGAAGCTGACTGTATAGCCTGACAGAGCAGTAACTTGGCTGAGAAACAACCAACATTTGTGTTTGTTATTTGATAAATACTTACTTTTACCTTTCTCAGATTTGTAATAAAGCTTTTAAACATGTTTTGAAGTCAGCTGTGTGTGCACGATTCAATTCAGAATTGATTTCCAAGTAGGAAATGACAAAATTAATTTTGGGAAAGTTCACAGACATTTGAAAGGGTTCACATCAGCTTTTAAACTTCTTTTGAAGAAAAGAATGTGGGGAATGAGGTGTGAGGAAGAGTGTGAATTTTTTTCATATGATACTGTGATTGCTTCAATACTCTGTATGAGTGACTATCCTTTCATTTGTACAATTTATTGCAACTTTGTGCCCAAACCATGAGTGCTACATCATGAACAGAAAACTAATGAAAATTTAATTCCTGATAGTACCAAGTCTGGTTGACCCAAGAAGCACAACCAGAGCCTTGCTTAAGGAGGAGGATACTGTGTTGGGGTACGTATGCACAAATCCTCCTGGATGCTGCTCCATTTCTATTGGCATTACTGCTACCACAGGTGGCTGGCTGGAAAGGCAGCCAGCCTGTGTCTCTGTAAGGAGCCAAGCAGAGAGGAATTGCATGGAGCACACAGGGGAAAGCTGCTCATGCCTCGAATGCATTGCAGGCAGGGGGAGACAGACTCCCATGGGCCTGATGTACTGCTGCTCCTCATCTCTGCTTATTATTCAAACTTAGGTAGAATGCTGATGCTTTGATTGAATATGATTTTGCATCCTCCCTTCACTCCACTGAAGTACGAATGGCTATATACTATCATTCAGCTGCAGAAAACATTTTTATATGAAGTTGGCAAAAAATAGACTATGCCACAAGCCACAATAGTGAAAAAGTGTAGAAACATGATTAAATAGCAGTATTTAACAATATTGTTAAAATCATAGGTATACTCCAAAATACCTTTATGTCCAAGTGATGTTTTGTTCAAAGGAAAGAATTAATCTGAAACAAATTTTTAGCTTGGAGCTCTGTCTTTCATCAGCAATACACAGTCTCAGTAGTAGTGAGAGCTATTATTATTATGAAGTTAAAGTGAAGTAAAAAGACAAAAATACCTGAGCATCAGTCATGATGGTAGTAGGTGGGATAAGCTAAGTTGCAGGACATCAATGGTGCTAAGTTTTGTTCATGTTAGGCAACATTTACAGTGGTGTCATTGATGGCAATCCTTTTTTTTTTTTGTTGGTCTTGTGATTTTTATGCGATTCTTTTTTCTTTGGCACTTGAAAAACACATCATTCTTTTGGTACACTTCTGTAATACTGCATTTGTGACACTAATAGAATAGTATGTTGCCTGTACATTCTGTGTTTTTTATATTGTAAGTTTATGGAAAAATGCAAGAAGAAATCAGCCTTCAGTGCAAAATATCTAACAAGGTGATTAGATACTTAGGTTCTGCATTTGCTGCTGAAGCAGGGGCTGTTCAGATTAGTCACAATAACTCTGTTGTGATTTGAAACTGTCTCAGACTGTATTTGTATTTTGAATCAATAGCTGCCCTATAGCCAAGGTTACTATGGCACCAGAAACAAGAATCTCAGAGCTGAAGGTTGTTAGGAACAGGATAGTTTTGTGGTGCATCACCTACCATGGGATGCAGTCAACAATATGTTGTGTGAGTCTATAAACAGAAAAAAGAATGAAATGTGATGTGTTCAATTCAGATACGGATAAGAAAGGGTAGCACTAATCACATTGCTAGTGTTGATTTGTTTTTTCTTTCAGGCTTTTTTTTTTTTTCTATTCATATTTGTTCCCTGCCATTCTCTTAATCTTCTGTTCTTTGCCCCCTCTGCCTTGCAGACTCACAAGGCTACCTGAGGTTTTGCAGCTTTCAGTGTGCCATTGCTGAACATCTTAGGACACTGCGTTTCTGATGCTTTTTTTTTTTTTTTTGGCAACTGAAACAAAAGTCAGTGTTCAGATTAACAGTGTTTCTTGATACCATCATGTTGCTGCAGAGCCCTCTTGGTGGCCAGAGTTCCGGAGTGGACCCTGAGTGGTCTTATTCCTTTTGCAGTCTTGGGACCATGAGAGGCAATGGTAGCATCCTTATGAAAAACAATTCACCCACCATAAATGCTTGAAAACTTTCTGGTTGTGATTGTCTTCACAAGGGGAAGTGCTGGAGCTTTTTGTGTGACCAGTGGAATGTGTTTTCAACAGATTACATTTTATACTGAACATGGACTCAACTGCACTGCTTTTCAGGCTAGGTTGTTTAACATAGTTCCTAGTAACTTTTCAATGTGACATTTCAATTCGGAACTTATATTTTTTGGAAAGCAGAAGCGGATTTCTCTGGGGGTAGAGTGTTATGTGCTAGAAGAGTTTGGAAGACAGTTTTTTCTACTAAAGAGGAACATGTGGTGCAAAACCATTTAGCAGCTTTTTAGGAACATGATGAAGATAGGGTTTTTTTTTTCCTTTTTCATCAGAGTTGTTGGAAGAACATCTCCTCCTTGATGAGACTACTTCTACAGTAATTTCATACTAATTTTCCTCACTTACTGATGTTCTCTTTCATTTGCATGTTTTTTACCTGATTCTTGGAGGATGCAGAGGGAAGAATGATGCAAAAAGACCAATTTACTAGTGTACCCCAACACTGTATGAGGCAGAAAGCAGGAATATATAAAATGTTTGTGTCTTTGAGCTTGACTTGAGACTGTTACCCAAACTGTTCTAAAGCATTACTTCAAAACCAGGTGTAGCCAGTAGAAATAACCAGTCTTTGATCAGATACGTTTCTGACTTTGACAATTTTCAGCTGTTGTAATTTCTTCCTGGCTTTTAACAGATGCCAAGGAATGATACTATGGACTTTCATCTGGGGCTTTTTGTTCATGTTTTGTTAGCTGTTGAAAAGCAGTGGGATCCTGTATGCTGGATGTGGGGAGCAAAGTCTTTTTTGGGGTGCTTCTTTCTTTTTTGTTTTTCAATTTAATTTCTTCATTTGACTGAAGAAGTTAGACACATGCATGAGAAGCATGTAGCTATACCTGAAAACAAATGAACACAGATTTCCTAATTACCTCTGTAATCCCTCTGAAAGGCTGCAGGGTTCAAGCGGCTTGTAAAGGCTTTGAGAGAAGGCCTGGCAAAGGGCAGTGTGTTTTTGATCATGGGAATGGAACGACAGTGGCACTGTCTGCTTCAGCTCATCCACAAAGGACGTTTTTTAGAAATGTTTATTTGTAATTGTCCCAGGTTTTCAAAACTATCACTGCCATGCGCTATGTTATTCATATTCTTGTTGGTAGCCAACATGAGAAGGGTGCATATTAGAGAAGTAGACTGGATATTTTTGTGAATGAACTTTTCACTACTATTTGCTGTTTTGAACAAAGGGAATATGTAGCCTTTCATAGTTTATTTTTGATCTTATACAAGCTAAGCCTGGAAATGGAGATTAAAGATAGTCATGAAATATGCTGTTTTCCAAGGTGTAACAACACATTTATTCTTTCCATCTTCTGTGACATAGTTGTCCCCAGCCTTGGAGTTGTGTGACTCCAGAGCAACCCATTGCAGCATTGTGGTTAAACACACCGAATATTCTTTCCCTCACCAGCAAGGAATGGCATTTGTAAAGCATATATTTCAAGGGACTTTCTTGTAAATCTCTCTTAGTCAGCCATTGACATCAGACATACCCCATCAACATTCTAGGAACTTTTATGCAAAGTATTGTGACAATAAGTAATTTGGCTTGTCAAGTAACAGGGGAAAGTTCTTCATGTGTAAAGAGCTGTGAATTTTTTCATGGCTGTAAGAAACATCTTGTAGATAAATAAGATAGAAAAAATGGCTTTACACTTCTTTGATGTTTGTAGCTAGTGTTGTGATTTCTAATTTTTGTCAGTTAAAAACATGTTCTTTTTTCTTTTGCTACAAAGCAAACAAGAATCCTGTCAGTTGAGCTCATTCTTCACTTGAGCCAAGAAAAAATTTGTTTTCAAATTAAATTGTGTATGTAAAAATGTTAATGGTTTAGGGTTTTTTTTTTTTCCTTTTCTCCCCTGTTGTAAATTTTAATCACATTAAATGTACTTTTCAGGATAGGATATTGGAAGAAATGTTGAGTACATAAAATATGTAAGAAAACAGGAGGGAGGAGAATAAACACAGTTCAGCTTCTAAAGAAGGCCACGGATTGAATTTTATCATTTTATATACTGTAAGATCTCCTTCAGAAATGGATATCAGACAGATAATGCTGTAATTCTGTAATTTGAATGTAGCCATAATGTAAACTTCAAACCTTCCCTCAGTCACAGGACTGATCTATCTGTTGTATGTGCTGGTCCATTTAGTTGAAAGTATGATTATAGGTTAAACTAGACAACCTGGCTTAAAGTATTACTGTGTCTTCAGATGGAACCTACTGCCCTTCAGTGAGTGAATACTGAAACTCAACTGCAAGGCAGTAAATGTCTGAGCACCTTATACCAAAATGAGGTAGATCAGATTCACTTCAAACATCCTGGGAAAAATAAGCCAAAGTGACTGACGGTGATATCTCAAGTCCCTCAACCATGACAAGAAGTGTTTGTCACATCATATGCAATATAGGAAGCTTTATCTTTTACAGGATATGAACTCTTGAATGGATTCAGCTGGGATGTACAAATACGACAAACTTAATTTGGAGAACATAATTATTTTAGTTTCTGCATTTGGCAGATTTTCAAGAAAGTTTGCATTGTGTGAAGTATTTAAAATAGCAGATGGTGGGGTAAAGTGAAATAATGATGTATTTTTTTGGAACCGCCTGCCCAACATATTCAAGACTTCAGTTTTATTATGTGGGCTGTCCCGTGCTTCTTCCAACTGAATATACATATGCTCCTGTAAGAAAAGTTATCTATTACTTTTGAATGTCACCAAATTTTGGAGCAAGATCTAAGCAGTAGATGATAATTCTCTGCATATAATTCTTTCTGTGTGCAATTCTCTGCCAGAATTCCTCATTAGATTGTTCCATACAGACAGTCCACTTCAGACCTTTTATGTCCCATGATGAATATGTTCCTGTTAAAAACTAATTGCCAACCCTCTTTGGTATGGTCTCTTTTTGAAGTGGCTACAAATAAACCACTGACAAAAGACAAATACACATATCTTGGAAATTTAGGTCTGTTTCAGCACTGTTTCAGCATTTTCATATCTAATTTGGAGTCTTAAGGTTCCTTCATTAGATTCTGAAGTAATGCTGCTCCCAGAAACCTTTTCTATGTTTCTTCTTTTGCTTCCCCCTCTTCTTACTATCATCTTCTCATCTTCTTGTTAGGAACTGGAAAGTCTTCCAGGTTTTAAGGAGCTGGGAAAGACTATTATAACTGCAGTGGTTTAGTAGCTGCCACCCAGGTCTCAAAAAATCTGCTTGCAATACGTTTTCTATTTTAGGAGATACCAATTCTTCCTAGAATGAGAAGGAAAAGCTGGGGGTTTTACAGTTTTAGGATGTCAGTACACTAGCAGGAATAGAGCAACAAAAACAAGTGCAGGCAGATGTACTCTCTGAATGAAGTGGTATGGCTGTACCAGGGTAACTCCTCTGAAGTTCAAGGGATACAAGCTAAGGATTTTGTCTGCTGTGTAGAAATAGGGTCTGAAAGTCATTAGAAGTGAGGAGCTTTAGAGCAAAAAGAATAAGAAAACAGATGTAGAAACCAGCTTTATATCAATAATCTTAATGTCTGACAGCTGACTGAAATTCAACTGTGCTGCTAAGGGAGTACATACGAAATTATTTCTAGTATGCCAAAGCCAAAACAACACAGTGGATGATCTATTTATATATGCCAACACATAGGTATGTATGTACATACACAATAGAGCAGACTATATGCATTAGTGTTCATTAAAGCTATGGCTTAAGATCTTAAAGACCTTTCCAGCCCTAACTATTCTATGATTCTATGTTCCAGATGTGCTTTATGTGCTGCCCCAAATAAAAACCTGTGGGTTTGACACAGCACAAAAAAGGGGGAGAAAGTGCTGTTGTCTCCTCCCAAGTTCCTAATCTTTCTTGTAATGGCATAGGAAGGACCATGCCAGAACTACTGTTGCTCTTCCAGTCATGATGCTTCAGCTATTTCTTCCAGAGGCAGTAGATGGCAGTTTTCAGCCACTTTACTTGGATAACTCTCCGTGAAGAAACGACAGAAAAAATGCATTGCCTATAGAAAACAAGTGCTAATATACCTATGAAAATTTTTCACAAACGTGGTTTTCAGGAGAAAATTTTTCCATACTTTAGTTCCAAATTGGCATCATCCTGAGAGTCTGAGGTCTGTAAAGAAGACAAAAGACTTACTTCAGGATTTTTTTATTTTTTTTTATCTCGTAAGAAAAAAATCTACATGAAGATGAAAAAAGTCCCCTAAAATGTGAATAAAATATTCAAGTCATCTGCTTTCATTAAGCAAGTTGCATCATTATTTAAATCTCATGAGTTTTATTCTATTTTGTGTATGATGGCTATTCCATACAGGAAACCTGCTGATGTTTGCTACCAATGCTCTCACTTGGAAAATTACTTTAAAATATGTGATAGAAGAGCAAGTATTTATGCAGTGTAAAGAATAATAGTGGCATATTTTTACCTATTGGAAAAAAGTTTACTGCAATGTATTTTCTCAAGAAAAAGGAAAAGAAAGGTACATTTTGTTCCTCCTTCTAATGACCAGTGTGTGGAGATGTTGAGTCTATCATAATCTTCTGGGAAAAAAATAATAAAATGGGAGCAGGGAAGTTAAATGCCAGGTTTTATTTTTAGGAAGTCAAGCATACTATGTTTTCAGATTAATTCAATCGTTGAAGGTGAGTAGCTTGGATCTAAATATGTCCTATTTTATGGGTCTGTGTGTGTGCGGGTTTAAGTGGTTTTTAAAAATAAACTCCTTGAGAAGATAATTGTACGTAGCATTGGTTTCTAAATCCTTACTGTTATACTGGAAGAAATATTCTCTATCACATGCAGGTTAATTAGTTCATTCCCCAAATACTACGCTGTCAAGTACTGATTGTTCCCATGTAGTCCATTAGAAACATTCTCTGAAGAGCAATATCTTGTAAAGGGTGACTCCAAGGTGAAGTCAGGCTTAGTGTTCAGTCTGTTTTCTTCCAGGCTCATCCTGCTTCCACAGGATATCTTCATCTAGGATATCCGGCACAATTAGAAAACTAACTTTGTAGTTCAGCAAATGATGATGTTTCATCTCAAGAGAGTAGGGATTTCCTGAATGGAACTTGCAGAACTATTGAGAAAGGTACCACTCCATCGTTCCCTGAACAGTCAAATTGTTATCACTGTCACACTTCTGCTGTGACTTCCCTATGAGGGAAGAACCGGCAGCTAAATCTGGCTCCTATCCTTTTACCTTAGGGTGACCTAGGATTGTCTTTCACAAGCTGCATTTGGGAATCATGCTCTGTAGTAACATCGCTTTAAGAGGCAAAAAAACTTCCACCCAAATGGGCACTAGGCTGGGCAATGCTTCACACATTTTACTGGAGTGTGAGTAAGGGCATGATAACTGGTGACCACAGACTGGTGCTGCCACACCTAGGCTAGTTTTTAACCAGCTGTGTCGGGTACTTGTTATGAATCCTGTACTGGTACTTACCCAAAAGTGAGTATCATGTAAGCTGATGGGTAGTATCATTGAAATATTGTGAAATAACCTTCCAGCTGTAACAGCAAATCATTTGCATTGATACATGAATCCCTTGGATCACTCAGTTTCAAGTTGCTTTTGATATTTGACTTAGGTCAGTATCTTTTAACCAACTGAGCACTTATCAGTGAATTTGATATGATCAAGCTTTTCTCCAGTAGGAGATAACTAATATTTTATGAACACTGTGACATAAAATCTTGACTTTTTCACAGATAAAGCATAGCATCTCTAAATGGCATCTGGTCCTAAAGGGAGACATGAAGCACCTTCCAAAGATGAATCTAGGAAGAAAAAAAGCATTAACTTAATAGAATTCAAAATCACAGAGGAGGGCTATTGCTTCTATGGCACGTTCCCTGTCTTCCCACAAGCACTTCAAGGTTCCACTGAAGATAATTTGTTTTCTCTCTTTCTCCTTTATCTGATCTCTTCTTAAACTCCCCTATTCTCTACAGATGACAGCATTTTCAATTTCTGATTGTGTAGCTCACTAGTATAACCTAGTTAAACTCAGTGAAGTTTTTTTTTAATCTGTGCTAGACTGAAAGTTGCGGTTTTGCCCAAAGTATACCTATTTGATTGGTGGTGTGTTTTTTTCTCCCAACAGCATTAGTTAGATAAAAGAAAGATATCTCCCTTCGAATTGTGTTTTCCTAATGTAGTCAAAACAATCTGTTGTCTTCTAATAGAATAACAGAGCTACTAATAGGAATGATAGCATTATTATGATAGCATGCCAATCTGCATTAACACTACCCGTTTTATTCTTGGGTGTTTACTTTGTGTTACCACAAGTTATTTTAAGAGCATTAAGAACAAACTTACTTGAGAAATACTGTTTCCATGCATAATTTCAGGTAAAACTTTAAAGCTGTGACTTCATATTGATTAGATGACAGATCTTTTGGTTCCATAGATGCAGCCAAATCTACTGTGTCACTGTCTCTAAATTTTACTTACAAATGTCACCAATATCCCTCCTTAAACCTAGACAAAACCTAGGTTCAGTTTTCTCAAAGCTGAATGTTGGTATAGATATCAAGTTTTGTGGAATTTTGAACTCTTCTTAGGAACAAGAAGTAAAAAATAGGTTATGTCTGTATTCCTTTCTACAGATCTAGCTATATTTCTTTCTGCTGCAAGGAGAGATTTTGAAAAAGACTACAGGGCATCAGACTGGAGATCACTACTCCTGAAAACTTTTCCACTTTGATAAGTTTGCGGTATAAGTTTCTCTGCCAGTGCTAGGACCCAGCTGCTCAGTACTGGTGCCCACCCAAACCTTCCTGATCGCTCTGTAAAGCTGCAGTGTCCCATCTCTCTGAGAAAAGCATTGTGCAAATTTATAACACTCTATGAATGTTTTGGACTTATCATCTTCTGTTTCAGCTTTTCTTTCTTCACAGCTATATCTTGGGTTAATTCTTTGTGTTTTCATATCTGAGAAGGGTAAATTGTCGCTCTTAAAATTGCTGAACAGCTTTCATCACACTTAGCAGAGCATTTCCAAAGAGGGAGGAGAGAAAAGTGAGATGAATAAATTTATAAGTACAACACTGCCCAAGGAACAGATTATTACTGTCAGCATTTACCAAAGTTCACTGGAGCCAAAACAGGGTAAGTAATAAACTTTTACAGGAATTTTTGTTCTGCTCTTACCACACTCCTACGTTTTCAGCATTCATAGGCCTAAACCATGGACTTTGAAACAAGAACTGAGCCTCCTTCACTTCCAACTTATATGATTAAAAGGTCTATTTGCCAGAAGAGTTTATCTCTTTTCCATTACTAAAATATATCACCTATGAGCTAGTGACTTTATTTGAGCTAAGTCTCTCATGCTTGATGTGGGGCCATTTTAAACACAATTTTCCTTATTTACAGTCATCTGTCATTAGTTGCCAGTAAGAAGACTAAACACAGAAATTATTCTATTCTGATCCTCTGTACAGTCCTTCCTTACTGCCTCCTTTCCTCCGTCTCTTCCTCCCTATGATTCTTGCTGTTGATCTTTATTTTTAGGCAGCAGAAATCTGGCAATGAGCTATAACTTTTCTGAATTTGTAATATATGTAACAAAAAATGTTAGTGTGATTTGAGCTCTGGGCATACAGTAGATTTTCACTATTGCTTATATCTGTCTGATATCTAGATATATAAAGATACCTAAAGTATGATAAGATGCTGTTCAATACCTTCTGGACTGCAATATTAAAGAGTGCATTTGCAGGAGTATATCTGAAGCATGGCAGACAATCTGGATTTTCACCTTCCAAGGCTACTGTTGAGCATCAGTGTTCAAAGCAACAGAATTATACTTTACTGGGCACAAGGCATGGCAGTGGTTAACAATTTTTTTATTAGGTCTTAGACTTATATTCCACTTCTCCCAGTGGAAACATATATTGACAGAACTGATTTAAACTGGGCTTTAATGACTCCATGTAATATTGAAATTATCCAGGCAGCTAATTTAATGTGTCATTGTTGGAATAATGCGGGTTGTGTAACGTGTAAGAGTTGTGCTGTTAAAATTAACGTCTACAGCACTCTGCCATGAGGGAGCCACTGTAGACATACTGTGGCCAGAGTAAGGTACTATTAAATAGTTTATACTAAGCTCCAGAAACTAATGCATAATTATTTTAAGCCATAAAAATCTCATCATTGCTGAGAGCATTTTGTGTGCTTTTATTAGGGACCTCCCCCCCACCCCAAAAAAAAAAAAAAAAAAAGGAGGCAGAAAGCCTGTGCTGGATTCTTGCAATTTAGAAAAAGATCTGAGCAGATACTTGATTGACAGCACTCATGAGGGGATGATTGCCTGCTTTCACCATGAGGCACACCAGAAGACATGGAAGCAAAGCATGGTCTTGGCTCTGCTGTTATGGCAGCCAAAGACTTACAAGCTCTTTGAGATACGGGTTAAAACAACAGACCTGATGTTCCAAGTGACCTTCAAGGCTGTACCTGTGAGAGTCCACATGGCTGATGGTGTGCATGTGTTGCCTGTTAATGTTTTCTTTAAAGCCTTGTTGAATAATAGTTAAAGCTGCCATTAAGGAGAGCTGTGCAAGTTCACTGCCATAATTAGAAGGCTAAATGCAAGCCTTTTTGGCTTATCTTCAATGTTTGTTATTTAAGTAATGACTGGTTTTGCTAATTACATCTAAACCAGATTAATATTCCATTAGAGAGAAAGCCACACAGCTTATCCAACTGATAGAAAGCTTAGAAGGTGACCTGTGCTTGCAGTAATGTTGTCAAACTAGTTATTTCTGTTCTGCTGTATTTGTCATTTGTCTTTGGGCTGGTGTTTTAATCTAGACCCCTGTTCTGACTAACTTTTCGCTCTATATCGCATACTGTCAAATCTTTTCCTGGTTAACACTGGTGTGTTAATTTCTCACTACGGCTGGAGTGTTTGCACGAAAGATGGTTTTGTTTAATAAACGTATCCAAAGTAAATTAATTTTAGTGAAAAGACTGATAAAGCAAAGAATGTGTAGGTTAACTGATAACTTAGCCTACTTTATTGAAATTTGCAGTTGAATTGGACAACAAGGGTGAGACACTTGGAAAGACTCTATTCTAGAAAGGACTCTTTGGGCTCAGTATTTTGAAAATAACTTTCAGTATTGTTTTGCTCACTGAAGTGTTTTCAAAACAGGCTTCTTGGAGGGTATCTGTTAGAAGTCCTCTGTGATACTGATGACAAGACTGAGCTAAAAATGCAATGTTATCTTCTGAAAGGACAAAGAAAACACACTGGTTGTGGCTGGATATGCTTATTTCCTTAACACTAGAGTATTTATATCCCAGCATCTGATTTCCTTCTTCCTTTGGAAGGGAAAGCCACTCTTGAACCTTGCAGTACCAGCTACTAAGCACTACAGAACTCCATCTTAAGACTGTACTTCTGATGGTAGCTCTATTTAACAGGATGGAGCCCTTTACATGCTGATGAATCGGAGCAGCAGATTTTCATCAGTGAAAAATGGCCTGTTTCAGAGCCACAGATGCTTGTTAGAGAACTCACTGTGATAATGTCATGATCTTTGCAAGTTTCCTTCCATGCCCTAAAAGACACACATAAGACCAAAAAGAACCTTTTTTTTGGTTGCGGTTGGTTGGTTTGTTGCTTTGGTTTGAGGTTTGTTGCTTCGGTTTGAGGTTTGTTTTAGTGTTTGGGGGTTTTGGAGGGGGGGGAACGGGACTGTTTTTTTTGGGGTTTTTTTGTTTTCTTTTGCTTTGTTTTTCCAGAGAAACTCTTTTTGTGTTTGTTCTTAACCCTCCATTTCAAATATGGTTTATGGGGATTTACACCCTTCTTTCTCCCCTCTACACATACAAACACACCTGCCCCTGGTATTTCATGGTACTAATTTCCAAACTCTATAGCCCTTTATAGGCAAATGAAAGAAAGGCCACTACAAGCTCAGCCAGACACCAAGGTGGGTCCAGAGTCCATCTTATCTTGCTACCTTCTAGCAAATACAGCATATTGAAAGTCCAGTTGCATTTAAGAAATTCACTGCTTGCAAAAAACCTACAATAGTAAATTTTGTGAATACAAGTACAAACTAATATAACTGTTGGCCAGAGGCTGACTCCTCTCTGGATGGGGAATGATCCTGAAGGAGTGTACCCTGAAAGGGTGTCCTTTTGGAGTTCCCTTCCTTAACCAAAGGCTTGGGAGTTGCAAATAAGCTTCAGGAGAAGGAATGCAGACTGAGCTTTGAAGAAGATAGATAAAAATAGTGGTGCACAGCCGTGTCATCTTGTATTGCTTATCATTCATTAGCACAGCTATTTGAACAGTAATGGGATCCTTGCTTAGCACTTGTTTTGATGAAAATCCAATAGGACAGAAAGCTATCAAAGTCAAACTTCTTTAAAGATCACAGTTCACTGAGCAACTTAAAAGCTTCAGTAAAACAAAGAACATGCAGCCCTCTGTTCTGGTGTTGTGCACAAGATAAACTTCAAATAATGTCTGGAGAAATAATAGCTTATTATTATATCAACTATTCACATCTACTCACGGGACAATGCCATAGCTAAAGTAAAATGCTGAGAGTTTTATTTGTGAAGAGGAAACTTGACAATTAGCTTTGTCAAGTCATCTGGTTCAGAGCCTTATTATAGTGTGTGCCTGATGAAAGGTTCGGCTCCCACACATGGATATTGAGGACGTAATGTATGTTTGTCACGACAGAAAGCTGAATGCCTGAGTCTCAGAAGCATGTGAGTCCTGCCGTGGCATTGCTTTTGCTTAGGTGGGTGAAACTGTGAGCTAAAAATACACAATTTCCAGAACATCTAGAACACAGAGCAGATGTTTGAATTCAGAGCACAATATGGTACATGCAGACTGTAATTAATTAGCAAATACTTAGAGGCCCAAAAACTCTTAGAAATGTGTGTTTTGTCAATTCACAATTAAACTGTTAGATAAAATGCAATGTAGGTTAATACATGTGATAAGCAGTGTTGTCTGTTTATGACATTTGAGAAGTCACCCAAGCAACTGGGATGTATTCTTCTCCATTATCTGCTGCCATTGCTCACAACTGCATCGATTTTATCAAGGTCAGACTGACATAATTCATAACCTGGATTTTTAAAAGGTCAAATGGCCAAAGCAACGTGTTTGGTGCTTTGTCACTTTCAAACATATTGAGAATTCCTACCTACAGAACTGGGTGAATTACATGAGAATGGTTGAGAAGAAGTGGGCACAAAACTGAACTACATGTGCAGGTATCTGGCTAGGACACCACTGAATAATATTCTCTCAGGTTTAGGAGGAGGATACATCAGTTTGAGGAACTTTAGAAGAGGTAAATAGGCATCACAATACAGATGAGCTTGTGCTTTTGCTGTTTAGGAAACTGCACAGGAATGAGATCCTGATTCAAACAATGCGTTCCCTGGTTAGCAACACACGAGAGGTTACATCTTGTAAGCATTGTCATGGTCTCTGCTGCTGATTTCCTCTATGACCATACAACCTATTGACCTCTGTGTTCCTACTGAGAGGTAAAACCTACTCTTTGCCTAGCAGCAAATGGAAAAAATGAGTAAACCTACCCTTTTGGTGAATATCTGGAAAAATTCAAATCTGATGTTCCAGGTAAGTGAATAAACTGCATGTATTTTTGCTTATGCTCCATCAGTGAGGGTTTGGTTTTATTCTCTTGGAATCAAGGAATTATATTCACACTTAATGTAAGTGCATATAGGTAGGATGCACAATGTTTATTTAAAAGTCATTCAGAACTGCAGAGTCTAATTTATCTTTCTTACATAAAATTGGAATTCAAAGAGTCTCATATCCTGTTGTTCTATGACTAATTTACTTTTGTCCTACTCTATTATGTTTTTGTGCAGTTTTGGGTAATAGTGTTGCACTGAATTATTTGCCAATGCTGTGGTAGGTATGGTCCTTTCATTTGCTATGTGTGAATATCAAAGTGTGCACCATTATAGCTGAAAGGGAGTAACCTGGTATCTGAATGGCTGGCAACATTAGGTATAAGACAGAAATAAAAGGTCTTTTATTGATCTGCACAATTCTTTTCCAGCAGTTTTGTTTCCTTATTACTTGTGTTCAATTTGAGTCTTCTATCATGCTGGAGTCTTTTGACTATGTATGTTCAGAATGTACAGTGATGCCCCTGTAGTTTTGCCATCAGATTAACAAATATTTTAACTTCTGGAACAGCTGATTATCTTATAGTACCATATCAAAAGTTATAATAATACTATTTCACATTCCAGAGAATATCATTTAAATAATCTTTTGTTGGAGGAAAATGCCAGTATATAACACAGAAGAATCAAAAAATTACTAGCTACATTTTACTACAAATTACTAGTGACTACATTTTCTGGTAATCACCCTGAAAGTCTGAGTAGAAAAGATCAGATCTAAAGGGCTGGGACACCAAACTACCCTTTACCTCTTTCTCTAGGGTGAGCTAATCTCTGCAGGTCAAGGTTCAGCACAGTGGTGCAGCAGGAAGGAATTCATACTGGGGTGATAAGGCAGGCAGTCAAACTGCAAGGTCTGAACATGCTAGGAAATGTGTAGTCAGGAAACATAAGCAACTAGAATGAATATATATACTCATGTTCTTCAAAATAAACAACACAAAACTGTATTAAAAGAGCCTTTTCTGTACTTCTCCCTCAGGCAGGTTTGCTTCAATGTTAATTTTTTATGAACATACCAGGGAAAACTAGCCATTTGTAATGAATTTGCTACCCAACAAAAACCTCAGTTTCTCTTGAAATCATTGAACAAATTATATTTTTTAGCAAAGGGAAGACCATATTAATAACAGAGAAAAACCCTTAAATTTCCATGTATATTAACAGATTTTATTAATTTAATATTGATAGAGATAAGCATAATACAGAGAAAAACCTTAGATGTAGCATTTTAAGTGCAGGCCACCAAGCCAGGGAAAGTCTGTAATTTGCATCTATTTCAAAGAAGATTGCTAGCCCTTGCAGTTCTGAACTTCATCAGTTATGTTAAACTGCAATACATGGCAGACTGGAAAATTAAGATTTTTAAGAATTAATTAAGAAAATTAAGATAATTTTAAACTTAAATGTGTATTCAGCTACATTACAGTACAATAAAAGGATATTATATATGGTATCTATTATTCTACACTAAAGTAATATAATAGCTTATATCTCATACAAATATGTCCAGGTTGAACATTTAGAAAAGGATCTTTCATTTAGAAAGGAATGGCTGCTGTATAGTGTTGTATATTTAAAGAGGGCCTCCAATTCATGTATACACTGATTTTATCTGATCAACACCCTTGCCTGCTGCCTCCTGCCCTTGACAGCTTCCTCAAGCTCTTAAAGGTACCAGAGCAATTCTGGAACTATGCCAAAGCTGAAGCTGGGTATGCCATGGAATGAAATGTTGGATCAAATGCACAATTCCTGGGAGAAGACCCAGAGACTTTTATAACAGGAATGGAGTGAAATTGTGCCTTTTCTTATTGAGTCCTAAATTCCATTGAAAAGGAATCTGAGATTTCAGAAAAATAATGTAACATTATTATGTGGCATATGAAGAGGTAAATCCAGAGTAGAAAAGTCACTCTCTGTGTAAGCATCATAAAGCGAACACTTGAACTATTTTTTTACTTTTTTTAAAATAAGGTAAACAGAGAGAAGATATAGACCAAAAATGTGGTAAAGACTGGAGCCCCTTCAAAGGGTGGCAGAGGTGGTGTAAGGTTTTGCAGGGTAGAAGAAAAAATGTATCATGGAGGATGAGGGAAGACTTGATGCCATAAAACATGCTTGTCGTTCTAGCTATCATATTGTTGTGAATGGAGCTGAGTCCTGACCATGGTGCAGAAGTATCTTTGGAATTTTTGGTCAGAGAAGTTCCAGTGGGCTATTGGAGATTGCTTCTCTGGCACTGCAAAAGAGCTCAGGAGCTCCTCAAAACACAGTAGTGGGAGAAGTACTCACCAGTCACACCCAACCACTTCAGTAAGTTCTAAATATAAAATGTATTTACACTTTGATTTCACACATGTCTAAAAAGCCATGCTCAATTTTCCACACAAGCAAGGAGCCTAAAGTTAATTCATGCTTCTTCAGGAGTCGTACACCGGCAAAGCTTCCCCTCCCTAGCATGACTTTACTCAAGTAACATTATTGTATAAGTACCATTTGTCAGGGAATTAATACCTTTCTAACACATATTTTTACTTATGCCCAATCCAGGACTAGCCACACATTGGCAGGTCAGAACAGAAGCTCCTTCAAACAGTACCAAGATTTAACTGACAGCAGAAGCATTCTTGGATTTTGGATTAACAATCACATGAGCAATAGAACAGGAACTTGCAAGAGAAGGCTTTTTCTTTTTCTTTTTTTTTTTTGAGGATTACATTAGATTAGTATAAAGCAGATGGCAAGATAGATATGGGCTGGTAGCAGACAGCAGTAAAGTTAGTTCAACGGACCTGTTATTTTTAGGATAAGAGCAAGAATAAGGATAGCTTTGGCTGACAGATAAGAGGCAATGATCAGATCTCAGATGCAATGAGCCTAGGTTTAGGTGCAGGGGCAGATGTAGGATAAGATAAATGGGTAGAAGCAAGCACAGACAGAACAAGAACAGGCATAGGACTGAAAGCCAAGTTGTTATGTTCACTGTGACACAGTACACTGACTTCCGTTCTTCTGTGATTTCCATGCACCATGCTGAGCTGCTGTAAAAGCCCTAGAGCTCTCTTGAGCTCTCTTTTCTAGAAGAGGACTTCAGGAAGTTGGGTGAATTAAAGCTTTTCTTATTACAGAAAAGCAAGCCACGGCATTTTTCTGTTAGACTTTATAGACAAAGCTGGCAATGGGGATGAACATAGAAACATAGAATCATAGAATAGTTAGGGTTGGAAAGGACCTTAAGATCATCAAGTTCCAAACCCCTGCCTCTGTAAAAGATTCAGGAAAATCCTTGTCACAATTTGCAAAGTGTTTTAATTCTTTGTGTTTTACTTGCAATCTGAGTACTAAGTTAAGGTCTTCCAGAAAGTATGTTATTTGGTTGTTTTTTTTTTCTTTGGGTTTTTTTTTTTTTTTTGTGGGTAGTATATATTCAATTAATAATTTAAAAAGGCAAAAAACTTTGGATATCATGGAATTAATACTTGGTTGTTACTCTCCTCTTTTTTTTCAATCTTGGAAACTTTACTTTATACTGAAGAACAAATTTAATTCATTACCTTTGATTCAATACCTTGCACTGTATGAGGTTTTAATACCTATATTTCTTCTCTATTTAGAGTTCTATGTTTTCACCACTGCTATGTACTTGTGACACCTTTTTAAATTACTCTGTTGGTCTGTACCTCATTCCTTCTGTAAAAATGTAGATGTGGTATAAACTGAAGAGAAGTTAACAGTCTCCAGTACAGGAGTGGTAGTATAGGCATTCATTCATCATCTCTCATTATAGCTCTGGAGGGAAAGCTCTCTGTATAAAGCTGTATGTTTGGAACTAGATGATCTTTAAGGTCGCTTCCAACCCAAACCATTCTATAATTCTATCATTATTAATGAATTATTATCTAAGAGGGAAACAAAGTGATGATCAGAATTTTAAGTAGCTTTGTGAAACTTTTACATTTACAAACTCTCCAAAGCAAACTGAGGTATTCTAAAATGCCTGTCAGTTACCTCTCATTTCTGCTTAATTTCCCAAACACCACAGTAGGGACAAGCATGTGGGAAGTGTGGTTTTAAACATTAAGAATGCCAGGTGCAGCAAATAACTGTTTTGACTGCCCCTGAAATTAATCTGGATGCTTGAATTGAGCTCCTCAACAGTACAGCAGAACAATCACTATGGGCCACCAAACATTCTACAAATCATTGTCAAATTCAGTTCTACAACCGTCTACAAACTTCCACTGAAGTACTGCAAAATAAGACACCAGTTTGGTAATAGATGAATGCATTGCCAAGACTAGGATGGGCAATGGTAAAGGGAGTTATAACAAAGAAACACAACTGTGGCTCCCAGAATCAAAACAGTGGAAGAACTGAGTCTCACATTGCTAAGGAAAGGCATCTTATAGAGTAGCTACAACAGTACTCCCTTCCCCAGCTCTCTGCCCTATCCTTTTCTTGCAAATTTTTCTCCCTTCTGCATGGATGGGTCAGCTACCCTTGTAAAATAATTCGGTCAGCAAAATTTATAGTTTTGCTTCCTTAGGTAACCTGAAATTTGTGCCAGTGTACCATTATGAGCGCATCTGCAAATGGCAGGGGTAAAGGAGCAGAAACTTACCTGACCTAGGAAAAGGAATTACTGTGAAGGAGTCAGGACTAAGGTGGCCAAACCATTTCAAAGAAAGCCAGTCCCTCTTCTGGAAGTTTTCAAGATGTTTTGAGCAGGGAAACAATGACATGGAGAAAAAGCACATGGCAAAAGACATCTTGCTTCATGAAGAATTGAAAGACGCAAAATTAAAACCAGGGAAAGAACAAAGGTCAACTCCCATTAATAATCTGTTACTGATTAAACCACTGATCAAATTCTGAGTAAATATGTATTCCTGCCATCTTAAAAATAGTCCTAGTAAATACTTCTGCTTTGAATTTTTCAGTGTCTGAACTGTTCATAATGCTCCATGAATTCCTAAACTACAGCTGATTTCCAGTTGTTAATCTTTGCCAGATTAAAAAAGAAACAACAAAAGAAAACACCCACCATTGAGTGCAATGCCCAAGGACTCTCTATGTCATTTGAAGGAGATCAGGCTTCTCCTCCAGCCAGCTCACATCCTTGCCAGCAGATGCTTGTGTAGGGAAGGCACAGGGAAACAGGTAATAGCAAGAGGGTGGACAGTTCTCCCAGATCCTGTAGAGGCTGAGTGCCATGTTATGCCTCAGCCTCTACCACCCCATAGAGCTCTAATCCTGAGAGCCAGTCTTAGAAATGTGTTTTGGAAGATTGCTGGTGTGGCTTGCATCCTTTAAGAACTGTGAATACTCGTGTCAATTCACTTACAAGGTTAGTCCACTCTTAAGTCAAACCTTCAGAATAACACATGGCAGAGACATATCCTACTGGTGATCCATTAGGAAGGAAACAGTTATGCAAGCAACATAGCTCTTATTTGAAATCTAAGTGACTTGGCTATTGCCTTGAGAAGATTTTCCCTAAGTTGTTCAGTGTCCCAGATGACAGGTGCCATGTGAATGGCAAAGCAGTTGTCCTTTCTGGAGGAAGCATTTATACTTTCTGGTGGCTCAGACAGTTATTGTACATCTTGTTCCTTTGCTTCCTTGTTAGAAAAGATTAAGACATTCCAAACACTTTCTTTTACAGAAGAATCTGTTATACAAATGTAGTAAAAATGTAGTGGTATCCAATCTAGCCTATTAAAAATAGGTTTGGGAATCAAAAGACACAGTGAAAGATGGGGGTTGAATAAAACAAATGAGAAAAGAATGAAACAGTAAAATTAGTAGGGTTTTCTTAGTAAGTAGGTGCCTTGGCTTTTTAGCAAAGCTGTTTTTAATGTGTCTCTGCAGGCTGAGGTGACCTATACCATGAATCTCGTATGTCATCCTGACTAGACTTTGGAGGCAGCCCTGCACTGATTCATGCCTACAAAATTTTGTGAGAGACTAGATCTATTTTTATTTTCTTCAGATTAAATGTAGAGAAACTAATGTGTCTGTGAGAGCCATAGAGGTCATGTAGCAAATATGAAACATGATACATTTAATAGTTTAGATTTTTTCACCAAAATGTGTATCTTAACAGAGTGTGCATAACTGGCACATAAATTTCAGTTACTGGAAGCTCAAATGTAGAAATCAATGGAAACTTTGAAAAGAATGCTTCCACCAAAACCTTACTTTATCAATGATTTAAACTTAAATGGATCTGTCCAATTGTAAATTCAAGTTGCAGCTAAATCCTTCCTCAGGGTAAAATAGCATGAGCAGAGCAGCTGGAAGTTTCCTTGAGAGAGTCCATTAGCTATTCTGGAAAAGATTATAATGTTATTTCCTTGACAGCATCAACCTCTGTTTGTCCCATGTCTTGCAGCACACAGGACTATGGAGGTCTATGTCTCAAGCTGTGGTGCACTTACCAAAATGGAGTGTATGCAGCCAAAATCAAATACACAAAAGGAGGATGAGTTATTGACCCTGCTGTACTTCAGAGCAACATGAAGGTAAAGTATACACTCAGTGCTGGACTTCAGTGTGAACACCTGATAATTGCTTCACACTCCAAAACAAATGGCGACGCTTTCTGTCCCCACTTTTACTGCTAAAGAAATCAAGACTCTTGGTATTCAATGAAGTGCACCGTGCCATATGAACCAGTCTCCTCACACTGCTCAGTTTTATCGCTGGACAAGTGTCTAAGACCAGGATGTCCTCCTCTGTGTCTTATTCAGCTAGACCATGACTACTATTTATGCCAAGATTCTTTCTGCCCTTCTTTAGGAAATAGGAAGAATAGAAGAATTTATGAAATCATGATGCAGCCCAAGAAAAGCTTTTGCAGGACTTGCTGTGCAAATGAGTTTGAATTGAATGAACTTCAGGCCACTGGCTTCTTTCTGGATTTACAAGAATAGAAAATCTCAGACCATAATCATGCATTTCTAACATGCAGAAATTTTTTCTCTGTGAGTGAATTGTACCTATTTGAGACCTTTACATACAGATGGTGTGGACAGTGCTGGGTGGAAATCCTGTGCATGGAAGAAGAGTTTGGATTCTTTTCTTAGCTTAATCTAAAGTCTTCGGATCTGGTTTAAGACAGAACAAGAGTTAGGAGATTAACTAGAGGAAGAATTCAGGCAACAGTGTTAATAGTCTTAATGCAAAGTAGCATTATAGCTCTACCCATGATATACCTATGCATCTAATTCTCTTCAGTCAGTTATAAAAGAGGCATATATCACATGGTGGTTCGTACTCTTCTAGAAATACATACAGCTGACAGGGTACAGAAGTTACCAGTAGAACATAATAACTATTTCACAGATTAAAAGGCATCAACTAATGTAATTATTACTTTTTGAAAGAATAAAAAATGTAATTAGGTGTAAAGCGAATTGTGTGGTATTTGAGTTTGTGCTGAAGAACAGAATGATGTTATTAGCACTTTGATGCAAAATCGTCAGAGGAAGAGAGAGGTGGAAATGAAGAATGAAAGATAAACGTCATAGGTCTTGTTTATACTAAAATCCCTTACAGTTTTTCCATAAACAAATGGTGTACAGGTGGAATATTTTTAAAGCAAATATAAAAATATATGAATTTTAATAAAGAAAGTATGTTAATCAGGTTGTTTTAAAAGGACCAAATAGCTCATTTAGCAATATAAGAAACACATGAGAGAATACATAGGCATGCCACTTTATTTGTCCAGGTGAAGAGTGAATTGCCTTGCCTATGAAACAAATAGTATTGGTGAGGTGAAAATACATTAGGAAATACAGAATGAAACAAAAGCTGATAGAGGACTGAGTGGAAATTATTTATCTAATTTTAAAGCAATATTATTTTCTAACTGGTAGAACCAGCTATAGTTTGTAGCATGTCACATCAAGCCAGAAGAATCATGTGGCTTAGGTGGTATCTAGATTAAAATCAGTTTTTAGAATTTGTTTGTGCCACAGTAAATGGTGAGTTAATTCTTTTATCCTCTAAATTCAGTGCAAAGTCTAACCTGGAGCAATGTCCTATTCCTCGTGTTTTTGTTCTTCCTTTCACTCTGTTATGTACTCTATCAACACTCTTTGACAGTTCTTATCTGGGGGTAAATACAGTCGCAAGGAATAAGATGTGTCTTCCACATCTGTGATGGAAGTAAAGGTGACTATGTAGCCTCTTTTAGTTTGTTTGGGCTAAAAGCTTGTAGCAGGCAGCTGTCTTTCCCTTCAGTCCCTGCTACAAGAAAATAGGAGGCATTGTAAGCCAAGAATTGCCAGCGTTATAGGGTGTAACGGAGTATAACACAAACTGCATGGCATCACACAGTACTCTGCTCAAACAACAGTTGTACACATTGCTTGGATGAAAGGGAAAATTTCAGGACTGTGTTGTTCAGCAGTTGAAGGTATCTTTTCCTTAATAATCTAGCTAGTGTACTGAAATTTCTTCATGCCATTCACACAAAGAAGAGTAACAGCATGGAAGCTACCATGCTAGAGCATGTTATTTGCCTGTTTGAGTTCATGAGTCTTCTCTGCCAGCAAGCAGCACCAGAAACTTCAAAGGAAATTCTTCAGGAAAACTCTAAGGAGGAATAAACACTTCTGTCCACCTTTAAGCAAAATGGCTTGATTTTATAACTGATTAATGAAGATATTTTTTATTTTATTTTTATTTTTTATAAAGCTACTATGTTTATCTTTTTTAATTTAATAGAGAGGTCTCAGCTATAAAAATACCTAATGCTTTAGAATTTGCTAGCTTTGTTGTCTTTACCCATTTGTTTTAATCTAGCTATCATAGGCAGACATGAAAGGTAACACCCCCTCATTAAAATAAATGTAGTGTTTGACATAAACTGACAGAAGCAAGTAAGTCCCAAGATATTGTTCTTCACAGCCTCCTCTCTTTCGTACTGCCAAGTTAATGATATAAAACAAGATTTCTCACTCGCCTTTAGCGCATTAGGGTTAAAAAAAAAGAGAAGTCAGAGGTGTTTTGATATTTTTATTCCTGTTTTTCACCCTGGAACTCCATAAATAGTCTTAGCACATTGTCTCAGGGTACTTACAGGGATAGAAATTACTGTGTTTAGGTGACAGGATGGTTTCTTTAATGTTGGCTGGAGAAAGGTCTCTGATGGAGATGGCATTTAAAAGTGGTGGCAAAGTATCCAAACAGTAAAAGACACCAAAAACAGAAAGAAAGCAAGAAAAAAATATTTATGCCTTTTAAATCTCTTCAATTGTGCTTTGTGTTGTTGGTGTGATTACATGGTGCTTTCATTTGATATACTTAAAGTTTACTTTTTTTAACAGTCATGGTAAGCATTGCAAACAGATTATTTTTTTTTTTTTTCTGATAGTACCACGGGGAAGACCATTCTGATTTTCCTCCCATTGTGAGAGAAATGCATAGCTGAATAGCAGAAAGACATTCAAGGCCAGGCTGGATGTGATTCCGGGCAGCCTGATCTGGTTGAAGGTGTCACTGCTTATTGCATGGTTGCTGGACTAAGTGACCTTTGAAGGTTGCTTCTAACCCAAATTATTCTATGATTCTATGATTCTATGACAAGAAGTGTCATTTCTAGTTACCAGACATGTCCAGAAAGACTATTTCCCAAAAGAATGCTCAGTCTCAAACATGCCACTGAGGGAGAAAAGTACATTGTGTAGAGGTTGTGCTGTAATATTTACCTACGACATTTCCCTGGTAAATTGAGCTGAAATATATTTTCCAAGGTAAGGTAGCATTTCAGTTTTGTTTGATGTGCAAACATATTGACATAAAACATATCCACTTCATTTTTAAGTGTCACGTCCTAGAGTCTGACTGAGTTTGCAGGAAATGAGTTGCACAGAAATTCACAGCTTCAAAATAACAGTGCATGTGTGGAGTCTGAGGGCAGAAGGGCATGTTACAAATGCTGGTGATTAGGAAAAGAGATGAAAGACAGTTTCTTAACATCCTGGGATCTAAAATCAAGCTGTATCTGCATTGGATGTTAGAAGGACCCTGTTAAGTAGCAAATGGGAAAGGAAAACCTAGGTACTTTAGTCACTAATTGATGCCCGACTTCTGGAATTCATTTTTATCACAGGGAAAATTACAGTAAGTCACTGTATAGGTAAGGCTCCTTGGAGGATTTGGGATGGGATAGCCAGCAAAACTGAGGTCCCAGCTACAAACAACTTGCTTACCTCAGTTTCTCAGATCTTCATCATAAGTTTAAATCTAATTATAATCCTGACAAAATGCAAGAAATTAAATCAAGACTTTGAATTGCTGCCAGAGCAGGCAATTAAATCCCTGAAAATGCTTGGAGCAGCAGCTTTCCTCAAACTCATTTTCCCAGCAGACATTGCCAAAAGTGATGGGTTTTCATGTTCATTTTAAAAAGGCAGGTTGTAGTACATGTAATGATACCATAAATACAAACAGTTCAAAATTTAGCATGTTTGTTTCCAGCGATAGGGCGTCTACCACCTCTCCAGTTCCTTTTCAGCAAGTTCCCTTTAGTCTGAATCACATCATGTCTGACCTTTTGTCCTTTTTTTCTGAGATGTTCACTATTTCTGTATTTTTACTGGGATTCTCAGTAGTTTTAGTTGCCTGCCCAGTACCCTGTGCTCGATACAGAAGCCGAAGCCAAGTAGGAAAAAGCTTTACACAGTTTGAAATGCTCAAAAATCTTAATTCCCTTCAAGTTTAGGAAAGGAAAGTCTTAGAGGACTGAAGCAGATCTTCGACCTGAGTTCAACATGCTAATCCTCACAGGTTAAAATTCACATGTGTGTCCCTCTCCCTTCCCATTCCCAGCTGAGTGTCCCATGGCGGAGCTATTCTACACTAGGCTACCCCAAGCTAGCAGAGTCTGTGTTTGGTGGTGTGTGCTTATTGCAGTTTCAGCTCTGGAACCTTAAAGATTAGTGGGGTTTGTGAGGTGACTACTTAAACAAAAGTATGGCTCTGTAATTTTGACTAAGAAGAGAGTAGGAGGTAGTTGTTCTGGCTGCCTGTCTCATTCGTCACTAGTACTGTGACTTTGTTATGACACTTCATTATAATTGTGCAAGATGGTATCCTACATTTTAGTGCAAAAGGTGTCTGGGTGTGCTTCTCCCTCCTCTCGTGGCCCTTAGAGGTGCCTCCTCAGTCCTGAGAGAATGGAGAAGTCTGCTGGGAAGCTGCTGTAGCTTGGGAAAGGTGTTGTAGCTGGAGAAGTGAAAGCTGAGGACATACGCTTGCACTTACCTTACTATCTCAAAATGGGTCTGTCTGGGGCAGCAGCCTAACCCCAACCAGGTGTACTGCAGTTGCACTGCACTGCAGTGCAGTACTGACTGTGCCATATCTGCTCATCAGACCTAAGCACTACCTCTAATCGCAAACTCCACAGCCCTGTGTTTATGGTGTTAAAAAAATAGAACAGTTCAGTACCACGGAGCAAACACAAGGTAGCAATGGCAGCGTATCTTGCTGGAATGGCCCCTCTCCACGGAGGAGGAAGCCACAAGGCGGCACTGAAGCATCATTTCCCCGCGGGAAACCACAAAGGTGCAGACAAACAGGGTCAAAAGTCTCCAACCTTTCTCACTGCTTCATGGGTAAGTTTTGCAACTGGGGTGGAAGCTGAATGCTATGATATTATGATTCTTCACTAGAAATACAAATGAGCCAAACCCCAAAACACTGAGTGTTTGAAGTGGCGTGGCTTTCAGTGGGTTTTTTCCTTAATGTTTGCAAATCTGTGTGCTTGTTTCTGCATGATGGAACCTCAGGCAGCCCCAAGGAAAGCTGCTTTAAGATCCTTCCAACTAGATTGAAGCCAGAAACTCCAGGATATGCTTTGAGTGCACTTATGCATTCATTCCCAACACAAACCCCACATCAGACGTGTTCAGATAAGTTTGGAAAAGCTTTGCAGTGACTCATCAGTGCTTTCTGTGCTTAGCAGGATAGAAATTCACATCCTTCAGAGGTTTTTCTTTACAAGGTTTATGTAAAGCTGTACCTCAGAGATGAAAATATTTAGGAAAAAAGCAGAGAACAGCAAACCCCTCCATGCTGTATTTGCTGATGGAACACTCTTTTCCACCTACTGATCGGAGCTTGATTTAAACCTGATTATTGAATTAAATGTACATTTTGTATTTGTTCAAACAGCTTCTGACAATGGATGCCTTGATGTTGAATTTCCCGATCTTAACTAAACTAGGAAAATTCTCCATGGTGAAAATTCAAGCCTTTACTGGAAAACAACAGAGGTCAAACACTCCAAATGGAGGACTCCAAAGGAGAAAACAATGAAGATACACTGGGTAAGGGATAGATAGAATAACCTTCCTTCTGCCCTAAACTGACACAAGCTTTTTTGATTTAAATTTAAATAATGGAGAGCAACTAAAATTAATACCTTGGGTTATTTAACGCATTGTATAAAATAATCATTAAATGATTTCCAGAAGCCGTGATGATAAGAAAGAAGAAGAAAACTTGCCAAGTAAGGGGACGTTTGTGATGCATGAGCTGAATTTGGATGCTGCAAACCTATCCAAAGGCCAAAAACTGATGAAGCCCAAGCACACCTGAAAATAGTCAAAACAATGGAGTATAAGGAGTGCCGGTGGTTTGAAGCCTGAGCAGCCGTGCACATAACCTCTTCAGGACATGTTCTTCCAGAGGCTTCAACAGTATGCATCTCCCAGTAAAACCCACAACAGTAACAAATCTTGATGGTTGCTATTCTTACGCTTTGAAGCACGGGGATTATCCTAAGCAACTTTCTTTGCCATCAGTTAATGATTGTGAGCAGCTTCTTTGTTCTTTCTTCATTTCTTTCCTCTTTCCTTTTTTTCTTACTTTCCTTCTCTCTTTCCTGTTTCTTTCTGGCAGGTCTATTTGAGGTGGTGAACAGCCCTCACTACTTCGACAGTGGAGAGAGTGAGAGGCAGAGCAGTACCATCTTTATGTAAAGTTGCCTTTCATCCCAGCTGGGTTTTAGACTGCAAAGCTGTATTTTTTAAAGGCTAGGTTGCCTGCCAGCTGACACTGATATTTTTATATATAATGCATGCTAGAAAATAGGTGTTTCAACACGTTCCCTCAATTTTTAAAAACAGCTGTTAAATCTGTCAGCCCTGGAATATGGGATTAAAGAGAAATTTTGTGGGCAGATAGGGCCTGTGAAATGTGTTGATTAGAAATCCTGGTGAGTTCTGTCCATGGAGAAGGGACAACAGCCTTAAGTATGGCTGGTGAAACTTGAATCATTACTGCTAATTACGGCTTTGCCATATGGTTATCAGTCCATGAGAAGTGGAATAAACTGGCCACGTTCCCTTTTGTGAGTCCCCACAGAAACATCAGAAGTGAGCAACTTTCTATTGCCAATGACCTGAAAAAGATCAAAGCAAAGTCCTAGAAGCAAAGGGAGATAAGTTCTGTGATCCTCTCTCAAACCCAGTCACATTGTATGGGTTTGAGATTCATGCAGTCAAACCTAATTTCTCAGCAGGTCCCCCAGACCATTCTCCCCAGAGCAAAGGCTGGCCTCCAAAGGTAATACCCAGGTGCTGTGCTTGAAAGGACCAATTTAGGTCAGTTGAGAAACAATAGGCTTTAAGTCCAATGATAATCTTCAAATAGGTGCAAAAGTCAAAGAAAGAAGTGCACAGAAAATGAAAAAGGAGTTTATAAGCCTTCAGTTCTTTGGAGGTGCATCTGACTTCCTCTGAAGGAAGTGTTGATGTGCTGGCTATAGACGGTTCTGGTTTGTTTGGAGCAGAGGTTCTCAGCCTCTTGTACCTGGAGATGCTTCTTCTGCCTAGCCAGGTCATGTATCACGTGCAGGAAGGTGTGACTGTGACCAAGCTCCTTGTAATCTGGAGAGAAGTTTGAATCTGGTTTCTTTATTGTTCAGGATACTTTGTATGTTACAATGTTGTGAGTGTGAATGACTCCTTAGAAACTCATATAGGAAATCCTTCTTTTCCACAAACAATTTGCCTTGCAGTGCAGATGTGGATGGTAGGACAGTACCATTACAAAGGCACCACTGAATTTAGAATCATAGAATAGTTCTGCTTTAGGTGTTGATGGAATATTCTTTGTTTCTTGGGTGTTCCTCTTCTCCCATCAAAATCATGTGCTGCATGCATAGTTAGTTGAGGACTGGCTTTTTCTAAAATGTGATCATTTTAAAATTAAAAAGTTAAGCATTGCATACTAATGTAAATGGCAGAAAAGCCTAAATTACAGTATTCACATGTTGCTGCCTACTTTAGGTAGTTAAATACTTAAGATTTTATTTAACTACTAAAAATTGCTCTTGAAACAAGAATCTTGGGGCTTAGTAGTAAGGTAAGAATCTGTATTGGAAATACATCAATTCAACACAGTTATGAGAATGGAACATAATTAGAATACACTCTGGACACTTTGTGGGTTTCAGGTTGCCTTGAGAAATTGATTTCTTTATTACTGCCATGTCTCTGCACTTTTACTGCAGTGCTTATATTAAGTGGCTTGTCTCTCTGTTATTTCTGGAAAGTTTCAGTCAATGACTTAGAAATTCTAGATAAGTCACTGACTCTAAATGTTATTTTCTCCCTCAAAAGAAAAGCTTTAATCCACAGAAAAATATTCCAGCTTTGTCAAACAAAATCACAATTTCTGGATCATGGTGAAACACACACAGTATTTGTCACATGTTTTGGAGTGAAATATAGCTGTGCAGAGCCTTTACACTGTAATTAACTGCCTTTAGCAGTGAGCATATGGATTGTTAGAGGAGACAGTTGTGACAATTAGCTTCAAATTATAACAGGTATCTCACAAATCTGGGGTTTGATTTTATAATGGCTGACAAATAACAGTAGTTTTGTGGTGCATTGCTAATAGAAGACACCAGTTAGCCACACAAGCAGTCACTGGATAGACCAACAGCAAGAGGTAACACAGTAAGTTTTGTTAATAAACTTTAGATTTTTATTTGTAGGCTAGGATCATGTAACTCATCAAACGTGCCTTCTGCCCATACTTTTTTCCATGCATTTGAGGAATCAATACCCAAGGTAACCACTGCTGATGTTTTACTTGGTCTTAATTATTAAAGAGAGTTTATGGTTTTTTACACTTTCAGTGTACAGGAAGCAGAATTACATCACATTCAAAATAAGCACAGGGGTTTCTGTTTTGCCATTAAGTAGCTAAATATTTTCTATCAGGTATTCAAGATAGATAAGGTAAATGAGGTTTTCTTATTTCAAAATATGTCTTTGTGCTTTGGAGCAGCTCAAATGGGCAATTAGGAAATACATGATGCTAGCTAAAAATGCATTTTTATCCACAGAAAAAGAATACAAATTACAAAATACAAATTGAATGTAACAATTTATATACTCGTGGAAAAATGTGTCAACTTAGTACGTAGAGCAATAGCTGATACTCTAAATACTTTGCAATGTAGCTCTAGCTAGTCCATGAATGACCATTGTTTCACCTCTCTAATCCTACATACAAATTAACGTTTTTTAAATGTGCTTTGAGATCATTAATTTATCAAAACTAGGTGTTACAGCCATGGTAGAGTTTAAGAAACTTATACCTTATTATAAAACAAACTGACAGCAAAGTGTGGAAGTAAAACGTGATGTGTGGATCTATAATCATGGTATTTAAGAACCAGTCAGACACAAAGAGGATCAACAATATCCTAAACTCGCTAAGTAACAAACCTCACTTGGTCAATAGATGTAAACTGTATATTAATTCTTTGTGTATTTTTTCAAACCAGACATACCAATATCAGGTTTTTATTAATGAAGAATATATATAAACTCTAGTTATCTGAAATATTTATATCACATGGTGCCTTTTAGCTCAACACTTTTATTGTAATTATCTTCATAATGCTCCTGCAAAGTAGAGAAGTACTGTCAGAGGGCAATATCCAAGCTTTTAAAAAGGGATTGCTGGAGATCAGGATATTGAAATCATATTTCATTAGACTCAGATTGGCATTCTAGATATGGAGGCCCTCCTTATTTTCCATTGTTTCATTTTGTTCATCAAAGAAAATACTGATTCCAACCTAAGGGAAGCTCTTTTCTGTAACATTTAAAATGGTGGAATAATTTAAAATATACATTTAAAAATGTATGTGTACCCTGACAAGAAAGGAGAAAAGTAACTTTTTCTTAGTGGCATAAAGCAGGAAATTATCGGATGTACCTGGAGCTAATGGCAGTGTTCAAGGCAGTGTTCAAAGTCAGCTTGAGAAACCTAATCTAGAGAAATGGTCCTGCCTACAGCAGGTGGTAGACTAGATAATCTTTAAAGGTCTCTTCCAAACCAAACCAGTCTATGATTCTGTGATTGAAGCATAAAGTGATAGGTCAGGGGTGGTAGTCATAAAGTTTGGTCTTTACTATTATGAGGAAACTAATATTGTAGTCATCAGGTCAAATGCTCTTTTGCACTTACGCGGTATAATCAGTTATTACGATTTGGAACTGCCCTTTAAACATAGTTCACTGATTAATAAAGCTGTTTCTGTATCACTTGACTGACATTTGAATAAATAAAACTCAGTTGAAAGAATCAATACAATTTATTGTCTGTTTTCTAAGGATTGCTGGTCATGATTTCACTTGATAGTAAGCTACATCAGAATAAGATCTTCCTACGACGTTAGTTCTACCGACCCCATTTTTGATGGTGTTCACTTCAGTTAAATACCAGTAAATAAGTTCTGGAAAAATTACCACTTTAAAACTAAGCACTATTTTTATTGTTGTTATTAACTACATTGTGCCTTAGATTTTAGTAACTCATTGCAGGTTAACAAAAAGTCATGTAATTCATAAAGGAAACACTAGTCCTGCTGTTGTATTTAACTAAAAACATTTTGCAGAATAACACGATAGTTCATGTATTATTATAACCTAGTAGGTCATTCTTCTCCTTTTGGTGTCCACATTATACTTAACTTTTTCAACTTGCTTTCAGAATACTTATTATATAGGCAAAGTAGACCTATTTTTATAAACCTTCTAATTACTTTAAAACACAACAAAACAAAACAAAAGTTCCCTTTTTGAATACTTAGGATTTAGCCAGTCTATGATTTTCCCATTTCAGGGTATTTTTAGCAGAGATCGGTAACTCTTCACTTGCTGGCAACATAATGATCATCAATTGTACTACCTGCAATTTTCCATTCTAAGTAGCAGCCACCAGTATCTTACACATCTTACAGAAGTATTTCTATTAGTCTGTCTAGCCAGTGCAGGGTTGTGTGATTTTTTTTGACACAGACTCTTTTATGATTCAATAACTTATTGTAAATTTTGCTTGAATTTCAGAAACTCATGCAAACTATACCATTGATCCTGCAGCCAGATTAGTAAGGCCTGACTGCTAAAGCAATGTGGAGCCCCATATGCTTTAATTAAATTCTGAATGTAATTTGTTTTGAAACTTAAATAACATCAAACCAATCTAAAGCAGGAATTGTATCTCTCATTTGTAATGCTATCCTGTAATTCAAAGAGCCTAATTCTACGTTTTCAGCTACTGCTTTCCTCTAATTGTTTGAGATCAAGTGTTTGAGGCCTTCCTGCTGTCTCAGTGCTCTCTTTTGTGTGCATGTAGTTTCTGCCCACTTGCCTACTAGCCAGGAAGTCGAACTTTGCAGCTCTTAAAGTAAATATTCACTGGGGGTATACACAGTGCACAGAACCCTAGGGCACCAGTGATGCTCAAAAATATCTCTGATGTGTAAGGTGATGGCAAACAGGTGAAGTTTAAAATACATCAAAATATATAATTTCAGTAGTAGCCATCCTTGAACCATACTTATAAAAAATATGAACTTTTTTTTTTTTTTTAATTAATGTAGAAAGAAACAGTCACTGGAGACAACCAGAGCTTGATCACAACATCATTTTTGCTTGCATTTTCCTTCAGCATTTGGTACGTTTTTCTGTTAAAAAGAACATAACAGATGACAAATCTGTTGAATTTACTTGGGGTTTTAGTGTCTTTGTTCTCTCCTACTGTCATTAAAATCATAAACGATTTGCTGTTGCTATTTTTGGTCCGGGTGCCATCAAAGTTTTAATAAGTTTTCTTCTTCAGCCAAGTTTAAAGGAACTTCCTTGAACAAAAGTCGTTCCTGGTGAATTATATTGCCCAACACACATAGCAAGCTTTCCAAAAAAAACCACACCTTGAATGCTTTGTGTTTAACAAGTTTTATTTGTACGTTCTGTCTGTATATGTGTCTCTGTGTGTGTATTTGCACTCTACATATGTACACAAACTGTGGAGGCTCAGTGGTTCTTTGATGTGGGTTTAGCTAACCAGTTGGACAGTATGTCCTTAAGTGTATAAATAAATTAAAGACAGCAAAACTCCCCAGATCTAGACAGAACTTTGGAGAAGTTTGAATCCATATCTTAACTTCCTGGTATAATATAGGTATATCTATTATAATAAACTGAGGATGCATCTGATTGTTTGTTAGCACTGGCAGAGAATAGCTACAGCCATCCTCTTAGCCAACAATTAGTGTCACTTCATGCCAATTTCCAATCAAAAATGCATTTGGCTAGTGCTAATCCCTGAACCATCAGCAGAGGTACTCTGTGAGACTATAAACTGGACTGACTAAAACATGACAAGGTACAGTATATAAAAGCAAATGCCCTGAATTGTTCACCCTACCCCCCCCCAAATGTTTAATTTCCTTCTATCATAAAATAGAAGCAGATGATCAGCTAGCCTAACACAGCATAAAATGATCAAAATTTTGAATTACCTAATTCCTACTTGCAATTCTTGTAAACAGTGCACTCTCTCCCTCCTTCTTTACATTGTGTTCACATGTGAATGGACTTACTTGTGATGGACCTTTCTGAACCACTACATAGTGAGCTGCCAAAGTCACCAGATACTTTTAAAAATATTGAAGATATTGCCTAATGTTTTTCATAAATGACCAAAATTATTTCTGTAACATTTGAAGAAGTAAGTTTTAAATAATGGCTATCAGGTTTCTTTGGTTTTTGCTGAAGCTGACTTACTAAAAACCATTTAATTGCAAGACATGCACCAATCAGTGCCAAGTAATGAACTTCATGCTAAAATACTTCAGGAAATAGTCACCACAGTGCCTGTACCAGTGATAATGAAGGGTAACATCACAGGGTACAAGCATACTAACTTTTTTAAAAAAAAAAGTAGATAAAAGGTGCTCCAGGGAAGGATCTGTAACAAATTACTAAATGATAACCCTGCACATTCTCAGGGGAAAGTGTAATGCTAAGCAGCAAGCACTGCGAGTGTCAAGAATAAAAAATATCAAAATAATCCTTTGTGTTCCTCAAACTGAACTTAAACCAGCAATACTATGATTTTCAAGACAACTCAAACAAAAGCTAATTTTACCTCTTACTTAATAAGTGTTGCATATTATATCTGGAGGAAAATTACTGGAGTGTGTTTGACATTGGTGAGGCCTAGTTCTTCACTTGAAAATCACATTTGCTTTTATCTACCAGTCTTTCAAAGTGTGTGAGGCACATGAAAAACAACAAAGGTGATTGGTGACAGCCAGCATAGCTTCACTAAGGGGAAATCCTGCCTGACGAATTTGGTGGCCTTCTCTGATGGGGCTACGGAACTGATGGACAGGGGTAGAGAAGTTGATGTCATCTACCTGGTCTTGTGCAAAGCATTTAACACTGTCCCACACAACATCCTTGTCTCTAAATTGAAGAGACATCGATTTCATAGGTGGACCACTTGGTGGATAAAGAACTGGCTGGATGGCAGCACACAAAGAGTTGTGGTCAACGGCTCAATGTCCAGCTGGAGACCGGTAACAAGTGGTGTCCCTCAGGGATTGGTGTTGGGACCAGTCTTGTTCAACATCTTTGTCGCTGACATGGACAGTGGGATTGAGTGCGCCCTCAGCAAGTTTGCCGATGACACCAAGCTGCGTGGTTCGGTTAATACACCGGAGGGAAGGAATGCCATCCAGAGGGACCTTGACACAACTGTAAGGTGGGCTGATGCCAACCTTATGAAGTTTAACCATGCCAAGTGCAAGGTCCTACACCGGGGCCAGGACAATCCCAGACACAGCTACAGGCTGGGTGGAGAAGAGATGCAGAGCAGCCCTGGGGAAAAGGACTTGGGGGTGTTGGTCGATGAGAAAATGAACATGAGCCAGCTGTGTGCGCTTGCAGCCCAGAAAGCCAACCGTATCCTGGGCTGCATCAAAAGGAGCACGACCAGCAGGTCGAAGGAGGTGGTCCTGCCCCTCTGCTCTGCTCTCACTAGACCTCGCTTGGAGTATTGTGTGCAGTTCTGGTGTCCTCAACATAAAAAGGACATGGAACTGTTGGAACAAGTCCAGAGGAGGGCCACGAGGATGATCAGGGGACTGGAGCACCTCCTGTATGAAGATAGGCTGAGCAAGTTGGGGCTGTTCAGCGTGGAGAAGGGAAGGCTGCATGAAGACCTCATAGCAGCCTTCCAGTATCTGAAGGGAGCCTATAGGGATGCTGGGGATGGACTCTTCATTAGGGACTTTAGTGACAGGACAAGGGGTAATGGGTTAAAACTGGAACAGGGGAAGTTTAGATAAGATATAAGGAAGAAGTTATTTCCTGTAAGGGTGGTGAGGCACAGGATTGGGCTGCCCAGGGAAGTTGTGAATGCTCCATCCCTGGTGGTGTTCAAGATCAGGTTGGACAGAGCCTTGGGTGGCATGGTTTAGTGTGAGATGTCCCTGCCATGGCAGAGGGTTTGGAACTAGATGATCTCAAGGTCCTTTGCAACCTTAACTATTCTATGATTCTATGTGAGGGGAATAAACTGAAAAAAAAAAAACAAAACCAAAAACAAACACCAAAACCCAAAAAAAGGTAGAAAATGTCAAAAAAAAAACAAAAAACAACAAACCAACAACCCAAACCAAACATAAAATGTGAAGAGAAGTTGAAAAAGTGAGGCTTGCTTAGCCTAGAAAAGAAAAAGTATGAAATGAAACAGGTCTTTTATATAAGTAACCACCTTAAAGAGCTCTAGGAGAGGGGCTGATGCCTAGCTCCTTATAGCACCAATTGATGAAGTTCACTCTGTTTGGACTAGCCCCTTCTCTAATAAATCTCTCTTGGGGAGAGCTACTTGGCACAATGCAAAGGAAGCCTGGGAGTGATCAAACAATTTTAACAGGACAGGCAGTACTTTGATGCTCACCTGTCCCCTGAGCAAGACAAGTGTAGCTGCCTGAGCCTGCATTCTTCTCAGTCATTATATAGTCAGGGAAGGGATTAGTTATTTACCTAACACAGAAAGGTCAAGCACAGAGCTTATTTCCAGATTGATCAATTTTTTTTTAAGACTAGAAATTAATTATGAATATTTTGTAATGGTTACACTGTGGTATGTCATTACCCTCTCCAGAATTTATCTTACCTGCATAGGTACCTCTGCTAATTCTCTCTCTGTAACTCTCAAATTTTAAAAAAGTAAGTTCTTGTTCAGAACATAATGACTCCAAATGACAAGATTGGTCATTTTTATATCTATAAGCTGTTTTTCTTTTTTTTTTTTTTTGCTTTCTCTGGAATATTCCCTTTTTAATGAGGTGCATACTAATTGTTTGATCCTTTAGATTGCTTCTTACACCTTTTTATGATCTCCTGAGACATCACCTCTGCTTCACATGAAAATATGAGAAGCAAAATACTTTTGAGAAATTTTTAATCTAAAACACATCCATGATATTCATATCAGAAACAGTGGTGTAACTCTGAGATTAAGAGCAGGATCACAAGCCTCATGTTTTGTTGGCAGATGATCTCTATCTGTGTTTCTCCACTTACACAAGGAGAAAATAAGAGGTGACATTGTAATGGCAATGAGATCTTTCTTCTTGTTTAAAAGCAACCATAAAATAAAGAATACATTGTTTTGATTTATTTTAAAATGAGAGTCTTTCATTGCTTCTCATATTTAAAAACAAGAATCCAAAAATCTCTAAAAAGTACACAGCTTCGTGGAAGATTGCATTGAAGGTTACTTTCCCAGTATGTGTTTTTCTGTTTCTCTGGCACTCAGCTTCATTTCTAGTCTCAGGTTTCACTTCAGTATGTTTTGTTTCTCCTGGACAGTCACTGAGTGACAGAAATGTCACATCAGGGAATAAAACTGCAAACTGCAATATGTTGTCACTACCACACTGCAATTTGACCAATAGCTAATACGTGAATACCAGATAACTGGTAGAAATGTACCGACATATATATACAAAGAAGTCACAGTACAATAGCTGACAGCAGTCTGCTTTCTGAAAGCTGTTTGACAGAATATTTGGACCTTGCATTGTCCCTCCATGATAGAAAACTTTCTAGGGAACTTCACAAAGAAAACAAAAATGAGGAAACCCTTTTCCTTCTGAGAACAGGTTTGGCTGCTTATTTTGTCTTGTATACTTTACCTCTAATTCCAGTGACTTAAAAAAAATATAGCAATGCACAGATTTCAGGGTTTGGGTCATTCTTTGCCTTTTATTGTTTTTTTTTCTTAATGGAAATATACAATTTAAAATATATCTGCCTTTCCAATCTGTGTAGTCACTGAATATGAATTTGTACACCCTGCCCACATGTAAACAGCTGAGTCTCCATTGAAATAGGAGATCATTCAATTGACAACATGTTTACATAGAAGAATACCTATGTGAAAACTATTTGTATGAGAGGGTAACCGGTTTCTTCACATCAGACTTTGCATGTCCTTTGCTGACCACAGGGGCCCTCAATGATATGCTTTAGTAGTGGTCTTTGCAGTCCTGAGGTAACAGTTGGTCTTGATGATCTTAAAGGTCTTTCCCAACCTACTTGATTCTATGATTCTATTTTCTGATGGATTCCTTCATTTGTAATTGATGCATTACAATTCACTACCACAGAAATTATCCCACATAGTTATCAGACCCTCCGACAGCTAAGCTGCTACAGACACAGCTTTGTTGCCTTGCCACTACACACGTGTCAGAGAAATGCATTGGCTGGGCTTGCTAGGCAGAATTCACTACACTGGTTTTGGGTTTCTACTTGAATTATTTTTATGCCTGTTCATTTTGTCGGATGTAGCAGCAGAAAATGAGTGAGGCACAAAATGTCCCTGCCAACTCTGTCTCTGTCCTTTTAACTAAACCTGGCCAATTTAATTTCATACCTATTTTGGTGGTCTTTGGGATGAAAAAAGGCATGGCCACATGCGTTAAGAATTGAACAAGAATAAAATAATTCTCCTCATTCAAGAGTGATTTAAAATAATTACACACACAAAACCAGTAAAAGTTTAATTTCATTCTATCAGATCTTATGCGTGATTAGTACTATTCATCACTGTGCAGCCAACAAAAAGGTGACAAAACACCACACTGTGTATTCTGCTTATTTTGACAGAAATGTGATTAGGGATTTATGCTTGATCTAGACTAAATTAGTCATGGCAGGTGATCTGCTAATTCACAAGACTAATATTAACAAGTGTCAAAGTAGGGCTGCACAGTTCAGGACTACCTGCTGCCTTCTTTATTGGTTATTCTCTAAAATGTTGAGGCTAGACTGATTAGATTACTGGTTAATAGGAGCATGTGACTTTGGAAGAATCAGCTCATTAACTGTTATGGCTAATGTTAAGCATGCATTCCAGTGACAAACTAACTACTATCAAGGCTAGTAACAGCAGTAATGGGAGGTTGCTTGTTAAATAATAACTGTGTTTACTTTTAAGCTTATTGCCAGTTTATTGTTTTCATCGATGTCATCCACAGGTATGCTGTGATGGTGTGTTCTGTTTCAGAGAAAAAAAAGTCAGTTACTTATAGCAAATGAAAATACACTCAGCATGACATTCCAGTGGCCAGTAAAATGTTGTTTACATCTAGACATTACCTTCCCAAATAATTTCAGTTAGCATTTGTTGAAATCAGCTGTAATCAGAGCAAATTAGTGGTTTTCCCTCTAAAATATTTTTAGCACAAACATACTTGAATAGATTGCAGGAATCCACTTAGTATAAATTGCCTTATGTGTCCATTTTGCATAAGTGTTAGTGGCACAGATGAAAAGCACAAATAAAAAATATCCCCATACATGTGTTGAAATGTAGCACACCTGATCATCAGAGCCATTTTAAAGACCACATTGTGGCATATGGCAAAGGACTGTTTATTCCAGATAAACACATTTGAAAGACAAATGCTTGCTACTCTAACAGGAATTGTTTTCCTTACTATCCTCTTCCTTAAAATAAAGCATTTCTCCTTGTTTCTAATATTGTTGCTTTCTATTTCCATTCAGCAAAGTTTCTTGCCCTTGTCACTTCAATGCAACATCTGAGTTCTCCTTAAACATCTGACTTAGATCCCCATATACATCCTGAAAAAAAATGAATATTTGTAGCTGTTCCTTAGTGACTTTGTGCCAAGAAAATGGACACATTCCATTCCAATATCCCATGGAGGGAAGGGCAAGGCAACATGTCACCTACCAGTCTCTGTTCCAGTCCCAACATTTGCTTCTTGCACTGGGCTCAGCCCTTCACCAGGTTCCTGGCTGCTGTCATCCAACAGCCAACTTCACCACCAGAGAGTGTACTGAGCCTCTTAAAGCTTTCATAGTCCTCTGGGCTGTTTTAAAGTAAATAACATTTACTGTAAAGGAAAAAAACCTGTAGGGAAACCTGAGGTTTAGGTTGAAGTACTTCTAAGAATGCAACTGATACCGATAGGAATTTTTGGACAAGGATAAACTTTGCTGGCTGTGACCCAGAGAACTGCCTTCCTGCATCTATTGCCTGTTGTGGCCAAAGCTGACACATCTGCCAGCTCTGAGTTCCTTCTAACTGTTTGGTGTCCATGAATAAAAGCTTTGGGTATCAAACAGTAGCAACAAAGAAATTATAAAAACAGGCCAAAAGACATATGGCAAACATAAGCGTGATAGCTGCACAGAAAACTTAGCACATTGCTTACATTGCTCGTCACGAGAAAACTGCTCAGAATTACAAGGCTGACCTACTTTAGGGTTTGACATTCCTTTTAAATGCTCTAGGGCAGGTACTTTTTAAAGCAAGATACTTTTGTTCTGCCAAGGTACATCTACAACATTCTGGCTATCAGTACTAATATTTCTTTTAAAAAGATATTTGAAGGACAGGTCATATGTACTGTTAGAACAGAAAACATAAAGGAAGATGTCTGTAGGGTTGAGGGAGAGGAATTGCATATGCAAACAATAGAATTAATACTGCAATATTTGATAAGTTTATTGATACAGCTTTTATACTGTCAGCTTTCTTCATTTGGATTAACTAAGAAGGAACTGAATGTCTTAACCAGATATTTGTCTTTAGAAAAGACTGATTTCAATTAGTTCCATTAAAATCAACAAAGGATTAATTTGAGCAATATTTGGTTTCTAGTTATAATTATTTTCAATACAATTTTTTGCATATTAACACCAGGTTATAAAACACATATGCATTTCCCCTTATCTGTACTATCCCCATTAGGAGCTGGCTTGTATTAATAATAAATAACTGTGTGTACAGTGAACTTTATGTATTTATTTGCTTCATTTTGTGTCTTTTGGGATAATAGGATATGCAGGAGGAGCTGTGGGAAAACAGAGATCAAGCAACATTAAGCCAAGCTTTGTTCTGTAACTTCTCATTTACTCCATCAGGTTTTGACTGGAGAGGGAGCTGAAATACTATGTAAGAATAAACAGGATAAATTTTTTTAGCTCAGAATTCTCTGACTGTTGGATCTGATACAATTTTCTCTGAAATCACTGGAAAAGTTCTCATTGATTTCTTCAGGAACTGGGTCAGACTTCCTTAAACCCTTCAGTTAAATCCCTTGAGACAAATTCTTTGTTCTGATGGATCTCACTAGTCCCATGGAACTAATGAGTTCAACAGCTGTAGCTAAAGGATAAAGTTTACCCTATGCTATTTTCTTTATAGAGTTTTGTTAGGGTTATAAATCCCATTGCCCTTGTGTAAGGGAAGGAGGGAAAAGCACAAAGGAGAGAGGTTAGAGTTCATTTTTTATTATCACATAAACAAGAGAAAGGCACAACATTTCAGATAAGCTTCATATTTTGACCTTGAGAACTCAAACACTGTCAACCTACTCTGTACTTTTGAAAATAAATTCAGCAGGGGCTCATTTGTTTCACGCTTCTGACCTTAATTTAATTGTAAATATTTTTATCATAATTTTGATGACTGAATTAATAAATCTGCGCCCAAAACATTTTCCCAGTATGCAATTGTTCCACTTCATACCCAGGCATAGCTGAGATCCGCCCTGGTAAGCAAAGCCCATTCTGCTGTCTGAGTAACTGTGTTACACTGTCCATATGTTCCTTACTAGTAAGGAGGTCACCCCACTTTATAGGAAATTTTAAAGGTCCATTAGAAATTGAATTTGAGTAGTTTAAATAAACAGATGATGGGTTACATGAACAAAAACTCCATTTTATAGAATAAAATTATACTGCACAAACATTTGCATGCTTTGTAATGTTTAGTGTAGTATCAACAAATTAGCCACATTTAAACCTTTTCTTTGCAATAGCCTACAAAATCCTTTTATCTCTCTTCAAAGGTACATACTGGTTGCTCAGAAAGTATAAGTCTCCCATATTATGCTATTATTATTCACTGTCACTGCCATAGCCAATAAATAAGAAATAGCAAAAAGTAATTTTCAATAAGCTTTGAATTTTCAGATTCTATTTTTCATATGACCTGTGTTCTCCACAGAGGAAAACACACTAGCTGAAGTTAACATAGAAAGCTGATCTGACTAAATGACATGAGGTCTGTTTTAGTCACAGTAGATTACTTCAGATTAGAATACCAAAAACCATTTCAGAGCGCTGTAGACATCCCCATTATCTATAATTCCTGCGATGTTAATCAAAATTATTGTCCTATTTGAAAAGTACTTAATACCCTTTTCCATCTTGATTACCATTTGTTTTATTTAGCCCTTGCCATCTGCTTTATTTTGTGGTTTTCTAATGGTCATTTGAAATAATGTCTCAAATATTATTTGTATGGTGCTCATTGTGATCAGAATATAAATACATAATAATAATTTAGGCAATGCATAGTATATTAATATGCAATTAAAGTCTGAGGATTTATACTATAATTTACAAGTGCTTTTTGAGTGCGGACAAGACAGAGAAGAGTTTTTCTAACCCTATGGACATCTTAGAAAGTTGACACCTCAAAAGCAAATTCCTGACAGAGACTTCAGATGTCAGGAATATACTATGAGTATGCTTATAAAGATATAAAGAAACTTGTAAAGTTAAAAGTAGAAATGTTACATGTAAGATTGAATCTTAGGAAAAAAAGTTACATTTGAATTTTAACAGTGCAGGGATCAATGAACGTACAAGCTACTATATCAGCGAATGCTAAGCAGCTATATCCACTTGTATTCTCATTATTATACCATTACAATTTTGCCTTTGAGTAGAAATCCATTTAGGTCAAACTACTGCTACAGGAGTGCACCCAACACTTCCTACTGTTACAGCTTTCCAGACAGGTGATTTAATAGAGAAAGAACATACAGGTGAACAGAGCACAATCTGAGGAAAGACAGTGTGGAGAAGCGGAGATGCAGAAAATATGAGAATTTGCTGTCACCAAGAATGTAAGTGGAACATTTACTTCAAGCTTTTACACAAAGGCCACAGCCACAGAAGAAGGAGATAGTACAAAATGCTTTGGCAGCAGAAACACTGGCATATGAAAACTTAGAAGGTCCTGTCATAAAAGTAATGATGACAAAAAGATTTTGCTTTGCCTTGAAGTCAATGCTGACATTGTTAAATAAAGCAAGAAAAAAATCTCAGTGACAAAATCTCAGTGATGGAATAGTTAGTTGAAATACAAATACAAATAGTTGAAATACAAATACAAATAGTTTGAAATACAAAATTATTACATTGGCTGAGTTCAGTAAAGATGTCATCAATTTCTGTGGTACATGAAAAAAGCATCAAAAGTATTGTGTAAATAACCAAAATTAACTATTCTAAGGAGCCAGTTCCATCCATTAAAAAAAAAAAAAAGAAAAAAAAAAAAAAAGAAAAACATCACTCCTTGCCTGACACAAAATCATGAAGTGTCCACCAAAGTCTGCTAAACACAAACAACAAGGTGCGCAGCCGTCCTGGGACACAGATATAAATCATGAGGCATTACTGTGCTCTACTTGCTGTAGAAATGTGCTCAGAAGAACAGTGGGGTCCGTGTTCCCCTCCATTGTTAGATCTAGGGTTTTTGCAATTTTGCTTTCTCTTTAGGCCCTCGCTATCCTGGTTCGCAGCCAGCCAGCAGCAAGTTCATTCTCCCCTCCCACATACAGAAAATTAAAACCTGTGAATTTGTTCTCTCCCTCTGGAAAATGTAACTATAAGGGCCCAAAGCCTTGCCATTGCAAAGCTGAGTAATGCAGTAGCTCACAATAAGAATATTTCAATTATAAAAAGACCCATTGCTTGTTTCCAGTTCCAAAACCTGATGCAATATCTGGAAGCATGGTATTTCCATTGAACTAGGCATCGCTGCCTGAATCCCAGGTGGCAGAATTTATGAGCTCCATAAAAAACTTTGTTCCTGTAAACTGAGTTTTGCCAAAAAGCGTATATAGCCTCTTCCTTGCAGGTACCAACCTTTGTCTCAACAAATCTCTGCACCTCCCACCCGTTTCACATAATTCCAAAACAAATCCCAGAGCTGAACTGGCTCCTACTCCCAACCCAAGCACAAGCGTAATGACCTCTCCCAGCCAGTTATTCCATGTAGTGACTTGTTGAGCTTACTTGTTAGTCATCTGATATTGTCTGAGGAATGAGGAAGGGGAGAAAGTGGCTTTTGAGAACAGCTTACCAGATAAATTAAAAATAAGCAAAGTTTGGCAGGTTTATTAATGATTGTGATTTCAAAGATATTTCATACTCTCTGGGACACATCCTGATATGCATGACCTTCATCCTGATGTGCATGACTCTCACTGTTTTAAGACCTGTGTTGTCTGGACATGAGAGAAGACTCTGATTAGCAATTTTCCATTGCCACTTAAATGTACCAGGCTGTTGGAAAGGAAGGAATAACCTATTGTTCTCATTCCTCCATTTCCCTAATAGAGAAAAATTAAAGGTATCAGAACTAGAGCTTAAAAAAAGCAGATTGTGGGACTATAATTGCAATGAGGATGTGCTGCCATCAGAATATAATAGAAAATATATTCCTGTCTAATGCTGAACCTTGGAAAATGAACTGCAGCAAATGGTTTGCAAATATGTTAGGTTCTGAATGCTGCAAGATTAGTGTTAGAGTATCAGCTTTAGTTCACTGGCCACCTTCCAGTCTGAATAATTGCATGCTGCTTACTCAAACAAGCCTACAGTTTCACTTGAACATGGTATTCTTCTCTTCCTATCCTGAAAAGTGGTACAGAGCTCCTGTGAGCTCATTAATAATAGAGCACTTCAAAAGTAGGCAATCCTCCATTCTGTCATACTGTTTGCAAATTGTCTTAGAGCCATGTAGGTGTATATAAAATGAACAGCCAGACACAGTCAGACCCTGGCATTAATGAGCTATTTGAGTGCCAGTGGCTTTAAGCAAGGTTACTTTGGTTCCTTATACCCTTTAGAAGGTCACTAATTTTACTTGCTTTGCTCTGAATTTTTCTGTAATCCTGTTAGGAATAAAACTGTAATAATCCTTTTCACATGTCTGTGGGTTTTTGTGCTGTAACTTTAGGAGTTTTGAATTTCTTCTGCCATGTATTCTGAGAACAACCAGTTCTGTCTGAGACTAAAGCAACTACACATCACTCTTCACACATCCAGTAGGTACCTAAACTCTCATCATAGTTCAAAGATTAATACAATGCTCCACACTAAAGATGCATTTAATTCTTAGGTGAAAAGGCAGCTACAGTTTATATCTAGGACAGCACAGCAGTTCTTGGTGCTTGACAGCTGTGCTCGCAGGCCTCATTCAAAGAACTCTCAAAGCAAGTCCAGTTATTTATTGCTCCTTGTTGTCCTCCCACATTATTCACTTCCAAGCCTTATCTCAGGCCTCCTATGCACATTCAGATGTACTCCTGGACTTGTGGATATTAAAATAACCCTATGATCTTCTCTAATTCTTTCGCAGTAGACATCTACAAGCAGTTGATGTGCAGGTTAAGGTGGCCACTGACAAACCTGAATGTCTCTCCTTTTGTCATAAAGCATTCAGTTAAGTTCTGACATCTCTGTTGGCACCCTTCCATCATTTTGGTTTGATATGTATGAGGAAGAATCAATAAATAAGAGTAGGAAGTAGAAAGCTAGACAGCAAATAGAATAGCAGAAAGAAAAATAGTAAAATGGTGGTGATTGTAGTGATTATTCTCGATGCTAGAAATGAGAACAAGGAACAAGGTGTAGCCATAGGCAGAAAGAGGGCCATTAAGTAAAAAGCAAGCCTTGATGTTCTGGGATGAGATGCAAGGAGATAACCTGCCTGCTAAGGTCGCCCTTGCTGGGTGTGTTCAGTATGCCAGTGAATATGCCAGGGACTTTTTAACCGTTCAGGGCAGTAAGGACAAGCCCTGTCCTTGCTATACACATAGCAATTCCGAAAACTTCCTCCTTCAGTCTCTGCTAGTGGAAATCATGGCATTGCCCTCCATACCAGCTTGTGCTTTGGGTGGTGACAAAGCCCACATTCAACTGTATGTCAGGGTGGAACTGCTGTGCTTTCAACCTCTGTCATCAGTACCTTGCTGACGGTGGCTCTGGTCTCTCTGGAACCTAAGGAAGAAGGGTAATGAAGTCAAAGATGCACATAAACTGTGGCAACTGGGAAACAAGTATTAACATCCTGGACAGTGCTTTGAACGTGCAGAGCACCCCGAAGTATGGTGATACCAGAAGGAATCTTCTGCACTCATTCCCTGATACAAATTTCTCTGTAAAATATTTCTGTCTTGATTTTCTGTAACAATCTGGGCACTTTTGGATATACAAACTATTTTCCACTCTCATTGCCTCTTTTACAGAATGCAAAGATTACAATGCCTGGGTCTTTTAGAATAATTTCATCTGTAGGTGAGAAAATATATATGTACTTTTATATCTTATATAGATATTATACTCATTAATGAGACTGGGGCTAAATAACTTTACTACATTGGTATGGTTACACTGCACCATTTCTATTAAAATTCAGTTGCATGTGAGTTTACTTCTGTGTTTATCCAAGTACAGATAGAGCAGTTCCTCTTGAAAAAATCTCTGGGTTATAAAAGACATTTGTTGTACTGATTACACTCTGGCAACTTAGTGGAGAGAAGCCTAAGATGTGTTGACACTATTTTGTGCGCGTAAATAAAAGTTAATATCACTGAATGTTAATTAAAAAGACAACACGGTTTATCTGACTCAGAGATAAACTCAAGAGGGTTTTTTTGACTCCTTCTTAAGGGAACAGTCTACATTTACAGGCTCCCAAATGGAGCGAACAAAAATCACAACTACAAATTCTGTAACTGGCCTGTAGAAGGATCATCATCTGGCATGATTAGATCTTTGGTTGGTCTCTTTTATTCTACAAATTGTAAGCAAAGTGGAGAAGCATAAATTCAAGTTCTGGATATCAATCAATAAAATGATATTATTTCAAAACACTTGTCTATTTTTGCAGGTCAGTCTGGACTCAGATCTAGCCTGACATGGACCATCATAAAAGTCAACATTTCAAGTCAATTTCCACGTATAATCTCTTTAGCAGACATTCCCAGTTGCTGCCTCTGGTTTGTAAAGAACTGTAATAATTGGGAGGGAAAGATCTTTTTGCAACTGAAAACAAATGCAGCTGAATCTGGAGGATTACACATTTCCTGGTTTATTGTACATCTTCTTGTGCGCTGTGGCAGAAAATGGGCTGTTTGAAGTTACAGGAGTCCTCCCAAGTCTTTTCACAGAATAGCTCTTTGCTCTTTGCTTCCTGACACAGTTACGAGATCACTGTAAATTGCTTTTGAACTACTTTATCAATTGGTTTTGCAAATGGAAGTTGTAGGGACATAAAGCTACCTCTTGGCTTTTTACCACTGTGTTAGATTACCAAACTTGTGTAAAAAGTGGCATTTCTGTGCCATTAAAAATAACCAATAAAATAAGGAAGAGGACTTTTTTCAACAGACAATAGGCCTTTTCCCTTATCAGTGTGGTAATAAATGTCCTTTACAAGCCATGATTCAGTGCGGTCCTCTCCCTATGACCTTTTCAATTTTGATGACAAGTGCCTCATGGAGTTATATATCACAGAAAAAGATATATTTATTCTAACATATATATATACTGCTTCCTGTTAATATCCTGCAGCTAATCCTCCTGGCTTCAGTTCAGCAAAGCCTTTAAAAAGGAGACTATTTATTTAAAGTTAACTTGTTCTCCGATACAGTTTTTGCAACTGCCTGTGATTCATAGGTCTTACGGGGTGAGCACTGAAGCCAAAGCATGTCGAGCAACACACATTCTCAGTATATTCACCATCTTCCCACTCAAATTAAACTTCATCAGTGTCAGAATTTGTAAATGTTTACTTTATTGCTTTAGGTTTGAGTAATAATGTAACCCTCCTGATCTGGAAAACTATGAAATCACTGTACCAGCCACATCTCTACCACAGCCCACAGAGGAACAGAAGTCTCAAAATGTCAGGCAAGATTTTTTTTCCCTGGTAAGGCTATTCAGTGATGTTACCATGAGTGACCTGTCCTTCCTCTCAGAATAAAATGTGTTTCTGTTTAAAATAAACCCTGGCACTTGTAAAAAAGAAGACTGAACATTCTTTAACAGAAAAAAAGGGGGGAAATCATGGCCTGAGGAATAAACTGCAAGCATGAGTCTCTGCAGGCTGTGATTTTAACGAAAAACAAACAAACATACACAAAATAAAGCTTTACTTCTAAAAGACATGGCACAAACATATTTTACAGAATTCTGTGCACTTTCTTCTTTAGCAGTGTTGCCATTTAAAGCTTGTTCCAGCAGCCGAGGCAACAAATGTATGGGAGTCATTTTCTGCTTATCTGGGGCACACATTTAGCAGGGAAACCTTCCTCTTCACTTAATCATTATGATGACGAAGTTTACATTTCTCAAGCTCAAATTTACACCCATCCAGAGGTTGTGCAATGACAAGTGATTACAGAAACCATATTGGCACTGCACTGTGGCAAGGCTGTATGTGCTAGATAGACAGAAGAAATGAGGCTGCCCCTCTTTCACCATTCCCATCCAGGTTCCTCATCCCTCTGTGTCCTAGCTGACACTCACTGGTGACTTGCACAGTACTGGTTCTGAACTGCCCCTACATGTACAGACTTAGACTTCATTATTAAAGAGCAGCATGCTGCAGACCCTTAGAATGACTATCCCACTGTAATTTGCAAAGAAAGAAGTCAAAATGCTCTGCCTAGGCAGGTGCTGACATTCTGGCAGTGGTGGTAATAAGGTGATCATTCCAGTTACCTCTGGAAATTTTCTGGTATTCCAGATATCAAAAGTAGGGCCCAAATTTGAATACCATTGGAACCAGTGAGTACTTTCAGATTCTTTAAGTAGAGTTCCGTTTTCACCCCTATCTGAAACTCCTTCAGTCCTTGAAGAGAAGCATAGGATGGAATTCAAATACTCATATCTTACACCTGCATGTAGGACTACTTCAGTGAGAAAATCCACACGTTGTGGTGTTTAAAATCACATTCATTGTATGATTTTGCAAATAGATATATCTTTTCATTTATGTTTAAGCTCTAGTAGCATCTTGGTGAACTTTATTTGGAGCAGTGAAAGAACTGTAAATGTATTCCCTTCTTTTTGCCTCTCTTATGGGAGTGCCCTGTGGATAGAAGCAAAAGTAGATCTGAGCCAACAATGCAAATGAGGCAAGCCAAACCCTCACCGCTTGATAGCTGCTTAGCCAGATGTGTCTTTTATGGGCAGGAATTGGTCTTTATTCATGAGGAACTACAAGCATGCCAGTTCTGTAATTTTCCTCCAAAATCTCTTGGCAGAGAAAAGGGCAGGCAAGAACTGTAAACAGGGGTGTGGGACTAAGATCCTGTTATAGTAAGATAGAGACTAGAAAGTAAAATTGTCTTTAATTATGGAGACATCTTGAAAAGAAGATACTTTTTCTTGGATTTTTGTTTTGGTTTGTTAAGTTGGGTTTTTTTAAACTGGAATGTGGTGTACTTTATATTAATTTTTATCACTGCCATTCAAAATTAAGAATTACCTCCTTAAAAGACAGCTTTGATAGTGAAACATCTTATTACTCCTAAAATTAAATAAAGCCCTGTGTCTAAGATGATACAAAAGAGAGTCCTCTTATAGTTCTAAAAATTAAGAATTTTTACACCACATGATATCAAAAAGAAGGTTCTTTTAACTATATACCCCCAAGTATTTCTGTAGCCTTCATCATGCCATAGACTTTTACCTAATCAAGATAAAGTTTCTTGGACTTCTTTGCATAAATAGCTCAGAACACAATACAATGACATATAATAGATGTCTCATCACTACAACAGATTTTTATTAAAGGCCAAATTTGTATGTCATTCATTCTGGTGCAACAACTTTTAAAGCAAATGATGTAGTTGAAAACAGGGTAGCAAAAGGCACGTTTTTAATTGAGTGAAAATAAAAAACTTAAAAAATAAGCTCCTAACACAGGGCAATTCCCCATAGATTAAAATGCCAATAGGTAGATGTACCATTTGCAACATGCTTACAGCAGTTTTCCTTATGTTTCATTGAACTAATGCCTTTTCTGTTTAATTAGCCTTCCCAGAAAAAAGTCATGTTCTGAGACACTGAGCATAAGAGTGATGAAATATAGGGGGTGACTGTGTCTGGTGTATATCAGCACGCATCAGGGAATGGGCTGGATAACAAACACAGAAGTATTTCATTTAGTGTTTCAAAGTAATAAATAGTCTAATTAATGTCAGTATTGAGACCTCAAACACATGTCACTTAAAGTGAGAAGCAGAGGAAACTTCAAACACACACGAATCTCATATGTATATATCTATATCTATATGGAAATATTCATGCCTATACACATGCAAGAAGCTATGAATTTCATCTGCATGAGCATTGACTAGAGTTCTTTCTGGACACAAGATCATATCTGTGTGTCAGCACAGTTGTATTCACTCTCTGGCAACCAAACAGTTTAGACAAAGATACGTATGTACACATTCTACATGATTAACTTTGACATTGAGTATCAGTCATAGACATTAGCTTCCTAGGAAAAGCAACGCCCAAGCTCAGATTGTGTGCATGTGACAAAAATTGCCCAAGTATTCAATGTTGTTCTAACTCTCGTGCTTGGTCCACCTAATTTTAGGCACCTAACTAAGAGCTGAGTGTAGATTTCAGCTGGTCCAGGCTTACTGGTCAGTGCAGAACTGGACACCTTTACTCATCTGGTGTGACATGACCTCTCTTAAGTTGATGGCAAAATTCCAGTATTCCTTCTCTGCATTTAAAGACAAAATACTATGGGTAATATCCTGGCAAAATCACTGGGAACTTTGCTCTTGACCTAGGTGATGTTAGAATTTCACTCAGGCTTTCTTAGGAACAGTGGGATATGGAATCTGGCTGTGAGGTTTGGGTCATTGCCATGCACATCTATATGGGTAGGCAATCTCCTTCTGATAGTTGCCAACACAGGGGTACAAGATAACTCAGGTGGGAAGGGAAGTCAGGGGGTCTCCAGCACAGCCTCACGTTCAGGCAGGAGCAGCTCTGCGCTCAGACCAGGCTGCTCAGGGCTGTGCCCTGTCAGGGCTTGGAAACTTCTAAGGACGGAACCAGCACAGCCACCCTGGGCAATCTGCATCCCTGCCGAGCTGTCCCCAGGTGTAAAGGGTGTCCTTATCTCCTGCCTGAACCTCTCTTTTTTCAAGTTATGCCCACAGACTTGTATCCCACCATGCACTGATGTGAAGAGCCTGCCTCCAACTCTTTGGTCCCATTCCTGTTGGTGTTGAAGACTGCTGTGAGCCATCTCTTCTCCACGCAACCTATCTCTTCTACAGGTGGAATAAGCCCAGCTCCTGCAGCCTCTCCTCACAGGGTAAATGCTTCAGCTCTAAACACTTTGTGGACCCTCTGATCAACTGCTCCAGTTTATCAGTCTTTCCTGCCTTGGAGACTCAGAACTGGTACGGCCTAGTAAGTGCTGACTTCTAAGAAGCTAAAAGCCAGCCAAAGGTGCTATAATATAAGGAATACATTTCTGTCTTATCCATATGTTGATAAATTCATGTTCAAAATCACTTATTGGTTCTCAGGGTAAATTAGGATTCCATTTAAATAGTGGTGATGCAAATGGATTCTTAAAGATGTTTTTGATTAAATAAACAGACTTGGGAACAAGCAAATCTTCTGCTGTATCATATACCTGCAAATGCAGTTGTCTTTTTGCTTCCTGTCACTTCATGTGGGCTACTCTCCCACAGAAGAATTACAGTTCACATTTTATAGCATAAATACGTAGTGGCAAACAAGTTAGATTTGATGAAGAAGTGTGAACATTTTGCCATGGTCTTCCCACTCACATACAACATCATTTGAAGATTTGTAAATTCTTTTTTGCTGGGAGTGCTTCTTGTCTAGTCAATGCTTATGTGTTTACCCTGCGAGGAAGAGAAGCACACACAGAAAGAATAATCCCAGAAATGGCAGAATTAAATATATTCATGTTTTTTAATTTTCATCTCTACAAAGATGCTGATAAATAGGCAGTTATTTTTTTCATCTTTCCATTTAAGTGTATTGCCAAATCTGATATATATTAGTGTGTGGTTTGGGGGTTTTTTGGTGAAAAGAGACACTAATAGAAACTAGATTGAGAGGTCAGGAGACAAACATTCTCTCTGAAAAAATATGAAATGGGTACAGGTAGTTCCTCTTTTTGACTGTGTTGCTTTAACCCTGAAGTGGGAGAATCATAGAATCATAGAATGTTTGGGTTGGAAGGGACCTTAAAGATCATCTAGCTCCAATCCCCTGACACGGGCAGGGGCTCCTTCCACTAGATCAGGTTGCTCAAAGCCCTGTCCGACCTAGCCTTGAACACTTCCAGGGATGGGAAATTTGTGATACGTGGTAGTTCAGCACCTTTCTCTTTGCTCTTGAAGTTGCTGTGAGATTTCTTGCTAATTTTTGACTGTTGTTACTGTCTTCAGATGCATCAAGCAGCACAGATGCTGAACTGTGAAGCAAAAATCCCATATATTCAGAACTGATTCACAGTGTAGAAATGGAAAGCTGTTTCTGTCCATCTTTGTGATGTTTTGTTAGTCTCCAGATTCATATGATCAGTAGGCATACTGATAGCCATCAGTATTAGCTGTTTTAGTAAATTAACATCATCAGTGATGCAACATAGATGTCTGTGAATCCAGTATGAAATGCTCAGATTTCCCAGCAAACAAATGCCAGCTTTTCACAGTCTCTAGCACTGGCGAGCACAGGACAAAAATAGATGAGAGGACTGGCAGGGACAATGTAATCACTAGGAAGGATTTGCTGTGGTCACAGGTGACCAACTATCTTCTGGAGATGTCACAGCACATCCATTTCACATTTGTTGTTACCTCTCATAAAGCACAAAATCATCTGAACTCATTTTCATCAGCTTTTGACTTACAGTACAAAAGCCTAGCATACCAGTTGCACTGGGAAAAGACAAGTGAAAATGGTAAAAATGCCTAAAGTATGAATCATTCATGTCTTACAAAGACAAGCTTGGCTTACTGTCCCCCAAAATGAACATGGAAAAAAAATAATTCCTGGCTTCTTGATTTATTGACTTGTTTAACACTGAACATGAGGAAAATCAATATTCTAGCTCCCAGTACATCACATCACCACCACTATCTCCACAGACCCAAAAGTAATGATATTTTTTCTGCGGACTCTGTGCTGCTCACCTCCAGGACCAGAAGACTGGAAACATGTGAGATTTTTTCAGGTCTTATGTGCCCATACAATGATGTTACACCACTGATTTTTTATTTGCAATACCTACAGGTTACTTGCGAAATAAACCTATGGATCAGCAGCCATGTGGATTACCAACATGAATCTACAAGTTGGGAAGATGAAAAGAGCTTATGGTTTCCCAGAAGACTCTTACTTCTCTCCAGCAGACACCCTGTCTTAGTTCTGATTTTGTTGCATTTTCTATCCCTCCATTTGGAAGGTTCTTGAGGCTTATTTTCAAAAATACACTTTTCTAAAGGTAAATGGGTCTCTTAAGACACAGATAGATACATAAAAATACAGTAAATGTGATAGAAGCCAGGAACAAACTTGCAGCAGAAAAAATGTCTTTTAAATTTAGTATTAGTTTTCCATGAGAAGTAGCAGAATTTACACTCAGTCATTATTCAGATGTATGCACAAAATATAAAAGAGGAAATGATTAATTGTGCAGCAGCTCTATCTTCCTCTTTTTTCAAACCCGTGATTTTCTATCACCACATCATATGTGCCGTGGTTTAACCCCAGCCAGATAGCTTGCTTACTCATTCCCCCCCTTCTTGCCCTCCTCCTACTCCTGGAGGGACAGAGAGGAAAATCAAAAAGAATGCAACTCCCACAGGTTGAGATAAGAACAGTTTAGTAACTCAGGTTAGAACATAAATCACTACTGCTACCACCAACGATAATAATGATAAAGGAAATAACAAGGGAAGAGAATACAACACCTCACTACCTGCCGACCAATAACTCTCCCCCCCTCCCCGCCCGACCAAGCACCAACCGATACCTCCTCCAACGCTGCAGTCCCCTAGCCCTTCCGGATAACTCTCCGTTACATCCTAGGCATGACATGCTGTGGTATGGAATACCTCTTTGGTCAGTTTGGGTCAGGTGTCCTGTCTCTGCTTCCTCCCTGCTTCCCCTCCTCCCTGGCAGAGCCTGAGGCTCACAAAGTCCTTGGCCAAACCAAAACATCATTGTTATCAGCACTGCTCCCAGGCCGAAAGTCAAAACACAGCACTGCACCAGCTACCAAGAAGGAGAAAAATGACTGCTACTGCTGAACCCAGGACAATATGATGCAAGGTTGATCCTACAGCTCAGCTTGTTGAAAACTTGTTTTGAAGTCTTCCATGAAGAAAGGCTGGCATGAGATGTAAACTCCTTGACCAAATTAACAATTTAAATACTATACTTTAAGATCTCCAATACTGCTAACGGTACATTTTCCTGTAATGCTTAGTTTCATCTGCATTGATCCATTTAGAGAAGAGTTCAGCTGTCCTTACAGAGCTTTAAGAAGCAACCTTAAAATATCAGGGATACTTGTGATTTGTAGGTACTCTTCATTAACTTCAATAACTAGTGGATCCTACTCAGAGCTCCTGTCACTAACTGTGACAGCACCTAGTGGTCTAGAAACTTGTCTGACAGGACAGATGTAATTTTGAAAAAGAACAAAGCTAAAATCATTTTAATAGATGTAGTAGAAGCATTATTTCTGTAGAAGCATTAGAAAATATAACAGGTACCTATGAGTGCTGTTAAAAATTTCTGCCAAATTTTGATTGCATAATAAAGTTCAACAACATGACTGCTGTTAAATTCACTTCTCATTTGTTACATATCTTCCATATCAGCAGTCCTTCAGCCTGTCATCTCTGAAAAGCCATTTGCGTTGTGCTTTATCTTAGCCAACACTATATTGACCCTCATAATCACGTCTTCATTTCCTCTCAACTCTATTGTTGTTGCCTCAACATTGGTAATTTAGTGAATTGATTTATTTAAATTAGAAGCACCTATTCCAGCTTGAGTCTGCTAGCAGTTTTCTTTAAATTAATACACTGTATAAAGCACGAATGTCACCAGCCTTCTAAGTATCAGTTCACTGAACTCAGATTTGTTCCAAATTCAAATTTATACTGCTTACTTCTTAATTTCCTATAAAAAAAAAGATATGTCCTTAGATATGAACAATATTAATTTCCTTTCGCCATCTGCTGAATTAATTCTTAGAAGAAGTTAAACAAACCTGAAGAACCATTTCATAGTTACCATTTCACAGCTAAAAAGAGTCGTTGTGCCAGTACAGGTCCTTCTGTCCCTGCTCTTTATGCTGGCTGTCTGGGCCAGCGTTGTCTGGTTTTAAACTTTATCACTAAGACATGACAAAGGCAACCTATCTTCTCTGACACGATTCTTTTCTTTTTTTAGTGGAGTAGCACCAAAGAGACAGAGATGGGAGGTTTAGCTGCAAACTATTGCTTTTGTACTTACTTATTTCAGCATCTAGCTCAGGCTTGACTATTCCATGGAGTTATCTCCTCCCTCTTCAAACCTGCCCTTTCCAGTTTCCTAGCTCCTCCATAAAGTTGTTTCCCCAGCTCTAGTAAGTGGGTTTATTCTCCCAGTTTTCTACCTCAAAACAGCTCTTAGTACCCAAATGACTAAAAGCCTACTTTAACATCCCTCAGAAAAAACAGTGCTCTCTGTTGGTCTATTACTGTTACAGAAGCATATACATGCTCTTGAGTGATATAGCAACCCATATGCTGAATCACAAAACTTCCCTGAATTCAGTCATTATTTCTGAAAGCTCTTCTCTATCCTTTTGCCTTCTTACCCTACATACAGTCATTGTTTGCACATACTAATTGTATTCAGGTATGTAGGTTTCAGAGGTCTACTTTTATGAGGGATGCAATGATTCATGGTCCACAGACCATGAACAATTCACATAGTAGTCAGCACTTCAGTGTTCTACAGGAAGCTGCTGGATTGCCTTGTTCTAGGTATTACTACCTGGTTTCAGATTATTCTCATTAAAAGGCATCAAAACTCCTTGTGAAAAAAAAATGTTGTCGTAGGATTGTTATCTGCTCATAAGACCAAATGTAGTATTGGCAACTGAAAAGGAGTCCCTCTGTTTGGGTGATATCCATGTTATGGAAATAAAGAACCTGCAGTTTATGCAAAACTGGCTTGGATGTATTATTACCTCCAATAGCAAATACTGAAAAAGACAGTCAAACTGCATTCTGTGAGAAAAGATCTTGCAGTTTCTTTCAACATGCAGTGTACCAAAACCTTTCTGTTTTCTTGAAGCTGCAGGTCAGTGGACAGGGTCCTTATGTTGTGGGTGTGTGAATGTAAGAGCAAGTCGAGTTAATGCCCAGAAAGTTTTCCCAAGCTGCATCAACATCCTGACAGCAGACTTGATGTAGGCACAGACTGAACAGCTCTACAAAGCCTGCATGAACAGAGAGTTCCTTCCTTTGTGGCTGGTTACAAATGAAGAACCACAGGAAACTTCTTCACTCACAGCCTCCTACTTTCTTCCTTTGTGAACTGGCAAATTCAGATACTCAAGTTCAAATTCCTCATAAATTTCAAATGAGCTTTCCAGAGCTAATGCGTTTTTCTTCTTGCAGTTTGCTTTGTTTTTCAGCTAGAGCATTTTACCACTCTGCTTTCAGAATATTCAATGATAAACTCACAGAGAATTGTAGTGGAATCAAAGGTGGAACTAACAGACAGAACCTGGATGAATAGAGATTGATTCTCAAATAACTTATTAACCAGTGCTTGATCCAGTCTGTGAAACATTTACTTTCTGACAAGGACTTATTGGTGTGGATAGTAGTTGATGCAGATGTAAAAAACAGGTCTTGGGCAACCTTGTTCTTTACCACACTTCTTTCTGAATGCTTGCAAAAAAGCAAGGGCTTTATAATTCATTCTCCTTGTTTGTTTGAACATGCCAAATTAGGGATGTATTTTGACAACCATGACAATTTGAGTCTCATGTCATAAATATCCCTAATACAGTCACTGGAATTTCTTGCAGAGTGCAGTATTAAATGTTAATGCATCTACTCTGGTGTGAATCTTCCAGAGTGAATCCATGAAATGCATCTTCTGTAGCTTTTTTTGTTTTTTTCTTAATTGAATGCAACAGTTGGGAAACCACATGAAAGTAGTGGAAATTGGCAAAAAAAAAAAAGAAAAAAAACCACAGCAAACTTCATAATTATAATGAATATTCACAGCCATTTGCTTGTGGTATCTTCTGTAGCTATTTCATACAGTCCTCTTTATTTAAGAACAAAATATCTTAAAAGGATGCTGGTTAGAATTTCATATGATACAAAAAGGCATAGCACCATTACATCTCTGTATTAGAGTAGTAGCATGTATATTCATATGGAGTGGAAAGGCAAGTAAATGTGTAGTTCTAAATAGATAAACATTTTATTGTAGATAATATGGAGCTAACAGAATGTAATCATTTGCTAAAACACAGAAAAGAAAACAAATTGAAATAAAAGGCTTAAAAATTTAAAAGTACTATACAAGTGCTAGGTTTAATTTACTTCTGTAACCAAGGTTTTCCATTCTTATGCCTGTGTGTTCTTTTATTAACAAAGCCCATAAGCTTCACAGCTGCTACAAGCAATGTTGCTACAACAACAAAAACCTAGCAAGTAGCAAAGAAGATTTCCTGAATGTTTTATTTATCCTTACACATAGAAGACATCACCACTGAAATGTAGCTGCTTATTAGAGAAGGAACCTGGTAACTTTTTATTAACATCTGACAACATACAATGGTTTAGGATGGGACATTGAAGATTCTTTCATCAGACAGAAATTCTGTAGGAAGTTTAATTTCCTAAGGTAAAATTTCATCACTGTATTTTGAAAGATTATACTCATATACAGAACAACAGGATTTTTTAAATACTCAAGTTTCAAGAGCATCATATTATATTAAGTAAGAAATGCTCATACTTTGGTGCTGACTTAAGAAAGGTGCTACTCTGGTCATTACAACAACATCCTGAGAGGTCATCCATCCAAGTATTGCTTAGCTGATGAAACCTAAATTAAGGTATTATACAAAGCTATTTTTGAGCTATACATAGAAGGCCAAACACTGAATTTAGTTTCCTGTTACTAGAGAGTATTATATCCAGAAAATCAGAATTATTCTTCCTAATCTTCCCAGGAGTAGGGGAGAACTGCCACTCTGTTATCAGAATAGATTTCTTCAGGACAATTCCATACAAACTTAATTCAGAGCAAAACCCCATAGTCTACAGGGATTATAAATGGCAATGAGACAGGTATAGAATCATAGAATAGAGTTGGAAATGACCTTGAGATCATCTAGTTTCAACCACCCTGCCATAGGCAGGGACACCTCCCTCTAAACTGTGTCACCTAAGAGTCCATTAACCTGACCTTGAACACTGCCAGGGATGGCGCATTCACAACTTTCTTCGGCAGCCCATCCCAGTGCCTCACCACCCTCACAGGAAAAGCTTCTTCCTTATATCTAACATAAACTTTTGCTGTTTAAGTTTGAACCCTTTAGCCCTTGTCCTACCACTACAGTTCCTGATCAAGAGTCCCTCCCCAGCATCCTTGTAGGCCCCCTTCAGATACTGGAAGGCTGCTATGAGGTCTCCACGCAGCCTTCTCTTCTCCAGGCTGAACAGCCCCAACTTTCTCAGCCTGTCTTCATATGGGAGGTGCTCCAGTCCCCTGATCATCCTTGTGGCCCTTCTCTGGACTTGTTCCAACAGTTCCATGTCCTTTGTATGTTTGAGGACACCAGAACTGCACACAACACTCCAAGTGAGGTCTCACAAAAGCAGAGTAGAGGAGCAGGATCACCTCCTTCAACCTGCTGGTCACACTCCTTTTGATGCAGCTAGGATATGGTTGGCTTTCTGGGCTGCAAGTTCATGAGGTATGGTCACAGAAATCTTTGAAGCAATTAATATGAAAGAAAATAAAACAATCAGATGGAACTGCAGACAGTATCTCATTGGTCTAAGGCCCACATTTTCTTCATTAAGTAATGGAGGGGGACCTGCAATGGTCTCTTTTTCAAGCCCTGCTTTATGTGTCTAAGACTGAAACGAACTGTGTATATCTTTTCACAAGGTGGAAAAAGGAGGCTGTACAATTTAAAAGTCCAGCATGTACAGAAAAAAGTTTGGAAAAGTGTGGGTGAGTTCATATTATGTGTTTAGAGAATAAAATCCTTGATAATTATTTTACCCAACATGGCAAAATTCAGTGGCCTAGGCTAATAAAGCTAATAAATGTCAAAAATGGGAATTTACTTGAATTCATTGTTGATTAAGTTAGTTAACACCTGGGAGAGACTCCCAAGGCTCACGGTGAATTTTGTGTGAGCTGGAGAAGCCTGTATTTTTTTTTTCCTGAAGGCTTCAGCTGGAAGCTATTGCTCAGAGTTTTAAGATATTTGGCTCAAGGGAGAAATTACTATGTGAAATCTACAGCTACACTGTGTAATAAGTCACCCAAGATGGGCCAACATGACCTTCTGGGTTAATCATTAGTTGTTATAGTAATTGTTTTAATAGAAACAGTGATGAAGGTGGTCTGAACCTACATATTTCAGAAGAATTTGTCGCAGATTTACCAAAGCATCAGCATGACAGAGCTCCAGACTGAAGTTTTAGGTCAATATGTGTCCTCTCATGATACCAGAATTCATCCAGTTTGAAAACAGTTATTTTTTAATGTAGAGTTATCCCTGCTGCTCTCCTCCCCAGCAAAGCTGAGAATAAGAAGCACTTCCGATGCTGACAAACCTCACCCAAAATACCAAGTCATAGGTAGCCCTGAAACCTGCATCGCTGGCACCTATAATATGTCAGGGAGGGAGGAAAATGTCGACCGATGACCACAAGGGCAATCTGAAAGAAAAAAAAAAAAAAAAAAAAGTAGAATTCTGTTTGTATTTAGTTATCAAAATTTGCTTTGTAGAGCTAAGGTGGCAAAAGTAAACACATGCTTATGAATCAAGCTAGATAGTTCATCCAGTAGCGCTCTGCAGCATTGTCCATTATCAGAAGCATAACATATTTTGTCTCTAACAGATTCTTAATGTCAGCCAAGTGGAAAAATTTTGAATGAATAAGTACCTCGCCACCATATGTGCAATCATCTCAGGATGCCCCTTTTGGGCATTTGGGCTGTGATACAGATGTTTTGTGTAGTTGTTATAAATTGCTTAAGGCAAATGCAAAATAATTTGAAATACAATATTGCTGCAAAGAAAATTAAGGTTAGTGTCCTACACACTTTTTTTTTTTTTTTAAGTAATCCTTATTCTGCATCCTCAGTGGATTTAAAATATGCTTCTTTGCTGTATTTTTCCCTGCTCCTTTCTCCTAGATTTACATGCATGTTACTAAAGCCTGATTTGTGAATACTGCTGGCCCGGGACAGTTTCAGTTTTGTTGCAGGGTTATGAAAACCCAAGGAAAATGCATTTAAAATTAATACTCTTTTTAGAGCTCCTTTTCTTACTCATTGACTTTTAAGAAACAGCTTTTATTTAGGAAGTAGCGATAATCACAGCTATTTTACCTCCACTCTGTGGCAGAATGCTGAAAGGTGTGGAGTTGGCAAATAGTTCATGACTCAGCCTGATATCTCTATCACACTCCTACATAACAATAGATTGACCTTAAGAAAATGCAGTTACAGAGAGCAGCGAAAATCAGGCAGAACAACAGAAGGGAAAGAAGGAGATGAGAAAATAGCAGATCCTTTGAAACGGGGAGCACTCTCCCTGCCTCCTTTCCAGTTTAGTTTCGTTTCTCTAGAGATCTGTGTAAGTGTTTGGCTGCTAAAGATCGCCACTCCTGTACAGACCTGAGCTTTCCCTGTGAAACAAATATAGAAAGCTAAAAAAGAAACCCAAACAATATTATTGGATCTTTAGGTACACTTCATAAAATCAATCACGTATTTGAGGGCCCAAGGATGGCATCAGAATGCAAATCAAGACAAATTGTGCTATTACAGTCAAACTGAAGTTTTGACCTCTCAGGTTTTGGGAGTTTTTTGTGGTACTGAGGAGAAGGGCTGAGCCAAGAGAAACAAGATGATTTCTCTAAAATATTCCCATTCTCTAGAGCAAGGTCCTGTAAGAAACAGATTTGCAGCTAGTCTCCATTCAGCACTTGCCCTCTCAGTATTCCCTCAGGAATTCTCTAGCTCCAATAGAACCTGCGAGACATGCCCAGGAGATGGAGCCAATCCCACTTCTCAAGCTCATAGTCTCCAGTGATTGCGAATGAGGCTTTACAGGGAGACTGAGGAACGACGTTTTTTTCTGATTAAACACTGAATAGTGACGCCTTTGGGCATGTGATCATCATATCATGAGGACTGTGCAGTTCTCTTCCCACCCACATCCTAATTCCTCTGAGAGGAGTAGAAAGCTGCAGTGAAGAAATTACAATAGTACTTATTATCTCTCTCTGATCTGAATCTTCATTTTGACAATATATTTTGCCTCACTATGGACTGCAGCTTGAACAGGACCTCCTGAGGTCTTCTGTCTCCAGGGTCCTGGCTCTGCCCCATTCCAACCTGTCCTGATGGCACCTGTTAGATTAGAAAACCAAATCTATATAACTTCGGTCTAACAGTATTAATGTAAATTATCACATTTGCAGTTTAAAATATCTGAGGATATTATGTGGCTAATATTGATGAATGATCTTTCACAAAGCTTGGGGATCTTCGAGTTCAGAGTAGAAAATGCAAGAAAGTAAATATATAGGAAAAAAATATCTGTCACAGCAACAACTGTTCCAATCAGCTCTACTGGGGTAGTGGAAAAAAACAAAACACAAACCAAACCAAACCAAACAAAAAAAAACAATCAAAGAAAAACCAAAATGAACCCTAAAACAACAAATGTGATTAGTATTTCATAATAATTGAAGGTGCTTTTTTAAAAGTACCCTTATGCCTAAAAAGCACCTAAATATAAAGTAGAAGCCTTAAGGCCTGTTTAGTCAGCTCAAAAGGTAGCAAGGCTTTGCTTTTCACAAGGACTTGGCTGAGGTGTTCAAATGAAAGGAAACATCAGTCTGACTAAAATGTTACTTTGGAAGTAAGACATTTTATGCAAGATCCTGTCTGTTGATTTGATTTGCTTAACTCATTCTTTTGTATATCCTTCTGTTTGCAGAACAAGCAGTAAGTATTCATGCAGCTTTTGCTTTGGCACCAAAGACAAGGAAAGGTGAGATAGCGTGCAAACTTGTAGGGGTATGGAAAACTCCAAAAGCTACTATTTCTTCATAGATTAATTACTTTAATTAATCTTGTTTCGTTTGTAAAATGTAAAAAGGGGATCTACCCTTCCCTTAATAGGAAGCAGCTGTTAATTACAAAGCCCATAGAAAAGCATTCTTTAAACCCTCTTCCAGCAGTCAAATTAATTTAATTTTTAGACCCCACCTAAAAGATAATGTTTTTTTCTTAAAGCTGGGAGAATTAACACAGCTCAATGTTTGTGATAAAAATACAAGCATATACATACACACACAGAGCCTCTGCAGATAGCTCAGCTTGTTGCAGGAAGAATATAGTAGATTAAGACTCTGGGTACCAACAGCCCACACTCATGACAATGAATCACCTTTAAAAGAGGGCAGATTGTATTTAGCTTGTACTTAGCCCTGAAGCCTCAGGTCAGCCTTATCACTCATTAGTACACTTCACTTCCTTAGACTGCAGAAATGTAAGTCAGTTATATGGTAATATAGAAGCTTAAGAAAGATAGTAATGTTCATGCAATCCTTATGTCCAGTATAAATTAATAAGATCTTGGACTATGATCTATGTGAGTGTGTAAATCTTGATTTCTTTAGCTGTATCTACAACTCTGTTGATGACAACAGCAGTTTTCATTTACCTAAGTGCTTTACTGGGCTGAAGGCAAATATAATCACTGCTTCAATCCCTATGTGATCTCCAGTGGAGTCACAAGCCAGTTACTCATGAAGTTTGTTAGTATTTCTGTGAAAACTGGCGATAATCTGATAAATCTTATGATGAATTTTGTAATAGAAGTCCAATTAGATAACAGTAAACTTTCAAAGACTCAACAACTACTACATGAAATCAGATTTCACTGTTAAGCATAGGGTAGATCTAAATTCAGTTTACTGACAATCATTTTTGTGGATTTCCCTGTGGCCCTCCGTGATATGCTTTATGATGGTCTTGGCAGTCCTGGGGTAATGGTTGGACTTGATGATCTTAAAAGTCTATTTCAACCTAGTTGGTTCTATGATTCTATGGTGCAACTTTTAAGTAAAAATCTGGTGGGATGGGCATTAGTCACTTTTCACTGGAAATTATTGTTCCCATCAATCTGCATTGAATTTAACAGATCCAGGATTTAACTGAGTTTTGAATTCTTGTTTTCATTAAGCAGAAGGAAAACCCTTTCTTTAGGAAATTTCCATTCACATTCATCAGCTGTTTCATAGATATACAGAAGATAACAGGTAAGAAACTCTCTACAGCTCAAGCTTTTAGCTTTCAATTGTAGGATGTGTCTGTCATTCACTGATAATTTACCCTCCTCATCCATAATACATACATGCGCAACTATAGCTACAAAAGCTCTACTGAATACAAAGGAGAAACCCAGTTGCGTAAAAGTAGTGTATGATTGGTGTTTCTACCACCACAGCTGAAGTCTTACAAAAATTTTTAATAGCAGGATAATTACCATGGGGAAAGGTTTTCAGAGCGTAGAATTTCAGAACTGACATTCAGAAGTATCATCTTACTAAATCCAGGGAAAGCCAACTTTGTAATACTTTCCCAATTCCAGATTTAAAGGAAAAAATGAGATGATCTTATGAAAATTATAATCTCCTCTTTGTATTGAAATTAGTGCTTTCACATAAAAAGAGTAATATATAAGTCTGTTCAAAACCTAAAAAGCAATACCTTGTGCCAAGATCTGTTAGGTCTGTTAGAAGGGAGTGACTAGTGCTCCATGTTTTCTTTGGAGTCCTTAAGTGAAAATAAATGACCATATCATCATATCAGATGTGAATTGCTCCTTTCTAAAAGTTTTGAATTCTTCCACCTAATTGATCCTGGAATGCTCCAATACAGTTTCAAAACCAATTACAAAAGCACATTAACAGTGGTTACACAACAGTATAGCTTTATTATGGCCTACAAGGTATTCTTCCAAACACTCACTTGGATGCAAACCCCATCTTAGTGCGTTTAAGCACACTGATGTGCTGGCAATTGGGGTCATTACACCTGTGGTTACTTAGGGATCAGTGAACTCTGTGAGTATGGCATATGCCATCAGTGAAGTGTGATGGGAATGGCTGAGGTTTATGGAAATAAATAAGCAATTCATATTAGAGGAAATAGGAATTTATTCAGGAAATACCAAAATTTCTGTGAAAAAGTATGGATCATATTGTTCCAGAAGGCTGACATTAGGAAACTGAAATTCACCACAAAACCTTGGAAGAATTTCTACACCTTGTGGTCTTGGAAAAGATCTCTCTTTTGATTGGATTTAAAAACAACAACAACAACAACAACAACAACAAAACAAAAACAAACCTCTATCAGCAGCCAAAACGGAGCTCAAAGGGCAAATAAAGCTTTACAGGAAAACAGTGCAGTCAGCATTTTGGGGTCTTTAATGAAAGGTTGGATGATGTCTGAAGCTTGAACACTGTCAATGGCAGCTACTGACATAATTGAGGGAAGGGAGAAGGCATCTGAGGTGAGGAAACACACTAATAGCCTTCAATTTTTGGCTAAGTAACTAGCCAAATAGACTCCCTGAAGAGCCAATGAAGAGCTAGGAGCTCTTCAAAACAGGACATACATCAAGAACTTAATTTACGTCTCTTGAATTACCTTCTGGAGGAATCTCTCCATTGCTTACAGTGAATATTTAAGGAGACTAACCGGTTATTTGGCTAAATTCAGTATGCTTTCTACTCCAATAGCGTCCATTTGAAGCAGATACTGCTGCACCTTCTTCCCTACTTTTCAAATGAAGTGCAGCTCTCAAGCATGTTCAGATTGCTAATACAATCTTGAGTTTAGTACATCTTTGCCCTGCAATGAATACTGGCAGAGATTTACATGGTGGAAAGTAACTAGTCCCTGGCAGTGTTCAAGACCAGGTTGGATGAGGCCTTGGGTAATATGGTTTAGTGTGAGGTGTTCCTGCCCATGGCAGGGGGGTTGGAACTTGATGATCTTAAGGTCCTTTCCAACCCTAACTATTCTATGATTCTATGATTCTAATTGTACTTATTTATAGAGTGATTCATTACCGTAAATAAGCCTCCTAAGTAAGTGTCTCCCCTCCCACATTTACTGTTTACTTATCAATGAATAAGTAAATAGAAATATCTTGGTGTGGGACCATAGCTACCATTACGTGCATTGCTTCACCAGAGTGCATTGTCATACTACTTCTATGTCCGGTCATGTGAGCAAAAATCATTCACTGTATTGGAAAAAGCTGCAGGGAATGTACCAGCAATATCCTGATATAACACCATTGCATGAAATGGACAAGATATTAGACAAATTAGGATTATGTGTAACAATAGCTGTGGTACAAACACCAGACATTGGCTCCTGACAATTTCTACCTCATGATTAGGTGATGATCATTCTGAGTATATTGGTAACTCTGAGATACTTGAAGTGATGTGGTCATTTATTCAAGATCTCCAAATTATTACTTTAATAGCACAATATTCTCTGGTTGGCATGTAAGTAGATGAAGAGGCAGTATGGGGAGGACCAGGAGAAAGAGTACTTGGCAGTTTAGGTAAGAGTGAGGAAAAGAGCAGAAAAGCTGGAAAAGTAGGAAGAGCCACAGTTATACTAATGACCAAACATTTGATGTAGCAAACAGAGAATAAGATGTCTCAGAAAAGGAGCCATCATAGCCAGATGTCACAACTGTTGACATTATGAAAATCAATAAAAATAGGTGGTATAGGTTGATTTTGATTTACTTTGTTTTTTTTGGACTGGATGTTGACATTCAAATGCAGCATTGGATAAGAATCATAGGAAACCAAATCAGATTAAACATTGTTGGTCTAGAGACAGCAGAGGAAATAACTTGGGGCACAGTTATATAAATGGCTCATCAGGTAGCAACTCATAAAAAACATGAATAAGTTTGGCTGCAAAAACAACAGGATCTTTGTCATACTCCTTGTTGAACTTGCTAAAAACAAATCCCATGTACATTAACTTTTGAGATTCAGACAAACATCTACATCTTCTTGGAAACTAAAGAATCCTGCAGATCCTTGTGATTTCCTGGTGGTTATTGTTAGAATTATATCTGATTTCAGTTTCCACTCAGGAAGTGACTCCTCTACCTAACTGATGCTATCAGTTCTCTGAGGGGGCTTTTACTTCCCCTCTGTAATGCAGAAGCCTTCATCTCTGTTTTGCTGCTGATACCTGTTGACCACCATATTTCTCAGTGGTGACTGATGAACTGAATTAGCTGTGCTATAGCTTTGGAGACCCTTAGAGACTCTGATTTTTAAGTCCCTAAATTAAAATGAAGTTAAGCCAAAATTATTTATTTGATGATTCAGAAGTTGTTTGGCTGTTTGGACACTGAATGGTCAGATCAGGTTATAATGCCTTTCTTCACTACTGTGAAAAGAAAGGCAAGATCTTCAGAGCTAGTGCTTTCCTGCTAGCATTTATTTTACTTAGTGCATTTGCTTCTCTGCAGTGTTGTGAATTGAGATCAGCAAGTGTACTAAGAAACTGCAGTGGTTAGTAATAGATGTGTGCAGACACGGATGGTTATGTAGGTTATCTATGTGCCAAAATAGATTCAAGACTGAATTTTGTTTCAGAAACGTTATTTGGTTTCACGCACTTAGTTAAACATTTCTGTTACCCTTAACCTCTAAACAAGAGCTTGTATATTATTAAACAAGAACTCTGGCATGATTTGTGTCTAAATTGCTCTTCGCCAGCTTCTCGCAGAACACCAAAATGAAAGGTGACCAGTGTTTCTTATTCACTGAAGTCTTAAAAGAAGCATATCATGGGGTCCCTTCCTTCTTTATCCAAAATTCACCTGTGAAATTGTCTTAGCAGTATGCTGTTCTTGGAAAACTGAGCTCTTCCTATTCTTACCTTAGGTGCACCAATAATTCGCTGACATGGTGACAGATGATGAGCAGGTAATCACATCAGTAGGTGTTGATTATGGCCAACTGCAATTTTCAAAGGAAGTATCTTTCTTATTTGCTTTTCTGCTGACAAGGCCAACCCAAAGGTAACTACAAACTTTTGTGCAGGAATTTCTTTTGCCATAGATTTTGCTTAGACACTGATCAGAGAGTTCTTATAAAAGAAAATTTCCCAATCTCATATTAACTAACCATTGCCAATGTTTACATGGTGTCTCATGATGACCCTGGTTACTCTAAATGTGAGTCACTGTGCTGTGCATAAAGAGCAAGCAGCATAGTTCCAGTTTCAAATAGAGACTTTCTGATCAAATACAAATCTTTTCATTTTCTGGGAAGCCTAGATATCTCTGCCCACAGTTATTTCTTCTTATACTTGACATAACTAGGTTAATTCAATTTTTGCTGTGAATCCTGAAATTCAGCAGGACCTGGTATTCATTCTGTATGTAAAGGGCTGTAACCTCTTGCTTTTTGAACAACTTGGTAGATTTTATTGCTATTTCAGCCTTTTGGGTCATCGCCATTCCAGGTGTTAATTTTTATTTCAGGTTTGAAATAACCATACCTTGCATTTGTGAAGTACATTTAATTCAGGAGGGAATATCCAAAAGAATATAATTTAGAATAGGGATTTTCATCCTACTGCCTGGATATCCTGCAGTTCTGTGGACTGTTCTTTAGGAGGCCTTTAGAAGGCAAGAAAAATAACTTCTTTTATTTTAAAGCAGGTATGCAAATACTTCTGGTAGGAACACATCTGTATGGGTCCACACCTCTGTCAGAAGTCTGTAAGAGTTCACAAATCAAAAGAATCTGTAAAATGTCATAACAGAAGCTACTAAAATGTGTCTGCTACTAGGGTCCAGTCAGCTTTTTGCCCCAGTAAATAAACTCTGAGCAAAAAACAATTTGTTCTCCTTAAACAGTTTGTTGGAGAGGTTGTAAACTATAGTATGCATCAGAGTAGTCAGTATCATGTTCCATGCATGTTAAAAATCACAAAATACCACAAAAACACTTTTTCATTTCTGAAGAACTTTTTAATAATGTATATTTTGTTTTATTTAAGAATTGTATGTTTTAATAACATGTATTTGCATCACTACTGTTAGTAATTTTTGCTATGATCAGTTATCCGCAAAACATTTCTTCTTGCATCATTCTAGAACTGTTTAATATTCACCTATTTGATACCATTTAATATTTAATATTTATTTAGTATTCACCATAAACCTTAAGCAAATTTATATAATAGCGAAAATTTATTCAAAGTAGGATAGGCACTGAACATTCATACTGTTTTGGTAAATGAGTGGGAGAAGGGAAAAGAGAAACATAGCTGATAGTCTGCTGTGACATCAGTGACACCAAAACAGGTGCTAGCTGGATATATCTTCAAAGTAGCACAGTTCCTTTAAGTGTGGCATTGTCTTTTTGCATACTTATTTTACACATCATCTAAGCAGCAATCAAACTGAGAGGAATTTTCTGAGCTATCATATTTTTAATTGATTTCCTATTGAAAAGCTGCTTTCGGGAATGAAGTCTGGATTTAGGGGCTTGAGATATGTGAATCAAAAGAAATATTTTTCTTTTAGTCTAGCTCATACCTTGACTGAAATAAACATTTCTTCCTCAGAAGATGTCACTCAAAAAAAATATCTTAGGACATGCATATTCTGTAGCAAACAATAAAACTAGCTAAGAATCCAGTAGTTCAGAAAACAAATGTAGGGAATAAAAGGGACAGACAGTGTGTTGTGTGGAGATGGTCCAGGACATCTCTAACAGCCACATGGAATTATTTCCCATAATGTGAAAAAGTTTCAGCCATGGTTCCCAATAAAGGTAGCAGAGCTTGTTTTGGTGGTTGCTTAGCTGGACAGTGCTGCAGTGCTGTTAGAGCTGAGATAGGAATATGGAACCTGCAAGGCCAAGGAATGGGTCAAACAGAGAAATAAAGCACGTGGGAAAGGAAGCAGGAGTCAAAGGACGCAGGAACAGGCAGGGGACTCTGTTTATTCTTCCAAGTGACTCAAAACACTCAGTACATGCCACTGAGAATATTATTCTATTTTACTTCAGGGAATATTTGTTTAGATGAAGATTAAACTAAGAAATTTCAGATCTATGGGAACAGAGTCCTGTGATGCATTATTACACATTGTACAGGACTATTTCTCTGAAACAATACTGGGGGTCTGAAAAAAAATAACAGGAAGGACAGTTACATAAAACATTTTTAATGCAATTTAAAATTCCATGTAGTCATGTGCTTCCAATCCCTCATTCAAAAAAATTCTGTCCAGTTGCTGGAAATACTTTGGCTTTTGATTTTAAGATTCTCCTGATAATTCTTCAAAGCTAAAATAATATAAAGGGGTAATTGTGAGCTCCGCTGAGCTATTTGCAGAAGCACTCAGAAAGAAGTACCTCAGTCTTTATCGCTGCTTTCCACACACAGTATCTTCTTATACAGAGGAGAAACTTCTTCTGTAAGTGCAGCAACCACTAACAGCATCTAATGAGGATCAAGGGAAAAATCAGTTCTTTCCCACATATTTTTTTCAATGCTGGTATAAAAGTTCATCTTATTTGTGGTTTTTATTAAGAATACATAAATAAATATTTTTAGAATAGCTTCTTTCTGCCTTCTTCTGACCATTTTACTGCTGAGACACGGAGCTCTATGTTCAGACAAACTTTCTCCATCCTTATGGGCAGAGAGCATCAAAGAAACTCATGTTTCTGTCTTGCCTTAATGTGAGCGCAACTGACATTAGTTAACATATAAATAAAGAAATTAACATCAAAAAGGGACATTTTTTGTATACTTAATTTGGAACAAGCTAGCAAATGAATGTTTCTTATCATTTATTTGCTACAATGTACATTAACAATATGAAAGTAGAAAAAGAAAGTCTCTTAGGATCATTTCAGATTTTTTAGTGGTGATATGTGTTTTCGGTTTTTTTAATATTAGCAAATATTAAAGATAGGACTGAGCATGAGTCATAAAGGGTGATAACAAAGAGCAAGCCAAGTTTTTGAAAGCAATTCTTGGTGATATATGCTCACCTTGTGCTCACTGATTACTGACTTTCAGGACACAAAGAATCTCCAAATCACTATATATATAAAGCTCCTGTATATCTGGATACAGTTTTCTACTTTATCTGCATTACCAAAGACAAATTACACAGCACAAGATTCAGACAGAAACCCTAAACCCATAGCCCTGGCAAGTTGTTGCAGGACATCAGCAGAAAGCATGTTACTTACCCTTGCAGAGGTCAGTTCGGTGAGCTGACAGTGCAAGAACCAGCACCCAGACGAGAAGATTAATGCTGATGAGTTTAGGCATGTTGAGAGTTATACATGATCTTTCTGAACCCCCTTTCATCCCATAGGCACATAATTCTGGCTAAATATCCTTTTACACCTCAAAGGAGGCTCTTCAAAACTCTCCACTGAGCCCAGCCTGGGAACTCCCACAGCTTTTCATTTGATTTGAAACTTCTGAATTGGGCATCAGACCCCTTTCTTTACCTGTACACAAGACAAAACATAATTTAGCTAAGTGACCTCAAAGACCTAGGGGTAAGCTGTAAAATAGCAGTTAAGCTCTGTAATATTAGCTGTGATTTTATATACAAAATATTTAGATTGCTTTTGCTAAATTTTCAGTGGAGCACCTACACAACTTTGGCTACTAATGCCCGAGAGAAACATTTGGCTTGCAGACACCTTGGCATTCATGCCATGTAATATTCTTCTCCTTTTTTTAGACTGCTAAAAGCAATTACCAACAGAAATCGTGCTTTTGAACAGTTCATCTGTGAGCGCTGTTTAAATCTAAAGTTGTAATCCTCATCTTTTGACCAAATTCCATAAAGCTAGTAATCCTGTTTTGTCAACACAGATAGCTGAAGTTCAGACTCTGTCTGTTGTTGCTATTGCAGAAACCAATCAGATCAGATGAGATTCCAACAGCAAGTGGAGAGCAATCAGGAGGAGCTGCTAATCTGTTTGGAATCAAATAGTGTACCTTGTTATACATGATTATGAAGTTGTGGTGGTTTATGTTTTATGTACTATGGGGTTGAATTTCTGGGACTGCAGGCTTAGGTTATTGTTCCATTGAACTTTGTATTGATGTATTCCTGGTCTAGTGGAAGGTGTCTCTGCCCATGGCAGCTGGAGTTGGAACTAGATGATATTTAAGGTCCTTTCCAACCCAAACCATTCAGTGATTCTATGATTCAGGGAATGCAAACTGCTGCTGTCCAGGCTGTCTTTAAGCCTACATGTAGCCATAACTGCCCTGGGACATCAGGCTTTCTGCAAGGATGTTCATCCTGAAATCCTCTCTGCCTGGCTGAACTGTACACACCTCACAGTAGTGGTATCTGTGCTTACATTTAATTCAATGACTTTCTGACTATGTGCTGCAATCCTTAACACCTCACAAACAAAAGCTGCTGTAGGACTTGGTTTGAGGGGTGTGACAGAAGAACATGCTGGTTCAGTTTGGATCCCTGTAGGAAAGGGGTCTCAGCCTAGTAGCATGTTGCCAGTCACCTTGTTTTCTACATATACCTCGCCTTTGCCTGCTCCAGCCAGAGAGCAGTTCGTGGATCTGTTAGGTGCACTGCTCTGACCTACTAGTGAATGGCTTAAAGAACCTTTAGGGTGACATTTTAGTGACAATGATAAGATTCTAAGTGCAGAAACAGCAGCTCCTTTGCTGTGCAGAGCACTATCTTTTGGTTCTCTCTCACAGAGATTTTCTCTTTTATTCCTTGCTGTGTTCTCTAATGTAGTCTGAAAAGAAATTACTGATTTGTACTGCTAGGTAATAAACTACTGAAGAACAAATACCAGCAAAAGTGGATAGCACTTTTGATACTTTAAAGGCAGAAAATATGCAAATTAAAATATTGTAGTCATATATAAACAAACTAGTTCTATCTGTTAATTATTTGGAATCACAGAATATTTAAGGTTGGAAAGGACCTTTAAATCATCTAATTTCAACCCCCCTGCTATGGGGGAGGCCTCACACTAGATCAGTCCATTTAAAAGAGAAACTTTTCAACTTTGAATAACACACATTTTGCAGTGTAACTTGTTTGCTCCAGCAACAACATTAAACTGTGTCGTTTCATCACTTCCCAGGGTATTTTATTCCAGGGAGCACATACCATTATTGGCAGGTATATGAAATTTCCCTCCTTCTTACACATGCTTGTCTGCTTGGTGGTTCTTCTTTAGGGGTGCCTTCTAGGTCCTTTATCTGCTCTGCACATGAATTGGTGCTAATCAAATACACCACTGACTGGCATTTTTAATTTACTGAAATACATTTTCTACACTATAGGAGTGGCTTGCTGCTGGTGGTAGGCTGTGATCTTCACAACCAGTGTGTGACCCCACAGCCTGGAGTGACTTCATAATTTGAGTCTACAGGAAAAGGATTCACTAGGAATGTGGTGCTATCTCTGAGCCTGAGGGCTTTCACAAAGATCCCCAGGAAAATAACAGTGATGGAAAGTGGTGGGAGAGAAAATCTGCAACTGAACTCACAGTGATTACTTACAAACTCTGAATATCCACTAAACCTGAGTGCAGAAATATAGTTCTCAGTCATCATTTTTTCTGTGGCAAGGTCACGAATGTTTTTGGTGAATAAAAAAAGCATAGTATAAAAGAATTGAGTCCTGCAAAGCAGTAAACAACCTTGAAAATTTTCCTTTTATCTGTCATTTCTGAAGTCCTGAGACAGGCTGTTAAATCTAGAAATATTAATGCTGAATCTCTGTAAAGTGTGTGGAATTGCCATGCATGGAGACAGAACATTGATTCAGGCAATATTAGTACCATTAAAAAAATAATAATCCAGGTCAAAAGCCTTTCAGAAAGGATTCTTTTTCTCTTTTTTTCTGTTCTAAGCAGGCAAAGACATGATTTAGCTAACACTCTGACACAGATGCCTTATCCAAACCAGAAACTATGCTATTTCGTGTTGAAACACAGCAAGAATGAATGTGTCAGTTCTTAATTATATTTTTACTTGCCTCTTTTTGGAGTTTTTTGTTGATTCTGTTTTGTTTTTTTTTTAATCATTAGGATATAATCCCACTCCTAGTACGGGAAAGCACAACTCGCATGAGATCTCTGCTGTGCCAAGGTTAAGATGCTGCCTCTGAGACAAGGCTGGGGGGGGTGGGTGGGGGGGGGGGGTTGGTGCTAGATGATCTTTAAGGTCACTTCCAACCAAAACCATTCTGTAATTTCATGATTCTGTGATAGGAAATGTAAAGTGGTACATCTGGGAGGCTCATGAAGACATGTGCACAGGTGATACACAAGAAACACCCCAGAGTGGTTTAGCTGTCAAAACTGAACAGTTCAAGCCTTTTACTACGGGCTCTCTGCAGGAAGGTCTGCATCATAAATCAAATGAAGTCAATAAGGCTTTCCATTGTGTTTCAGCAAGAATTAGAGCAGGTATTAGGGTATATTCTTGACCTTGTCTTCTTAGCAAGCACTCTGCATATTTCTGATCATCTGTACTGCACACTCCTGACTGATGAAATAGCAGTAGCTAAACTGGTAACTCACTCTTAAGAGAGAGACAGCTGCTTCAGAGATGTTAGCAGGACAGTTTGATCCCCTCTTACAGGGTGCCACTGTTTATGTCTTCTCTGCTTTTATATTTAAACGATCATACCACAGGTTATCCATGGAGCTGAAATTAACCTAATTTTGTCCACTACATGGTATCACAGTATGTGGAGTGTTATCAGAGATAAGGAATGGGAAGGGTTTTTTGCTACTGGCCTATAAATAAAATGTTTGTGTGTCAGGGCAGGATAGGATTTTTGGCCTCAGTATGATAAAATTATACGGACTAGCCCTGGTAGACTGTGTTATCATAGACGTGCAGTAGCACAGAAGTAACTTAACCCATCAAAGAGAACAGATGAGCACTAATATTGCAAGGAATGTAGATTTTATGTAATAAAATGGTAAATATGCTTTATATCTCTATAGCCCACACTAGATGTATCATGTAAACACACATGCATACATACACACATTCCGTTCCAACATTCAAAGCAGGTCATTCCTTCTAACGGAATTATTAAACCAAATATTCAAAATAAGTCTGTAATTTTATTTTCTCCTTTCATTTTAAAAAACACCTCTTGTGGGTTGTTTTTTTTTTTAATTCTGCCACTGATATGAGCAAGACTTGCTAATTTTAGAACAGTTTTTTATAATTTTCCGAAGCTTGCACCCAAGTAAGTGTGGAGCTTTTATTATTTCACACTGGATTTTCAGGTAGAGCAAAGTGCAGGAGGAAGGTCACACCTATACATTATACATCATACATTATACATTATGCATAACATAGGCTTTGTTATAACCCTGTTCTTAAGCTCCAGTCCTTTACAGCAGGGTGTGTAAATGAAAACTGCCTAACATGTGAGTAACTAGAATAATGCAGCTGAAGGTATTAATGGTTCTCTGTAATTGTATAACGTTCATGAAGTCATGAACTCAAGCCTATTGAGAAACATGGCTAGAGTTTCTACATAAGGGATCTCCTCAGGGCAGAAGAGAAATTAAGGTTTATTGGCTTTTCCCCAGACAAGATCTTTTCTAGCAAATATTCTTGCTAAAGGTAAAAGGTATGAGGAAAACTGGTTGCTGTTAAATTTGCTTTAATTAAATGTAATTCAAATGCATGCCAAACTAACTGACCTGAGCAAAAGAAGAAATAAACCACATAGTAGGCCACCTCCTGTTCAGTGTTATTGATCCAGCAGAATGGATAATATGTAGTTATCTAATGAGGCACTTCATGTGCTCAGAGCTAAGAACTCATTCATACAGAGTAATTTATTTGGTTATAGAAAAAGCTTGTAGAATTAACAAATGACTCCTTTCTTTTTCCTCTGTTCAATACTTCTGGCACTGCCCTTTGTGCACATATAAGTGCTACTTGACTTGAAATGTAAAGAAATAGCATCCCACAGCTGCCTGTACCCAGGCAATTTGCCATTAAGTGAAACATGCCAAAGCAGATTTCAGCAAAACGCAGCAGTGACTTGTTGCAGTGTGAGTGAGAAACATGTAGAAGCCCTATTGAGCATCAGTGTACTTGTTGCTCCCACTCCCACTCCCACTCCACATACACCAGTGCCTCACAGGGCACAAGTTTTTATGCAATGTAGTGTAAGTAGAGAATAGCTGACTTCAGAGAATATGTAATGGGCTTAAACTGCACAGCAATTACATAACCATAGGTCTTGAAGGACTTCTTAAAAAGAACAGCTTCCCCTCTGGTTACCAGGATTTAATAATTAAACCTGAGTTTCATCAACATGACAATTCCCATCAAGTCCACTGTGCTTCTAAACCTGCTAACCACATTTCTTAACTACCAGAAGAAAATCTGATACTGCAACTAAGAGCTGACTGCAAACTTAACAGGATAAAATATTCATTCTTTCATGTTGGTAAAATTTGTAAGAACTTAGAAAATGCACATTTTTAGAGGGGTGAGACTGTATTCGATTTTAATGACAGTGATATCAGTAATAAAAGATGCATGGAATTTGTGCTACCAAACCTTTACAATAAGCTGCAACCAAAAACCTGTATCTCTCTGCCCTTTTAACAGTGAAGATTTTCATATCGACATTGGAGCACTAACATTTCTCACAGAAATTACATTTTCTTAATATTTTTGTTTATAAATACTAGGGTATCTGGTTAAGAGGATATCCTTCCTTCAAATAATAGACAGTCTCTAAATATTTGCCTGTCTCCAAATGAAACACAATATCAGCACAAAAGATTCACTTCCACTAAATACAACATGTTCTTTAAAAGGTTTGTAATGACAAATTCCCTCCCAAAATATTTCAGTTGTCAACAGTGCTATATAAACTATCATTTCTCTTAGTAATGAAATGTTAAACTTATCCCACTTGGCTTTTTTAATTGAAGATTTCTCAGCATAAGAAGGCTTTTGTATTATTTATAATAATTGTAATGTTTTTATATATGTCAGGCCACTTGGCTTTATCAATGCCACTGCAAACCAGAAAATGCTTTCTTTCACCGCTACTTCATAAAACGCTGTGTTTCTGGTACCTAAGGTAGTTTTAAGTTCTGCAACATTAGAAAAGCTTGGGAAAATGTAATTTTCCTGCTTAAAGCATAGCATTAAAAGTTCTGTCATGCACTGACTGTAATGGACTATTACTGTCCTTACCATAATGTTATGTCTCATGTTATGCACTAGATATTAGACATGGAATTTCCTGTTCAACTGCAAGTTTCATTGTTCCCAGTGTATGTGTTCTGAATAACATTCATATTTTTCCTTGAATCTAGACTATTTTGTGCCTGTAAGAGTATCAAACCGTGCAGCTGTGTCAACTAAGCAAAGGGACTAATGATCCTAAATACTTAACAGTTAACATTAATTTAAAAAATGACCATATGTTTATTTTCATTCATTATTAAAAGAAAAAAAATTATTTTATTAATTTTATTTATTTATTTTTAAATGCAATTTTATTTTACTCAGCTGATAGGAAAGAAAAGTCAGACACATCAGGTACAAGTGAGAGAGGTATACACAAACATGACAGCTTCTATTTGCTCTTGTAGCCAAAGGTAAACTCCACAATCAATCAATAAGAAGAACTCCAGCAGCGATGAGTATGTGGGCTTGCCAACAGCCTGTGGCTGTGAGGGCAGAGGCCAGGGCAGCATGCTCAGTGAGCTGATAGATTTGAGCTCTTTTTCACTGTGAGCTCCAGGTGCCTTTAGGAAATGACTGGCCCCTGTATGAATTCACTGTTTGGTCACAAAGCAGGGGAGAGATCTTTCCAACAGGGTCATGACCCTACAAGCAGAACCACCTTCATCCAGCCTTTCATACAGGTCTTCAGTTCCTTGTGGTTTTTTACCCTTTTGCCTTCATTAACATGTTTGGTTGGTACAGAGCATAGGTTTTCTGAGGCAATTTCCTGTCTGTATGAAGAGCTTACTATGATACAGCCTTACTCATTACATGGGTTGCTAGACACAGCAGCAGTAATAGGAACAGCTGCCTGTTACTAGACACGTAGTATTAAAAATACAGCAGACATCCTGCACTGTGTACACTAAGAAAGATGCAGCAGCAACAGGGTCTTTAATTCTGTTGAAGAAAGGTGCATGTGCTCTACTGATTTTCTTGTCTGATATTCTGGGCTGTATTAATCCATTGGCATTCAGGTCTTCTGCTTGTAAAGAGCAGCTGAATGAAAGACACGTTTCTTCTTTTAATCTTCTTGCTCCTAACGTGCAGAAATAGGGGTTCTCACATACGCATTTTGCGTGGCAGAACAGATAAGAACCAGCTGATAAAGTTCAGAACGTCAGTGCAACGACGTTCAACCTGTCCTCCATTTGAGTAAGCGACTTACCAAGAACAGGGAGGAGTAGAGAGCACAGCTGGCTTTCTAGATAATGTTCTTAACCTTATAGGACCTTTAAAAATACATTACAAGCATGTCAAAGATGATTTCTTTCTCATGTTTACTTCTTTTTTTATTGCGACAGAAAGAGAACAGTTTCAATGGCTGACATGCCCTTCTAATTAGGACTATTACAAAAATGAGGAGGTTACAAAGGTACAACTACGGCTGACCTCTCTTTATCAGGAGTTCTTCTCATTGCAAACCAGTCATAATGATGTCTCCATATCTTGCTGACTGCAGAGACTGATCCATTTCCTGTGAGAATAATCTCCTGGAATAGGGCAGGAAAAAACAAACCTCAGAGAGGTGCTGCAGTCCTATCACTTATCTTTCTCGTTTGGGTTGACTTATTCTCTCCAGAGAGCATAGAGATTGCAGCTCTGCTCCTGAGAATAGTTGTGCTAGAAAGCAGCAGAGTCCTTGCCACCATTAACTATGTTGGTTATTACCCAGCCAGTCTGGCCCTTAGGGTACAGAACCTTACAAATATTACTTCATGAGTAAAGAGCTCAGTTTTGTGCTTATACTGCACTGCAAAATACTCTAAAACAACACAGAAGAACATGCATGTGTTTTAAGGTAGGCTTAGTGGCAACAGTGAAACCAAAATCAATATCAGCATCGCCTTATTTAGAACTGGATAAGAGTGGAACTCTGAGTAGGTGTTTGAATATTTATTTCCTTTTTATGAAATTACTTACTTGTCCTTTTAAAGTTAGTTTTGTAAATATTATATCAACATTTGTGGCTATACTTGAGGCAAGGATCACTACTTGAAAAGAGAAATCTCCACTTTGCATAACATCTGTATTTTAAGTCAACCAACCCTGTGCTTATTGAGGTTGAAAGCACTAGTATATTCTTATGTCATTAATATTAGCTATTATGCCAGTGACTGAAAGACTAGAAGTACATTAGGGCAGTTTACAACATGAAATTGTTCATACCTTCATAATTGTCTAGGGAATTACACCAGAAAATAGGTGTTACTGCATGAGTTCCTCTCTTGAAATCATCTACATGTGCCCATGTTCCTTCTGCATGTACTACCAAGTTATACAGACTCTAAAAACAGAATCATAATTGTAGGCAAAACTGAGGAAAATAATATCCATCACCGCCTTTTCCTTTTAATGACTACTGGATATTTTTTCTTCTAGTCAAGCTGACATTTAGATTTCAAATAGTGCCTTGATCAAAATCACCCAGGTATGAAATAGCTGTCTTGCAAAAGTAATAAAAATAGCTTCATACATACTGTCAATAGAGAAACAAAAGTTTCTGTTATAAAAAATTGTCTTTTATATTATTTGGATATTCACCTCTCTTGTGCAATCTCAGACTTCTTTCTTCACTAGATGGTCAGAAACTTACACTGTCTCACTACTGGAAACGGGTAACAGCTCTTACACCTTTAACCTGATACTGGATTTGCACAATAATTGACTCTGGCTTTATCATCTGTATGGTTAATTACATTTTAGTGTTTCAGCAGTAGTGAGGTTAAACTGTGTGTCATGTTTTAAGGCCAGCCAGTAACTCAAAACCATGGAGCCATTTGCTCACACCTCCTCTTTTCCCCAGCTCCCCGCAGGATGGGAGGAGAACTGAAAGAATGTAAATCCCATGGGTTGAGATAAGAACAGTCCAGTAAGTATAATATAAAACTACTACTACTTATTATTATTATTATTATTGTTAGGTAAATAATGAGAGAGAATATAAAACTAAAAGGGAAAGGAAAAGAGAACGATAAGCAAAAGTGATGCACTTTTGCTCACCACCCACCGACTGATTCCCAGCCCAGCCTGAGCAGCAATCTGGGCCTTCTGGGTAACTCCCCCCAGTTTCTATAGTGGGCATGACATGCTGTGGTATGGAATACCCCTTTGGCTAATTTGGGTCAGGTGTCCTCTTTCTGCTTCCTCCCAGCTTCCTGTGTCCCGTGTCCCTCTTCACTGGCAGAGTATGAGAGACTGAAAACTCCTTAATCAGGGTAAGCACTACTTAGCAATATCAAAAAACATTGGTATGTTATCAGCATTGTTCTCAGACTAAAGCTGAAACACAGTTACTAGGAAGGAGAAAAATAACTATTACAGCTGAACCCAGGACACTGGGATAACTGTAAATTTTTGTTGTCCCCAGTGCAAGAGATGGGCAAGCTGCAGACAGCACTCGTTCACTAAGATCAGGGGACTGGCACAAATGCATAAAAGGAGAAATTAAGAGATCTGAATTTGTTCAATATGGAAAGGGGAGATCCAGTTGTCTTCAGTGACTAATGGGGAGCTAAAGAGAGCCAAACTTTTCTCAGAAGTACACAGGGAAAGGAGGGGATGCAATGGTCCCAGGTTGCAGCAAGAGAAATTCTGGTTGAATATAAAAACAACAAAAAGAAGTCCCTGAGGGTTGTGAAGCACTGGAATAGGTTGTTCAAAAATGCTGTGAAACCTCCAGTCTTGGTGATGTTCAACTCAAGACTGGGTACAGCCCTGAACAACATAGTCTAACTAGATTTAATCCTGCTTTGAGCCCGAAGTTAGGCTTAGATCTGTGATTCTAGTTGCTACATGGGTGAAACACTCTCCTTACACTGTTAACTTCCAACAGGTGCTTCATGAGACTTTAAGTGTCTTTCTAATCCTGTTTATAATGATGAGTCACTAAGGCAGTGTATGGATGAGTGCCCTTCTTTACTCCAGCTTAGCCCAAAAAACATTCAAAATAGGGCCTACACAGCTCCAAGCTCTCTTTCATCTGATAGCAACTAAATTACTCATACCATATCTCTGTCAAATAGAAATCCGATACAGCCCCAGAACAAGAAAAGAAGCCAAACCAGTGTTGGCTTTCTAGGTACTAGCTGTGCAAAATATGACTCGTGAGTTAATGCTTTTGCCATTAGTTTAAATAACAAAGTTTTTACAACGCTATGACTCTGAAAACATTTCTCAGCCTTACATTAAGCACACACACTTACATATATGGATACAAACATTAATGCATGCATATATATGTGGATATGTACACATACATACATACATATGTCCATACATGAAGTACACACATAAAGAGCTACAGCGTAAGAGTAGATTCCTGTGGTGCTAGGCTTTGAAGAATGTTTGGAAATGACAAGCTGAATTCTGTCTTCTTTTTACACCAATAGAATTCCTTTTATCCCTGTTCCTAGAAAACAGCCTTTTCTGAAATATTATAGACTGATAGAGTTCATAGTCTTCTGGCAATAAAAATGAACCTTAGCAAGAATTGTTAATCTGTTCTCATAACACAAGCCAGATGTGAGCATCAGTCTTGCATATCACCATTTCTGTTGGTACTAGAATACATAGACCTCTAGCCTGAGTGTAAAGATCGCACATGAAAAATGCCCTGCACGTGAGTTCAATTACATTATTTTCCCTATGAAAACGTGCAGTTTGGCCCTATGGTGAATTTGTTTAATCTTCCCATCACTGACTTTGCTTTGGGCATTTTAGCAGTATGAACAGTATGAGTCCTAACCCTCATTAGTTTCATTATTACCCCTGTTTGGTTAATACACTTAAAACCCCAGAGTGGCTGCCAAAAAAACAGGTTTTGAGGAGTCTGTGCAACTTTCCTTCACTGTAGAGCTAGAAGTGTCTGATCCCCCAAGGAAGCCTGATGTCCTCCTTTTTGCATGGTCTGTGTAGCATGGTAGTCATTAAAGACTATTAGAAATGAATATTGCTTTTAGAAATTCATTGGTTAATGGTCCGTATTTCTAGGGGTTTCTGGTTTTGTTTTTGATTCACAACTTTTTGCCTACCTTTCAGGACAAAGTTTACCAATTATGACTATTATTTACTAGTGGCAATCTACAACGAAGTGTAGAGTAACAGTCACAACATATACAAAAGTCAGGTTTCCAGTGCACATTTAGATTATGTTACTTTCAAGCTAATGCTCTGAAATATGAATGTGCTGTCATAACACTAGGTCCTGGTGGAATGGCGTCAGGGCCAAGGAATAAAACTCTCTTTTTGTAACTCTGGCCACACAAAAGTGTCACATAGGAATCCTGAGCCACCTCATTCCACCCTGTACAGATGACAACCTGCGACTCAGCTGAGAAAACTTTTCTTCTGCTTTCTACCACCATTTTGCACATCAGAGAGCAGACTCTGTATCCAGTTTAGCAGAAGAGCCAGTTCTCCAGTATTCAAGGGGGAGAAAAAACACTGTCTTTTAGCACAGTCCAAGAACAGCTGACCCTTGGCAGTCTGTGTAAAATAGGTTTCTGTTCTGATTTGTCCACAGCCACTGGGCTGTTTCCCCAACTGGTAAAAAAATAGTGTGCAGGATGGGAATCCTTTTTTTGAATATACTGGTATCTGAATCTCAAAGTGCAGCTGTCTGTAATCATGGTGAACTCTATCCCAGTTTCACAAACTGTGTGAATCCCCTGAGTTTCCTGCAAAAGACAAGGAGACAAAATGGAGTAGAAAGGGCAGATTGTCGAGCTTTGAGGAACAGTAAGTGTGATCTCTGCAACGCTTGGCAGAAACTTCAGTGGGGTTTACACAAAACTGATAGTGCTCACACAGCAAGAACCCATCCATTAGGTGTGGCACAGGACAGCGGCAGTGGAGGAAATTAAAGGCAGAGTTTCCTTTCATGTGCATCCAAGAATCTGTGATTATTGCCTGTCTGTACATGAGGGGTGGGGGGGGGGAAGAAGATACCATGCTTGGATATTAGTGAAGTTCTACAGTTCTCCAGCATCAGGAAGAAAACTGAAGTCTACAACTGAAATAACACCACCATTTTCCACCAACAACAATGGAACAGATGGTGAATTTCCAGCTGGTTAGAAAGTGTGTGCCATAAACTAATTATTCAGCACAAATAACAGGTGCTGTTTCATTTTCCCCTTGAGACAGAAGTTAAGACTAGAAAGCGCCCAGAAGGAGCTGCAAGCCACTAGACTTGCCCCAGCATGGCATTAGGAAGGTACTTGGGAGTTTGGATGAACTTCCAGCTGTACCACTTCAAGTGTAGACAGTATATGTTCAAGTTAAGAATTATCTAAATCTAATCAACTGAAGCCCTTAGGAAACAGTCTCCAGTGAAGCAGCTTGCCTTGAATTCATCAGCAAAACACAGTTCTATGGGGTGGCAAGATGTTATGTTGGCTCGATCCTGTTTTCTGGATTCTGCCACTGTACTCAGTACACTAAATGGTGCAGTTCAGAGTATCACTAGGAAAGAAACATAGAAAGCTTTCTTTGTTACTTACTATATTCCAGTTATGAAATTAAGCTGAAATTTGTTTACAGGGATTCCACCAAATTGAAATAAATCTTTACTGGATAGAGTCATAGATTATTAGACAAAACAAACAATGCAGACTAGAACAACAATCAAGCAAACCCCTTTCCCAGGAATTATTCTCTGTTGTGATCACACTATCATGAGAAATTTTGTGTTATAGTGCTGACCAGCAAATAAAAGTTTCCATAATACTGCAATACCAAATCCTGGTATTGTCAAGTTGCTAAAGATGCCTTTGAAATATTCTTTGTAACCATGAAATTGTTAATCACTTAATGATGAAATACTTGAAACACCAGTCTCAGTTGGATTTAAGGTATTTCTGAGACTCTTTTCACATCTCAGTGCTCCTAGGGTTAAGTGAGCTATGCACATTAATTGCACTCTAATTTAATATAGTTCAACCCATTAAAACAGCATCATTGCATTTATTCAGTCAGAAAGTCCTGCCTTCTTGAGAATGACGCGTATCACATGTAAGACTTCAATACAACAGTTAACTCTCCATCTGCACAGCTATAGAGAGTGTATAAGAATAGTACTTAGAGTAGTGAGTAGAGAGTATAGAAATCTCTTGGTAGACACCCCTAACCTGTTCTACAAATACTTGTATCTTTCTCTTGTGCTGTCTGTGACTCTTGCCCCTCCACAGCTAAGTCAGCACAAATATCTAAGTGATACAGAATCAACCCCAAATATCCACCAGAATGGATAAAAATCAGTTTTGATTTTAATATGTTTTGAATGGAAACGTTATCTTGTAGGCTGTGATATTATCTGATGGTATTTTTCATCTGATGTCCTAGACAGCATCCATAATAATTATGAGAACGTGGCTAGAATTTTTTTTTTTATTTTCCATTAGAAGTGTGCGTGGTTCATTTAAATGGGATTGCTATCACTATAAAACTTTAAGACAACTCCCAGTGATTTGGACGAGCCTTCTGACACGTATGCAGAGGAAATGAAGCATTTTCATCGAGTGGTTATTGTACTCAAGGCCTTCATCTTAATCTTCAAAGCACATAATTAACTCAATCTCCATTCTACAGACAGCACCTCTCCTGCCTCTCTGTGAGGTTTATTTGTAACGTTTCTACTCCTTAGAAGTGCCAAACCCACTGACCGTAAGCATATGACATGTGAAAGCAGAAAGCAAAATTTTCTCAGCTACTTCCTCATGTCTTCAGCAGAGGGAAACAAGAGTAGCCACAAACCAGTGCACTTTGAGGCCAAAATGTCAACTACATTTTCTCAATTGGTTGAATACACACCCACAAGAGTCAAAACAGTGATAAATACGTACAGGAAACGTTTGTGGGCAGGTGAGGAATAGAAAGTGTCAGCAGAGAAGGGGAGGACTGGAGGAAGAGGGCCACAACTGCTGTGAAAGGTAAACATCAGTCTCACATGTGCTTCTGAGTGTTCCCATGCTCAATATGAAAACCCAACAATGAGGAATGAGTGCAAAAAGTAGAAGAACCTTGGAGAAAAACACACAGTGAGCAGATATGGAAAAGGTCACAAACATCTTGTAGGACAGGACTTGGACCCTAAAACAAAACTTGGACTTCATAGCCTCTTTGTTGAAATATTGATTTAAAAGTGCTAGCATGGGGGATGAAGACTGTATCATAAGAATGCAGAATAAAATTACATCTTTTTTGAGGTTGTATGAAGAAAGGCCATTTTACAGAACATTTTTTACCGACAGGAGTTGAAAGGTCATTTATTCTGCCCCTAAGCTCTCTCTAACTTTTCAATAATCCATAGTTGATATCTGTAGGTGTCAAATTCAGACACTGAGTGCACAAACTAAGAAGCCAGGTAATTATTTGCATATGCAGTTTTTGTATTATAAATACGTGTGTGTCTGTCCTCAGTGTGCGCATATACAATAAAAAGAAAACCCCTTAATTTTGCAGAATATGAAATGAAAAAAAGGCAAATTTAGAGTTTAGTTGAGGAAAAAAATACAATGAGAGATACCGAATACCTACACTTCAGTTGTATTATGCATGAGTTGTTATCACAACATCTCTGCCATAAGAGTTCTGTATGCACAGCTAGTAAAATAAGCCCCAATTACTTATATAACATAAGGATTTTACAGCTTTTCTAAAGGCAGGATAGCACAGATTATGCCATAAATTATTCAATTATCTTTTTTTTCTGTCCTCTTACAATTTTAATGCCTTTCACTTCTATCTGCCTATACACCAATCACTTTTGTCTGATATGTGTGTTAGTATGTCTGTCCTGTCACCAGATACAATGCTAATGCTGCTGTATTATCTGCTTGAAACGCAAAACCAAGCAAAGACTGGTGATAAAGATCCTACTTTAGGGAAGAATACACCAAAGACTTGTTCTTTAAAATGGGGCCTAATGAGAAGAAAAAATGGCAGACTCACACAAATAGGCTAGTTTCCAACAGAAGAAAGACTTTTTTCTTTCCCAGACTGTTGCAGGTATCCCATGACAAGGCTGAATGGTAAAGACATTTACAGATGTCCAAGACATACCCACCTGATGATTTTTGCTTCTTGAATGAAATCTTTACTGCTTTGTCACCAGCCTTTTCTGTACTCTACAGGCTCTCCTTTGAAGTACAGAAGGTGAGTACGGTTTCCTTGGGAATCAACACACAATTCAGATAACATTTAGCCTTGTCTGATAGGTGTGAGCTGCAGAAGCAGAAGCCACAAGAAGGACCCCTTCCCACATAAGGATGTCAGCAAAGCCAGCATTGCATCTGGAAGGGTACCCAGTAAACCTATTGCTCCCTAGCCACAGCATGGGTAGAAAGACCCTCCTTTCCCCTGCTCTGCAGGTGATGCTCTTCTGGTTTCTCAGACAGGTTTTCCAAGAGGTATTGCACCAACATCCAGCTCTCCAGCTGGGATCATTTCCATGTCACCCTCTCTTTTTTTGTTACTAGAATCTGAGTGTAGATTCACTATTCTCTGCTTTGCTTTTTATCAATTCTTAATTCTTTCACATTTCTGAGCAGCCTTTCTGAAAGCCGCATTTATGACTGCTTGCTTTCCTTGCCACATGATGTGCTAGGCCTTGTGCACCAGGTAGGCTAAGCTGGTTTATTTATTTTTTACTGAGCACCTGATAATATCCAGTCTGAGAATGACACAGCAGCTTTGCAGTGTTTATGCTTTAACATAAAGCATAAACACTAAAAAGCATAGCTTTGCAGTGTTTATGCTTTAGCCCTCAAATCAAGACAATTTAATGTCATTTCTAAACACAGGACAAGGCAAAGTAACTTTCACAGAAACTTACACAGAAACTGAGGTGGTTTTGTGCTAAATTTGACTTTTTTATTAAAAAAATGAACAAGTAAGGCTTTGAACAAGGGCTAGACCATCGCATGATGATATACGCAGAAAGTTTGCCAAGCAATAGCTGCAATATACTATGCTTCAGAAAACCAGTACCTATACTTTATACAGTTCTAAAAGTATCCTGTTTACTTCTACAGTGATAACACAATTTTGTCTGGAAAATAAACCTGATACCTAGCATTAAATGCTAATAGATAAGCAAATGCAGATTTTTCCCCTGTTTTGCCCTTTGCTATCCTTCAAGTAAGTTAAAAGGCATCATGCTGTATAGCTTAAAGAGCATCTGACAAAGAAGATAACGCATTTCATCTGAGAGCTAAATCTAAAAGCTGTAGTGAGTGCATTTAGGATAGAACAAAGCATAAGGGGTATAAATAAATCAGCTTGGGTGAAACCTTAGCCCCACTGAATCCTGTGGTAAAATCCCCATTGATTTCAAAGAGACAAGACTTTGCCCAGCAATCACAACACAAAGAGAACTGACACTGCATAACTTTTAGACGGTGGAAAAAGATTAAAACCTCAATATTCAGGATACAGTCGAGTTTAGATTCAACTGAACTCTGGAGCTGACATCCAGCACATGGTTTATTCAGCAGAGGAAAATGATAGATGTGACAAGAATTTAAGTGTGGTGTGAAGAGCTGTCAAAACGTGGGCTCTTTTAAAAATGCCAGTTTTTGTCTTTAATCTGATGCATAAAAACCCTTTCTATGATCTCAACAGATTATAAGGGTTCAAGGATGACCTTACAGTCTGGTCAGCTGTAAAGTAATCTTCTGAAATACCATGCAATAAGCACATAAGCAACAATATGAATGGGAAGGAACTGAGCGGAAAGAATAGGGCAAAACCAGTCTGAACATTTGGGCAAAACAGCAGCAGAGGAGACCAGAGCTCATTTTGGACAATCCTAGTGTGTCTTTATGTGTCTGCTTTCATAATGCTATAGTTCTTAATATCACAGAAATAACAGAAAAATACCTATTTTATATGCCTTGCAAGGTGCTACAACAGATTAAAGAAGAAATAGTAAATTCTTTTGACAGAAGGTGCCCTAAATATACTATGTAGCTAAAAGAAGAGGGAAGGATGTAAACCCTTCAGGGCAGCAAATACTTCAAAGTTCCACCTGATATGGTTGACAAAGGTCTATCATCTTCAGTGTTGAATAAGTATTTGGTTGTCTCCTGGAATAACAGTGCCTTACTTCCTGCTTTGCAGAACACTAGGGTTTTAAGCATCCTGGCAATGAAATGGAGAAAGCTGTCTAGATACTGTAGGTAAAGGTTATGCAGAAAATTACTTTCTTTAAAGTAAATATGTCCTCCTAGTGAAAATAAGTTTTGTGAAAAAATGATTGTATGCTTAAAGTATTTTTTTATTTATAGCCTTAATTTCATGGCAACATTACTAGTACTTGCATGTTTCCAGGGAAATACTGAGATTTAAAATAAGACATCTGAAAAATGTTTCTATGGGAGAATTTGATAGATTTTCTATAAGGATATCACAGGAAGAAGAGAAAGTTCATTTATTTGGAACTGTGTGAATAAAATAATACTGATATTTCCAAATTATTTCCATTTCCCTGTAAGTGTAACATTATCTGCCAGCGACGGCATGTTCATAAGGGCTGATCCTTGTGGAACTTGATAAGACACCTATTAACTATAAGTACATAATCAATTTCAGTGTAATTGCAGTTAAAAATCAAAACTGTGACTCACTGCTCAGCTGAAGTAAAGCCTAAGACTAACTGGATATTCAGTATGGTTTGTGTAATGTTAGAGGAGCCATTGGAGGCAGCACCCAGTGAGGAGCAAAGGAGGGCAGCAACTCAGCTTACAAGTGAGGTGCCTGAATGTCAGACAAGGTCTTTGGGCGGGGGGGGGGGGGTAGATTTTGGCTGGCTTCCAGAACAGAGGGAAAAAGGAAAATAATGTCCACAGCACTCATTTGGGAGCAAGGAAATTGGGGGGAGTGGGAATTAGATTGATTTGTGCATAATGCAGGAGCGGCAAAGAACACCAAAGATTTCTACAGAGTATTGGAATTAATCTCTGGGTCTCTTGTTCATGTAGTTTTGAAATCACGTTGAACCTGGTGTGTCTGAGGAAATAGAGCCACAAGGAAATCTAAAATTTTGCCAGAACCAATAATATTTTCCTTATATTTTCTGTAAAATTGACAGTATAGTTTTAAAGAACCTGTAAGCATGACTGAAGGTCTGTTTTACCTGGGGAGTTAAATGTTAGCTCTGTGTTACAGGGACAGTCCCTTTAAATCCTTCAGGATTTAAAGAAGGTAAATAATTTTGTACATATTAGCATCACTGTTGCTGAATATTTATTCAGCATATAAACCCATGTATGAATGTTTGTGGTATTGGGCACTTAAGAAAACATAACCGTAAAAATAGGTAAGTGCGTGGGTCAGATCTAATTCTACACAGGTGGTGAACATTTCATAGCACATGTAAAAGATTGACTTTTGACAGCTTTAAAAAGAAGCAAATTCCAGAAGGCAACTCTTTTGTTCCTTTGTATTTTTCTTAAATGATACGGGCTGCCCTTCTCTCTCAGCACTCTACCATTAGCCTCGGAAATCACTTTGCAATTAATTAAAGTCTGAATTCTTCATGTTCACTGTGCAAAACTTTAATATAAACACTTACTGCAAACTCATTCCATGGTAGTTAATAATGCAAGCCTAATTTTAGCTTGTTAATATCTGACATACATCTGTAACAGACAACTTTCTGTTCTTACCGCTGTCTTCCTGTTTCTTAAACTTGTACACTGGAAACTCAACAGTCAGCATCGGTCTGAAGTAAGTCAAAAGCAATCTTCAGTAACCATTTTAGTGAAGCCTTTTGTCTGAAGCAACAGTCATGGTCTTTCTTTAGATTTTGGACAGATAGAAAGCTTATTAGGTTTCTCAGGCCATTTATATTTCCGAAGTTCAAAAAGTTAAACCAGAAGGAGAGAATTATCTTCCTGTCAGAACACAGATCAGAGAGGTTGCCTGCAGCAGCAAAATATTCAGTCGGTGTTTTCATGAACGATCCTGAAGAGGGAGGGACAAATATCCTACAGTTTCCCCTGAGTAACTGCATAATGCTCCAGGGAAGCAATGCCTTGGTAATCCTGCATGAGTCAGCATTACAGTGTGTAGGAGAATTGTTCTCTTTTTTACAGCTCACCATATAAATTGGAAAATAATTTGCAAGAAAAAGGTTTTAGATTTACAAGTGCAAATTCCTGTAGAATTCTTTTGAAGTTTTCCATTACTACTGGTGACTCTTTTGCAGTAATTTGGAGGTTTAGATATACATACTGTAGGTATGAACATGGCATTATAACTTCTTCTGTGCACTGGGAATGGGAAAGGAAATATAATTTACTATACCTGCTCTGTACTGAGAGGGAAGAAAAGATGAGTTTTAAGGTTTTAATTCAGTCTACTTCATTTCCAGAGCTCTCTTCAAATGTATGCTCTAAACACCATCCATGAGAGCACTCTCAGGTTTAATAGAGCAGCAGCATGGATGTAACAAATCCTCGAAATCTCTGTCTTTTCTCTGGTGCATCCACCTTGTCCTTTGGTGCATAGTGTCTTCTAATTGTTCCCTGTACAGAGGACCTACAGGAATTCTCCAGGAATTGTGGCAGAGCAATATATTTTCTTCCTACTGTGTGCTGTGTCTGATTATTGTTGACTAGTTATATTTCCAGTAAGATATGTATCTCAAAATCCTTATGTTTGCATCCTCACCCATATTACCTTGGTGTGTAATGGTATTAATGCATTAAGGCATTCTATCCATCGCTAAATTATGCTTGTAGTCAGTAGCTGTTCTGATTAACTATGCACAGATATGGGTTGAATTACATTGTGTACGCTGTAAGGGATGACTTTATTAGTGTTATTTTTACTTGAAAAGAAAACGCTTGGGTTTTTTTTCCCTGGAAAATGGCATCATATGAAATCCAAATTACTCTTGTGATTAGTGAAAAGTGACAAGGAATCACCCAGAAAGCTATTCCACTTTCTGTTTATCGCTCCACCTATGGCCTTGTATATGGGTCTATCACATAAACCACTTGAGACTTATTGCGTCCTCACTCACGCTTGTACCCTCTTCCCATTTTTTTTTAATTTATTTTAATGTAACCAGCAAAACTCTCTTCCCTGTAAAAGCAGGCTTTTGGATTTTGAAGAAATGTGCAGCCATGTGTATGTGTCTGATAAGGGTTTTGTGAAACAATAGCTGACAATGAAGGCATCATCGCTGGTAGAGATAAACAGAAAATTTCCAAGTGTTTTTCTTACTAGCCCTATACAATCATTCCTGCATTCTGTACTGTGTTCCTCTACCATGCTTTGTAATATGCCACAGGAATACAGCATGCACAGGCCAAGTATTAAACAAAACCAGTATACTATACCAGTGTCACTAAGAATGACAGCTAACAAAGAAACGAATTCTGCTAATGCTTTTTAGGTAGCAGCAATGGCAGTGCATTTCCTAGATGGTTGAAGTTTCTGACATAAATAAACACTTTTGAAAACTGGACTCTGGTGAAAAAGAAAAATTTCCTTTGGAATTAATGTTATTAACAGTAATAGTAAGGTTTCTAAAGGGAATTACAAAGCTTTGATCTTGTCTACTTTTCTCCTTGCCACCTTTAGTTTTCAAAGCCATTCTAAATTCTAAAATAATATATTGAAAAATAAGCAAAAGGGAGATTTCTTACTGAAAAGTGAATGTAGTAAATATTACTGAGCTTCAGAGTTTCCTCATGAGCTGAGCAGAACTGAAGAAATGCAGCCTGTCAGAAACATCCCATGGGTGCAAACTAGGACTTTTCATAAGACACAGCACCTCACTGGGCTATGGAGCAGTCTGACTAAGGCTAGACATGAGTTAACCACTCAGCATATCTACAGCATATCAGCTGCGGAGAGAGTTCAGATCATTAAGTACTGATCCCAGAAGCTGCAGGGGAGAGATTGTTGAGGAGTTAGGGGGTTACATAAAGTAAAACACTATGCAATATAAATAACAACACATACTGTGCCTCCATAAATCACTTTGTCTATTAGATATTGCACGTAGCTGTTGTCATGTAGCAACATGGCTCAGTATATATTTACTGAGTTTACTTCTTGTTCCAGATTTGTGAACCCTTCCTGTTCTGAGCCTGAGATCCAGTGATCCTTCTCAAGTTTTGGGATCACATCTGCTATCCATTCTTGTATTTCTACCTTCCTGCTTGCCTCATGGGCAATCATAAGCATTGTCATCTGGATATAGGCATAAATGGTCATCTGGATATTGATATAAATGTCTATCTGCCACAACCATTGAACTCAAACTTGTGGACTAGGTTTGGTATTTGTTTCTCCCTCCTTCTGTTTGGACTTTAACCAGTGCTGACACTTCACCATGGTACAGTCTTCAGACTCACTTTTTTAACCTATCTAGCAAGCCTCATCTGTCATGATTTGAAATGAAAGTAAACTGCCAGATAAATGGAAAATTTCATATTTATTTTGGGTTAAAAATTAAAAATATTAATGCAGGTTGCAAAAGAAAGAAATAGTACTGGGAGTTATTTTTGTATTTTATTCGTATAATCTTTGCGGTCCACACTTATATCGCTATTTAATTCATGATTACAAAACACATGACTATTTGAGCATTCAGACATACATACCTAATCCAGGTTTTATTTTAGAATCATAGAATAGTTAGGGTTGGAAAGGACCTTAAGATCATCAAGTTCCAACTCCCCTGCCATGGGCAGGGACACCTCGCTCTAAACCATATCACCCAAGGCCTCGTCCAACCTGCCCTTGAACACTGCCAGGGGCGGAGCATTCACAACCTCCCTGGGCAACCTATTCCAGTGCCTCACCACCCTAACAGGAAAAAATTTCCTCCTTATATCCAATCTAAACTTCCCCTATTTCAGTTTTAACCCATTACCCCTTGTCCTATCACTACAGTCCCTAATGAAGAGTCCCTCCCCAGCATCCCTATATGCCCCCTTCAGATACTGGAAGGCTGCTATGAGGTCTCCACGCAGCCTTCTCTTCTCCAGGCTGAACAGCCCCAACTTTCTCAGCCTATCTTCATATGGGAGGTGCTCCAGTCTCCTGATCGTCCTTGTGGCCCTCCTCTGGGCTTGTTCCAACAGTTCCATGTTCTTTTCTGTTGAGGACACCAGAACTGCACACAATACTCCAAGTGAGGTCTCACAAGAGCAGAATAAAGGGGCAGGATTACCTCCTTCGACCTTCTGGTCACACTCCTTTTGATGCAGCAAATTTTATTCAGTACCACTATAGCATCATATGTAACTTGTATCATACTACCTAAATTATCATTAGTCAGAAACATGGTCTTCCAGTGTCAGTAGTGAAATGAAAAAGATTAAATTTATTCCTCTGTATCTATCAAGAAAGTGTTATCTAAAGGTCTTTTAGTTTTATTACAGTGTTGGGTGTTTGATAGTAAAGAGCTATGAATCCTGATTATCTTCTGGTGTAAAACAAGTAAAAGGCTGAGGTTAATGAATTTGCTTTACCCTAAACTGGCTAAGGTTGCAGCCAGCAACTGGTTCTTAAGCAAATGCATTGTAGACATTCCTATAATCTTATTTTTCATTCAGTTATTAACAAGCAAGATACTACTTCATTTCCCAGGCTTGCATCTTACTCGTTTGAAAAGTGATACTCCTTTTACTTGTACAATACCCCAGAACAGAGCATAAATTGAACCTGCAGGTCTCTATTAGCATGTGTTTTGCAGCAGGAAAAATTCTTGCACAGCTACATATAAACCTTTCACCCTTTCCTTTAAAATTTTCTTTTAACTTTCCATTTGCATCCTAGATTATGTTTATCAGAAGGTTGAGAAATTAAAGATGGTGAGTCAGATAGTGTTCAGCACTACATGTTATTTATACAGGAAGGCCCATGTATTATGCAACGTAACACATTTTTCAGATCTTCCTAAGCTTTATTTTCAATTCTTTTTTTCTCCTTGCTGTAATAACAAGACTATATTGCAGTGAGGAACACCACAGAGGTATATCAAGGAGGTTTTTATTAAATCATAGTGATGTATGCAGATACACAAAACAAGATTCTGCCAGAAGATAAATTCCATTCTCAAAGTCAGTACGTTATTAGACTTACAGTAGACATGAGCTAGGGAAGATCTACCAAGTATTTTACAAGATCTAAAGTATTTTACAAACATGATCATGAGAAATCTTTATGGTTGATGTTTTAACTGAATTTAAAATTTTATTTTAAATTTTGATTTTAAAATACATCACATTCATGATGCATGTAAGGTGGTGTCATGAATTCTAGAGTATGGATGTTAATAATATTGGGATATACAACTGTAAAAACAATAATGTTAAGATTTGTGTATACTATGCTTTTAATTGTCTAAGGTTCCTCCTATCTGAAGATAGCCATTATTTATGAAGTTGAGAGCAAAATTGTTAAGGAGACATGAAGAAACACTCAAACATATAGAACACATGGGGTTTTTTGTAATTTTTTTATTATTTTGGTCTCTCTGCCTCCTGCCAGAAAATATAGGTGATTCAGGCAGTTTTCAGGCTATCCACTTTCATTCTCCCTCTTGATAACATTGTTTTTCTACATTAACATTGAGACATTCTAAACTTCAATTAAAAAAAAATTATATCTTTTGCATAGGAATTGAATCCTATTTTATCCGTCTAATTCTTGAATTTATTTTATCTCTTCTGCTGTATTTTTACAATAGCACTCTGGAATTGAGAAAAATGGGAGGCTAAACACCTAACAAGTTCTACAAAATATTGAAATTGATGTACTGAAGCTACAAGTTCAACTGGATATTTATTATAATAGAGAAAGAAAGATGAAGAGGAAGAAATATTATGTATGCTTTAACAAGGATGTGAATTTTATCCCTTTATATTTTATCACATGACCTAAGATATAGTTCTTTATGAAAATTTAAGCATCAGCACAGTTGTTCCAGGATTATCATCTATCATATAATGGTTTACCTTTTGCCATCATTTTTTTATCTTTGTGTTCGTTACCTCTTTGTCATTATATATTGTTCCATACATTGAAAATATTACTATGGTCAGAATACTTCTTAATCACAAAACTAAATAGTGAGGGATTATTGAGCATTACTGTATTGTTATTTTAAATATATTGTAACATTTTTAAGCATAGTTCTTTTAGTAGTTACACTGTGCTTTTCTTGCATTCATTTGGAAATCAGAATGTATATGTGTTCATGGTGACTAATTCTGTATCACTGCAGATCGTGGAAGCAGAAATGAGTTCTTCCTGAAACCTCTGAGCTAGTGAATGTCTAACATAATATTTTTCTTCTTTTAAGTTTCCATTTGAGAAGGTGACTAATGATATCCTGTGGAACTACATATTGGAACAAATTTGTTAAGCTTACCTAGAGTAAGAGGACACGAGCTAATGCCCCTAGTATAAATGAATTAATTTTCCTTTATAAACAACTAAGCTGCAAGTATCCAAGTATGTATTCAACCTTAACAGAAGTTTTGTACGATAACATCTACCATTTGATTTTCATAACATTTTATGTTGAGTAATTTCCAGCACAGTGGGGAGTTCCATTCATAAGAGAGAAAAAGAAGTCTGTTCTAGAAAGAAGGATTAAGGATGTATATATATATATATATATATATATATACCCTTCATAGAATAAAATCATAGAATAGAAGAGAATCAACTAGGTTGGAAAAAATCTTTAAGATCATCAAGTCCAACCTTTACTCCAGGACCACCAAGACCACCACTTAACCATGTCCATACTATACTTCTAATGGTTTCTATTTTTCCTTAGACTACAAAGTTAAATGATTAACAGTTCTATTTACTGGCTAACTAATGAAACAATGCAACTAGAATGCAAGATTTTTTCAGAGGAAATCAAGGTTTTGGAGGTTTTTTTAGTTATAGGGTACCAGAAAATAATTGCAGTTGCAGTAGATTACTGACTAAGTATGAGCAAAAAAATCTTCTACTGTAGCTAAGGAGGCAAATCCTACTCTGGATTGCATTCACAGGAGCTGAAAATTATGTGGGAGGTAATTATTCCTTCCACTTGATTCCAGTTAGATGGGAAATGTTTTTCTCCCTTCTGTTGCTATAAAATGTTATTGCAAAGAAAATGATTATAAATTGTTCTTCAGGCCAATGGGGTAAGAACAAACATAAATTAGCTTGAATTTCAGCAAAAGTGATCTAGCTAAATGTAAGAGAAGGCTTCTGTTTGTCTGTTAAAGCACTGAAAGTATTCTCCTATGGAAGTTGTAAAGTCTTCTTCACTGTTTTTTTTTAGGAAGAGTTATACAAATATCTGTCAGGAATGATCTTAGTGTAGACCATTGACCAGCTTCAGACCAAAGGACTGGAGCAGATGGTCTTCCAAGGTATTCCTGCTCTTCTGTGTATCTGATTGAGTTCACCACCAGCTGGACCTCTTCTTGTTACACTTGCCATTTTATATATTTCTTTCTTGCTGTAAAAACTTCATGTTTATAATACTTTGAGTGTACAGAGATTCAATGAACTTCCTGGTACTTCAGTAATTTTACTGCTGTAATTTTCAGTGCCCCTCTCTAATTGCATGTTGCAAGTCTGAGCTAAGATAAAGTCAAAGTATGCAGCAACTTAGATTTCTGGTGTCCAGTGCAAGGGCTGACTCTTGCCTCTCTCCTGACTGTTCCTACCACCAGAAGCAGCAGCCTTCTGCTGACAGATATCCCATCTCTTCCTTTGGCAGCAGAATCAAAAAAGATTTCAGAGTTTCTCTTGTAATACAATCATCATGTAGAGTATGAAACTGCTTCTTAGACTCCTCAAGGCATTTGGAGAAAGGTTCTTGGAAGTATTAGTGTTTCTTTAGATGTGTTACTGTGCTACAGTGGCTCCTCTTAGTACTGTTTGCTGCAGTCTGACTGGTGCCTTCAGGCTGTTACTTCATCCTCAGGCTGCCTCACATATCATGGTAAGGATAGCCACACATGTCCAACTCTACCTTGTAACATGTGTCTTACATTGGAGGTGCAGTTGATGACAGCTGAGAGCACTCCCTGGTAATTCCATGGAGAGATGATGCCTGGGATGCTCTCCCTTGCCATCTGCACACAATCTCTGGAATGGCGTCGCAACGCTGAACAGAAGAAAGCTGCAGTCAACAGAGGTCTTAAAACTCCAGTCTGAAAAGTACAGAAGTAATTAACTGGAACTTCAGCTTCTCTTTGCTATATTAGTCATCAAAATGTAACATTTTCCTTTGCCTTAGAGTAGTCCAGGTCCACAGTCACTTGTGTGCTCATTAGTAAATTCCCTAAACTTTTGCCTTTGAATATGCCAGAAATGCCTCATTTTTAGCAATTTGCAGAGGCCAGTTGATACGCAACTCTCTCAGGCTTTGCAGATGAGGTCCTCTCCATCTCTGTTTCTAAGCTGACAATCGTTTTCAGTCCACATCTATTAGAAAAGGCCCTGCACAAGAGAGAGGCTATCTGTGGTTGCAGTACATCAGATCTTTAATGACCCTCAACAGTTTAAGCCCTGACAGAAGGAGAACAAATAGAATACATTTTCTAAGAGAGTACCTGACAGTAGGCTGGAGCAGAGGGCTCTTAACTTCCACTTTCCAGGGAATAATTAATTATTTATTAGGTCAGAGGAAGGAAAGAAGGACAATGAGATTAACACTAAGTGGTTGAGCCTTAGGTTTCTTCTGGTACAGAGTACTTCTTTTCAAATATTTAAATTTTTAATTGGAGGAGAAAGAAGGAAGTGGGATTCTTCTCTTCTCCCAGAAGGGAATCGTAAGAAAGCAGTGAGCTATACTGTTATGTTCACTCTTGTCTATTTTCTAGGGCACAATGAATATTTAATGAGTTTACAAGAATGGATATAGCTTCCACAAGAGCAACTGAGAAGGGTAGCATTGGCTCCAGTGGTCTGGGAGTGGAAAATGTAGGCTCAACCACCCTATAGCACAAGAATTAATCTGCTCTAGTTTTATTTTTTTCATAAATAAGCATATAAGTCTACCTATATGCTAAGGCTATATTTTGTGAGAAGGACTGTCAGAAAGGCCTCACACCAAGGTGTAGTTGGGTGGTTTGAAATCAGTATGGGAGTTGGGAATGCCCCACAGGCTAGTGATGTGATCTAAATCCTGTCAGTTTCTGTTGGCTAACATGTGCCACCTGCTTAGTTTGCTAGATTTGGGGGGATCATATGCTTAGAGCCTACATTTTTCATTACATGCGAAGTAATGCACACAACTAGCTACATAACTCAGGGCTGAGGTATCCTGACAGTTGGGTCCTTTAATAGGGAGTTAAAACTTCCTCATGAGCCCATCTCTGGGTTTCACATTTTTAGTCTCCAGTATAGATGGTTGTATATCAAGAAGACAGAAGAATAGTTTCTACTACTTTATATTGTTGCTAAGATGTCAAGGTTTCTGGATATCTTCCAGAGTGGAGCATTAGCTCAGTAGGTCAGTCGCCAAGAAAACTGCTTCATGTACATGCAGGTTTTACTCTCGTGATTCATAGTGTCATTATTTCAATGGATGTAGCTGTCATGAGAGATTATGGCCAGATTTACACTGCCCTTCAGGTAACATGAATCCAGACAGCTGAAATCTTGAATGGCAGCTGGTATTTATAATCTGGTCAAACAAAATTTAGGCACCAATTAAGGTCCAGGTGAGCCCTCTCAGTAGGTGCTATATGTAACTGAATGGCTAACTGACCTCAAGCCATTCAAGCTGGTTGTTTCAGGGCTATGTATAGAAGACTTTTCTCAGCAGTCACAAAATTATGTGGCCACAAATGTGGCCACAAGTCCACACTGGAAAGGATTGTCTGCAATCATGCACATGAAAGCAGCTCTTTCCTAGCAGTGACTCTGAGTACTCGTACACAGAGCTAGACATTTTCAGTATTTACTCAGCTTTTCAGGGGAAGAAGAGACAAACAGGTCCTTGTCAAAAATGAAAAAAATATTGGAAGAAAGAAAATGTTTGTTTAAAAAAAGACTGTCATTTAGAAAATGAGCTTGAACAAAGCTTTTCAGTTCTTCAGAACTTTCTGAAAATGAGTGATTCAGTTCCATATGAAAATATTGTATCAAAGACAAGAATATTATCTTTAATTGCTTCTCCACCATGCCGTTTCTGACTCCTCTCCAGAGTTTGAGAAGCAGTCAGCATGAGCAGGGTGAATCATCTGTGCTGCGTACAGCCCTGTTTGGCAGACTGCAAACAACCATCTCTTGGGAATACGCTCCAGTTTGCACGTTTATCCCTACTGGAGGCCCTAGCTAAAATAAGGAACATCACATTTGCAATGTGCATTTATTCGCTTCCTGGCAGAAATAAGAGGAGTTGAATATAAAATAGTCTTTGAGGGGTGGAAGGCAGGATGTTTGCAGAATGGGGATATCTGAAGAAGAATCTTTAAACTTTCTGAAGTTCGGTGAAGAGCATGAGGCAGAAGAGCGGTCAGCAGAGGAATTTATGTGGAAACTTGCTGGATTCCTTGCAGGAAACAGAAAAGGGTTTATATATTTGGAGTCAAAGGTTAAATTAAGAGTGAACTCGCTTTAGCAGAGTTTATTTCTCACTTCTAATTTGGGAAGTTTATTTACTTCTCATGTATGCCAAATAAAAAAGTTTATCCACACTTCTTTTTCTATTACTTAGTTGTTTGCAGAGTCACTAACCTTCATTGTTTCTTTCTTAAGGATATTGGATTTACCCCAGCACTAGAAACTGACACTTTAGGAATTTTTTTATGCGAAATATGCCATCTACTAAGTGAAGTAACTGTAGTGGAAAAAAATGTCATGCTTTCTAAGAGGCTGTTGAGCAGTGTGCAGCTAAATCTGGCAAAGAACAGAATGCTTGCATTTTCCATTGATGTCAGCTCTCAGGACATCATCTTATAAATGGGAAACTGTCTGAAGAAGTGTTGCAGACTGGCAATGAGGGGGTAAATTTAAAATGGATTAAAAACTTAAGGGAACACATAGCCTGAAAGGATGACGGTTTTAATGTGTCTTGATATTTTGCTGTATATTCAGACCCACTCTAGTCAGTGTTTTGAAATGTTTATAAACAAACAGCTCTGCTACATCAATTCTACAACCCAATTATTTTAATCGTTCTGATGGGCAGTTAATTTTGAGGTTCTTTTTCCCTTTTGAAGTCCTAATAAACGGATAATCAGTGTGAGCTCATCTTTGATCACTCTTCTGTGACAATCTGAGGTTACCTGATCTAGATAGATGGAATGTCATTAGCTCTGTTGCTTCCAGGGTTGTCTCATTGAATCAGTCTGTTCCCTTCTTGACAGCCTGCTTTCTATATATTACACCCTGTAACAGAACACATTGGACTCTGAACTGCCAACTCTCTCTAAAATTACATAAAAACTCTGTTACCTGGGATAAGTTCATTCAGAAAGTGAAAGTCACCTTGAAATGTTCTGAATGTCCCTGATACCCACAATGCAGTGATTATTTCTTGTAATAACATGGAAGGGAACACATGAGAAGACCAAAAATGTTAATGATGGCTCACAAGGGGAAATTTCCAGCAGCAGTTTGATCAAGAGAATTGAAGTCAGCTCCCATTTAAGACCAGGAATAAATTGCAGAGCTCTTTTTAGCTATTCTAGCTTGTGACTCACTGTGCAAAGCAGTGCTGGCTCTAAGCTATCTCTCTGTTTCACTCAGCAGTAGAACTAGCCCGGGAACTAAAGAGCAGCAGGATGTAGGGAACTATCAGCTACGAAAAATCTCACAATTTATGGATTTTTTTTTTTTTTAAATAATAAACTGAAACACCAAAAAGACAGTGTTTGGTTTTGGCTTTTTTAAGAGGCTTCTGTTTTTTCTTAATTTCTTCTCCAAATGAAATTTACCATAGAAAATGTAGCCATTTTTTCAGTTCACTGTAGGTTTAGAAAAATGTGCTAATTTACTCACTTCTTTGCCCTAGCCTTCATTTTCTTTCCTTCTATAGAGTGCTGAGATTCTTCATACCCCCAAAGGAAGGATTCCAGATTAGCTGGGATGAGACATTCTCATGGAAATATTCAAATATGTGATCATTATCTGATGTGTCCTTACATGTTCTTAGAGCTCCCTAAATCATGCAATACTCCATTATCCTGTGGAAAAACCAGCCTATAATCTTCCCTTCCCTATTTTGTGGGAGACTCTAAGAAGTCAGTTGAGATATGTTCAAAGGGTGTGGGCAATTTAGGTCAAAACAAGGAATGAGGTAAGATGCTTTGTAATTTATGCTTTGCTGAGTGGGTGTAAATTACACTGAATGGCTAGATCCTGTGAGCTTCTGGTAGTCGCTGTCCTGAACAAAATCCAGCCGCTTCATGGCAGTGTCTAGAGAACAGCATCCACAGTCTCCCTGATCTCTTTCCTGTGCTGAAGGGTGTTGGTTAAGCCCCTCAAATACAAGTTTTCAGATTCCCTGAAACTACCTGGCTTTATATCAGAGCAAGAGAGAGAAGAGGTCAGCTGCCCGTGCAACTATATCCCTTCTCTCTCCCATGAGGAGCATCACCAAGGGCTTCCCATTCCTGGACATGCATGGATTTAACAAATCTCTCTCACCTTCAGCTGTAAAACCAGAAAATAACTCTTCCTCCTGTAGGTTGCTAACAGGAATCTCTCACATCATTCTTCCTCAAATTCCAAACCTTAATGATATTATGCCCTGCAAGAGCCAGATGGAGAGATAACTGTCATTATTTGTTGTAATGTCAATATAACTGCTTTTTACATCTCTGTGTACTGTAAAGGAGAAAAGAGAAAGCTCAAGTCATAAGGGTTTTTTCTTTGTTCTTGAAATGGAAATATTCCATTCTATGACTATGATTTGAGTCTTCTCCATGGTTTGTATAATAGATAATACACAATGCAGCTGATCACTAGACTCTCTAACTCCAGAGGATCTCTGCCACTGACTGACAACCAAAAGTCTTTCAATAAGAAGGCCTTTCCAGGAGAATGTTATACAGAGATCTCATGGGGGACTACCAAATCCAGCAGAACATCCCTATGTTGTCAATAGGCATTGACCTAAGAATTATTATCCACACTACACAGAGGACACCTTAACTAGGGAAACTCAATTCAGTTGTTTTTCCCTATGAGATCCCAGCAGTTGCATTGTAACAGGTCTCTTAATAAACCCTCTTATTAAATGCTTCATACAGTTTGTGATAGTACTGTGGTATATATTTACCTTATTTCATACCACCTGTCTTCTAAGATTTTTTAATTTTTCAGAAAAAAAGCCCAAAACGAAAAAAGATGTCGCAGACTTACATTTAAAAATAGTTTCTAATCTGGCTTCTTAAGTGCACTACTAAGTTCCCCTGAATACAGGCAGATATGATCAGAGATGCTTTTTGTTTGTTTGTAAAATGTCCATGGAGATGTACACAGTGAATATAACATGAAGGTGAGTCTTCAATGGTGTTATTCTGGTGAAAGAATCAACTTGGGGTGCTAAGTGGATATCAGGAGAAAATCTGATTAAAAGTCACTGTAAAAATCTTTTTTACATGGAAACCTTTTTTTCAATTTCTACTGCAGAAGAAATAATCTATCTCTGGTAACACTTGTTGAGAAGTTGTTGCCATGAAACTACACAGGCCAAGAACAAAAAAAAAATCTCTGTGGCTTGGCTTACAGATCTATGCAAGGAAAAAGAATGTTCAAGGCACAATTTTACCCTCTGTACTGCCTGTGCCTGTAAGAGGTTACAGCCCACATGCAAAAAGGGCTTGTCAGAAATGTTCCTTCCAGTCCTGTTCAGAAGGAGGAAGAAGATGGCAGACCCTTGACTGCAATCATCCCCATTTCCCCAGGGCCAGGTTAAAGCAGCTACTATACATTGGCAGGAGCTGGCCTGTAGAAAAACTCTTCCCAGATAGCTCAGTTACAATGGAATTCAGGTAAGTTCTTGTTTGTAACCATGTCCATAACCTACCTGCTGCTCCCAGAGGTGAATACAGTGGATTCAGGAGTAACAGATTTGGATAGAAAAGTGGATGTTAATCTGCTACTGTGGTGTGGAAGAGGCTGTGCAAGCAACAAAGAAGGGGCTTGGTGTTGGAGCAGCTCAACAGGAAAGGCTGAAGATGGGTCTGCACAGAAGCTGGAGAGTGAATGTACTCCAAGGTGGATATTGTTAATCTGCACCTGGTGCCCTTTACATATCCTGTTGAGAAGTCTGCTAATCTCCTACAGTTTAGGCATAGGCTACAGGTTGGTTTACTATTCTGCTTTGAAGCTAAGCTTTCTGGCCATTAAAAATACTTTTTTTAGTAGAGCGTTCCTGTCTGCTTGGTCAAATAGTGGGAGAGCTCATCTGGTTTAGATGGTGTGCCTTGAGGTTATTCACACCGTGGGAAGGTGATTAGAGAAGATAGCCACCATGTGAATTCACCTTCTCCTCCACTTCTCGGTGAAATACCTCTGGATTAGAAGTGTTCCCCTATGAAATTTATAATAGCAGTGGATTTAAAAAAAAATAAAAAATGCTTTGTTTGGTCTTTTTCTGAAAACTAAACCTTTGGTTTTGAAGTGGAAATCTTTATTAATTGCTTGTCCTAAACATAGGTGCACCTCTCAAATACTTGTTCCTTCCCCCACATCATACTGTGAACTTTCTTTAACCCAGCCCTTCCCATTCATGAAAATGCCTCTGTGACCCGAGTTACAAAGCAGTTGACCTTTACGCCTCCAAATCCCTCATTCATATGCAATTCTTCCAAGATATCTACATGACACAGGCCATCATTATGGGTGAATATAAAGAGCAGTTAGATTTAACTACCAAGCAAGAATGCCTATGTTTTAAAAGCCCTCAACATCTGAGATGTATTTTAGCTTGCATAAAATACGACATAGCCACTGCCTCTCCAGTTACTAGGCATACAGGGAACTGGGAGGGTAGGCAGCCATCCTCACCTCTGGTTAGGTGAAAACTTTGGGGTGAAGACACATACAGGATTGTGACAAATATTCCTCCTAAAGAAGCAAGCTTAAAAAAAGAAAGCAGGCACAGCATCCACTCCCTCTGTACTTGTGTACTGCAAACTTTGTCCCTTGGCACAACAAAGAAACCCTAGGGACCACAATTATGTTTAGTTTCCTTGCAATCTCCTCATGTGGTGAGCTATGGACATAGTGCTACACTGTCTTCTGAGCAGGAGACAAATCCTGCAGTTTTCTGTGGTTAATGGACTTCTAACACTCAGCTACTTTTAGAAAGACTTTTGGAAAGGGCTTTTTTTTCCTTCATTGCCATAGCCCCTAAATAAACATTTGCTTCTAAAAAACACATCTCAAAATGGCTGTATTTTATGAATATAATGCCCTTGCTTTGCACAGACTTAAATAATAACAGAGATGTAAAAGAAGTGAACAAGCTACTAAAACACCTTTCATTATGAGTAATATCAAAATTGCTAATACCAGCTGCCATGCAGCATGCAGGTTCCCTACATTTTACACAGAAAAAATATGTCATAAGATAGGCCATCAAATAGCCTTTTGGCATCTGTTTGCTGCCACCATATGTTGGTCCTACATGCTGAGACTTGTTTCTTTCATCTAATACTACGTTTTTTATTCGCCACTGCTGCTTTTGTATAAGTGGAGAGAGATCACTCAAGAGAGTGCAGTGGCTGCTTGCATTTGCTCGGCCAGGCTCTGTTTGCTGCAATGGCACCATTAATACATCTTATTCAAGAGCCAAGGTCAAACAGCAAATAAGATCTCCTGTATGTGGGTTATCTATGGCTAGCTAAGTAAAAGAAGATTTCAATAAATACGTGATGCCTTCTGAGAGATGAGGAGTAGCTTGCTTTGTTCTTAGAGAAGGTCCTAGGCTAGCATCAAATTTTAAGGAAATATACATAAGATATGTTGAAAGGCAGTTGTTTTGAATCCTGATGATACAGCACTGGCAGACCTTCATTTAATGGCAATGTTATTGTTCGTATGGTTTGTAGTTCCTGATTAATGAAATAATCTTATTCTGACATGTGCATTTCTCTTTGTTTGCAGAGGCAAGGTTTCCGCCCCTGTACCATTTTCTACACATGCCCTTGCATGGCTGAGCATCAGCTCCCCTTAGTTTTCATGTCATTCATGAATAATTCCTGCAAAGAGTGTCAAACCTTTCTCCAACTAAAATTCTCTGCAAAGACATGTCCATTGTGTGCCATCCCTTTTCTATCCTCAAGGGCACCAACGGATGCAATCAATTATTTAGGAAATCCCTCGCTTTAGGGAATTCTCAGATAATAAAGACCTGGCAAAACCATCTCTCTGCCACCCCCCAGTCACAGGTTTGTCTCTGAGTAAGAATGACTGTAGATGTGCCTGAAGTGATTTGATTTTGCCTGGGAGTCTTGCCACATATTAAGGTCACTTGTCATTATATTTCCCAGAGGGACCCATTGTTGGGTGATAAAACCTGGGGCCATCTGGAGCTATCTGGATGTATGTGCTGAATCAGCCGTGTGCCAAGGGAGTGAAATAGCAGTATACAGTCTTCTCCCCCAGAATGCTGTGTCCTGTCTCATAGATCAAATATCATAGGTCAGTGAGTTTTGACCATGTCAAAATATAGCTGTGGTCCAAGATTCAGACTAGAGATTAGTTTAGTTTATACTGTGTGATCAGTTGTGAAACAGAGCTCTCTGGCATCTTCTGTTATGCCTGATAGTCAGTGGCAAGGGATAGCCCATACTGCATGTATGAGAAGCTCAGGTAGCATCAGACTCCAGAAGGCAAACTACTTCCCTTTCACCCTTTCCAGTCCCCAGAGATAATGGTTGCAGAGGGTCTGTTCACTGGCAGATTACCACAGGATAAATGATCCATCTGTCCTGAGGATGTAAATATTGTGAATTTCAAAACAGGACAAAAGATGCTAATTTGATTGAGTGTGAGGCTGACCTTTGTAGAGAATGTCCAAAGCAGATAATAGGTTTTCCAAGGTCAATCAAAAGAGTAATTAAATCTCCAGACTTGGAGTGCAGGGACTCTAAAAGTGTAATTCATGATGTAATACATATGACAAGACTTATGACAAGATTTCAAAATATTTGAAGCATATTTACATGAATGCCAAATACATTAGGAATTTAAAAACAAATGTTTGTTTGTGCTGAAATCTGCAGTGGTGTTCATTTCATTACATGATTATTCCATTTCTAGAAATAGGTATTTTTGTGCTGATTTATGTAAGACTTACAATTCAATGTTGAGCTACTGTAGACAGCATGGGCATGTATATCTTCTTTTATGCTCTAAGAGAAGAAAAGTTGCTCTATCACAAAATATAGTTATATTATATATATATAGTCACAATATATATCAGTTAGGTAAATGAATATAACACTTATGAGCATTATTCTCTTGAAAACTGCAATAGCAGCTCTGTTTCATTTGGAGCATAAGTACAAATTTCTCTCATTAAGACAGCACAGTTCTTTTTCATGCCTATGGCTGGTAGAAGTTTTCTCTTCTAATGAACCATGGAATTCGTGTCTCAGTCCCCACTGTGATGTATCCCACATTAGCTTCAGAAAATATTGCATGCCTGGACCTCCATCTGACAAAACCAAAAAGAAATATTCGCATAATCAAACAAATAAATACTTCCAGAACATTCTCATGGATAAATGTCAATTACCAGTACATTCACAGTAAGCCATTGAGTGATACTTTTGTTTATAATTGAAAAAAAATGGCTCCAAATATTTTATATTAATTCATTCATTTTGTCTGGTACCAGAAAATCTGCTCTTTAAGTGTCCAAATAATACCAATTTTTTTCCCGATCTGAAAATAGGTGGAAGCATTTTGATCTTTACAGAACTGATTTCCTGGACATAATGAAAACCACCATACATTTAGGCCCTATCTAATGGTTTATGCTTTGAAATTTTACTTGCAAAAGAGTTTGCAGAAAAAAACCCTATAAATTTACTATATTACTAGACTTCAGTACTGTGAGTAAAATTGCTGTACCTTGAGCTACTGACAGGCAGATCTCAGCCTGATGGTTGTGGTTTCTAGAGCTCCTTCCTAGTTCTAACAGTCTGTGTAGGAAAGATAAATAGAGAGAAATACAGGCAAATACAAGCTGATAGACCTTGTATTACTTGCTTGTTTGTTTGTTTGTTTGTTTTCAATAGCAAAATCAAGCAAACCCTTTGCAACATACCTGAGATTCATAATGATTTCTGCAGTGATGCGTTTCTGAAAATTGCCACTCAACTTCAGGTCTCAGACTGAGTGAACTGAAGTTGTTTCACAGCCTCCCTGGTGTGTAGGTTGCAAAAAAACTGTCTGCAAAAAGGAGGCTGAATCACCAGCAGTACCAGGCAGCTTGCAACAGACCTTTAGAAACAAGAGACGTCTTGTACCATTTGCCAAACAGTGGGGAAAGCGTGAAGATGACTAGGATGATTCAAAGCCATTTTAAAAGCCCTCGCATGCCTTATCATGCTACAGAGAGTAATTTACTCCTACCACATCTTTTTGCTACATTCAAATGAAAACCTGGAAACTGGTGTTAAGTCAGTGTAGTACTAGTGGAAGGTACTAGACCTAATCTTGGAAAGCTTCACTCCCCATGAAGTCTCAATTGGATTCTGGGGGGGAAAAGGTATTCTAAGAAATATTTTATGTTCACCTCAAGGAAGCAGGAGCTAAGCCTTTCTCCACATCCACGCAGGGTGAGGACACAAGTTCAGTGAATTCCTAATCAGAATCTCAGCCCCTGTCCTTCCTCAGGAATTGTCACCATAAATCTGAATTAAGTTTGAATGTGATTATAGATAATAGCCTACAATAAGACTCGAAAATAGAGAATTGAAAAAGCAGCAAGGTGAGAAACAATATTTTCTATTGCCTGTTTGGGCAACAAGCTATTTTTTTTTCTCATCTTACTGTTGTTTTTTTTTTTCCCATTTTGATTGAATTTAAGTTAGTAACTTTCAGCAGGGGCTACAATGCTCCATTGCTCATGACCAAACCCCACTACAGCAGTTACTCCAGCTCATGCATTTTCGAAAAGGTAAAGCCAAGTATAGAAAACATGTACTTACTTTTAATGTTAAATTGCCTATTTTGTTGTCAGTTCAAAACACTGAGCAATGTAATGCTATACAGTTTTAGAACAGATTTCCTACTGGAGTCAATGGTGACCTCTTAAAAACTGATAGCATATTAAGGTACTTTGTACTTTTATTCTTGATTTTTGGGATGAACACCATCTAGTACTGAGGACCTACTAAAAGTTATTGCCCTGAGCTTCTCAGAACACTGGTAATGTTTTATCTTTATGGCCAAAAAGAATAAATTTAGGGTATAAAATTTTCTGTCAGTTACATTGAGGAAGCAATGCAGTTATGGCCATCTCTTTTTCTTCTGTTGCTTCATCTGTGATTGGTTTGCTACACTCAAGAGCTTTTATTGTATAACTGACATATTTAAACATTTCTATTTGTCCCTTTCTACTGTATGTTATTTTTTTTATTGTTTTCAGTGTGATGATGAAACCATGGCCTAGCTCATGGAATATTAAACTGAAAACTAAAGGAGATAAAATGGATAATATCCCTTTAAAGTTTATAAAGTCCTAGCTTTCTTCAGTACATGTTTATAGATGAACACTTACAATATTTTACCATAAGAAAGTATTAGGATTGACATTGTCATAGAGTCCCAGTTAGAACAAGACATTCAGTTTGAATAGATAAAATATAAGTGATTGATTTTTCATTGGGCATTATTATAGAGTCATAGAATCATAGAATAGTTTGGATTGGAAGGGACCTTCAGAGGTCATCTAGTCCAACCCCCTTGCAATAAACAGGAACATCTTCTACTAGATCATGAATCTGTTGAAAAAACCTTAAGTTTCATAAAAAAAAGGGGACAAGGAACATGGCTTGTGGCACTTCATCTTCTATGGAATGAAGCAAACAGCACATAAACAGTGACAGAAGGCTTGCTGGTGCATGGTTACTGCTGCTGGTGCTCCGAGTGCATAGCAATTACCAGAGGCCATGGTTGTTTTAGTTCCAGGGTCTACCTTTACATGCTATAAATATACCTTTACATGCTATAAATAATCACAAAGTCAACCATCATCTTCCATAGTGTCTGATTATGTGTCATACAACAGATCAAGTATTTCTTGTGCTTACACCATCTGAGTTATGTCTGTCTCGTGGTAATTTTGCCATCAGCAAACTTACTAGAGATTTTCTCTATCCATCCAGAACAACTAAGTACAAAATCTCGGATAAACCTACTCCTGCCTGCCATTCCCTTGGGAAACAGATTTGAACTGGCTGCAGAGGATCTTTCTTGTTTCTCTTTTTTTGTTGTGGTTGTAGGAAGAGATTTAATCAGGCGACCTGGATGTAGGACTCACAGTTGACCAGCGAAGGTAGGTGGAAACTGAAAAATCATTGACAGACATCACTGACAGCACAGCCCCTGCCAGAACACCAGCAGGAGATGAAGCCAACATGAAGCCACAGGCATAAAACTGACTTTAAGGTGTATGTATTTCCTGGATCACATTTTAAACCCAGACTCCTGGAACATCACAAATGGCTCTCTGTGAAGGAATTTTTTGGCACAGGCTTATAAGAAAAAGCTTAGATTTTGTGTGAAAAAAACAAACAACCTTGAAGAATTCATAACTGGACGGGAGGGCTAAATGAAGGACCTTTGATAGAGACATGGGAACAGAGGTAGACAGGCTCTAATTTGGCTGCAGCATTTTTATTTGGTGAAATTCCATTACTGCAAATCCCTGTTCTATGCCAGTTTTTGCTGCTAAAGCTATTTTTATTAACATGGAAAATGAAAGTAATCTGGAGTAATCTGCTTGGTGTTTCACATACATGTGCAATGTTTTCAGATATGCTGAGAGAAAAAATAGTATGTACTTGTCTGGAACACTCTCTTGCCTAAATCCATCCTGCAGTGATTAATTACAGTTGCATTTCAGTCCCTTGGAACAGAGGATTTATAGTAGAAATACTGCACAGTGTGCCGCTTTTGTTAACCCCTCATATCCAGACTGGGCTTGTTGCGGCAGGTTTCGCTTACATCTTAAAATGCCTTGCAAGAGCTGAAACTGTTGAGGATATTTTCAACCTCATAAGTTTGCAGAGATCTTGAGTCATAGTCTTCACAAGGCTGGTGGTATATACAACAGCATGCAGGATAAATACTGGTGCAAAGCTGCCTGTTTAAGCAGAGGCTGCATAAGTGGTGGCACTACTGTCTGGGTCTAACCCAGATTCCCTTAACTGCTTCAAAGAGGCAAGAGCCCTCATTCTTTCAAGCGCATCTCCATTGCTCTTCCAACCAGTAGGTCATTTCTGGCTGCTGGGAAGTAAGAATAGTGTCATTGTATGATCACTGGGCTTTATTTCTGATTGTACAGAGCATGACTTTAGAGATCACTTTTATTCTGTGTTTGCTTTTATTTCCTTCATTGCAAGATGCAGGTAATAGTCAACTGTTCAAAATGCTTTGATTTTGTCCACACTGCTGTCCAGAGCAATAAAGAAACACTGTCTGGAGGACACAAAAACAGCAAAACAGACAGGAGAATCATAATCTGCTCACCATGACAAAGGAACAAGTTGCTGTCCCTCGGCTGCTCTGATATGAGTTGCCTCTGTGTTGTCAGTAGCTTTTGGTTCTTTGTCACGCAAAGTGTGACTGCTGTTTCCCAGTGCCCCAGTTATCCTAGGCTTTGAATTTTTCAGACAGGGAACATGAGATGGGAATCTGTACTGAATATATGGTAGGTCTAGATCAAGGTACTGGGGTCCAGAGGGTGGGAGTTTAGAAAATAAGGAATAGTTGTGTGAGAACTGAAGTAAGGTGCAGGGAGGGAAGTGTCAGTGGTACCTGCTATATGAATTCTGTACATAAATTTCAGTGACAGAAGAACCAAGGTATTGAGAAAGACCTGAGAAATGTGACAGTTATCTGTGCCTTGAACATCTTACTTCCTTACTGGAACCTTGACGTGTCTTCTGCTTTATATATGTGTCAGCATTTTTTTCCTGCTAGATCAAAAGGAAGGTGCTGGAGGGTTTTCAGACTCCAAGAAGGACTGATATCTTGGTGCTGTCACTGCAGGTTGTGCATGTCAATATAGTTTTTCCTTCATGATGCTTTGCAGTGCTGCAGACTTTCACAAAATATTACTATTTGGAAAAGAGTATATTTGTTATTTTTCCCTATCTTAAGAGAAAATACTACTGGCATCAAAAATAATTAAAATGTCTTAATGTTTTAATATTTGATTAGTTTTCTTTCTTTGCATTTACTTATATGTTGTTAGCACTCAGACCAGAGTAGGTCTGAGTATTAGTGAATATACACTAATAACACTGGGGCTCCATGGAGGAATAAATATCTGTTTACCTGCACTGCACTGCAGAAATAACAGGTTTAGTCAGTTTTCCTTTTTCTCTCATTATTGTTGAGCATCTGCTTTCACGGTAGCATAAGCTTTAACAAAACACTAGATCTTAGCTGGCAGAACAAGCAGACAACAGAGTTTGAAACTGGATGGAAGGAGTGCAATAACTTTTTCAGAAACCCATAATTAGCTAGGCCAGAAGACGTTCACAGAGCACATATCTATTTCTGTCAATACTTGTTACCTTAAAGTTAGGCTCTTAAAGTCATTCCTGAATCATTCATTAAATGCAGATTAGACTTGCTGTCTTACCTAATCAAGCTTGCAGGAGCTGAATTTCCTAACAGTGTGGTGTCAGTAGCTCTTCAGTCACTGAAATGACTATAAGTGATGGCTGCCTATGGCAGGCCTGATTTTTACTTGGCTCCCTGTCCCTCTTGGGCATTTATCTTCATGTAAGTCCTTGAAACATTTTTTAATAAAGCTTTTTTTCCAACCCTAGTGGGAATCTCTAGTTCCTGTAAGCAATCATAAGCGAATATATGATGTCCGAAATGCATGTTATTTTTTGTTGGAGCAGACATATGACCCAGATTTTCCCTATTATTAGCACTGAACACTTCAAACAGTACAGTTTTGATGAAAGTGAAAAGTGCTGAAGACAAAGATAAAGCAACTGCTAACTAAACACAAAATATTTTGTCTGGCTTGATGTGGATTATTTGTTTTGGGTGTTAATTGGTATATTGGTTTTCTATTTCATATCCTCTCTAAGACAAATGGTCTCAGAAAGACAAAAATAAGCACTTTTTCACAGGTTTATATTACTGAAAGCTGAAGAAAGAAAGGGTTTTCTTCCTCATGAGTTGGGGTTGACATTTATCAATCAGCCAGATATACTGCAGTATGATGCTCACGATCTAACAAAATATTGTTCATATATTTTGTTACTGTCATATAATTTTATTAAACACAGAATGGTGGTTGCATGACAGATAATGTCAGTATTACACTAACACAATAATTTTTCAAAATTAAAATTATCTTACCATTCCACAAGCTTGGACTTTTTTCCTGTTTGTTGTGTCTCTTTCTGAAAAATAAAGATAATTTCACAGTTCCCTCTCTTCCTTTAACGTGGATAGCTGCTCATTGCCTGCAAAATCCTCTAAGAAATAAGAATAGATTTTCACATGGGAATGATTTGACATTTCCATTTACCTAGCGACTTTACAAGGATTAGAGAAATAGGTGGAAATGGAACTTTAGTCAAGAGAAATAAACAACTGAAACCAGTAAATCATGTAAGAGCATGGTCAGCTTTCTTCACATGAATAGTCTTATTAGCCCAGCTCACTCCCATTCAGACAGAAGCAATCTCCAGAGAGACATTTCAGCAAGGCTACATTTACCCCACTACCTGCTAGACTGTGAGCTTGTGAGATATTTGGCAAGTCAAGGTCCCAGTACAGAGGTTAAGGCCATGCAGTGAACATCTGTTATACAGTGCTCCATTGGTGACCTCCCTGTTGACTCCGTAGAGTATTCTGGCAGCCTTGAAAAGCAGGAGCTTGCACCATTCATGGTTTTCATGTCCTTTAGCCACCACAGTGGCCACTATGCTGGAGTACAAGGCCTGAAAATAGCCCTCCATGCATGTGCTGTGTTAATGGAAACAGTGTTGTCCTTGCTTCACATTCACTTCTTTTCGGAAACACTGTGAAGCTGGAAAGAAAAAAGAATGTATTCCCTAGCCAGCTTTACCACAGGTGATTCTTCCATCCTATTCCCTTCCCACTATTCCTCAGGATAAATCCCTAAAATGATATCTGAAGAAACAGGACATCTGATCTTCCAGATATTCAAGCCTCCTAACTTGGCTTCTTGTGAAAACAGTGGCCTTTCCTGTGCAGGGACTGTGGCAAACCAATTGAATTTCAATTAATGGATTGGATTACTCATGTCAGTGAATTTCCACATCAGACTTTTCATGATCAGGCCCTAATTTTCTATACTGCTTCCTTCACACCCTTGATAATCTGAGTTCTTCTCCAGAGGGGAAGAACAATAGGAAATGCAGAGCAAAAGATGGTATTTAAGAAGTGACAGCAGGTGCATTTTACTCATTCTGGGATTACTGCATTTTATATCTGTAGTCTTTATAACTCATTGAGTACTTGTTTATGTCTCTAAATATAATTTAAAATACTTCAGTTTAAAAATGCTGTCTGGGCATGATTTCCATTACTAGTCACAAGTATTTAAGACAGTCTGATGCAGTTTACAGGGAGTGGGAGGAAATTATGTTTACCACTCTCTTTTAAGCTCATCTAAAAAATGCTGTCCTTTCAAACATCTCCAGGAACAGATTCTGGGTGAGGATGGTATTTTATTTTTCAAGCCTTGTTTTCATTACTTTTTTCCCCCCTGCAAAATGCTGCTCTTGTTTTCTTTAATATTTCTATCTTCCTTCTCAGGGCATGGTGATTAATCACTAAAACAACCAAAAGATAAGTTCAGTGTAAGTATATAGAGGCCTTCTGGTTTTGAATTCGATTCAAGGGATATATTATTTGAGACTGTTATTTGAGAATAATGAAATTAGACCATTTATAGTGACTTTTGAAAGAAATACAAATAATAAAGTAGTGAAAAGATGCGTCATCCAAATGACAAGATCCTTTATCACCTTTATCACCTGATGTATCATCCTATGAAACAGTCACATGTTCTTGTATCAAGTTCAAGCCAGCTGGTAGAAGAGGAATTTAGGTAGAGGAAAAAACAAGTTCCTTCCCGGCCTTTGAGTAACTCCAAGAAGGTATTCTGCTGCTACACAGTTTTGCAAAACTAGAGTCATTGGCTATCCTTCATCTTTCGCATTGGAAGGGGCATTCCACAGTCTTTCTGTGGTTAGGTGCACTGGAGGAAAGCCAGCTGTGGAGCAGAGAGAGAGGGAAGATCCCATCAGTCCTTATGCCAACCTGCTTTTCCCTGTTCGATCTTGGGGCTTCCAAGACAGAAGGTGGCCAAGACTTTGCAGGAAATTTTCCAGGTCCTCGAATACTAAGTGACGTTACAAGGCTCAGGAAAAATATATAGTTATTATCCATGTGTCTGCTCTAATTGTTTATATCATATTGTCTCAGTGCATTTCTGCTCTGTTTTAGGGTGTGAGTTCAAAACAGTAGTGACTGCCCCTTGTCATACATAAATACAATGCCTCAGGACATGGAAGATTATAAAAACCAGTGCCCACTGCACCAACTTTAGGAAGTTGGTGGCTGCAGTTGGCATCAAGCCAGCACAGCTCCTTACCATCATACTGAAAGAGGAATGGGGACAGCAGTGAGGTGCCCAGTTGCCAAATAGACTTAAAATATATCAAACACTCAGTGTAAGCAACTGTCACCAGGTGCTACATGACTGTATGAGAAGCTGTGGTTTGGAAGAGGAAGTGGCTGACACTAGAGAGTCCATGGGAATCTTTCCGTGAAGCCACTGTCTGTACTTTCATAACTGCTTGTGTCTATATTAGATCTGACACAGCTGTTGCTTGCAGGGCTTTTCTTTGAAGAGTTAGAAAATCCTAAAGCTGTCATTTAGTGAGCGATACTCTTCTATAAACTATCTGGACTTCTATAAATATTGCTGACTCCATGTAGGGCATTATTATCTAATCTCCCAGGGAACATCTCTAATCACAGTCTACCCGCCCAAGTCAATCTAGGACACAGCCAACCCTTAGAAATAGCAGTGGTGAAATCATAAAATGTTCTAACACATGGAGTTGGCAGACAAGTGCGAGACAAGATCACAAACTGTGCAAAATGAACAGTTTGCAAGTAAATGTGCTTCTCTCTTTCCCCCATTGAAGTGCTGGCTGAGTACCTTTTGATGACTTCAAATTAACACACTAGCCTTCTTTTGTTTTTGGTTTTTTTTTTCTTCTAAATAGATTTGCCTTTAATCAGAGCTGCCTTCTTGACATTAACACAATTACCTGTGTAATATTTGGTGGCATGACCAAAGTGGTCTCTTTTTTTCAGTATGAACTTACATAGATTTCTAGTTGAAACAGGTCAGAGTGTGATATTAGAATGGGTGTTGTTTTAATTCTGCTGTAGAACAATTGCAAGACCTAATTGTAATCTGTGCATATGAGCAAATAGTGAAGGAGAATAGAGGTCAGGAAGACGAGCTAGGTCATTCTGTCCACCTTTATCTTAACTGAACTCACCATTCAGAAAATAGATCATGAATGCCAGGAAAATTATCTGAATTTCTGGGTTGGCCTTAATACATACATCTTCCTTGAAAAGGCTATCAATTGCACAAGAACCTAACTGCAACATGTGAATTTGTGATAAGCCCACGCACCATTTTAGGCCAGAGAGGTTTTTTTTGTGAGGACTTTTTGTTCCCTGGTAGACCATCCAGGTTAAGACATATAGCAGGCTCTTCCTGTACACCATGTACATACAAACACCAGTAGGCATCGTCTGGCTTAATACAGAAGTACTTCATATTCACCAAAGGCAAACATGGCACTAGCAACATTCCAGGTAAACAGGCTCATGCAAACAAGGTGATAAATATATTGCTAATGTTGGTTGTCTTTGCTGTTACTTATGGAGCAGCCTTGACTTACAATCAAGAAGAGATACGAAACTTTTTATTGCAGCAGTTGTTAAAACTTCACGGGTGTTTCTAGGATTTTACCCGAGCCGTAAGGCAGAAGCTCATGTTCTCTGTCACATACTAGCCTGGATACTATTTAAGCTGTACAGGTACCAATGAGATTGTCACTTCTCATAAAGTCTTAGCACCTAGTAGTCAGGCTATCATAGTTGCCAAAATACAGGTTTTAAATCCGAAGATCTGGGGGTCTCATACTTTATTTTTTAATTTTAGGAGTGCCAGAGCATGTAATCATGCAAAGAGTAGGGTTGCCACCTTTGAGGGCAAGTTCTGGCACATGTACACAATTCCAGGAAAATGTTTACTGTTCTGACTGCTAACAAGCACTTTGCTTCAACTTCAGCAAAAGTGTGCTACTATTAATAAGTAGGTTGTAAGTCCCTAAGTCTCTATTCTTGGACACTTACACCATCTGTGCATGGTCCTGGGAAACTTGCTTTAGCAGAAGGGCTGGACCAGATTAGGTCCAGAGGTCTGTTCTAACTTCAGCCATCCTGTGATTCTGTAAAGCATACCTTCTTGGCTTGCATCAGCAGCTTTAAGTCACAATGTGTTGGATCTCTAATTCTAGCTTTAGAGGTGTAACCTCCCTTGCATTGTTTAGGGGACATGTGGGTAGCACTTAGGCCTGCAGATGACAAAGTCAGAAAAGTACTCATACTACTCAACATGAAGAACCTGAATTAGTCAGCATGGGTATTGTAGGAAGAGACAAGTACATTTTCAGCTCCATTCAGAAAACCTGAATTTAAAACAAATTACCTGTGGCAAACAAGTATTTTGTTTTCCTGATCTGCTTTTGGGGTTTGCTGGGGGTTGTTTTAGGGTTTTGTTTGGTTAGGTGGTTTTTTGGGGGGGAGAGTATGTAAACAGGTAAGCTTTCCAAAGGGGGAGATTTGATCAGGTTTTCCTAAGATGCTTGCATGCGCTCGTGAGAATGCTTCATTCCCATCTCACCCATTTCAAGATGTCAGGAGTTTCAGAACCTAACGAGCCCGATTTATAAATTACAAAGTGATCCCTGATGGTGTAGTAAGCTCATAATAAGTTATCTTAAAAACTAGGAGCAGAATCCAATGAGATAGCAGATTTCAAGATGGCTTTTCTCAAAACAGCCACGAGCCTGCAAAGGAGGATAGCCCCCTCTGGCTTTGTTTGGATCCTCTTTATTTAGAACAGATTTATATTTAGGTATCTATGGCATCTGTGTTCATGAAAACACAAGAAATCAGCTAGTAAGGATCCAGCAATGGAAGTTATTGGAAGCTATTTTCTGTTGAGGAGTATTTATGTTGAAAACATCTTTTGTTGAAATCATTCATACAATATGAAACTGTGAGGCTGAAGAACAAATACTGGGGACAGTATCTTGAAGGATTTGGTCTAGTTGGACCAAACGGATTAAACAAATGCTATGAATAAAGATGAGGCACCTTGCTTTTGGGCTGCTATATACGGACAATGTGTAAGCACCCAGGCTGAAGCAGCCGCTTCCTCAGTATGATTTTGTTCAAAATTCTTGTGAGGGGATCTTTTACTGTGCAGTCAGTTTTGATGATAATCCGTAGTGACTGCTCAAAGCTAACAGCTCTTTCTGCTGTTATAAAGCAGATGGGCTTTCTGCTGTCTATCAGAGAGCTACTTAGAGAAAATTTCCTAACATATCCATATAGGTTTGCATTCATCTCTATTGTCATTGAAACCCATTCCCAATATAATATATGTATAGTAATTATGTTTAATATGCAATGAGACAAGCAGATTAGTGACTCTACCCAAATGAAAATAACAACATGGAAGCAAAAATATAAGTATAGATTTATTAGAGAAGTTATCTAAAATACAATATTATTTTCCTCCTTAAATTAGAGCATATATTATTTCAATGAAAAGATATTTTGTATTACTTCTATGGTAATAACAACTTTTAAAGATAATACTTAATTTAGGACATTTTTAATTAAAAAAATCCAACTACCATTAAGGTATAATCAAGGCTGTTGATAGCATGGGTAAAAATGTAAAACAGTCTGAAAAAATATTTACATGTCAGTTTCTTAAAATGTAATAACTCTAATTCTCAATATTCATTTTGCTTTACTTTCTCAAAATACTTTTTTTTCCTAAATTATCCCTAGATTCTGTATTCCTGTGCTTTTCACAAAGCTTCAAGTTATCGTTAGTTATGTGCACTATCACACCAGAGGATGAGGTTTCTTAAAATGGCTTATTTTGCTACTACCACCATATCCTCTCCCAACTAGCCAACATACTGTTTATTACACCAAAAGTCAGTTGCAGCAATAGTCACCGAAACACACACAGCCATGCACCCCACCATGCTTTCCTAACCCCACACCTTAAGAACCCTTTCCTATTTGGCCAAGAGCCTTTCACATTTTATTAGCTGGCATTTCAGATGCAGAGCGAAAGAAAGAATGGATCTGAGAAACAAGATGCTGCCAGAGCACACATGGCAAAAGTTTGATTTGGGCTTAGCAAAAGGGGCTCCTCACAAACACAGCCATTTCTAACACACTTAGTGTTGAGGTTACTGGAAGGAAGCTCTGACTTCCCTGCTCTTCAAAGGTTGACATGGGCGCCAGTTGTCCACCATACGGCACACGGGCTCATTCTCAGCATTGAAGCAAAGGCCACGGATTTTACACATCTGTGGAAAAAGACACAAACATCCTCAAATGCATGTTCTTGTTTCAGCAGGACTTTCTGAATTATACACTTTGGGCCTGAGCCAGAGGTCCAACTCAAAGTTTCACCAGCACTAATGGTCTAAAGATGGTACCACCGGCCATGTGTCTCTACATTTCATCCACACCATTTCCTGCCCCTGACACAGGCTCTCCTGTCCACAAAATAACCTTGCAAGAACAAATAAGAATGCAGAAGACAAGGATGCAGGCACACATTTACAGAACTTTGTGCACAAGGAGTTGCTTGTTCTCTATCCAGATCTCAATTGAAAACCTTTCAGAATACTTTGCAAGTTTAAGAGTTTTGGATCTTTTGAAAATTTGATTTTTTTAATCCAGTTGCAGGGGGCAAAAAACACAACTTTACCCTTGGGTCAAATTAAAGCAGCCAATATCATTCAACGTATCTTGATTTTCAAACACTGTGAGAGGGAAAACCGATCCATATCAATGGGAGCATACTGTAAAGTGTCAGTGTTTGTTCCTAAAGCACAACTGGTGTTTGCACAGACTGATATAATAAAAACACCTTTATGTCTAAGTGGGCATCTCCAAAACTAGTACAAAGACCGTGCCAAAATAACAACCCACCCCAAATGCGATCTCATACAGACAGCCAGAACTGCTGACAGGAATATGTACATAGTATACAGGACTTCATACCAGTCAGGCTGCAGGCCAGGCTTTCCTTCATTCAAGGTGGAAGGCCCCAGCAGTGATTAGCCCAGGAGAGGACTTTACCTTCAGGACCAACCAGAACAAAGTCTGGAGCTAAATCTCTGCCAGGAACTGCAGTGTCACTACAGCAAATTATAAGGGGCTCACTATACCCTGCTGTAATATCCAGCTTTTGTCTATCTTTGAAAAAACAGCTCAACTTAAACCCAGTGTCAATACTCTGTTTTATGGTTTCCTGTCTTGATTGGTTTTGGAAAGAAGAGGCAAGCTGCTTCTGCCACACATTGTTTTGATCCAAATCCATCTTTGAAATGTCGATAGTAATATGAAGGGGTGTGCGTGGGAGAAACAAGTGGTTTCTTTTACCACTTGTAGGTGGTTAAAGTAGGTGTAGTAGGAAAAACAACTCTATTTTGATGAATGTGATCTTACCCTGTAATAAAACCATATTTGCAAACTCTGAATTATCAATAGCAATACCAGTAGTTTAGAATAAGTAGAGTGTCAACTTTAATGCGCCCTTACATTTATTAATCATAATCAATGCTATAATTATTATTTCTGATAGTTTTTGTCATTTATTCTGGTTTTATTACCTTAAGTCCCACAACAGCTCAGTTGCACTTTTGTAACATCAGCTGAATAAAACCCCTAGAATTATGTGTATATTGTTAGCATGTCTGCCACTGATAAAAGGGATTTAAGAGTTTGAAGAATAAACTTCACCTCTGGTTTATATTTACAAATATATAATATATATTTATATTCACAAATAAACCCTTCAGGTCTGGTTTATATTTATCAGCTATAAGTTCTATTAATATCTCCCAAGATCACAGATGTGAAATGAGGATGGAATCTTGCCTCTATATATTTTCACTAATGGATGGTGTGGCATTCCATAGGATGGTGTTAAACACTACGGCCAGGAGGGATTTAATCTGCATGAGTTCCTTCCTACTAGAAAGACTCCATCCTCCTCAAGCTGCTCAATAAAGTACAGGATTTTTTCAGACTTATGGAATCTGCAAGTTTTCCTCTTCCAAACAATGTAGTTTTGTTAGGATTGTCACAATTCTGCGTGGGATTTCCTAACTCTGTTCTGTGCTGAATAGAACTTGTAAAATGAGCTCTGTGTCTTGGAAATGCTGGAAGATCAACAAACTAACTATAGATCTAACGTGTGAGATACATGCTTATAAATGCTTGGTATTTTCAGGGCAAGTATACCCAGATGGGTGATGTTTGCATGAACAGCAAACCTGCTGATGCTCACTAACATATGCTAGACTAACTCTGCATATGCAAATGGTCCTTTCATGCATGCTACAATTTTCCCAGATTTTTACCACATGACAGCTCTAGCCTGTCATGTGGTGAATATCTGGGAAAATTGGAAAACTTTCTGGAAACCCTCATCAAATATATTAAAAGATCTGGAAATCCTGATTAATTTTTTAACCACTCTCTCTTCCTCCTCTCCCCCTGCAAATTTTCCCTGGACTGTGTCCAAATGGAGGACAGCCTTACATTTTACAACAAACTCTACCTCTACACATAGCAGCAGAGTTCTGCCAGAAGGGGATAACTACTTCAGATACATATTTTTGATATCTGATGCTAGCTAATACCTTGCATAGCTCTGTAGTAACATAAACTGCTACTTTAAAGACCATCTGGACAGATAAGCTAAGGCAATCAATAAGATGCCTGTACATATCTACTGGCACCATCCTTTGTAGACCTACCTGCTCTGGACTAACAGTGATGGGCTCCTTCAGAACGTGCCAGATCACACACTCGAGCAGCGGAGGAGTGGTCAGTGAGCCGGGGTATGTCCAGTAGTCTCTGCATGCAGGAAGCAGTCCAGTGGGGTCAAAGTTTGTGAAAGAAGCTTGTTTTCCCTACAGTAAAGAAAGTAGATGGGCTAACATCAGGGGAGAGATCACAAAGACATACTGGACTTGCAGTAGTGAAGTCTCCTGTGCGAAGCTCCATGTTTGGAGAAAGGTAGAAATGGAGTTTGGCATGAAGTGTTGAGTGCATCCCACAGTACATTTGGGCTTAAAGACTTTTAGCAATATATTTCTTATAAGACATTCAAAACATTGTTTTTCTTGTCAAATGTTGAATTTATGCTCCTTGCTTCTAGAGACATGATTTGATTTTGCTTGAAGCAACAATGAGACTTCAGATGCCACGTACACTGATCCCACTGGAAACAGAACCTGAGAGCACTGTTTGGAGAGTCCATTGAAGTAAATGGCAATATCCATTTACTGCAAAGGAAGCCTGATAACAAAGATGACACCATAACCTCATTCTTTATCTTTCCTGTCCATGTTTCTCCTTTCCACAGACCTTTACTTGTTACGAAGGTACTCAGTTGCTCAGTAAGTACTTTTAGTTTCCCATTACTCAGCTCACTAAGATCACACACACACACTTCACACAATATTTAAAATACAGAAAGACTTTTCTTATAAGAGTTACACATCCTGATCAAACTTTTTATGTGGGCTCTGCTGAAACAACCAAGAGAAGCATGCCTTCTCAGAGGAAGGAAATTTTATCCCACACATGCAGAGATGAAGGGAAGTGCCTTTTCCATCTTTTCACTGTCAAGGAAATCTACAAGAGCAGGTTAGATTAGATGAATCCTACACTATAGGTTTAAATGCAGTTAAAAGACAGAGATATGTAGTCAAAGATACAAAATGATCACTATTTCTAGTACTCCCTGCCTTCTACCACACAAATTTATTCAAATCCCTTTTGCATTTAGGATTACAGGAACATCAGTACTGATGGAAGAAAAGTTTGTTTTACTTTCGTACATGCAGCAGACTAGGAAGAAGCAAAAAATCCACTTTCTGAAGAAGGCAACATAACATAGTTGTGATTAGTGTCAATCACAGACAGCAAATATTACCTTGGTTTGAATGGAGTTCAGAGCATCCACAACTTTCTGTATTTCAGGCTTGGCATTTCCTACCTGTAACACAAACCATATGAGAAGGAAATAACCATGCACTCACAAGATACCTTTAGTTTCCTGTTGCAGTTCTCAAGGAAACATTTTTCCAGCACCGTGTTATTACATAACAGGAGTACTACAGCAAAAGTGACTAGAAAGTCATGCCAGCTGACAGCACACATGGGTCAGCCAAGGTCACTAGATAGAAAAAATGATTTTCATTTACAGTGTGTGCATTTCTGTTTGGACTCGAGCTGTTGTTTTTTCATAGAAGTCACACTCCTAATAAAACACCATGAGGCCCGAACAGAATGCATGCTGCTGGGGCACAGTCATCTTCTCCGACCAACCGTGAAGATAATTCAACTACTACAAAACGCTCTGGGCATTTAACAGTGACAGGAAAAGGAAAATAGGTGTTATTTAGGCTGGTCCTACTGCAGATTCATACACAAGTAAGTTTGTCAGGTATGCATACCACTTCTTACTGATAAGGGTTATGGCAGTGTCACTGTTGTGATGAAGGTAAATATGCTGCTATAGGGCTGTCACAGTGATGAATGGCAGTCATACTCCATAGCTGGTGTACAATTTTTATATGTAGAGCAAGCCAAGAATTTGGAGCACCACCCAGTTTGCTATGGATTTAGCCACTGTAGCATAATGCTGCCTTTTTCCATATTTTAGGCTCTTAGGTCCCTCTGCAACACAATAAAAAATCTGGACTCATCCAATTAATATAAAAGAAAAAGGTTAACTAACCTTTATGAAGATGCCTACCACAGCCAAACCATCAGGATGCTTCACAGCTTCAGCAAATTTACCATATTTTACATTCCAGTGAACAATATGGAGCTAGGAACAAGAAAACAAAGGAGCACTATGAAGATAATATTCCATCCATAATGTTTTACAGATGAGGATGCAGGGAAGTAATTTATTAAACATTAAGAACAGCTGGCGTTTTACTGCTGAGATTTAAAAACTTTTGTATGCAGTTAAGAATTTGTTGAATCATTCATCTACTTTCAAGTTTCATTTATGAAAAGGGATTTGCCATGCATTTTATTTTGCTTCTCACTTTTATTCCCAAATGAGTTTTAAATGCAAACTGTGGTTGTATCATTCTGATTTTAGTCCAGTGAAACTCCTGTTATCTTCAGAATGAGTTTTTCCTGCATGCAGTCTGCAGGATTTTGATGTAGTATTTTAATGCTATACATGCTGGAGTTCTAACCATCACTGAAATACATGATTGTCAGTGTCAAAGAACCACAGAAAATGCATTAACTACAGATCTGACCTGCAATTAGAGCGCTTAAAAACAGTCTTGGCCTTTTCTGAAAAGCCTTCGAAAAGAATATGAAATGAAGCTCCAGGTCACACTAGCCAGGATGTTGCTTTCTTTTTCATTCCCAAGTTATTTCTAATTTAAGATCATCTGGCTGTTTCCCCACATCTGCAAGTTGAGTTGAGTGAGTAATTATGGTACTGTGAACACAGGCAGTGGCAAGTTTCTCAGATAAGACAAAAGCTACTTCTATTTCTTGAAAAGCATCAGTGGCAACGAATTTGTGGGGCCATTTCTTTTGTCTTTCAGTGCAAATCACAGGTATGTTCAGTTGATGCACATCTATGAAAGGGGATAAAGCCTGTCACAGCATCCAGAGGTAGATTTCTAAACAGGGGACAAAAAAAAAAGTGGGATGCAAGGCACTGAAGTCACTCCTTGTCTGTAGTGCAGCTGTAATAGAGAATCTTAAACAGTTCAAGGGACATTCAGAGTATCTGGAGATATTACAAGGGGTGCCTGCAAGGTCTCACTTCTTTGCTACCTACCCTCTTCACAGCTCCCCTTTGCTTCTTTGCCACCAAAAGATGAAATGGTCTTCCCCAAATTATTATGTTGTCGGTATAAATGTCTCTGATGTTAAAAACTGTAGCCAGAAAAAGGGGACGTGTGTGTACAGAGGTGCTAAAATTCCATTTCTTTGTGATTTTCAAGAGCCACCGAGAAAGCAGGGGAAAACCAGGGATAAATAATGGGGGGGTTTCTGCTTCTACAGTCTTTGACAAGAAGTAGCTAAGAAAATTCTAATTTGATTCTAATCTCTGCTCTTGCAAGGAGCAGGTCTTGGGTAGCATTATACTAAAATCTTCTATCGTAACCTCCACAGTCTCTCGCCCTGTGAAGGTCCATAGAGAAGTTGCTACTGTGGTGGAATATTAACAAAATAACAAAATATTTATTATACACAAAAGACTGGAGAAGGTAAAGCACGCCCTACCTCTGCATCATACTTCACACCATCCACAGTGTGTTCGGACCCTTGGCCCTCACAGGATCCCCAGTGAATGTGAAATTGTACCAGCCTGTAGGCTGTATCCAGTGCTCCTCCTTGCAGGACTGTAAAGCAAAGAGCCTTTATTAGTATCTCACATAACTTTTGTTATAGAGTCTCACTTCAAACTGGAATGTCCACTCAAATCTTCCATGTGAACTAGAGTTCATTCCTCTGCATGCCGTCATGCTGCTCCAGATCGTATTCAACAGTACATTGCTGCAGTATGCCAAATCAGTAATAAATGTATCAATACATAAGAGAATTTACAGTGAGCATCTCCTCAGCAATTTAACAGGCATGCTAATATTACAGGTGACGAGGGCAGAGCTAAGGATGTAACTTTTCTGTCACCAAATACATAAAAAAAAGGCCAAGAAAAAGAACAGCCTTTGTTAGAGGGCAGTATAGAGTTGTTCTAATGGAAGTACACCAAATCATCTTTCACTTACTAATGTACTCTGTCCCTTCATTTTAGACACTTCATCCATTTAGGTCTTAATCCTGAAAATCCTGTGGCAGATTGGATTGAGCAAAATGCTTTTGGTTCCAAATTAAACCTCAACACCTGTTAGCCATGTGCTGCTGCAAGGTAAAGTGCTAGGCACAGTGCAAGGCATTGCAGAGATGTGGATTCAGATCTCTTGTCCCTCCCAACCGTTATTCCTCGAGAATGAGTTTAAAAAACGGTGGTGAAAATGGCAATGCCTGCCGAGACACATTTTTTAAAATACAGAAACAAGGTGTTTACTTATGCTCTCCACTATCTAACCTTACTCTTGCTATGGGACTGCTCTAAGTGGAGCGCTCAGCCACACTTTCAGTTATTATTCAGCTCCCTTATTCTGCCTGTTAGCTTTAACCTTGCAATTAAACTGTGCCAAATCACCATTATATGCAGGATTAAGCCCTATTGCTGTAAAATGCTCAAGGCACAGACAATGTCTCCTCCAGTGCAGCATAAAGCACAAACAGTAACAAATAGTTTCATTAAATAGAGCTATCATCTAAGTTATTAGAGCAAGGTTTCAGACAATTTATTTTTTTCCTAAGCATCTCAAATTCATATTAAATCTCTAAGATGTTAATATTAAAAAAGATTATTTAAAAATGTATTTGAAGTGTTACATATCTGAGATAAATTTCTCAATACACATAAATATATATATACACAATACAGTGACAGAAGAGTGTTGACAACAGATACTACGTTAAGTGTGCTTTGTGTATGTGCCACAAACAAAATGGTTCTGTGGAGTAAAGATGCTTTCCTCTCAGTCTGCAATGAGTCTAGACATTACCACAATACGTGCAAGTGTGAAAATATGCATCAAATGCAGAGAGGAAAAGGTCACTGTCTGTTCAGGTTTGAATAATTCTGATTATATACAAGCATGGACAACAACAGTTGTGGATACCTGGCAATGAGGTGAGAAGGATTTGACTAAAAAATCGGAATATATGAAAATACGATATATATATATATATATATATATATATAACACATCAGTTTCCACTGGTGTGCCTTACACATGCAAAATTTGAGTTCAGTGGAGAAATTTAGCATTTGCCTGGGGCTCCTTTGGTGAATATATTTAGAAGTTTCCCAACATGTATTTCTATTTGAAAAATGTTAATATATCCTCCACTGCCATCTTTGCAATTTCCGGTACTAAACAGTATTATACCGAACAATACAATTTCCAAACCTGAACAGCCAACAGACCAAGACTTGCCCTACCTATTGCCAAGCTATGTAATACAAAGAACAATGGCTACTTAAAGTAATTAAATAGGAGCATATCTTATTCTACTTTTATGTTTCTGCATGTGCCAGCTGCCAAGAAGCATAACTGTCAAGCACAGGACTACAAATTAGAATACTTTTTTTCAGAATGACAACTGTGAATGTGCATTAGTTCCTTTTGAAAATGAAGTAATTGGCTGTTACGTCTTTACAGATGTAAAATAATTTAATCCACACAATATTATGTTTCATTTAAAAATTATGCCATGGCGTTGCAAAGTTTCAGTTTCAGTTCCTTTGGCTAATGGACTAGCTGCTTGTTGCAGGTACAAATGGACTGAGGTTCCACCATTCCTCAACCTTGGACAGCACTAGCGCAGGACAGGTTAATCTGCAGTTATTAATCAATGGAAAGCATGCTGAAAAGCAGAACCATGCAATCTTCTTAAATCCATTTGCAGTGTTATTTCTTTACACAAAAATTTGCTATAGTCTCATAAAACTCAAAATATGCACAAAAATCTCTGCAGGTTTTGCTTACTTTTCTCATTCTGTGGTTCTCAGATCCAGCACTAGTTTATTTTGACTCACAGCAGAGCATTCAAAGAAAGTAATAATTAGATTAGTGTGAATGAATACAAATCCAGCAGGCTTAATTACAGAACAGCCCCTCTTGCGCTAGACTACATTAAGCAGAATTTTTTTTTTTTTTTTAATACTTCCCAACCTTTCCAAAGAAGTAAAATTTAACATTAAACTTAAATGGCAAAGTAGAAATGCTAGAGCTTCTTTTTTTTTTGTTTCCCCAGACGAGCTTTTAAACCATGAACAAATACTACCAGCTTTTGCTATGTATAAGTTCATCGAGAATCAGAGCAACATTCACACTGGGAACTTCCCTGTCCTTGCCCCATGTGATGTGAACATCAATTCAGGCAGCACTGATGACAGAAGTGCAACCATTCCATCCCACTTTTTTGAGGGATGGGGAAATTCTGATTCATATTTGAGCATTTATTTCATCATAAGCTCCTTTCCTTTTGAAATTGGTATTAGTAAAAACCATCCCGGAAATACATATGTAGCTGTGCTCCCTTTTGTTACATAGCACAGCTTCAGATGAAGACAACACAAGCCAACCTGGAAAACACATTCTTTTGTTACAGATTCAACCTACATCATAACCTGGTCCCCACAGACGTGCAACAGCCTAAGAGGTGACAGCTTGAAAATGCAGTGCTTTTTAAGATGCAAGTTATTTGAAATGTTACAGTGAGACAAATTTGGAGCCACAAATTTAGGTTAAGAAATGGTAACTGTTTTCAACCTTCTACCTTTTACTGGAGAATTAATAGTAGTAACATCCTGTACTTATATTGCACTGTTATTAAATGATTTCATAACATTTTCTAAATTAGGTGAACATAAGTATTAGCAGCACTAAGTTGGGAAGTCACATAACCACACAAACTGTCCCATTTATGTCTGTGGGATTTCTTGGATAAAGAAAGTGAACTTAATTTGTCTCCATTACACTTTCTTAGGATATTTGGAAACACAAAGGAATCAAAGGGGATTTTGCTGTATCTGGGACAGCTGCTTGCTGAGGCCACACAACTTCACTATTCTAATCAAAGGCAAGTCACTAGGTAGTTACCCTTCCCATGTAGAACAGAACGCTTTGTAAAAAAATACTGTGGATCACTTCATACCTTTTTTCAGGAAATGGCAGCAGCCACATCTGTGAATTTTTGCAGGAATACTGTGGTATTACTGTTATTTAGCCATCTCCTAAGGGATGTTCTCTCTATACAAAGCAGGAAACTAATAAATCTCATCAAAGCAATAAACCCACCAAAGAAATAATCAAAATGGTTGAACTACAAGATTGTTTCATGAGTTAGAGTGAATTCTTTCCAGTCATACAAATGAATGTGCTAAGAAAAATACTACTTTAAGGTTTGTTACTCTGAGAAAATGCAGAATGAGAAAGTGTTCTTCAAATGACAATCACTGACAGCAAAGCTCCTTCTAAGTAGCTGAAATAATGGGTCCAAACAGATGTCCAGCGCTCCAAACTTGTTAGGAAATTTAGTTCTGAGAGTCTATCCCGCAAAAACCTAGCAATAGGTCATTTCAAGCACGTACCTCTGAGGACAGCACTCTTGCACACACATTGCTTTGACATTTCCCGTTCTTTAGAAAGCCATGCTTTTGCATCAGCCTACCACAGATGTGCAAATGTATATGACCTTGTAGGTATGTGTGAAATATACACATAGTATATACCTTACTGTTAATGTTTCATACAGACATCTGTATGATAGATAAAAAGCCTTGAGGAGACAAAGTAGACAAAACATAACTTGAAAAAAAACATAAATCTGGAGCACCATGCGCTATTAATGGCACAAAAAAAGGCTCTTAGGAGGATGCTCTGGGATTAGCCCTGTGTTCTTATGCAAGGATGGGCTTCTCTATCTGACAGACTGAAGAGTTCAGTTAGGGTAAGCTGTCACTTCTGTGAAACGTGGAGTACGGAGTGTCACACTTTGTGAGATGTTTCCTTCTTTATGTTATCTCTTTCAGACATCCCTCCTAGGATGCTGTATCATGACAAGCAAGAGAGCAAGACAGCATGTAAGCATATGGCTGTAGGGATCATACTTGCAGAAAACATCTGTAATGGGTTTCATCAAGAAAAAAAAACCCTACATAACTGGTATCTCATAAGGAAAAAAAAACCCTACTCTGGCTTTGCTAGAGGGTTAGCCTGACAAGGCAACAAGGATGTTCCAGAGAGATAGACCAGAATGAAACCCCTGCCAAAACGCAGCAGGCCTGCAGTCATGCGTATCTACAGCAGGTTGGTGGTTCTGATTCACCTCAGCTGAACTATTTCATCCAGACTGGGTAGCAGCCAGACACTCTGACCTGCTTAAGGATACAAAGTCATTTAGGTTCTTAAGTTTCCTCCTACTCCTGGGAGCAGTGGAGTTTTTTTCTCATGTAGTCTCTTTAATGGAGATTCTCTAAGAGTCACAAAGTGCTGCACTGAATCCCCAGCCAGCCTTCAATCTTCATGTTTTCACACTGTATGAGCTGACAATGACTTTGTGAGAATCGAGTTGGAAGCATTAAAATTATCTTAAAAGAACTGGTTTAATTTCTGATGGCAACAGCTTTAATAGTAATCTCAGTGACTGCTTACAGTACTGAAAACTGTATTAGACACAGTGCTCATACTACACTGATATCTACTGAGGGATGAACTAACTTAAGGTACGAGTATTGCTTGTAAGTGCACAGCAGTCCCTCGAGCCTAGAAGTAAAATCAACAAATACATCAGCTGGCAAGAGCAGCCATGGTGACATCTGGCACACAGCTGCATTACGTCTTAAAAATAAACTTTTCCAAGTGGCCTTAGCTGATAACAGCTGACTAGCTTCTCCTGGGTTTGCAGTAAAAGCTCCAATGGAGGAGGAATTTGGAAGAAGGGAGGGAAGTTGCCATGATTACTAAATGCACAATTCATGTCAAATTTCTGCTCAGAAGGTGCGCGCTAAACAAATAAATAAATAAATAAATGCTGCTATAAGGGAAGAAGGACACTTGTAGGCTCTGTAAAGAAAGGAAGGCTTGAAACATGCAGGACTGATCTCAAGCCCCCTTACTTTCCTTTCCAGTTCCTGGAAACACAAGAGCTATTCTCAAGTTGCTTACATAGGCTTTGCGGCTTCTGGAGATTTCAGTTCACAGGAAAAATGATTTAATGATCACACACTCTCAGGGACCTCTGACTTTTTAGTCAAGCAGTGCAAAAAAGTACTTGTGACATATAAGTGGACTCCTGAATACAGTCCCTTGAAGCTATAAGCAATCAGTTCTCCAATTTATGATTCTGAAGGGTCAACAATGCTAAACTGCATTTTGGACCTTCAGCCTATGACCATCTACTTATAACACACAATATTATTCTGGCATAGATAATATTACATCTTTGGAGCTGGGAAGCCTAAAAATAAACCAGTGGCAGTGACTTTGATTAAGAGCTGTGCCTTGAAGGCAGCAGTCCTGCCTGTTTCTTCCTCCATTTACCAGCTAAGGTGGAAGTGTAGGAAGAGCAACATTAGCACAACTTTCAGAGTAACTCACTTGCCAACCAAGCAGTGAATAACCAGTGTAACAAAACAGATTGGCTTCTTTACAGCGAGTCATAATTCAAGATAGCTGAAGCATCCTCATTAATATTTACAATTATAGGAAGAATTGGGTAATATATTTGATGACAACTACAGAAAGTCTCCCAAAGGCGGGCTAGTGTCAAAGTTAATACAGTATTTTCATTTCCCCAGGTCTCTTCATAATTTTGAAGTTCTACTGTGTTTCAGTATTTGAAAAAAAGTCAGATTTACTTGGGACTCCATTTTGGGTTTCAATATTATCTCTAGCTCAGTGGCAAGGAAGGAAAAAAGGAAACAAGAGACTCATCCACAAGCAGAAATTACCAGTACATTTACTAATGTCTCTAGAGCCTTACACCATAGTTGCAATTCACTTCTTTAACAATTTACACTTTTTTACAGCTAAAATGTGGTATTTTAACATTCTTGTTATGGGATAAATTAATTGCTGATGGACCTCTTCCCTTTATAAGCTCATTATGCAGATGATCAGAAAATACAGAATACAGTGCCTACCGCTATGAACATTTCCCACTTGAATTCCATGTTTTTGTGAATTGTTAAGAGTTTTCTGAGAAACTTACATTGAGAACACATTCAAAGTATGTTACAAAATCTTCTTTTGGGCTCTTGAGGCTTTCTTGAGCAACCACTTCCTGTGGTTTTACAGCTCTGAGAAGTTGCTGTTTACTTCTGTCTTTTAAAGGGGTGAAACAATACAAATGTCCTTACAGCAGACTACAATATGAAGTGTTTAATATTACAAAGTGCCCTTACTGACATATTTCTTTGCTATAAAGTACCTAAAATAAGGTGGTTTATTGTAATTTAACAGTTATCGGCACCACTTGCTTCACTCATGTGGAAGGTCAGGTCCCAGGATACAATCATGGATGAACCTGAATGAGGTTTTATTCCTAGTGACACTTTTATTACTATGAGTTTCGGCTTTTATTTAAAGTTATAGGAATTTTAAATGTGAATGCCTAAAACCACTTGAAACTTTCACTATTAGTAGAAGACAGTAGACAGGAGAACTAAGAAAGCAACTGCAAGAACTGAAGAAGAGAGGCTCAATAACAACTGGAAGAGGAAGTTCACTGTTTACTTTCTACATACAAGTCCAAGAAAACATTCCAAAAGACTGCAAGAAAACAAGAGAGAAGATATCCTTTTATGTAAGAGAAAATAATGGAATCTTAGCACACAAAAGAAACGTTCATAAACATGGCAATGCTGGCTTGTGAATTTCCTTTCCATACACCATTTCTACCAACTAGCAATTGTGAAATATGAAGGGATTCACTTTGGGAGTTGGCTGAGCCTTTACAAGTGTATTCTGGAATATAACAGCTGTCACACAAGCCAAGAAATTTGAAGCCTGTACTACAAGAATTGAAATTGAAGATCTGGGAGTAAATGCTTAGGAAAAGGGTTTTTCTAAGCATCGTGACATCTAAGTATGTCTAAGAAAATTAACAATAAAGTAAAACAAAGTCTGGTTCTAAAGATATCATAAAGCTTTTAACATCATTTATTTGCTGAAACATCATTGTAAGAGGAATTTATATAGGTCATGGGCATAATTACAACCAGGATCAAAAGTTACATCTATAAAGCTCCACGTATTAGTAAAGGGATCTTCTACAAGCAGGGAAGAAAACATTTTCTTCTGTGAAGATCCATTAGTCACATAGATTGCACATAGATTATTTTTCTTTAAAAAGTTAATATTTTATTTTACATCCTTACTGTACTAAAGATTATAGATGGAATATCATTTTAAGAAATCCTAATTTTTTGTAGTTTGTTATTTTTTTCACAGAGATGAACAGGAGCTTTATACAACATTCTTCTATGTACAAATGCAACATAAGAAATATACATTTTGGGGGGAGAGCATTTTATTAGAGAATCAACAGTATTCAGATTACATATTTCTGAATCAAAGAGATTCAACTACTTTCAAAGAGTTGCAGCCAAACATGCTTTTGAGCTTTCTTATCTATTTTTATTATGCTTTTACTACCTGTAATTTTTTATTGCAATAGCTCATTTTGCATACTCTGAAGAGGAGGACTCTAACTGATTATAATACCCAGAACTGCTGTTCAATTTACTTCAGTGTCATTAGTTATGAGCCTGAAGATTCTTAATGAATGGATCTACTCCTTTCTGTGCAATTACTCATGCCTTGGAAGATTATTCACAAACAATGATCTTATTACTTCATTTTGCGCCTACTACCACAGGTAATTCATAACTGCATAAGGGAAAGCTCATAGGAGCAAGCAATACAGCCTGTGGGAAGTACTTACAGGATTTTATTTCATTGTCTTCTGTAAAACATACCAGCACATCACATAATTTCACAGAGTTTCTCCTTGTGACTGTTGCGGGATGCCTAACCAAGAATTTGGTACACACAGAAATAGGAGTAAATCAAGCACAGTCAAGTCAAAGACAGCTCTATTTTGTGTAAGGAAAAGTAGGTTACCTAGTTAACTGAATACAAATGAAGTCATTAAGCATGCTGCCAGGTAGGTTCTATGAACTGTAATTTTCAATAGGAAGTGTGATACAAAAGGATCCACCCTTACCTGGCCTCAGAGAGATCTGTTTAACGTGGGGGTTTTATAAAGAATAATCAGTTTCTGATTCACTAATAGAGCTACTGAGAATATTTCAACTTGCATCTCCTACCCTCCCACTGTGAAAGCTGTGTCACTACATATCCATCAGAGGATTCCCGTCACAGATGTTCTGGTTCTGCACTTTCTCATAAAAAAGCATTCTTCCTCCAGACATTTCTTTAGGTTATCATATGTTTCTGCCATTTTTTATTTTTCAAGTTCCCAAATACAACCTAGTGTTCAGTCTTTCCAAACTTCTGTGCACACAAAGTGAACGTAGTAGATTTGTTATACTGTGAAGACCTGAACCTTTTTCCTTTGGGCTCAGCAAGAGCAGGATGACAGCAAGTAGACTCACGTGTATCCAAGGAAAACACTCCCTTCTTTTCTACTCTTTTTCTTCCCCATGACACTGTTAAAATATACATGCATTCAACTCCTTTACCTCCTCAGTGCTTAAGAAAAATAAAGACTAAGAAGTCAGAATACCTTTTTTAAAAAAAACGAACATACAAATATTAATGTGGATGCTCTGTGTAAGTTATACATAGACCTATCTGTATTTATACAACTGTGAACACTTACAGCTGACCACTTCACATTTTTCAGTACAAAGACTGTAATCAAAATACAAAGTCAAATTCTTAGTGCAATACTGAATGCCTGTATCACATTACCTGCAAAAAACTCACATTTTTTGTAGGCATGGATCATTTGTTCTTAGCACCATTCCCTAAATGATATTGCCAGCAAAATGCTTAGAAAAAATAGGGCACTTACTTGCACTTAATGCAAGTTAAATCAGGCAGTGTCTAGAGAAGGCAGTGACTTCTCTATGAGATTGCTTCTGCTGTTTATGTTAAAACTAGAGATACATTCACTGTAGCAGGGTGATGATCTCTGTAAATTCAGCCAGCTGAAAAACTGCATTTAAAGATAACCTACAAAACCCTTGTTACAACTGGGGCTTAGATTCCATTTGTGCATCAATGTGGCCATTCCTTTCAGTAAGGGTTACTAAAAGGGTTGCAGGATGCACTGCTTAATTTCACCATACAATACAATGAACAGTAAGACACTGTGGAACGATTGCCTGCTAGGAAACTTTGTAGGAATGTGTCAGATACATTACCTAGAAAGCCCAGCATCAAGAAATGTCAGGCATAATACTTGTCTAAACTACGAAAGAACAAAGAAGTATTTTCTAACCATTTCTCTGTTTCTGTACTAACCTGGGAGCATACTGGCTTCAGAAATATGAAATAATATTTTGATAACAAAAAAAAAACTATTTCCAAACTGTTTCTACTTCAAGTTAAGTGTAATCCTTTATTATTCTATGGCAAATTTATTGCTAGGATGCATTTTGCCTCCTCTTTTAACCATTTAGTTGGTAGCTTATGATGAGCTATGCCTAAAATTGTTCTTGTCAAATAACCATGGGGTTTGGTTTGTTTGGCCTTTTTTTTTTTTTCTCTCCACAGCTGAACCTTTATCCAAACCCTACTGATTTAAGCAAAACTAAAGCAATCCACTTTTCCGAGTTTAGAGTACGGCAACTCCAAGCTGCTCAACTGCCCAGACAGGCTTTGTTATCTTTTAATGGGACTCCAACTTCCTTTTAGCCTAAAGGAGCCATGTAATATGCTGAATCCTGACCTTATTGAAGCCAAAAGAGTTTGGTATACCAAAAACCAAACTATGGCCTCAGCAAACATTTTAGTAGCAGTGTTAGTAGCAATCTCTCCCATCTCCACCACTGCACACAAAGGTGAAGTCTCACCTGACTTGTCAGAAGAATCATCAAACTCCACATTGAAGGAGTGCCCGTTGTTGACAATGGCTTTAGCCGTGCTGGCATCGTAGCTGAAGCTGAGAGGCTTCAGACCAGCGTCGTACTTGGTGGCCTTGGTGCAGATGTCAATAGGGGACTGGCGCTCTCCATTGGCGATGGGGAAGTGCTCGTGCCAGTGAGCGGGTCCTGCAAGACAGCGTGGGAAAAGAGACGGCGTTCGAGGGATGCAAATGAGAACCCTCACTCTAGAAAGCGGGGTGTTCTAACACTGGAATCAGTCTTAATCCGAAATAATAATGCACCATTTGCGAGGGTTGCCGGTACTGGCAACACCGACGAGGGGAAATCCCACCTGGGGACCACGGGGGGCACCCAGCGGTCCCTCACCCTTTGGAGCCTGAGGATGGGATTTCACCGGGGTGCCCTCCGAGAGGCCACCCCGTCCTCCTCGAGCAGCGCACCATGCTCCCCTCCTCCTTGCGCCGTTACCGAAGTAAAGGAATGACAGGAGGAAAGCAGAAGATGGTCCAGGGAAGCGGTGCGGAGCGCCGGGCCCGCCGCAGGTGCCATCTCAAGGTTAAAAGAGAGAAGCGCCACGGAGCCCGGTTCCACTCAGAGCGAAGGCTCGGCGCGGTGGGCACGTCCCGGCCGCTTCTCCCAGCGACCTGCTGCCAGGTGTCGTGCTGTGTCCCGCACCGTGCCGGCCGGAGCCGCACACCCCGGGCACTCACCATCGTGGCTGCCGTACCCCCAGTGGTGGGACATGGTGCGCGGCCCGGCTGCACCCGCGGAGTCTGTCGCAGCGCCGTGGCCCCGGCGGGCTCTCAGGGGTTTTTATAGGCTCCCGCCAACTCCATGCCCTTCTCCGCGGCCGGAGGAAGGGGTGGAGAGCGCGGGCAGGGGCGGAGGGAGACTCCGCCGGGGGCGGAGAGAGCGGTCCCTTATAACCCGCGATCCGCGCTGCCTGCGCAGCGGCAGCGGGCCGGGCCGGTAGCGCCCCCGGGAGCCGGGCAGCACGGGGCTGCCGCAGCCGGGGCGTCGGCGGTGTCACCCGTTTCTCCCCCCCGCCCCCCACCCCCGATCCCTCGCATTGCGCACCTGCGGGCGTTACGCGGGGTGCTGCGGAGGGAGCGCCGTGACCTTGCGAAGGTGCCGGCGGCCGCGGGCACCGCAGCGCGGCGGGAGCCTTTGTCGGGCGGGCGGCTGGTGTCTGTGTGTCCGTGCGTGTGTGTGTACGTACTTGCGGGCGGCCGCAGGGCGGTCTGCTGCTGCTCCCTGCCGGGAGCGCGGGGAAGGCTCGGCAGTCTCGGTGACAGAGTCGCGCCACGGGGGGCTTGTCCTAGGTGCCGTCGCGTTCGGGAAGGGATTAACGGGGATTTGGAGGACATCAGCGGGCTCAGCGAGGGGAGCTGCGGTCACGCTTCCGAAGAGCGGGGATGTTCTTGCTTATGACTCGATAGCGTGTGGGGTTTTTTTTATCCTTACTTTCGGAGAAGACGGCAGGTAAAGCCGTGCTTGCATCTACTTCCCATTCAGGAAACATACTTGCTGTAAGAGCGGCTCAACCACCACTCCCGGGGATGGACTTGAGTGAATAAAATTGAGCAACGCATATTTCAGATGTTTTTATATTGCTCAACACTGGTGTTTTAGCGCAGGGCGGAAGAGATCGGACCTTGCCAACCCTTTTACAGGGGCTGAGTTTAGTCCTTACCTTACTTTGTCCCTACACTGTAGTGGGGCTGCCGGTCCCTGTGAAGCGTCTCATACCCCATTGGGTCTGCAGAACATCCTTCTTGCTGGCTCTCCTGTGTCTTCTTGCTCCAAGCAATTTTTGGTACAGGAATGACATTGTGATATAAGTTTATCATATTTTCATTATTATTATTATTATTATTAAGGTGGTTTATTCAAATATGGTTTTAATTTTCCTCTGTTGTGATTTGACCACAGGGTTCTAAATTCTCGTCAGTGAGGTCATTGTACATCTAGAAAAACAACACCAGAATGACTCCATCATTTACATTCAGCATTGTAAAATGTGTCATTTGTTTCTATTTGTTAAGAGGGGGGAGAAAAGTCTATGCCTACAATGTGGTTACTGTTGCTAATAGCAAAAGGAGCCAGCTCGGAAATTGCTTGTAAAAAATAAACCCATTTCTCAGCCCCCTTCGAGTGTAAGCAGGAAATATTTAAAGCTTCTTAATGATTAACACAGTGTGTGTCCCCTCAGATTTGCGTGCCTTTACTCAAGATGGTTTAGTGACCACAGAATGGAAATGTGAAGCCAAAACTGTATACACAGAAATTATTTAGAAGTGGCTGTGGTGCATGTGATATAGAACAGCAAATGGAAATGCACATGCTAGAAATTTACTAGGAATTCCTTGTTTGCTCTTTATTAGATACTTTCAACAATCATTTTAAGTCTGCTAATCCTATGTGTATTGAGAGTCTCTCATAAACACGTGCATGAACAAATTGATGTAGATAAAAACCTTTAAGAATAAAGCAAAAAACATCCATTTATGCTGTAGGAAGGAATAAGATTTCTGTATGTTTCAGAAAGCTTCCTTCCATTTAATCATACTGTAAAAAAAATCAATTCAGCTTAATTCCTCTACACTCTCATATGTCAAGTTTCCACTGACGTCAAAGGGAGTACCACATAAACGACAAGTACAGGATTAAACACAACACAATGTTTGGCATGGTAGGCTTCCTAAGAGATCTACATAGGGTTCTTACCAGGGAAATTAAGTCAGTCAGCAGCACCACTGAGGGACTGTTATTTTAATTACATGACTCTCTATTTCATCTCATTGTTTCTATGGGTAGGTATGTGGGACTTGCTAAGCACACACAGACATACATCCAGAAATAAAAAGTCCATTGTTCTTAAATACCCATTTTCTTTGATCATTCAGCAGTGAGTACTCGCAGGCTTGAGGTCATGCCAAGAAGCTGCTACAGAGAGCCTGGCATTGACTTGTGCTCCTTCTTTCTGTCTCCTGCCTGCATCAGACTCCTCTAATCTGTGACAGTGGTTTTATGGCAGAATGCAATGGCTCAAAGAAATCCATAAGCTAGCCTTAAGAAGTTGGGTGCTGGAAACAGCACATTACAGATAACATTGTATGCTGGTGAAGCTTCTTAGCAGTGACAAAAAGCAACAGCAAAAGACATAATACACATAAGCACAGTACCTGTTGTAGCTCAAGCATTGCACATAAAACCACACTATATGCTGTAAACCTGCCCCTCTTTGCCACAGTTGTGCTGAAATCAGTGGAATGACGCATACCAGTAAGGCCTACTTGCACATACAGAATGTGTAGGAGCAGTTCCTAAAGCAAATGTTAACAAATCCTGTGGCGACAGAAGCATTATAAATACATTTCAAGCAATACAAATACAGGGAACAGATTAGATAATTGCTGTAGCCATTTGATTACTCATGACTCTGACATTAACATTTTAGGTAGAAAAGATGACGGTGTACTCTTGTCTCCCATTTCTGTCATTACTGTGAGAGTCATACAGTGAGAGTTTTTAGAAACTAATAAAACCAGATACCTTTCTTCATATCTATTTCCTAGTGTTAGATCACACCTGAATATGGTAACAAATAGACGGTTTTGAGTTGATACTTTTGAATCACGTTAATCAATACAAATAGAAGCAGCATCAATGGTTTCAGTACATGCAAAGTGTTCACTCAGTCAGATAACCTCCACCCAGTTTAGGGTACTCATTCCCGGGCAAAGGACAGTGCAAAGCTCATGCATCATTTAGGTGCCATTTGAATCCCGCTTTGAAAGCTGACATGTCACATCACATTTGTTGACTGCACAAGAAGGAAAGCATCCTGTTTGTGTACCTTTAATGAAGTTTCCTGGAATACACTTTCACGCTCATTATTGTGAAGCACCACAAATGTCAGTACAGATGGAGAAATGGCACAGATCCTTCCATAGCAAAGGTTTTTTCTCCTTAGTAGTCAAATGTCAGCTACTAGTAGTATTCTGGCTGCACATCAAACATGCACCAACCTCCAAGACTGTTTCAGCAGAAGTGTATGTAATTGTGTTGTAAATCCACCTTTTAATTTTCATGGTAGATTTTCAGCTTTGTCTGAAAAAATACGTTTACAGTCTTTTTACATCTTTTTTACGTTTCTGCTTTGTACTTAGCAAGATCCAGAAGAATCCTGCATCATTCTGATTCATTTTAGTTATTCTGTGAAATTCAAATGCAATTATGAAAATAAATTTTTTTTTTTTGGCCTTCAGGGAGGTCAGGTTAGAGCCCTTCCTTGTATTACAAAAATGATGCTTTACTACTAATTTCTAATGAGAGAATTATACAAGAATCAACAATGCAAGCTTCATGACATATCAGTACAGTAGAAGAAGCCTGCCTGCCCCTCTCCTGAGTTCTGGCCCTTGCTGATACAAGCTGCTTTGAAATACATACTTTTATACACCTCAAAATATACGATATTTAAGTAATCTGTTATGTAAAAATGAACTGGCTTGACTACATGGATAAACTCAGTTTCCAGACTAAAGTTATTTGTCGTAATTCAATGAAATTACATCCACATGATAAAGCCTGGTGTCATGTAAATTTAAAGTCAGCAAGGGGGAAATATTTTTGTACACGCCTTTTCATTCCAGGCTAATGTACTGGTTCACCACTGTATTCCATGATGTTTTGAACTATCTCACAACCTGACCTTTACTTGTCTGGTCTCTACAGCTCCAGATGCAATTTCCCAGTTTATGTGCTAGTATACCTTCCTCTTTACACATGAACGAGTCAGTGGTCATCACTCGTGACTTCTCACATATGTAACTTTTGGCAAGTCTGCTCCATTACTCTTACAAACTACCATCTTGTGACTAATGCAATTAGCGTTGCACCACATGGAAAACTTGCAGCAACTCACACTGGAAGTCTGTTACCCAGGTGCACATGAGAGTATTGCAAGGCAATGGCAGCAGCAGCTTACCAGCATGACTCAGTACAACACTGCACAAGCAAAGGATTTGAAAGTGGTTTATAAACGATCAAAGCAATAAGCTTCCAGCTGGTCATGACACAAGTCACTTCCTATTCCTCTGAGGACAAAATCTGGGCAACAGATGTCAGCACTGTACGGGAAATACAAGAGATAACCCAAATGGTCATTCTAGAGTTCCTGCCCACTAATGTCAGGAAGTTAGAATTTCTCCTTTAAAAAGTCCCCAGAAGCCAAAAGGTTCTTGCATATGATCATCTTAGTCTTTTTTTTTTTTTTTCCCAGCTTTTTAGAAACAACTTGTGTTCCTAAAATAACAGATAATGGCCATCCAACATGTGAGCAATATTAGACGCTTCCCAGTCCAAATATCATAATGTGGCAACTGCTCAGAGTTTATGGGGTAAGCTGGTCCTGCACAGGTCTATGAGATGTATGTTGTGTGGCTGGTTTAGAGGAAAACCTATTATGTGGAAATAACGAAAATGCTCATGAATTGTGAAAAGCAATAATGGGCATGCAAAGGGACTGTGACTGCCATGTGTAGAGCAGTGACCAAGGAGAGGTTCTACAGTTCTCTGAGCTGCCCGCAGGGTAGGAGATGGAAATCCTTAGCTTTTAGAAATGGCTTGTGCTTGCACAGGGATGGATGGTGGTGGTGGAAAACCAATGACTGCACTGTGCAAAACTGCCAAGTGTCATGTCACAAAGTAATAAATACCCTACTATGTTAGTTTCTCTTGCTAAAATTTCACATCCAAATGAGCAGGAAACTGCAGAGCAAAATGTGTTAAAACCAGCACGCCTTCACCTAGCTTTGTCCAAAAGCCATTTACATTAATCTCTGTTTTTTGCCATTGGTGGGTATAAACAAGAATGATGGATATGAACCCTAGCCTTTGATCCCAAGCTTACAGAGAAGGACTCTAATTCCAATGAAAAACAGCAAATTGGACTGGGCAATCCAAGCAGCTGTGTGAATCTCTCATGGGATTGCATATGGTTTTTAAAGCAGTAATGAAATCTGCCAGAGTTTGCAAACACTTAATAAATCAACAAAATAGGTGCATAATACATACATCTTTCTTATTTCCTGGGAAAATAATTAAGCTTTGTTTTGAGAAAATATTTATTGGTTAGTTTAAATTTCTGTCTAGGAGTAACATACAGTATGATATTGAGAAATCTATTTCATTATTTTTTTCAAGCTTCCCATTCTATTCCCATTCCCAAGCTTCTCCATTCCCAATAAATCCTCTGATAGGCTGACTTATTGGGCAAAGCACCTTCAGACTTCTTATGGTTAAGTCCGCATTGTAACAGAGACTAAACCTCAAGCTTGTGTCTCAGAACTAATCTTTCTGTCTTTACAGTACTACTCAGTCACTCATTCTCCTCTATCTCAGTAAAAAACTAACATTATTATCTGACTTATGACAGCATTGTATTAGATGCTTTACTCAGTGATAAGGAAGCAACTTGGTGACTTCATAAAGAATGCTTTGGAAGTTTTCCTGTTTTTATATTTATGTACTGATTTTTGGTCTTTAAAGGCTACACAACTAACAGGAAGTACACACATCAGCATGGGCTGGCTTTGTTTATGTTTTCTCTCATCCATTTCATCTTACTTTCTCTCATTCTAGAAATGTATGAGATGTGCACACACACAGACATAACTTTTCAGACTGTTGCATGATTCCAGTGTTGGGCTTTTTTAAGCTCTATTTTAGGGAGGGGAGAGCTACACTGCATTCAGCAGTGCTAAACAGGGACCTCACTCATGAAAAATGAAAATAAACTCACCTGCTTAATTTTTAATTCTCTGTGGTTTGGGTTTTTTTCTTTGTTTGTTTGTTTGTTTGTTATTATTTTTTTAAAATATGTCAGTATCCGGCAATGGAAAATCTGGCATTGGAAAATCTGGCAGTGAAATATTGTTGATTTAAAAATAAATTCTATCCACTGAAAAAGGAAAACGCATTATGGGTACTATGTATGGTTAAGGTTTTGTATTTACTCAGCCAAGGTTTAAGCCTAAATTGGTGGTTTTAAATAGCTTAGTACAACATCTGCTATTCATCTCGCAAAGTTCAAATCAGTTCAACCTTTTCACTGGCATGTGGACTCAAAGCAAACTGTAAGACCAGGCTTGTATGTCTAGCTAAACTGTTTTCAGCACAGCCTGTGAGTAAGTAAAGCAAAGGTGCTTTCATGTGATTTTTCGGAGTTTTGACCCATGGGGCTACTGATGGTTTTCTCACCCACTGACACAAAGTATCAGGATGACTGTTTCAGATATGATCTCTCTCAAACAATTTAAACTGGGATAATACTTCATTTCCTACTTGGGTCAGAGCACAACCCCAGAACATCCTCTGCAGACTGCGATCTGAGGTGGTGTGAAAAGGAAAAGCCGTTCAGAGCTGGCTGAACCAGTTTCCAGTCATTTCTCTAACAGCTGTCAGGAAGTTACTGAAAACTTCAGCTCCTGTGAGTGGATAACGTCACTGATTTTACCAAGCATGTTTAAGGCTTTGTGTTGGAATATATTGTCTGCACTGCACTCTATTCCTTTCTGTGGAAATCTATGTGCTCTTCCACCCTAGAGACCAGTGGTGGAGATTTCACATGATCTCTCTTCTACTTGCTTACGACAAAAATCACTGTACAGTTACCCTTCATCCAGGCTATCTAAAAATATTAGTGTCACCCTGAAATACTCACTGCAAATGATTAAAACACACTAGGGAGAGAAGTTAGCTTTGCCAGAGCTTTTCTGTGGGAAAGATGGTTTTAGGTAAAGTGAAGTTGGCTACCTGCTGCTATCAGAAGAAAATGGTAATTATCTCCAGATACAAGCTGTGGGGTGACAACATTTTCAAACAGCATAGGAGAATGCAGGGAAAAAGATTCCTGGCTTTTAATGTTTTTAGCATTTAAAGATGTTTACTTGGGTATGTGACTTAGCACACATTAAAAATAATGAAAAGATTCATGTTGGAAGCTCATCAGAGTTCCAAACACTCTACAAAGTCAGGGAGTGTAAACTGCTTCTACAGGTTCTTTTGTTCATTGTATCTGTACAAACCACACACTTTTATTTCTCAGAAGAAGTAGAAAATAGAAAAAAACTAAGTATTACCACAAAATTTGCCTCCGGTTTACAGCCAGAAGACAATCCTACTTGTAGGTAGAATGCAAGGACTTGGTCTTCTACAAGAATGAATAGAAAATAGAAGTTTTGAGTTTGGATTGATCAAAACTAACCAAAATTGAAAATTATAATGTTATCTGAATACTTTTAAACTATTGTATTTTTATTTTGACATATCTCACAAAATTGAGTTTTCATTCAAAGTTCAGTAATGTAGCTACTATTTCCATGTTTCATAATTTTTAGTGATATTTCTCATATGCAGCTCTGAAAAATTCTATTCACTAAGATGAGAACAGTTGAGATAACATAATTTAAGCATTGCTCAATCTTCTTAAGGATTCTGACTGGATTAGTATTCTCACAGGATTGATACACTACACAAAACTGGCTTGATAATGCAGCTCATTGTAAAAAGCCTTTCAAAATGTACAAATAACTGTACATTGTGTACTAAATTGTCTGCTAGTACAGATCTCAAGTGCAAATAAATGGTTAGCATCTACCACTTATTTTATATCAAAACATTACATACACTGTTTGCCTTTAAATTCTAAGTATCTTTCTATATTGGACTGACAGCAGGTTATAAACTCTTTTGCACCACTTGTTTTGACCTGAATATTCTTCAAAGAATGGAACTCAAACTGAATTCATACCATAGGAATTCATTACATCTCATTGCCAGAGTTCAGAGGAGGAATAGTCCTGATGCTCTGAAAGAAAACATGGATTACCCAGAATTCAATTACTTACACTGAGAACAGCTGTACCTTCATCTTCTTGGTCTTGTTGCTTACAAAAGCTGATTGCCACATTTTATTCCATTATCAAAAACATGACTTTTAGTAGTCGTGACTTTGTCTGTCAGCAGTTCCTTGGGAAACAGGCTTAGCTGACCAGTTAAATTATGCATGTGGCTTTGTCAGAATGTGCAGCTGACATGTTTCTGAATAAGTTTAATTTTGACATGCAAATTATTGGTTACAAAAATGGTTAAAACTCCCCCCTATATAAGTCCACAGCAGGTGAGACACTTAGCACAGTGATGCATTGACCCAGAAAAAAGCCCATGATAGTTCCACGTAAGCCATTATAGCTCTTTCATTGGCAGTGATGTGTTGCAATTGCCAGTGCTGGGGAGAAATCCTGTAGAAAGGGTTGAAGGTGGAAGGGTGGTAATATGAAGATAAAGCTGTGTCCTGCCAGGCTAGAATACAGGGTACTTTAACAAAATAAAAAGACAACAGCAGTGTTGTGTGACTTCACAGATAACTTCATATAAACAATTAGGACTACCGAGCAACTTCCTGCAGTGGGAAAGAATTAAAAATGGCTTGTTTCCCTAGAAGACATCCCATGCTGTGTCTGCTGAATTGTTCCTTTCTGTGGTCAGAAATAAGCATTATGTCAGTCAATTACAGGTGCCATTTGAAATTTCTATACACAGAGGGGAAAATTACAGAACCACTTTCCAGAATGCAAAGTAGCACTGAAGGGCACTGATGTAGCTGCTGCATTGAATAAAAATAGCTAGTGAGGTTGAGTGTGCAAAGCCATATAGGCTATGCTTTATTAAAACGCTCAGGTAAGGCTTGTAATTTAGCACAGGAATGTTTTTAAAATAGGAAGTGGGAGCTTCCAAGCTGATTTGTTGGCACTAATAAGGCCAGAGTCAGCTTCTATTTGAAAAGGAAAGCAGGACTCCTCAGACTGGTTCTCTTGGTCAGACACACCTGCTAACAAACCAGATTGAAGTCCATTTGTCAGTGAATCCAGATCAAGTTCTCTGTGGTAGAGCACCAGTGTTGCTGTATTCATATGCTGTCAATGCTTATTTTAAGAAATAAAAAAATTATTTTCAGGAAAACAATGGAACAACTCCCATAGCATTTATCACTACACAAATGCAGGAAAAGGCAAAAAAAAAAAAAAAAGCAAAATAAAACTAAATCCTAAATCCTAGACTTTCTAACATGGCTTCCATGAGCATATTAAAAGCTCTGATGCAATCAGAAATCCCAATTCTGAAGATTCCTGGAAACTCTCTCTTTTCCAAGAGCAGCTATTAATTTTGATGCATCTCCATGATGAGATGTGAGGTAAAGGTCAGTCAAACCCCTTCAAGCACCTTGATGTTATAAGCAACATCAAAGGAGGACGCATCTTATAGCATATCCTGCTTGTTCCTCTTAGGACATGAGGCATGATGATCTGTAACCTTCAAAACAGGTCTTCAGACTCAATTCAGACTGCAAAATTGTTTGGGTTTTTTTAAATACATCTTTGTAGAGGGATTAATAGGAACTGTTTATGCTAATGCTTTACTTATTGATGGCCTACTGGGAGCAAAGTTTTAAACCTATACTTGCTTTGGAACACCTCTGAACAAACTGCCAAGACCATTTCTCAGAAAGTTCTGGAAAAGAGGGAACCTCTCTTTTTGTATCCATCAATAGAACTGAATTTCAAGCAGAAACTACAGCTGCAGAGGGAAGAGCTCTGAACACCATTTCAAGTTGCACAATACAGGGTATTTATTGCATATAGACCTGCGATCACTTTTACACTCACATGTTAACTCACCCTCTGTGCCTTATGGATGTTCTTTACGAGTGATGTACAATATCAATAGACTGACATTTCCCCACATTAAGGGTTCTGAGGAGAAGGTTCACCTGGATTCGCTGTGTAGTTAAACTATTCCAGACCCAAGAAATTATTATTAAACAAAGACACTCTGGAAAGTAACTATATGGTGTTTCACTAACAAATTACTATTTTGTCAAATTGCATCATTTTCTGAGTTACAATACTATTCCAGTGGCAGCATCAGGCCTACACAAATAGTGAACTGTCTTTATCGTTACTTGTAGAAGAATCTGTAATGGTGCTTTCCAAAGAATTGCAATAGTGCTAAGTTCAGAATCCGTGGATTTTTTTCATGTGTCTACTATAATGTCTATTATATAATGAAAATATGCTGTATAGTGTATGAAGGGCAAAAAAGTGGCATTTTTAAGCCTAAACAGTCTTGCCTAAACAGGGTTTTAAGGTACTTAAAATAATTTTATCAGAATGAACCTAAATCTAAATGAGGTTTAATTCAACATTCTCTGAACTTTCTGCTTGAACATATTTTTATGCGTTATCTGTATAGTTTTTGCCAATAAACTCCTTTATCTGATAACCTACCTGAATTTTCTCTGAAAAGTACTACCCATCTGCTTTCCAGGAGAACAATAACCAGCATTACTCTTAAGTCCCTCCCATTTCTGTGTTTGACTCTACCTTACACAAGAATAAGGTAATGGGTGTGGACAACTCAGAATCAGGTATATGGAATAATTGTAACTTCGTTTTCAATAAAACTAAAGGCATTGAATTTGTTAGCATTTGAAAAGCAGATTTTATTCAATGGCTTGAGGCATTTCATATAAATTTGGTAGGCATTTCACATACGTTCATGTACTCTCACTTTGCAAAATTAGGAAAAGTGATCCTAACTTACCTTGCCAGCCTTAGGTTTGGCCAGAACTGAGACAGAAGTCAGGGAAGGAATTTGTATTATCAGACTCTATCTGTTCTACCTGTTCTACAGCATGCATATCGATATTTCCATGCCAACATCAAACCTATATAAATGCTATGCTGTATTTATCATCATTACATACCAGGAAGAGTTTGTATAATGGCAGCAGTACGTGACTGCAATGACCTGATTAAAAAGGAATTATTTTTCCTTAAGGCAGATAAAAGACAACAGGGTATCCTGTAGGACTAATAAAACATTAAATAAATTTCACTGCATGGGATTTGGCTGCAAAAGAAATGAAATATTTTGTTTGATTACAAGGCATGCAATAAGCACGTGGATGTGGTATTGATCTGGGACATCTTCTATTTGATAATATTTATAGAGGTGATGAGCAGGGTTTTTAGTTTAAGTGTCCTTAATATAAAAGTCGGGATGATGAAGGTAATGCCATAGAACCACAATCTTACATTTATTACCTTTTCTCCTAACTGGATCCTGCTTTAAATTTACAGGATTCAGAACTATAAGCTTTCTCATACTATACTCTGGTATTAGTATTTCACATTTTCTATGGAGTATTGTCCTTGAGTCCAAGTTTCTTCTTCTAATAAATTATGGTTACTCTAGTAAGCTCTTTTTCTCCCACAGATATCTCCATTTCTTCTGAAGTAAGACAGTCTCAGTGTGTGTCTTGGTCTCATTTTTGATTCAACTTTTCTGAATTCCCAATGTTGTTTTATTATTATTCCACAATCTAGAAGGGCTAATTCTGGAGCAGACATTTTCCTCTCCAAATTCTCCGCTAAACTGTTATCTGTCTCCCTTAGGAATGCCTCTCTTTCACACTTCGACTTTCCTTCATCGGCTATTTCATCCAAATCATCCAGCCCTTTTGTCTCTTTCTGTAAACATTCAGCAGTTAATCTTGCTCTGTTCTTCGCTGTGATTTGATGAATTCCTGATAATATCAGTTCATACCTTATTTTTCAAGCATTTTAGCTTGGCTTTTGGGCTTCCTGGCTGTTTCCTAGAGAAATCTGGTAAAACTAAATGTGCATTTCTACCTCATTTCTCCCTTATATTTTCCATAGTGCACATACAGCTTTGGAATCTTCTGGGATGACATCTAGACTCTTCAAATAAAAGGTATCTCTACATTGCAAGCACTTTTTCTGTTAAGTGACATCTACACTCCGTTCCCACAACTAAGATCTCAAATCCTTTATATATCTATGATGATAGCAGCCTGAGTTAGGCTTATCTTATGGGGTAATAATATCTGAATTAGGAAAATACTCTCCTAAGAATATATCTGAGCTAGAAAAATAAAACCTGCCTTTTTTTCCTATAATTTTCTGTAATGAGATTAAATATAACAGAGAGAGGAGAAGCCAGAATAAGGAACTCTTCACATTTCACTATTCACACATACTGTAGTGACAGGATAAAGGGTAACGGGTTAAAACTTAAGCAAGGGAAGTTTAGATTGCATATAAGGAAGAAATTATTTCCTGTTAGGGTGGTGAGGCACTGGAATAGGTTGCCCAGGGAGGCTGTGAATGCTCCATCCCTGGCAGTGTTCAAGGCTAGGTTGGATGAAGCCTTGGGTGAGATGGTTTAGAGTGAGGTGTCCCTGCCCATGGCAGGGGGGTTGGAACTTGATCTTAAGGTCCTTTCCAACCCTAACTATTCTATGATTCTATGATTCTATTTCTGTCTCTTCCAGGCCTTGTACAAACTAGCTATTCATTTCCCCCAGTACTCCTCTTCTTTTTAAAAACTGTATAGCCATACCATGCTGGTAGTTAACCTTCATTTTTCCTCAAATAATTCCAACATTAAAATAAATTCTTGTTTTCTCAAATCAAGGAATACTTGCAACTCAAAACTCATTGACAGTGGAAGTCTACTAGATTTCTAGTAGACAGATGGAAAGAACAGCCCCAGAAGGATGCCATTAGCAGAAGCTCCAGGCATGATTGTGCCATGATCTTGCAACACCAGGTGCAGTTGAGTATCTTGAGGTTCCTCCATCAATGACATTAGCAAATCAACATTCAACAGTGTGAGGCTAAGGACGTCAGTCAAATATTTATCTCTTATACACATCATGAGCCCTTCTACAACTTTTTATTAAGGTACTATCCAGTACATGGAGCACAAAACTGTCTCATCACTATCATTCTCTGGAAAGTCTAATTTACAAGAAAAGGGTGTTTCTGAACAGCAGACTGCAATCATGTGAAGTCAGTGTACATCTAACCAGGAACAATATGCTTAATATGCTTAATAAATTTTGTCCAACATTCTGTTGGCAAGTTTGTTCCTGGAGTTTTCTCCGAATCAATAGACATCTTACAATCTGGGGAGGAGATGGGAGGACTGAAATTAGGGATGCTCTGGGAGTAGAACCACAAGACTGTGAAAGCTCCATAAGCTGTAGTGTTAACGGAGTCAAGCTTCCTGCTTTCACAAAAATTGTCTGTTATTTCTAAACAAAAAGTTTTGACACAAAAGGGACAAGAGTGTAATTTATGGCTATTTTCATGAAGGTTATTTTTTCCCATGTGGAACACTTAATTTTAACTAAGAGGAAAAGACAGGTAACTAAGTACTTTGCCATGCTTCTTTTCCTGTCCATACTTTGCCAATTCCCCCTAAAATACATGATTTCCAACCAGAAAGTGAAAGTGAAAAAAAAAATTCAACACTCAAGCCTGTAGTGCATTATAATATCACTGAATTATAATACCACTGTGCAATTCTACATGAATAAACACTTTGGAGGTGAAGGCTAAAACTGGTGAGAGCAAGTGAGTACAGAAAATCTCATACCATGGCATGCAGGTCTGTTCAGTGTGTCACAGTTTTCAGTCCTACAGTTACCGGGCATCACAGTCTTGCGTTGTGTGGCACATACCCAGGAAGACAGTATGAACAGAAGCAAGACAGCATTGATAAAGTGGTTCCAAAGTCATAAATCAACATATCTGAAATGCTCCTTGTGGCACACTCATGAAATCTGGGTACTACAGTCTGCAGGTTTCATTGCATAGCCTGGGTTTTTTTCCTGGTCCAAGCATCATGGCTTATCAACCTTAAGAGCACTCCAGGCCATAAGAACATTATTGGATATTTCAAAGTTCAAGATTTAAACAGCCCTGGGGTTGCTGGGTAACCAGAAATTGCTGGTATTTAAGGAAGTGATGTATGAGCAGCAAAACAATGAGCTCGTGCTCAAGCACATGCTGAGCTATACAAGGTGTGCTAAGCATTTTATCAGAGAGCAGAGAAGAAAGGCTCTACAGACAGGCAACAAATTATTGCTATTATATAACTGGTATTAGGCAGGCTGCCTGCAAGCTTTTGTTGAATTTCAGTTTCATAAACTTAGGGTTAATTGTTCCACTTTTGAAATTACTAGTGTGTCCTGCTGGGCTTGTATTTTTTCACTGGCTACTCCTGCTATATTTATTTGTTTAGTATCTCTTGTTTTCTTGTATAGTTTTAAGCGTATGAGGAAACAAATATCCATACTTAAGTATAAGAGTTTCATGAAAATTTAAGAAAATATCAGTGCCATGGAATATAAATCAAGAGGTAAGAGAATTCAACAGAAATTGATGCTAGCAGAAAACAAAGTAAACCCAACAAACAACATGCACATACAAAAAGCAAGAAACTTTGTTCCATAAAATGCAAACGCAATGCAAAGAATACAAAGACATGCTCACATTTCCAGCAGCTTCATTTTATAGTCTTTCTACATGACTTGAAAACTGATCAATATACAGATAAAATAGAGTATCAGATGACCATCATCAGTATAAATATACATGTATTGTCACTCAAACTTCACCTTGTGGTGACACCTCTTACATTCCATGTCTCTGGTTCTTCACCTTTAATAAGTATTGAGTAATATAGGCTACCTTGGGCGCACTCTCAAAACCTATCGGTGCACACACCTCATCAAATCAGAAACCCCCAAAATAACATAATTTCTTTTCTTGCAAACAAGAAAAGGTAAAATGGTGATAACAGACTTACTGAGGCAAAAAGTCACAGATTTAGGAGATATAGGGAAGACGTTGTGTAAGGTAAGAAGTCATATATAAGAAATCATGTTACATAAATATAGGCAATAAAAGCAACAGTTATACAAAACAGTTCCAACTCTTAAGTTTTATGTCATGTTAATGTTTGCTCCTCAGGACAGAAGGAAGCCGTGACTTGGCAGCCCTGGCATGGTCTGGCTCAGTCTGGTTTTCCTCCTGCCTGCCCTGAGAGACCTCACAAATGAAGGCAGCATTGAACATCCTCCTTTAGCTGTGCCAAGGTCCCATGAGGACAGCTTCTGTGGTCTCCTGCCACTGCTGTGGGAGTCTGCTGGGGAGCATCTGCAGGGAAACTCTCCCTATAACTTTACTAGGAGCAATCCTCAATTTAGATCAGGCTTAAATCAGTCTATATTATACAAAACAGATGTTGACTCTAAGTGACCCCTGAAGTTATAGAAGATTGGACCTATCTAACGGAAACAGCTTCTCCAGTCTTTGGAGATTCATCTTGATTTCTTTTTCCTTCCTTAGATGAAAGGATTTAGAGAAACGTGTCAGTTAAAACTGTCTCTTGTTCACTCCCTGAAACGTGGCAGAACAGACTGTACCAGGTCACAACTCTGGAAGTTTTCTCATGCTGGACCTATGGCATGAGCATCAGACTCAAATGTCCATGACATTTTCACCCTTTGACTTGTACCAGAGATGACGTGATAGCCTACTGCTGATTTAGGCTTTACATTTCAAACCCTACCATCTACAAACAGTGAGTCTTTCTCCTGCCTCTGACAGGGTTTGTTTCTGCTTTCATAATGGAAATTTAATTACTTGGATACAGTGTGCACAGCACGGGGCATACAGATTAGGAGACAGCATCTGAAGGGCTACAGAGAAATGCACAATAGGGCTGACCCAAGCAGACCACAAAACAAAGGACTTAAGAACTACAGCACATTCAGAAAGCACAAGTTCAGTTGCATTTGCCTGTGTGCTGCCTGCGTTGCTACTGTCGTTCAAACTGTGCTTATCTATGTCGTTTATATTCTGTCTCTACTGCAGCAGGTCTTGTGACTGCATGGGGCTGTACCAGTGACGACACCTCTGCAGGGATGAGAAGTGATTCTCTGAAAGGTGAAGGCAAAGGGCTACATATGTGCAATTAAATCCAACTTGCATAAACAGGGGAGAGGAAAGATTATACCAAATATAAACACATTGCAAAAGCCTGTACACATCCCCTGAAATTCCTTTCTTCCTGAGATCAAATCCCCATTAATCTGCTGCCTGCTTTTCAGCTCACAGCCCAACACCACCTCCCCATGCCCCACATTTCTTGGCCCGTACACTCAGCTGTGCCACAGCAGATGCTCGGTCCAGTGTGACCAGAGCCCCTCTGCCCTCTCCTTTCCAGGCTGCACCCAAGGGACACAGTAGAACTTGTGCTCAGCATAAGTCCAGATTTATACTATGAGCTGCTACAGCAGTGATGGCATGGTGGAGGTCCGCACCAGAAACCCATGACATGTAATGGGAACTGATAAAAGTGTGGGATGCCAAGTGTGCTTGTGCCTAAATCTGCCAATCTCTGCACCAAGGGTAGGAAGGCTCTTCAGAGGGATCTGCATAGGCTGGATCAAGGGGCTGTGGCCAGTGGTATGTGGTTCAACAAGGCAAAGTGCCAGGTCCTACACTTGGGCCACAATAACCCCATGCAATGCTACAGACTAGGGGAAGAGTGGCTGGCAGAAAGGGACCTGGGAATGCTGACTGACGGAGCTGAACATGAGCCAGCCTGTGCCCAGGTGGCCAAGAAGGCCAGTAGCATCCTGGTCTGTAACAGCAATAGTGCGGCCAGGAGGGACAGAGCAGTGATCATCTCCCTGTACTTGGCACTGGTGAGGCTGCACTTCAAATCCTGTGTTCAGTTCAGGGCCCCTCACTGCAAGAGACATTGGGGTGCTGGAGTGTGTCCAGAGAAGGGCACCAAAGCTAGCGAAGGGCCTGGAGCATAAGTTTGATGAGGAACAGCTGAGGAAACAGGGGTCTGGAGACCTTATCTCTCTCTACAACTACATGAAAGGAGGATAGAGAAAGGAAGTGGCTGTCTTTTCCCAAGTAACAAGTGATAGGCCAAGAGGTAACAGGCCTCAAACTGTGCCGTTAGAGGGGAGGTCTAGACTGGGTATTAGGAAACATCATGGTCAGCCATCGGACCAGGCTTCCCAGGGGATTGGAATCACCAAAAACATGAGGCCCTCAGTGACATGGTTTAGTGATGGTCTTGGCAGTGCTGGGGTAATGGTTGGACTTGATAAGCTTAAAGGTCTTTTCCACCCTTCTTGATTCTATGATTCTGATTCACTTCTCCGTATAAATAAAACACACTATTGCAACATGCAAATGCTGCTGTGCACAGACTGTCAGGCGTGCTGCCACAAGCAAGGCAGGCTCCCCTGAGTTCACTGGAACTGCTGACTTGGTGCAACCGGCGCACAACGGTGGTCGTACTCCCTGCCCAACGGCCCCACCACAGCCGGAGGACTGCGAAGCGCAGCGGCAGAGACCCGAGCATCGCCGATCCGATCCGAACCCAGCCGAGTCAAACCGAATGGCACCGAGCGGAGCCGATCAGAGGAGCGGGGTGCAGCCGCCTGCGGGGCGGACGGGACGCTGGCTCGGCCCATCCTGCCTCAGTGAAGCCGGCAAACAGGCGTGGCAGCCGGGTACGGCTTCAGGCGCTGGGAGCGAGAGTTGCGGCGTCAGCGTTGAAACGGGCCGTGGCAGGAATGTCCGTCAGGCTCACCTCTTTCCGTGGGGAGTGAGAGTTGCCTCGTGCCCTGTCACGGGTGACTCTTCCTCGGGCTGAAGATGTAGCAATTCCTGCCTCACTGGTGCCTACACTGGAAACAGGTGGCCTGCATTTCTGAAATACAAAACGTCAGCACAAGTAAACAGTGAACAAGTAAAAACGAATTGTTGAGAATGGCTGTGAATAAAAGCACTTGCTCGCAGCTGTTATGTGGGGGCCACACCGGCATTTCCAGCCGGAGGGAGGTGACGCTGCACTGGGAAAATAGCAGGCTCTGTGAGCAGACACATGTACCTATGTTTAACACCTCTTCAGAATCCATCCTTTGGTTACATCCAAGACTGTGCTGCTCCCGTTTGGAAACCAATCGCAGGTGGGGGAGGAAAGGGGAATTTCATGTATAAACCCTCCCCTTCTACGCCGCCGCAATGTTCTTCTTGGCATTGATGGATGTTTGCAGCCAGTCCTGGGAAAGAGGCTGTCCACCTCCAGCGTGGTGTGCAAGGCTCAGGGCCACACACACAAGTTCTCCACTAAAAACTGAGCCACGGTATGGAATGCAGGGTCCAGTATCCCACAGTAGATCTTATGTTCTGGTGAAGAATTCTTTTCAAAGCCCTGTATGAAAATGTATGCAGGACAGTGTGTTTCAGGTCTTCTATTATGTATGTTTATAAATAAATGCCAATTTATAAGAGTAAATTGCCACGCATCATTTACCAAAATTAAACCAACAAAATATAACTGAAAATGAGGAGCAATTATTTCTAATATTTTTTAGGAGATTTGTTAATCACTGACCAAGAATAATGGCATTTACAGCTCAGATGAAATCTCATGATTTAAAAGTGGCCCAGTGTGGTGTTTCAGAACACAGACTCAAGTTGATGCAGAGACTCAAATCCCCGTTTATTACCACCAAGCCATTTTTATCCCCTTGTTCGGTACTTTCCCAAACTGCACATACATACAACGTTCAATCTCATTGGCCACTGTGAAACTCTCCAGGTAAATAGTCCAACCACAACGTTGCAGACCGTCTCACAACCCCCACATCCTCTGGCCTTCAAGGCCCTAGCTCATCACCCCGGGGCCTGTCAAAGCACCAAGGCCTGAGAGCTCGTTCCCAAACTGTTCTTCATGCAAATCTTACCGCCTTCACTGCCTACAGCCCAGAGGCTCTGGAGACAGTCCTTTTGTGTAGCCTGCAGGAGCTGCCATGAGACATCTGGCATTCATCCATATAACAGTTCATAGGGAGGATTTCTTTTCCTGTTCTAAGGCAAAGACTGTGCTCTTTATCTGGCTATTAAACTCAGAAAAAATAATAAACTTTGGTGTGCTGCATAAAATAATTTTTTATGAAAAAAAAGGGAGCAAAGTTTCTTCACAATGTGACATTTCACACTAAGAGTGTGATATTGGGGGCTGGAAATTCGCTGACCAATGACCAAATATGTTTCTCCACACTGGTTTGTATGCAGAATGATGATGCAAAGATGACTTGTTTGTTTGTTTAACCACCTCTAGTACACCTTTACTTTTATCTACCCTCCTCAGTTTTATCAAATGTAAGCAAGTATTCCACATGTTGAGGACCCATTACAACTGTCTCCTGTGCTGCTTCTCATCTGTTATTCACTATTTCCTGTTAGCTAAATGTTTGGCCCAAGACCAGTTCCAGTCACATCTATCTAAAATTTCATGGTTTCTGGTGGAATAACTATTGGTCTCAGAGACAAGGAAAAAAACCACACTGATGTAACATCAGTTTTGTGAAGGTGCTAGAGACATGAATCTGTGAGAAAACATCCTTGGAATACAAATGCTTTAATGACCCAGTTAGAGCTCACATCTCAGAAATGGAAGGTAGAAATGTCTCACCTCTGTGCCTTCTCTTTCCACACAAAATCAATACATAATTTGAGGAAATAAGAAGAAAACATTGTTCTCACATGCAAAAGGGCTAAGACTGAGTTACATAGTAAGTCCTTCAGTGGTGAGCAGTCAAATTGTTTACTACAGTGTAGAATGTATCTCCATTATTCTTCACTACAGCATTAAAGCAAAACAGTTATTTGATCAGCCCTTTGAGCAGCTGCAAATGAACTGCCATTTTCTTTCATTTTTGTGAGATAGATTAAGATTCCCTACTTATGGAAGCCAGAGGTAGCATTTTGCATCTCTTCCTTAGGACTTTCATGGTATTTTTCTCAAGATTCATTTTCCGTGCAGTCCATGCCTGTGGCACCCTCTTGCAGCTGTATTTATCTATATTAATGGCTACATTTGTCTGCCAGTGCCACGAGTGCCACACACGGAGGTGGAACTGCAGCAGCCTGCCTGCAGGTCAGGTGGATGACGCATTCTGTTGTGAATTACATGAATGACATGAATGACAACTGTCTCTGAAACACTGAAACCAAATATAAGGGGAGGCAGGGCCAGCTCATAATTATTAAATGGTAAACCCCTAGAGTTCCTGAAAGTACCAAAACGCAATGAGCTATCACTCATCATTTTTCTGACACGAATCAAATTAACAGTTTTGAATTGCCTTTGGCTAATGTAATTCTTGAAGTTCTGTATACCTACATGCTCTGTTTAATTTGGGTCATCTTGCTCTTCCTGATCAGAAGGGTCATGTGTGTTTTACAGTTAACCAGATACGTTTTTTTTTTGAGTAAATCAAGTTGAGCTTGAAACATCCTTAGGCAATTCTGGAGAAGAAAATTATTATTATTCTACCTGTTTCAGATTTTCTTTTTAATTACTTCCTGAGTTGTCATTAATCACAAACTACTAATGAGAAAGGCTTTAGTTAATAAAAATCTATCTAAGCATGATGTCTGAAACTTGCCCAAAAATATAGTATCTCCTGAAGTTACTTTGCTCTTCAAGTCCAGTCATGCTTATTCTTTCAAATCCCCCCTGCATGGCTCAGAACTGGAACTGAACTTGGCTGACCCATCTCTCAGGAAAAAGCCCTCATCAGCAGTTTATACAGTCAAGAAACAGGTTTTTCTTAATTACTTCTTTTGGTACTCTTCCTCATGGGTGCATTCAATTACACGTTGTCACCAGAGGAAAAAAAAATAGGGAGAGGGTGACTTCTACTGGGTGAAAGTGGGAAAGTCTCAGCTCTAATGAGTTTATAAATATATATGCAAAACAGAGCTTTTTTTTTTTTTTTTTTTTTTTTTTCAGGGAACAGGAACCACTCTGGAGCATCTGAGGTGCAACAATTCAGCTTTCCACCAGTTTCACTGGAAATGTTTTCTCTGTTGAAAGAGCTAGAAGATAGATGCAGGATTAAAAGTGTGTTCCCTGGGCTGTTTGTTACAGGACTAGGTGTATTCTGCACTTGGCACACAAGTCACAGTAAGAGGACAATACTCCATTTTCTTAGTGTCTAACCATATATAGAGTGCTCTGTTTCATAGATGACAGTGGAAGACACTTCTGTGAACTCCAGCTGATTCAGATTTTCCACAAAACACTCTTTCCCGTTGAAAAGTGCGTGGAAAGACTGTTTTAGAGCACTTTTATTTTTAGTTTACCAGATTGGCTTGGCTTCCCAAGAACTGAAACAAAACTTTAAAACAAGTTAGAATGTTTTAGTTTGATATTTTGAAAAATTATCCCTTTTTAAATTTTGAAATATTTAGTTTATATTTTTTCTTAGAATTGGGTAGATACCAAGATAATTTCAAGAAACATAAGCTGTTATCTCTATCTTCCTGAAACAACCTGAAAAGTGTTTATCAGACAGAAATTGAATTTTGGTTTGGCTTCAGTGACAAAAATTTTGTTTCATCTAACCTTTTTGTTATTGTTTAGGTTTGTACTGGGTTTGGATGACAAGGTTTTAGTAGCTGCAGGGTTACAGGGGAGGCTTTTCTGAGAAGCTGCCAGAAGCTTCCCCTGCATCAGACAGAGCCAATGCCAGCCAGCCCCAAGACAGACCCACTGCTGGCCAAGGCCATGCTCATCAACAATGGTGGTGGAACCTCTGAAATAAAACAGTTAAAAAGGGGTAAAAATTAAACCGTGTGCAACTGCAGCCAGAGAGAGGAGTGAGAATATGTGAGAGAAACAGCTCTGCAGGCAATCAAGGTCAAGTAGGAGAGGGAGAAGGTGCTCCCCTGGAGCACTGGGATAGAGGTTCCCCTGCAGCCCCTGGTGCAGATCAAGGTGAGGCAGGCTGTGCCTCTAAGGCCCATGGAGGTCCATGGTGGAGCAGATCTCCACCTGCAGCCTATGGAAGATGCCACACTGGAGCAGGGGGCTGCCTGAAGGAGGCTCTGACCCCGTGGGCAGCCCACACTGGAGGAGACTCCTGGCAGAGTCTGTGGCCGCATGGAGAGATGAGCCAATGCTGCAGCAGGTTTGCTGGCAGAGCTGTGACCCCGGGGGGGACCCACGCTGAAAAAAGTCTGTTCTTAAAGGACTGCACCCATGGAAGGGATCCACGTTGGAGCAGTTCTTAATGAAGAACTGCACTCTGTGGAAGGAATCCTGTTGGAGAAGTTTGTAGAGGACTATCTCCTGTGGGAGGGACCCCATACTGGAGCAGGGAAAGAGTGTGAGGAGTCCCATAGCAGCCAGAAAAGCCTCCTGCCAGGGGCAGAAAGGATAGATTCAGAAACCACTGATGGAACCATAAAGGCAGGAATAGGTGTAACGTAGTTCATTTTTCTTTGGGATATAAAATTCAGAAGGAATTGGTTATACCACAGAAGAGAGGAGTCTTACCAGCAGTGACTAAAGCATTGTTGGCCCCTTCTAACCATGTGTGATAACCTCAGAGGACTGTAAGTTTAGAGATATACAAGGCCCCTTTCCCATGCAGTATGGTTCGACAGAGACACCCTGGGTAGTTATGGTGCAGTCTTTTCCAAAACCTGAGCAGCATAATCCCTCACTGTCCCTTGCTACCAACACACACTCCCTCAGGAAGAGCCACAGGTGACCAGGACTATGCTGCTCCCAGGACTTAAGCCCCTCTTTCTCCAAAACACCCTGCTGAGCTGTCTGGTTTGATCAGTTTGCAATGAGCCATCCTGGATCGCCTTGCTGTCTTAGTGGACAGTGAAAAAATAATTACAAAGGCACCAGACTAGATCCAGTCTGTATAAGGCCTGGATAGTTTTGTCTTTTTTAGAAAAGTTTGTTTTCTCTAAATCATCTCAGGTGAGATACGGCCTTTTTAAGAAGTGGTATTATTGTCTAAAGCTACTTGGAACAAATCCTTGCTGGTTATTTGGGATTCAGATAATCAAGCCAGCATTAAGATTGCCAACTGGCATGAAAAAAGTGGGACTTTGTCTCTTTATTTAAATAGCAGGTCAAATAGCTAAATATAGTGATTTTTGTGATTTTTCCAGGGTGTCTGCCTACCCTTGTACAAACAGAGCTTCAACAAGTACAAAATTAAAACTGCAAAATTTGGAATGGTATTTTTCTCCTGACATACATTTTCTCCCAAATGCAGGAGCAAGCTTCCTGCCTGGGGTATCTCGGTGCATCACAGAAATATTTCATATACTTAGATCAGTGTTCAAAGTGTTGAGAGATGAACAAGAAGAGTCTGTGACATACCTTGGCTTCATGCTCTTCTCAGCTTTCTTGGGTTTTTTCAATTGCTGATCAATGAAAGCTCAATTTTTCTCTTTCTCATCCTCATTCCTAGTTTACTTTTGCTTACTTCTGCCAGCATGGGCAGCCCTGCTGTGGTGGAAGTACTCATCCCCAGTGGCTAGTGTGAAGATGCTACACAGTGTCCTTTATCATTCCATCTCAGTCTTATGTGAATGATACCTGCTGGCAAGAGCAACAGGCCATGGACACCCTACCCCTCTTCACCTCTGACAAAATGGTGGCTGATCCACATCATGACCCTGGTAGCCCTTGAGTTGCAGCACAGTCAGGGAATCCAGCCAATAAGGATAAATTGGCACCTATAGGGGTAAGAGTCAGAAAGCACTGATGGAACCCTGAAGGCAGGAATAAGTGTTGTTGCCCTTTCAGTTTTAATTGTTGGTCTCTGAAAGTTTCTTTTGTCTCTTTCTCCTCTTCTTTCCTGGTTTCCTTTAATCCACTCTTCACAGATCTGTTTCCCTTTTCTGTTTCTGCTTTATTTGTCTACCTGGGAAGAGCCTGCAGACTTTTTTCTTCAATAGTACTATTAGATAGTAAACTTCAATGAGTTCTTACTTTAATGAAAGCTAGGTCTTTTTACCTTTCTTCCGCTGAAAGGCTCTTCGGTTGCTCAAGGCACATGAGGGAGTCTGCCACGCTTTCTGTGGAGGCAAAGCTACAGGGACCTAAAATGAAAATGTATTGACATGAGCATCCTGGGCTGATCTCTTCTCTAGGCTGGACTGAGTGTTTCCTGATTCAAAACTTGGCTGTGCACTGGATTTTCAACAGTACATACCATAAACATACACTCAGTGTTTACTGACTCCTTCCAGGTCTTAATGAGGAAAAAAATGTTAGTACCAGACAGAAATGGCTATTTAACAGGGACTGTGGCCATCAATTTAGAGTCCAGGTCAAGTGTCTAAAGCTTCCCTCCTGGGAGTCTTGAACAAGTGCATCTGTGCAGATTGAAGTCATCTCACTGCAACTCTGGGATTGTGGACTGTATCTTTTTATTGTAGCATGAAGACAGAACAAGATTGATCTCCGAGTGCTTTTGGTAAGGAGGGTACAATAATCTGTGTTTTTATGGGTGTGTGAAGTGTGTTTTTTGAGATGGCTGCTCAATGTTTCATTTGGTTTGATATGGACTGCCACAAAGCATAAAGCAGAAGTACAGGAGCATGGTTATCTGCGCAGTGGAAACCTCACTTTACTCACAGGTGTGCTGGAGATGTGCTGCAGCAGCAGGGGATTTACCTCCAGAGAAGGACTGAGTCTGTGCAAAAAGATGTGTGTGATTCAGCAGGCCAGTTGCAGTCAAATGAGTTAACTCTCCTTACTACCAAATGGCCACTGTTTGAGACACAGCGTCTGAGGAGTGCTTGGTTACTAGGCTTGCATATCATGCACCTACTGCTGATACACAGGCATGGAAGAATTCACAAACAAAGCTTCATGCTAAGGACAATTAATTTGACTGCCCTTTAGGCTGATGCAGAGCTCTTCAGACAAAGTTTCATTAAAGGTTAATGCTAAGGGGCATAGTGTCTCTCCACAGCTATTGTAGGGATATCAAAATTGTTGACATGTTATTGTTTCGCTTGTTCAGATAATTCTTGTCCACTGAAATTTCCACTACATAAGTGCTCAAAATTTAAATACTCTTCTGGCACAATGGGAATATGAGCTGCCAATTCTTTCAGTTAAAAGACTGAAAGATCATTAGAATGTGGGTTTGTATGACCATATATAAAACTTTTTAGTTCTCATTATGATTAATGTACCTTACAACCAAACTAGGGTCAGCATTTATGCTACCATGTAAACATTTTGGCTGACATTAATGTGGCATGCAAATATATTTGCTTGCTTATAATGAAAAATTGATGACAGTGATATCTCTCAAGTGCAAATATGAGGTCTTTAGGGTAAAGCTTACACAAGCTATCGCACAGCTATGTTTGAATATTAGTATTCACGTAGCCCAGATTTAGGGCTGCCTGGAAGGCATTTCTCCCATTTCTTATTTGTGGTGTTGAGTTATTTGATATTTGGAAACCTGTCTTTGCATGCTGGTGTAATCTCATTAGCTTCTGGCTGCAAAATACAAAGCTGCTTAGAGCTCTTTATTTCTGACTCAGCTATCTACCTTGCATAGCATCAGCTACAGATTTATCTGTGGCTCTGACGAAAGCAGAGTCATTACTGAGTCACTGTTCCCTCAGGGACTAAAATGTCAACATCCTGTCATCTTGCCACCTTAGTATATTAGTTCTAGTATGAATTATTTTAGAATACAAAAGGTAAGTGATGATTCATTAGTCCAGTTTTCTGCAGCATGTTTTTTATCTCAGATGGAATTCAGGTAGTACTCTAATGTTCACTATTATCATTACTAGGTATGAAAGAGGAACTGATCATTCGGCTGAGAAAGTTGGGGCTGTTCAGCCTGGAGAAGAGAAGGCTGCATGGAGACCTCATAGCAGCCTTCCAGTATCTGAAGGGGGCCTATAGGGATGCTGGGGATGGACACTTCATTAGGGACTGTAGTGGTAGGACAAGGGGTAACGGGTTAAAACTTAAACAGGGGAAGTTTAGATTGGATATAAGGGGGAAATTCTTTCCTCTTAGGGTGGTGAGGCACTGGAATAGGTTTTCCAGGGAGGTTGTGAATGCTTCATCCCTGGCAGTGTTCAAGGCTAGGTTGGACGAGGCCTTGGGTAATATGGTTTAGAGTGAGGTGTCCCTGCCCATGGCAGGGGGTTTGGAACTTGATGATCTTAAGGTACTTTCCAACCCTAACTATTCTGTGATTCATCTGGTAGCTGGCCAAAGATGTGTTCAGAAGAACACCTGGCCTGATACAGGGAGGAAAATGACTGCTTTGATGGATATTTAATAAATGTAGGTGGCACTGTCACATTTATTTAGTGTTTCATTATTTCAGAGACAGTTATCTGTCATTCATATACTCACCTACATGTATGGTGGCAACATCTTCAATCATGAGGCATTACACAGCTGTAGTAAGTACTTGGGTACTGTATACACATGACATAAATACATGGTCCTTGCCCTCAAAGGACTTATCATCTAATGCTAGGCCCTGTGTGATTTTTACTAGCAGACTTTCTGGTTAAGATTCCAAGTGCTCATGACTTTGCCCTAGAGATGTCATCCCGGTTGTAGGGCAGGGGCACTGGGGCAGATTGCCAGGGCTGTGCAGCAGGAGCTCTGGGAACAATGTCCTCACGCCAGTGCTATATACTCACCTGACCTGCGGGTGGGCTGTTGCAGTTCCACCTCTGTATGTGGCACTGGCAGATGAGTGCAGTCATGAATACAGATGAATATGGCTGCAAGTGGGTACCACTGGCATGGACTATATTGAAAATGAGCCTTGAGAAAAATACCACTGGAGTCCTAAGGAAGAGATGCAAAATGCTACTTCTGACTTCCAGAAGTAGGGAATTTTAATCTATTATCACAAAAATGAAATAAAATGGCAGCTCATTTACAGCTACTCAAAGGGTTGATCAAATCACTATATTGCTTTAATGCCATAGTGAATAATAATGGATATATATGCTACACTGTAGTTGTAGCCAAGTAAGAGCTTCCATATAATGCAAATACATACAAAGACTGCTGATAGATTTTTTCCAAGCAGATTAAATTATATAAATTATTTTAAACAGCTGTTGATAAATTTAGCCATGCTTAAAAACAACAAATGCAGAATCATTCAGGTTGGAAGGGATTTCTTCAGATCATCTAGTCCAACTGGTCAGTCGGGACCAGCTATAGCAGGCTGCCCAGGCCCATGTCTAGTCATGTTTTAAATGGCTTTAAGGATGGAGACCCCACAACCTTTCTGTGCAACCTGTATCAGGATTACACCACCCTCACAGTAAAAACTGTTTCCTTGTGTACAGATGGAATTTCTCTTATGTTAATGTGTCCCTTGACTCTTGTCCTGTCAGTGGGTACTAGTCGGCGCCTCCTTTACATTGTTTCCAGGCACTTGCGATCCCCAGGCACGGGTCCAGCTCTGTGCCCTGAGGTTTCCAGCATCTAATCTCTGCTCAGGGCCACAGTGTGTGTCAGATCAGTGGGAGAGGGACCCAGTTGGACAACACTGCCGTCACTAGAGGGCAGAACAGTCCACGGGAATTCAGGGGCAAAGACCGGGGGCAGTTATGGGCACTCAGTATCACAAAAGCATTAATGACAGAGCTGGGCTTTCTTCACACACTACACAAGAGATATTGACCCTTTTTCAAGGTCTGGTCTTATTTTTGAAGCGAGGTCCTTCTGGAAGGAGGGGGTGCCCGTTGTGGCTGATGCCATAAAAACTGAGGCAGAAAATGAGCATTTACAGGACAGTAAACCTCTATGGGGGTTTTTCCACTTGCCATCCTCAAATTCTCTTATTGAGAATGAATTCTGGAGCAGTGACCAAGGAAAAGCAATACGGCTTGAGTGGCATTTGAACTTGCTACTGCCCCAGAAAAATAAGCGCTTTATGAGTGTATCTTGCAGTCTTATAGCTGGGTATTTAGGTAGATTTGTGAAAGCAGTGAGTGGACAAGGGACCCCATGAGGTTGCCAGGGTGGCTCTGAGAGTGTCATATAGCGGACCCTATTACAGGCTGGATCAGATTAAGAGTGCAAGGGGTACAGGCTCTGACATTCAGTCAGAGCATTCAGGCATATGTTAGATATGTGAAATACCTTTCTGAATTCTGACTCATGATGATTAGTGCTTTTATGACTTGGGACCACAACACTGGAAACCTTGTGAGCCCTGTGACAAAAGTGCAGTTTTTCTCATCCCTTCCCTGATATACTAGAAGAAAAAGACCAGCTGTAGATACTAGGCCACTGGAAGGGCCATAAAAATACCTCAGTGTTGAGGAATTAATTAAAAAGCAACTTTGATGTCTTGACAAATGGATAAATTTCACTGATTGCATTTTGCTGTTTTATTGTAAATCTTTTGAGTGAGTTTCACAAATTCAAATGTCAGGCATATTAGGTAGGTTTTTTCTTTTGCTTTTTTTTTTTTACATATTTGTAGACGGCATACTACCAACGTTAGGGATTTTTTCCTGATGCCCCAACATGCTGCTGACACCCCAGGCAATCTCAGTATGTCATCTCCTCCCAGAGCACCTTCATCACTGTGCCAGAAACCACTGCCTGCCTGGGGCAAGGAGAAGGCTACCCCACTCTGCCACATGGTCATGGCCACCTTCTCATCCATGCCAGCATCCCTGCACACAGCAGCATCAAGCCTGCCTCTGCAGGAATGGGTCTGGGTAGATGTATGCGAGTGAGAGGAACTGGAGAGGCTGGGAGTGCAGAAAATGGATAATATTTAGACAAATTAATAAGCAGTTGCTACAAGTGAGTCACTAAAGTATGCACGCTGTCACAGAGTGGGATCTGTATTCTCTGCTGAGGAACTATGCTTTTGCACTGACATCCCTTAGATAGCCTTACATTGTCCTGCACTGGTCTGTTTGTCTCCTCAAATCACCACTTGGGAGTTCCAGGTCTTTCTGCAGGAGAAGGGAGCCCAGCCTCCACCTGAGGCTTTGCAGGAGCCTTCTGCACACTGAGAACCCACCAGAAGATCTGGGGGAACACTGGGGCTGTGATGAGCACTGTGGAAAACTAGGATCATCAGGGAAATTGTGCACAGCCCTCAGGCCTGATCCAGAGTTTTCTGAAGTCAGTGGGAGTCACTCCACAGACCTGACTGGTCATGCACCCCTAGGCCAATACAGGTTCCAGTGGGCTACTTGCATAGAAACATCTCCACCTTCATGGGGCTCATGGCAGGACCAACTGCTTTTCTTCTGTTGCTAACTATCTCTTAGTGGCAAGGACTTAGAGAGAAACAAACAGCTTTATAAGTTTGTGACAGTACTTTCTGAATGACAATTCTCTCACTGAGCATGAAGAATTGACTTTACCTACATTGCAGTTTGCCATACAGCAGATGGAGTTTTCTGTTTTGAAACACAAGTTTCTGTTATACAACCAACCCAAACACCATAACCAAGCACCCACGAAATTTACTTATTGGATTGAAGTGTTGGAGAGCTCTGGAAGGCCCACCTATTGCAGAAGCAGATGTGAGTAATTAATAACCAGCCCAAGCTATCTACCCCATCCAAGTTAAACTGCTTGAAGATTAATCACAAGGTGCTGAATCACTTTGTTCTTCCTGACCTCCTGTGAGATTTCTGCCACACGTGGGAGGAGTATCAGGACTCTGATATGCAAAGAGACTACATGGAGGTAGCTCACTGCCACGCTGAAGGGTTTAGTACTGGCACTGGTAAGAATTAGGGGTCAAAGCGGTGCAACAACAGATACATACAGAAAAAAATCTGTTCTTGGACAGATTTAATGGGGAAAAGTCAAAGTAAATCTCTTCTGTGCTCCGGTATGTGAATCACTAATGGTCCTACTAATTGGTCCCAGGCAGCTTCATACATTCCCAAACCTCTCAGTTCATGATTCCAGTCTAATTGCCTTCCAGGTTTCAATCAGGTAAATGTTATCTGAATTCACATGAAGACCTGTTGTGAGCTAATATACAGCTCTTCATCTATGGCTGAATGTCAATGCCCATGAAAAAAACCAAATCACTGCATCCTTCTGTTTTGTATGTAAGTGTAGATCCTTTGAAATCACTCAGACTGAAGTGGAGCTACAGTAGCAAGTATTTAAGCAAGAAAGCACATTGCCATGATTGGGATGCAAAGTGCTGTCTAAAGATAATTCATTATGAGTACATTGCAGTGCTCCCAGCCAATTGGTTTCTGTTAGGTATCTCTAAAGGTAAATTAGTATAATAGAATGTACAGTATTAATATTTGTGTATGTTCTAAAAATATAGTGAGTTGAAATTTACCATAAGCATGGCTTCTTCTGTGGTCCTGGGGACTTTGCATCAGTTCAAGATGACTTCTGTTTGAAGCTTTACAGTCTCCATAAAACTTACAGATTGATAAGATTTATTTTTTATTGTGGATGAGAATCCTGTTGCCAATTACTAGCAAAACCTTGCAGTTAAGACACAGCTGCAATAACAGTGTATTTAATGACCCCCTAAATCCCAGACAGAAGAGCAATGTGCTGAAGACTATTATTTTTTCTATTATTGCTCCTTACTCACCTGCTTTCATTAACATTTGTTGAGCTATCTGTCCCCAGGTGCCAATGCTTTTTCATGCTTAATAATTTTCCATTAAATCTTCCATTAAAGGATTGGTGAGGCTGCAAGGTAAAGCACTCACTACTATGTGGTGTCAAAGGTAAGTTTGCCCATGATTAAAAGCTTTGCATTTGAGAGGCTGGACTACAGTCTACTGAGTAATAACGGAATCACATGCTGGGTTTCTTTCACAGCCTTAATGAGCGCAAGACCAAAACTGTTTATGCTCAGTGACCACAGGCAGTATTCAACAGTCACCTCTTACTCCCTTTGTCCATTATCCAGTGGCACAACTCCCAGACATGTGCAGACCCAGGAAATCTGTGTAAAGATAGGGAAAATCTCTAGCAAGTTGGATGGAGAGTCCTGCTTCATTTATCTGCTAGGGCCCACACTAAGCACAGTATGTCCCTGTCAGTGTTTCAGCCAGAGCAAGCCATCCATCTGTGGTCATGGTGAGGCAGAAATCCTGACAGACCAGTTACACTCACTCCACACTCTCCAGTGGACTGTCTGAGCTAAGTAACACCCTGGAGAAGTGCCCCTTAGGCCTTACACAAACAAGAAAGTGACAGCCCACCTATTTGTGACTGGCCAAGAATTTCATGTCCTCAGCCTCCTAACCTGAGGGCTGCTGGTGTGCCCAGATCCCACAGAGGGGGAAGAGGACAGGGGCTATGTGCTATGCACTGGGGCTGTGTGTGCTTCTCTTCCTTCTCTCCTGCAAGAGCATCCTTTCGCAGGCTGCACAGGAGGAGTTTGGGGGATGCAAGGACAGCATAGGACACACTTTGGAGATCCTACTGCTGTAGTGCTGTGTAACTGTACTTAATATTATCCAAAGCGTGTGATGATGAAGTAACACCATCCTGCCTTTCATAATGGCCAAGGCTTTCTGGCCTCACCACAGGTGGTTGCAAGTTTAAACCATTTCTTTGTAATACACTGTGGAGCTATTTGATTCTGAATTCCAACACTCTGACCCTGGTGATCTAAACTCTTAAGTATTATGGAATCTGGGATCCAGATAATCTGTTGTAGTGCCTTTGGCTGTGATGGAGTTAATTTCTTCATAGCAGCTGGTGTAGTGTTATGCTTTGGATTTGTGACCAAAACAGTGCTGATGACACAGGGATGTGTTAGCTGTGGCTGAGGAGTGCTGTCCAGTTGTCTGTGCAGCACATCGCTTACTAATACACCAATGGGAGCAGCCAGGCAACAGTTTTCAGACTGACAGAGGCAACATCAAGATAAGCCCAGTGGTTTCCTCAGCCTTATAATTATAATTATCTGAGTTTGAAACTCCCTGCCTCCCTCCATCTCTTCCTCCATCTCAGGATATGGGTCCTATAAATTAGAATGGAAGGCAGGTGTAGCTGTTGCTCAACAGTTTGCCATATACCTGATTTTAAATAAATAAATAAAATTATTATAAAAGATACTACAGACTTATCTTAAAAAAAAAGAATTTCAAAGAGAATATCCGCGTGCCTTCCTATGCATGCTTGTGTTAATATATATGAATATTAAATTTTTAATTGCAATCCATGTGATCCACATGAAGCGAGATTATGTGTCCACACCATGTGGTTAATTCTGCTGGCAATAACATGATCTCTCATTGCTATGTTGATAAGTGTCTGAGAAGAAAATTTATGTCTGTGGTTTGTTATGCTGCGCACTACATAGATCACTGTACATGTCAGCACTAGGTAAAAAACAACCAACCGAACTGAATTATAGTTAAACATTTATTTAGTCTCATTCTTTTCCATCTGGTGATCACATAAATGCTTTTCTACATTGATTTAATTTTTTTAATGTATTCAAATTGTATATAATCAGCACCATGCACTTGTTACTCCTGCTGTTATCCCTAGCCCTGTCTTCTGGAGCATTTATGTTTGTATTCTGTCTGCTGGTGAACCTTTGCACTCATGTTTCTGTTCCATCCTTAGTAACACTGAACATATGGAAGTCCCTACACATCTCTTAAGAACATATATCTAGCTTCTCTAGATTATTTTCAGAAAGCTTATAGATTACTTATAGCAAGGGAGATATATCAGTATTCCATCAAAAAAAGTTAACTAAAATTCAGTTTCCTATACAGCAGATAGAGATTTTCCCATCAGTTTCCCATACACCATTTTTAGGTACTGAATATTACAGAAACTGTCTAATCCCGTGTCCTCATTTTTTGCCTAGGATTCCTTTATCTGAACATTTGCCTTCCACAACAGTGTAGATTGGCTTTCTACATGCTTGTAGATTGCCCCCATCAGCATTTTCTAAGAAAAGGACACTAATGAGGAAAGAGGTGAAATGGGCCACATCATAGAGCAGGAATATGTAAGAACATACAAGGTGGAGAGATCTAGAGTTAAATACAGTCTAGTCAGGAGTTGACTGTGTGCAATTCACAACAGTAGAAGCCCAAGTACTGAGGAGCCCTGAGGTATTTATGGGTGTTCCTCCACTGGTTATCTACAGCCTCTGCCCATGGATGAGTATTTCTGGGGTGCTTTACCAGGAAAACAAGAAATGAAAACTGAGCAAAACATTTCCTCAAAGATACACTTTATGAAATGCTTAATATACATTTAACAAAACCTAATAAATATTTATAGATGTTGAGAGGAGGGGGGAAAGGGTTAGTGTGTCAGTGATCCCCAACCTTTCTATGGAACCAGCATTGTGTTTCATTTGTCATTGCTTCCTTTAAAAGAACATGAAGGATTTCCTTTTAGGAAGCATGCAGAGCCCTGGCAAAGTGCATATTCTCTCTTTCCTTAGGTGATTATTGCAGTGATCTCACATGCATTCACTTGAATGATGTGCTTTCAGTCAAGAATGAAAATCTGATCTGAGCTCCCTGCACAGATGTGCTCTGGCACAGCCTGCTTGCAGCAATGCAGAAATGAAAATTTACCCAAGATTGTTTGGTTTTATCAACTCCAGATTCTCTCACTATGAAATTACAGCAAATTGGTGACTCTTCTCTCCCAGTGCAAAGTTTAAGTTTGACAGATACTGACCTTCAGTTGTAGTCTGAAGGGAATACAGAGTCACATTAGAACAGTTCAAAGGAAAAAATAGAAAATGAGGGATGCAAAGAACTGGGATGAAACTTCAAGGTTAGGAGTGCAAGAAAGGCTATCACTCCTTCACAATCCTTCATACCAACCAATCTGTTAAATAGGCTTAAGACTATATAAAATAGGCTTAATGTTGCTTACTGAGACTAATCAAAAAATAACCTTTTATAAACTTACAAAATGATCATAAATTCTAATCTAATTCTGTAACTTGCCAGTATCCCTATTCTCTGTTAGAAGGAGTGCATCTGGCAATCTTCAGTGCAACATCTGTTGGGAGGCACATAGAATTTATATGCAAACACAACGGTAACCTTTTTCAGAATAGTACACCCATTCCTGCGTCCTCCCCACCTTTTTGAATGCAGAAGGCTGAAATATATCAGAACTGATACAGTTCTGGCATAGCTGGTACTGAGAAAGTGAATCCACATTCCCTACTTGGTATGGAAAACCATAATTCAATGCAGTGTACCCCTGAAGAACCTAAAAACAGAACCAGCACTCCTACCACTGTTTGTGTTATTGTTACAAAGAAACCATTTTAGACAAGTGATCACAAGATAGATATGCTTGAAATTCATTGTACATTCAGAGCTCACCACTGGAGAGTGAGGAGAAAACTAGAAACCCTGAAACAGTTACTCTGATTAAAGGCTTTCACGTGGGCTGTGCTCAAGAGACAGGGGTTGTAGTCATGGAGCGATTGGGTGCTAATGTCTATATTTTATTTATGATTCAAACAATTATAATGCACATCTTACCTAGACATATAAGAACATAAAATCCATTAACTAAGAGCTTGTTGTAGCTTGAAACAATTACAATTGCAATTCTAGTGTGTAAGGAAAGATTATTGGCTATCAGATATGCAAATATAAAATTTCTGCTCACATATTTGTTGTTTATACTTAAATACCAATCAAAACTTGGTCAAATATAAATGCCCCAATACAAAATTTAAATAAAAAGAGTTCTGCAGAGCAATTAGAGAGACCTTCATCTCTGGACTGGCACTTATCCGGGCACCTACCATTTCAACAGTGTGCAAATGAATACACATACCCTAGGCTCAGAATTTTGCTCTGTTTCTTGCTAGACCCAAGAAGAAGCCACATAGCAAACCTTTTTTTTCAGCAAACCTAAAAAGTGCAGAGCAAAACCTTTTCCAGATGTAGATTTTGACACTGTCCTTTAAAAGGATGGCTGGGACACTGTGCATGTATGAGTCCTTGCAGCTGTCCAGCCAGAGGGCATTCAGACTTAAAGCTTTTCCCAGACAAGGCCAATATGCTAACAGCTAGGTCCTGGAGATTCTTTGTTCTCCAAGAATTGAAGCTACTGAGTTTTGAAGAAAACGTTGAAGTATTCAGAGATCTAGAGAAAAAAGGAAGCTCAATTCCCTAATCAGGACAGTCAGGAATTTCATGTGGAATTGAGGAGACCCATATGCCAGTTCCCAGAGATGACTGCATTCATTATGCTCCATGACTTCTTATCATAAGCCAGTCCTTGGGCCAAGCCTTGGCATGACTCTACACACCTTCTCCTGGGACCAGTTTCTGTGTTCCAGCTTCGAGATGTAAAGAAGGACCTGCCAAAGGCCATGAAGTACCTTAGTGGCTTTTGCCATGGGGCTCTACTCATAGGCTGAATAGTTTCACAATGCAGGACTAATATCAGTGTTAGTCTGAGGTTTATGTTACACTTCATAAAGACACTTTGGGAAACTCACCCTGGTCTGGCTGGACAGAGCAAGCCACTGGGAGACACCAAAGTACATGAGGTGAAACCCATCTGTATCTCCTCGTAGGTCTGCCAGAATAAACAACGTAATGTATGTTGGTTATGTGGCTTGTACGTAGAGCGGACATACACTTAATCTTCGAGTGAATCACCTTTTTCACACAAAGATCATCGGTGATCCCTAAAAGAACAGCTGCTCAGACACATTCAGCTCTGGCCTCAGAAACCTCCCACACCAATGTCATGACTAAAAAGCTATAAAAGAGCTGGGCCAGGTTGGAGGGTCAAATAGCAGCCTGCAAGTACTTTTAATAGGGGACAGTGTGACTACTGATATTCATTCCTCTTTCTTAATGGCCTTATGAAGAAGCAAATAGTTTGGAACAAAACTTTTATGAGGAAGTAAAAAATAGGTGACCTTCACAAATGAGTCAGTTCCATCACACTTTCATATTGCTGGAGTATGTGACTCAGCTAAGAATTTACCTTGATTTTATTATTTTTTATTATGAAAAAAATGTATATTGTAAAGTGTCAGCTCCTGAAACGCTGATACAGAAAGATCTGCCTATTATCTGAGACTCTTCTAAAGAATCTCATTATTGTTATGTCCTTGCAGGAGAACCAGGCAGGAGAAGGAAAGTGATTTACAAATCTCAAAGAAGAGGAACATACCAATTTCAAACAAGAATCGCTAACTAAAACAAGCTCACTTTTTGTTATATGCCATTGATTAAATGCATTATGTGATGCTTTGTCTTCAGCTCGTATCTACAGAAGTTATCACAATTTGAATTCATGAATTTTAGCAAAACAGTAAGCCCACAGAAATAATGTCTTTACCACATTGTAAGAGATAGAAAGTTTTGCAATCATGAAATTTCACACGGATTGGTTCATATTTTTCTGTGCTTTATAATATCCATTTTGGTTTTTAGGGCCCAACAAATTAAGTAGTTTTGTTTACCAAATAAAAATATTCTTGTGCACATCCATATCTGTCTGTATCTGGTAGTTGGTCCCTCCTGGACTTGTTTGAATCTGTTATCCAAACTGATAAATGAAGAAGTTGTCTCAAAGGTTTTATTTCATGCAGGTTGCATGGAGCGGTCAAGAAGAAGGGAGGAGGCCCATGAATGCCCTGCTGGGGAAGGACTACAACCTTTCTTGGAGTTGAGGGAATCCATCTCCAGTGTGGAGGACACAAAGCTTCAGTGGTTCTGCTGCTCAGCCACTGTTTCAAGGACAAGCCAGAGCAATCATTTCCACTGACAACACCCATAGGTCACAGAGGTTCTGAAATGTGTACGTAGTGGATTTTATACGTTTTTCAGCCAGCCATATGCACTGTGACTATGGGACCATCTCATCTATTTGCTGAAGTAAGAGTGTTAATCCAAGATGCCCTGTGCCTTCATGTGGGACCATTAAATCTCTGTCTCATGGTAGCACATAAAGAATGAAAGGCACAGCCTTCTCTCTTTTCAAAGGAGTGATTTGCTCAGGTCCCCTCAAGTGGTCTTTCTTTGGTCTCATGCCTTTGATATGGCTGTGACAATGCTTACCAATGAGGTACAATCCTGGTTTTCAACAGATTGAATTTGACCCTATCATGGCTCAGGAGTCCCTACCGCTTTCACCAACCAGCAGTGAATTCTGTCTTTGTATCAGTTCTGCACATCTCATCTGTGATCACTTTATGTGTCTGCTATCTGCCCAGTATTTACCAGCTCTTCCCTGAGACCTTCCACGCATGAAGCTCTTCATTGCTTTTCTTCTTGCATGAGCAGCAGCAGCTGCTTCTCCCTCTTCAGCCTAGCCAGACATTCTCTTTAACTCATTCAAAATTAACACCACAATTTGTTGGCTAGAGAATGGAAAATGTAATTAATGGCCATAGTGATCTCAGAAAGTAGCAAAGCTGATCCAAGCTGATGAGTTTCTTTTGTTCTTGGAAAAGGAGGGAAAAGCATTTCCCTCAACTACTTTATTCTAGAAGACAGATATTGCAGGCAGCCAACCAGAGCCAGGCTTGGTAAAAGCAAGACTAACTTTACTAGAAGGATGCTTTTTCTCCTATGAGTCTGAAATTAGTTGTAGTTTCAGTCAAAGTGGTATCCCATGTTAACAGAAACTAGTAACAGAACATGTATTTACATAGCACATATGTGCTTTGTATATATGTTGCTATACATATATACATACATACATATGTATAGACAGACAGCAAGCTATAAGAACACAGAGGCATAGGACTATTCAATGGGAAAAAGGCTTTGAGGCAAGGGAGTGACACATTATCCAAAACAAGCCAGCCTTCAGCACGTTCCACTAGAGACATGATGAGTCCTCTAATGACCGTGACTAAGGATTAGCTGCATGCCCTTCTGGGGGGATAGCTTTCCCCAGCCAACAGACCAGAGAGTTCAGCCCTGGTGAGCTGACACATGGCCGGTGGGCATGACACAATGTCTGTGCCAATCGTTTCTTGTGATCCCACATATTCCCCACAAGATACTTTATAACAAGGAGCAGAAAAATGCATGGCAGCCTGAATCTAGCTGTAAGGACTATGCTTCTGATGAAATCATGGAATAGAAAACTTCTCCCTTCAGCAAAACATCACAAACCCCAGAATTTTGCGAGTGAAGTTAGCAAGACATATTTTGCAACACTGCTTCAGACACTACTGTCTAGCTGCATTTGTTTTAATTTTCAAGTCATTCAATGTGAGGAGAAATTTGAACTGTTGTTTTGGGTTTGGGGCTTTTTTTTTCCAATTAAATCTGAAACTTCAGAATTCAGAAAATTCATTTTCCATGGTCTTGAAAGCCATGCACATACTTTTCAAAATACTGTCTTACTCAATGTGAAAGAAGGGGTCTAAAGATCTACCCATTTCTGTATAGACGACTGTAGTGAAATTTCCAAGGTACAAGTTTGGCTATAGAATAAATGAAATTTATCAAATGTGGTCCTGATCTAAAGAAGATTTGATGAGTCTAAATTTTTCAAAAGATCCATCACCTGAAAGATTTTTACTAAAATCCCCACTAAAATCCATGTCTACTTTTATATGAAATTTTAGATGAGTACCTAGAGCTACCTCCTCTTGCCTGCTCCAGAGACCTCTGTAAAGTGAGGCTGAACTAGTTGATCGTTTCCTGCCCAGCTCCATACAGCTAACCGAGGGATAGCTTCTGTGATTAGTGTGATGCTGGGGCTAGAGAAGGGGCTCCCAACAAGCAACCTGGGAAAATGGACTTCCCACATGTTTACCATGGGTGTATTTTATTCTGACCAAGTTTAGACAGATCTTACCTAAGATTGATGGTAATTCTAATTCCTTTTCATTGTTAATGACAGTTATCATGTATCTGGTGCTATGGCAGCTGTGATTTTATTCCACACATACATTCTTGCTAATGTTGAAGACTGCTAGTGATGTGGACACAGGTTCAGCCATCCCTTTAAAGTGCTTCAAGTCTCAGGAAGGCTCACAGCACCACGGAGCTAGGCCAAGTCAAATTATTTTTGGTGTCTGTAGTGGATAAAAAGTAACTTGGAGAAGAAGCTGTCAAAAAGCTGTGCAGTGTGGCTGCATGTCTCATGTCTGCACTTCTGTTTCAGAAGGACTGCTCCTAATTAGTATCGATCAGTCATATCATCAGGCAGTGGTATGTCAAGTCAAATATAGTAGTAACTCACTGTTTCTAGCCCATCCAGATGAAAATGTGATGTTTTCCCTTTTTACCAGATACTTCTGAACCCAGGTTTCCCTGCTCTCACAGTGCATAGGACTGCACTGCATGGTGGAAATGAGCGCGTAGAAGTGAGATGTGTGGGATGTCATTACTACAATGACCTGAATTCAGTCATACCATACAGAAAGCTGCAAGCTAAAAGCAAGAGGGAACCCCTGTAAAATAACAATGAACACAGCCAGAGAAAAATGAAAATTGCATCAGACATGAAAACATTCTAAATGCGGACTCACAGCACCCCACATTTCCTTCCTTGCTGCCTTCAACACTCTTAATAATCTCCTTATACTTTCAGTTAAAGCTCAAAGTATAGTGCCCCTGAAGTGTCCCCCCATTCGTCATCACTCTACTCTCACACTTTCCAATTTTTTCCAATGCCTGCTGAAGCATTGTTTCCTCAGTTTGTCATCATTACTTCAGACAGTCCCATCAATACTGGAAGGGGCCTCTGTAAAACAACCGCCAAACCACATATTCACACACTTTCTCCTATCTGCAGCTGAGTCAACCCAGTCCTGAGCCTAGTTTAGTCTACCTTTTACTAATTATAAATACAGGCATTATGAAGCTAACTGCATGAAAAGTCAAATGACAGTTCCTTTAAAGAGATTAGTTTGACTTTAAGTTTAAAATTTAATAAACATGGCTCTAGAGGATGAGGCTTACCTCAGCTTCATTTACAGCACCCAGATAGCTCCTTTGCAAAGTGCAACTGGGAAACCACCATATCTCTAAATAAACCCCTTGGATTACATGTTCCAGATTTGCAGTATCATAAATTGCAAGGAAGGTAAAGCCTGCTCTAAGATATGCAACCCAGTTTAATGAAACATGCTATAAAAAAAAACCCCACATACTGGAATTCATGGTAAATTACCTATTTTAGAGAAATAATTTTTGCTTCAGAATTCCTTTTTCTAATCAGGCAACACATATGCAAAGAGATATGTACTGCAGAACTGACTGGAGAAAAGCAAGTAGAAAGGTGTTTTATCATACTGTTTTCTCATATTTTCATACATAAGGAAATTGCCATTTTCACCTGAAGGCAGGAAGCCCTGGGTATTCTCTCAGAACCCTGCAATGTCAGTGATGTTCTGTGACTTGCATTCCCATTCAGAGTAACATCAGTTATCAGACACAGAATACTTCCTGATGCTGTTTTGGATATTTACATAGAGGTTTATGAGAAAAAGGAATCTTTATGGATTAAGCCCTCCTCTGCTGCACAACTGAGCTGCATGTTCTTAGCCCTATGTCTAATACTGTGTTGGGTACTGGTGGTCAAATACAAAGCTTTGAACTCTCCCAGAACAACCCAGCTGGGAAGAAATTACATTTAATAAAGTATTTAAATAAAAATGGATGTTTTCAAACATAGGGACCTGCATAGACTTTATTCGTGTAAATCATCCATCTGAGTAAGTAGAAGCATATAAGACAACCTGCGTCAGTCAGCGATGTGTGCATCCAACATACACAGATGTTAACTCATTTGAATAATTTCTCAATATGGCTACAAATGAGGAGCGCAAACATGAACAACACAATGCAATCCACGTGAAAATTCAATGGAAATACTAACAATGATTAAGTGAAATTTCCCAGCCAAAATACTACCTGTTTGAAGGAAGAAAACAAAGTGAGAACACAGCCCAGAAACTTTCACAGTGGGAAACCTGAAGACAGGGAGCATAAGCCCTGTCTCATCACCAAGCTCAGCAACATCATCCTATCCTAGAACATGCCAGCTAATAGTCCAGCCATTGCCACAGCACAGCTGCTTTGTATTTCCAGAGCTCAGTGCAAATTACCATTCAGACTAATGGTTTTAGATACAGCCTGTACTTATCCACTGTGCAATGGACTTGCAAGAGGAATCGATTCATATGCCATTACAAAAAAGACATTGTTAGAATAGGGTCATCTCACTAAAAGAATAGATATGGATGTCTGAATGATGTAGCATATTTAAGATGCTATTTCCTTGCTTGCACTCACATGAAATATTATCAGTACTCCTGTAGTTCAAACAAACATCTGAAAAAGATACCATCCATCAGTGACTTTCATGAAGATGTATTACAGAGGCACTAACAAGTCTTTCTTTGAAATGTCATTATTTTTACGTTTCTGAAATCGAAAAAAATATACAGAACAAAAATGTAGTATTGTTGAATTTTTTAATGCAGAATCAAGTATAGCCTTACAATCCTGTTTCATTGTTCTTTATGTCAAAACAAGAGACAAGTACACCCTGGCGAACTGCATTTTCATCAGGAGAGTCAAACTATGTTTCCAGACATTTATGCACAAATCTCTTTGATAGCAGGACCAATTATATTTGCAAATAAAGTGAGAATATGCCTCAAAAAAAACCCCAAAACACAAAAAGAACTCTTCCTATCTTAACACCTTTTACACAGGAAACCACTTGCATACATAAAGAAAATATAAATTCAGAATATGAAGACCCAGTACTCAAAATCCATGTCCCTTTGATTGTTACATTAAAATGAAAATTAGTTTTTTAATATGGACAACCAATTGTGATACAAACAGAAACAGCTCTTCTCCCACAGTTTTAACTACATATAACTCTTTGAATACAGTTTTCAGAACAGACCTCTGTTTCACCTGTCCATTATTTAAAAGTTAAAAGCTTAGTTCTTTATCAATGGTTATGAAGCAATTTTCTGTCCTTTCACATTTTATGTGAGTATAAAATACCAAAAGAGTGCTCTCCTTTGCTTACAAGGATGCCTTGTGCATTAACCGGTGCAGAGTAGGATATGGATAATGCTGAAAACAACTACTGAAGAACATGGTTTTATGCTGAAAACAACTCTCTTAAGTTCAACCTATTTAGCATGGAATAAGGCAAGCATCAAGCAACATGTGGGCAATAGGAAATGGTTTTGTAGTTGTTAGTAGCATGTTCTTTCTTCCTTTGTACTATTAATGAAAGTTAATGCTAAAGCAGTAATGAAGACCCAAACAGATTCTCTACTTCCATTTTAATGATAGGATTTGTCTAAGTAAATATTATGCTCTGAAAGTGAAATTCACATTTCATGACTCAGAGTTTCACCCTCCAGACCTACAGATGGAGTTCTGTCTAAATGCAACAGAGGACACAAACCAAAACCATCTCTTAGTTCCAGATGTCCCTTCACTCAGGGACACCCAGCTTGAGCCAGGTCCTACAGGAATGATGCGCTCACCATCCTGAAATACCGAGGCTGCGTTGGGCGCCAGTTATCAACCAAGGGAAGATTAGGTTCATTCTCAGCATTCTTGGATAGGCTGCGGAGCTTCGCCATCTGCAGGAGAGCAGAAATCAGTGTCTGATGCCCTTGGGATCAAATCCACAGCCCAACAATTAAGCCAAGGAGACATCAAAGTTGTGAAGATGTCCTTTGCCCCATCACCACAAGAACTGCACTCATGTTCTTTTCCTAGCAGTGGTATTAGAAAAATTCAAGACAGAAAAAATGGGTCCTATCTGAACAGGACTGTGAAAAATACTGTCATTTATGTACTGTCTACAGAACTGTGTAGAGCCATAGAAACTGCAGGAGGTCCTCAGATAATGCAAATAGAAAAGCCTATGCCCTAATAAACCCTTTCTATTGCCTCAGTATCTGTTAAGAAGCCTCTGGAATAGCAACGCGTTAGCGCTGAATTATAAACTAATTGTTCACTTCCATGCTGGGTCTGCAGCAGAGGATATATTCTACTGTAGTGACACTAAAAGGTCGATTACTGATAACAGGAATGCAAATATGGATAATGACTTGGTTTCAAATGGTTTGTGAACAGGGTCTGAAGCCTGACTCTCCTTGGCCATTTTTTTAACCAAGTATGGGGTGTTTTTGAAGGATACTGTACAAAGAGTCCTGCCCATACTCTTCAAAACTGTGTAATGCTCTTCCTCTGCTGCTTTCTGATTTTGAAAGGATACAGCACATATATTCACTCACAGATACATTATGTTCATTTGTTGTCACTACCATGAACAACATTAGATAACATGGCAGCAGTGATTCAGACACTTGACAATTCTTGTCTAATGGCTTACCATTGAAAGCATGCAAACATTTTCCCATGTGTACACTGAAGATGTAGCCCCATGCATAGTTCACATCAACTTTGCCACTAGCTTCAACAGACTGATGTACCTATCTTTTATGGTACAGAGTTCAAGTTTGACAGAAGCAGAACTTCTGTCTAGGCTGTAAAAGTTGAGTCCACTGTGACTATACTAATTCTAGTTTATGGGCTGAGCCAGTTCAGGCATCTCAACATTGCTGTTCACTACATAGCTCAGAAAAGACAGCTGTCTGCCACATTTCTAACCAGTATAATATGCATCAGATGGATTATTAATCTGAAATTAGATTTCAGATGAAGAATAATTTGTATGGGAAAAGTAAAACATGAAAATAGTTGATCAGTTTTGTTAATACTCATAAAGTGCTATTCAGAAGTTGCTGGTTTTATTATTATTTGTGGAAGATCTGCCCTACTTGGCAAAAGAAAAAGGAAAAGAAAAAGAAAAAGAAAAAGGAAAAGAAAAAGAAAAAGAAAAAGAAAAAGAAAAAAAGAAAAAGAAAAAGAAAAAGAAAAAGAAAAAGAAAAAGAAAAAGAAAAAGAAAAAGAAAAAGAAAAAGAAAAAGAAAAAGAAAAAGAAAAAGAAAAAGAAAAAGAAGGGAGGAGGCATATATTCAGACTATATCTACATAAAGGTGAAAACAAATAGTCTGCAATTGGATAGTTACTCCACAGTTAAATCCCTATCCTTTCATTAAGAGTAATCTGAGCAGCTAGGCTACCCACTCTGCATCTCAAAGAGTTTCCTGGTGAATTGATTTTCCTGCAGAGTACTGATTCATAGTGACTGCACTTACTCTTGTGGCTATTAAACTGTTACCATCTGGCTGCAAAAGCATCCCAGCAATCCACTGTAAATGCACGTGCACGCACTTAAAATAATTAACTATTAATGAGGCTGTCTGGTAGTATGCTTTCAAGAACGCTTTCTAGGATTAGAAGTAATTGGTAACACAATCCTCTTTTATGAACACATTACTTAGACTGCAGGCACTCTGAAGTGAGGAAAGTCTTTCTACTGTATTTGTACACAGTAGCTGGTGTACCTTACAGAAACATGGGTATCGAGCACCTGATACAGCTCATTTGTAATTTTCTTCTTTCCATGATGCCATCTAGAATATGTGGCAAAGAGAATCACCTATTCCATTAAATTTGGATTCTGATAGAAGATGTTTTTGAAAGAAGCATGCTATAAGAGACACACTTGCAAAGTAGGATGTTCAGAATTGGACATGCTCAGCTGCATGAGGTGAGAACACTGGACTCCTCCTTCATTCACTGTGCAAAGCAGTTAGGGTACCCGGCTGTCCCACTGCATTTCATTGCAGATGGTCACTTTTCCACAGCAGCTTTATTTCATAATTTGCCTAGTGACTACCCTCAAACATTGATCATCGTAAGCAATAAAGACTTTACATGAGGATGCTTGACATAAATGGCTGAAAAAAAAACTGCATAATCGAAGTTGTTAGTGCAAACTTAACATAAGCTTTAGATAAAATATGTCAGTGTTATGATTCAAATGGTTGCAGGAGAATACAAGTTAATGGTTTGAGCTTTCCTGCATTGGCTTTTAGTGTAATGCAGTGCTTTGAGCTCTGTGTAAAATACAAGGTATGAGCCACATCCAGCTAGTTTCCTACCAGCAAGAGTTAACACTGTGGGAACACAAGGACTGGGAAACAAAGAGAGAACTAGTAATTTTTTAGTTGATGTTGTAAAAGGTCTCTTGCCCACAGGAGCAAGGACTCTCATGTAGTAATTACTGCTTGCTGTCAATCATGCTCCAGACTGCTATAAACTCTTACCATCTACACTGTGTTATGATTTTACTGATCTTTAAAGCTCTTTGTGGATGTGAACCCATAATGTCTGATGTGGGATAGGAAACAATGAGATGCTCCAAATAAAGAAGGTCACCATTTCTGCTCAATTAATTAATGTAGGAGTCTTACAGACAAATAGGTATATCTAATAGGTTGATAGCACATACAACTGCAGTCTGCAGTCCTTGGAAGATTTTTAGAGGTCCCCTATGGAGTCTCAGTGTAGTTTCTAAAGCATTCAGTTCTGCCCTTTTAATCATACACTTTCTCACAGAATCCAATGAGTATTTTCCTTGCCAAACGAGTAAGATCAGGTTATGTCATGTAACTAAAAAGAAGTGGGTAAAATATTATCTATTTGAAATTTACCTGGTCTGAGCTGACTATAATAGGGTCTCTCAGAATAATCCAGGTGATGCACTCTTCACAAGGTGGAGTAGTGAAAGACCCGTGGTATGTCCAGTAGTCATGAGATTTAGGGAAAAGAATTGAAGGATCAAAGTTTGGAAAAGGAGCTTCTTTCCCCTTAGGAAAAAAAAACCCACACACATAACAAAACCAACAAATAAGACAAAACCAAACAGAAAAGTCTTCAACAGTTCTAGTCAGGATTAGGTAAAGATGCAGCTCTGGTATTTTAAGAAACAGAGTGACTCAGGTACTTCATAGATACGAACTAAGGAAACTAAGCACACATCTACACAAGACATACTGATGCAGTGTAAAGATAAGTGGACTGAATGACTCTCACAGATGGCCTCAGAGGAGCATGACACAACAAATAACTTCATAATGGTACTTCTTGTACCTGAGCTAACTCATGTGAAACAGCATCCAGTACAGATGTGCTTTGGTCATTTCTCTGCAGAAATACTCTTCCTTCTGGCCTCCTTTCTTATGGAAATTCTGTCTATCTACTGAACACTGGGTTAGGACACTATATAATGAAGTGAGACAGGTAGTCCAGATTTAAAATATTTACTCTAATAGCAAACAAGACAGCCTATGAAATGTGACATTCTTATCACATAATGTTATCTGAGACATAGATGTCTAGTCAACAGCATTTACAAAGGTCCATTAGGCAGTATATTTCAGGAAGGAATGGACCAATTTCCAACGGTGCCTTTCTTTTGTCACTGATGACTGAGAGAGTAAGATTCCATGCCTACTTTTTAGGTGTAAAATTTGGCAAGATGACTCACATTTTCATGAAATCATGAGGCACACTAAAGCCAAAGAAGGCTCATATGTAAATGGAAGGAAGGACTTACACTGTTAAGGAAAAGCTACCCATGGTTTTATTCACAAGTATATTATGGCAATATTGCAGAGCAGAATTTGAAACCTAGAAAGTCATGACTCCTGAGTTGTTGTTTTTTTTTTCTGTCCTGAGGGTTTGCAGCAATTTCCCTATAATGAGAAGCCCAATATGGTTACCTTTGTTTTGATAGCATTTATTTCTTCAAGAATTCTCTTCATCTCTGGTTTGGGAGTTTCCCCTACCTGTAGAGAAGAAACAACAGCTAACCAGAGTTCTGTTCAATCAGTTTTCTTCGTTTTCCTGTTTTATATGCATCTAAACATGTATCAACTACAAAATTACAACTCATTAACCACACCTATCACCCCTAACAGCCTAATAAGCTAGGTCTTCTGCCTGTAGCCTTTGTCTATACCCAAACAGATATTATGATCCAAATGAAGAAATTATATCAGTACAGAAACTCAGCATTGTGGGTAATTCACAATACAGCGATTCCTTTTGACATGAAATTTTAGCCTAACAAAGATAATTATCTGTTCAGACTCAAGTACAGAAATTGAATAAGTTTTAGTCTAGTTAAAAAAATAGCTTTCATGGTCGGATCTATGTCTACAATTGCCGATCTCAACATAGACATCCATCTTTCTATCCTTAGTGAATATCCGTTAAACAAGAGACAGCAAAGGCCAATATTTCAGGGTAAGACTGCATGGCCCCAAAGACTTTAAAAAAGAATAAGATACTGGTATTGCCTGTGAGTTAGTTCTGCTGGGAGAAAGTGCATGAAAAGCCTAGAAGCTATATCTGTCCTTGAAATCAGACCATGATTAGCATAGAGACAGCTGACTGCTACTGGTCAGAGAGCCACTACTGACATTGTGTCCCCAAAGCAGGGACAAATACATCTGAATTTACAGCTTCCACCACTCACATAGTGACACAATAGCTGCTGGGACAAGTGTGTGTAGTATTGGATACCCTTTGAAATAACATGACTCAGGCTCTGTAACTCGAAAAGCATGCATTACTGAAAGTCAAGTCCTTCAGTGTGGTTCGATCCCTAGAAAACATTCAGAGGGTTTTGCTTTTTTAAGCCTGTAAGAATAGAAAACTCTATAGTAGCATTACAAATAAGCATTGTATGCCTCTACTTACTTGCAAAAATATGGCCAAAACAGCTATTCCATCAGTTCTCCTCACAGCATCAAGGTAATTACTGTATTTGGGATTCCAGTGTAATAAATGTAGCTAAAAGCAAAGAAATGCATGAAAAAAATGTCCATTATTGAATAGCAAGCCATCAAAGCCTGAATTTAGAGTTCATCATATATGTTAAGAGCATTTGATGCAACAAGGAATGAGGATTAGACCTTCAGAAAAAAAAAAGAAAGAAAAAATGGACAGCAATCCATATATAAGTTACATATTTAAACTTAGGCTACTATTTGCTTTAAAATGAACTATAAACATCTTAATATAGAAATTGCAAAAAAGAACAGAAATCTCATCTTAAAGCTGAAGAACACATAAAAGATACTTAAGTAAGCAGGCAGAACATACAGTTCAAAAGTCATCTACTGATATGCGATTCATTTCCATTTGGCTTTCAAATTACAGCAATTCTAGCAAAGAACCCATATGAATGTAAGATCTGTATACTATTAGAATACAGTTCTCATTCTCCCTTATTATCCTCAAGTGGCAGAAAATCAAAGCAACACATTCTTCCTCCTTTCTGTTGCTACTATCTGCTATACTACTATACTTTCAGAATACTGTTTAGTAAGTTTGCACTGCTTCTCAGTAACTCAGTCTTGCTGTCCTGTGTTTCAAGCCACTTTGGTCTGAGAACATGGAAACTTTTGTTTCACATGTATTCTTCCTTAGTGAGAATTACTTCAATCTGACTCACACTTAAGACTCGGTGGAAGTAAGAACAGACAGAAAGCTAGAAATAAATAGAGAACTCTTTGAAAAGCAGACAAATAACAAATTTTGTCCCACCTGAACACTAATGACAAATGTTATTTTACACCCTGTTTTAAAGGAAAAAAAGTGGTGAGTCTTACCTCTCCTGCATATCTCACTCCATTCACAACATGCTCAGAGCCATGGTCATCAGACGAACCCCAATGAAAGTGAAGTTGACGCAGCCTGTAGACTCCTGGAAGTGGCCCACCTCTCAGCACTGCAATTGATAATCTGCAACAGCATTAGACTCAAGTATCTTCCAATTATTTTAAAAGAAATATATATATATATTAAAAAGATTTATTACAGGTGCTATATGTTCTGAGAGTACTAAGTAACTCTGCACTGATTTTAGCAGCACTCTAGGAAACCATCTTCAGCTATATGCACTTACAGGCAGATGAAAATTATTTGTGTCTAGGCTTCCATTATAGTTAATAGAGATCATTGTTTTAATGCAGTTGCATAAATGTGACTCTAGTACCTTCTGGGATACTGTGAATACACCTGGACCTCTGGAAGATGTGGCTGAAAATTTGCAGAACTGTACTTTTCTAAAGCAGTATCTGGAGGCAAGGTGAGTACACTGGGTCATCAAAAATAGCATGAGATACCTATGTTTGGGAAGCAAGCCCCTAATCAGAACAGTCAACCCTCTACAGTCAATTCTGCTTGCCTTAAGGTAGATACTCAACAGATGGTGACCTGAATTGCTCTCTGGACTCCATTGATTAAGTGTGGCTGCATCTCTGTTGACTAGAATGTTTAGAGACATAACCCACCTACTTTTAAAAGCCCACATAAACCACCTAAATTTAGATATTTTAATCTTCCCCTGAAATCCATGTAGTATCTACCTATATCAGAGCAAACAAAAATAGCCATGATTAAGATCAGCAACTGAAGTACTAGATGATAAACAAACTCTCACAAAACACTACAAGTTTTGTCCCTTACTGCAGGCTATGATTTATTTGTTTTAAAAGCAACATTACTGGTGCTGCTTCTGCTATAATAGCTGCACCCTTCAGCAGTCGGAAAGGAAAATAAAACCAGCAAATGTTCCAGAAAAGCAACCTCTGAGAATGCAAGTTATTTCCCTAAAGAAAAGTTCAGCCTGTGATGAACAATACTCTGTATTCTAAATAATTCCTGCCTGACCAATTTGGTGGCCTTTTATGATGGGGCTACAGAACTGAGGGACAGGGGTAGAGCAGTTGATGTCATCTACCTGGACTTGTGTAAAGCATTCGACACTGTCCCACATGACATCCTTGTCTCTAAATTGGAGAGACACCAATTTGATGAATAGACCACTCAGTGGATAAAGAACTGGCTGGACGGCCGCACACAAAGAGTTGTGGTCAATGGCTCAATGTCCAGCTGGAGACCAGTAACGAGTGGTGTCCCTCAGGGATCGATGTTGGGACCGGTCTTGTTTAACATCTTTGTCAGTGACATGGACAGTGGGATTGAGTGCGCCCTCAGCAAGTTTACTGATGACACCAAGCTGTGTGGTTCGGTCGATACGCTGGAGGGAAGGAATGCCATCCAGAGGGACCCTGACACACTTGTGAGGTGGGCTGATGCCAACCTCATGAAGTTTAACCATGCCAAGTGCAAGGTCCTACACCTGGGTTGGAGCAATCCTAGACACAGCTACAGGTTGGGCAGAGAAGAGATTCAGAGCAGCCCTGCAGAGAAGGACTTGGGGGTGCTGGTCGATGAGAAAATGAACATGAGCCGGCAGTGTGTGCTCACAGCCCAGAAAGCCAACCGTATCCTGGGCTGCATCAAAAGGAGAGTGACCAGCAGGTCGAAGGAGGTGATCCTGCCCCTTTACTCGGCTCTTGTGAGATCTCACTTGGAGTATTGTGTGAAGTTCTGGTGTCCTCAACATAAAAAGGACATGGAACTGTTGGAACAAGTCCAGAGGAGGGCCACGAGAATGATCAGGGGACTGGAGCACCTCCCATATGAAGATCGGCTGAGAAAGTTGGGGCTGTTCAGACTGGAGAAGAGAAGGCTGCGTGGAGACCTCATAGCAGCCTTCCAGTATCTGAAGTGGGCCTATAGGGATGCTGGGGATGGACTCTTCATTAGGGACTGTAGTGATAGGACAAGGGGTAATGGGTTAAAACTTAAACAGGGGAAGTTTAGATTGGATATAAGGAGGAAATTCTTTCCTCTTAGGGTGGTGAGGCACAGGATTGGGTTGCCCAGGGAGGTTGTGAATGCTCCATCCCTGGCAGTGTTCAAGGCCAGTTTGGACAAGGCCTTGGATGATATGGTTTAGTGTGAGGTGACCCTGCCCATGGCAGGGGGATTGGAATTTGATGATCTTAAGGTCCTTTCCAACCCTAACTATTCTATGATTCTAAACTTTTACATTTTTTACACATTTTTACATTATGTCCTAAATGAAGGTGATGTATTTGAAAGGGTCTCACAATAAAAGGGAATAACTTTTGCACATTCACCAAATGCTAATTAATATTCAATCCTCACTCACTTTATATGGAGACAGAAGTTATAGCATCCCTATAAGCCATTCCGCAGTTCTCAAGAACAGGTCTTTTATATGTTAGAGAAAAATATCCTTAAATCTAAAAAGGAATGAAATCCACTATCATCTCCAGAAATAACGTACCAAGAGTATTCTTTACTGAACATTAAGAGCAAGCTGCTATTCTCAACAACTTCCCTTTACTTGTTCCCACAGACGTTCAGTACCGTGGCCAATGCAGACACAGTAACAGTAGCAGCTGACAAGGCCATCAATTCTCCATTAAAATAGATCTGTAAGACCAAATAATCCAGTTTAAGGTAAAAATGTGTCATTATTTCCACTGACGGGCCAGCATCAGACACTTTTCGATTGGGCATTACATGAAGCTCTGCATCACTGTGTGCCAACACATTCCTGTTTCATGCAATTATAAATAGACAGCAGCTTTTACTTAGCACACAGAATGAAGCAAATACTAAGATACCTATAAACCACCATCTCCTCAGGGGCAAAAAGGCATTTTCTTTCTTTTAATTGCAAGGGAGTAGTGTAAATCGTAGAAAAAATGTTTATGATTACAATGTAATTAAATTTTGCTATATTTTAAAGACGGTAAACAGAACAGTTGCAAGAATGACTTTCTCCAATATCTAAAACATAAAAAATCCCAAAGTATGCCTGCATATCTCAAAGATAGTAAAAGAAATCTTTATTTAAAAAAAAACATGTGGCTTGGAACCTGAATTCTGAAGGTATCTTTATCCTCTTGGATTTTTGCATTCAGAAAATACTAACATGAATACACATCCATATAACAGTTAGAAAAAAAATATGAAGTAAAAGTTTACAAAAGAAACTACAGTATCTTTGTTTTTCAGTGGTGTTAAAATATAGCTTTTTATATGTTTACATATTTATATGTATCAGGGAATTAGTCTAACAATTATTTCATAGGAAATACTCACATAACTGAGACTCCCACTTTTAAAGCTGTGATAACTCCTAGCACAAGACATGTAGTAAAAGATGCTTTTCTAGCAGGCCTCATGACTTAAACTCTGAGCTTCTGCCTATGACACTCGATGAAATAAAAAGAGCGAGCTTTTAAAAAAGGAGAACTGGCTTTTTGGGTTTTTTCCACCCACAATGGAGTCACTCCACTCATTCCATGTATTAGCCAGTTCTGTCTCATGCTGCTCCGTTTATGATGTATTGAGGCAGATGTTTGTTCAAGAGAGGGCAGGTGTTGCACAGAAGAATGCAATTAATGCAAGAAAAACCCCTCTGTATTTCACTTTGTGTTTACACAGCAAAATGAATGTGTGATGTAGTTTGAGTGGAGACGGCCACTCCATTCCACCTTAGTTAGCAGGGTGTCCTTAACAACAGAAAAGTGACAATAAGCTTTAGAAATACGTGCATCTACTTGCTGAGCACCTTAGGTAGGGGTCTGGTTGTTAATTTGCACTAATGTCAGTTGTCTCTATCCTCATTAAGGTAAAATTGAGAAAGTAATGGCTACACAAATGCCTTGCCTGTTTGCTGTGAAAGCATACTGTCAAAGTCAGGTGGAAAAACATAATGTGAAACAGAAGCTCACTCCTCTAATGGAGATAACAGGGCTTTATTGAGGGACAAAGTCAATAAAGCAAAAGCAACAGCGCTGGGCGCGTGACCATAGCCAGAAGTGCACTGATTAGCATTTGTTACAGGTTTATATACTTTCACTATTGCATTAGTCACATACATATTCGTAATTCCTGCGTATAGGCGGGGAATATTATAACTAGCTCCAGGAACTTATTATCATAAGTCTGCTCCTCTTGGCGTCTGTGCACTGCTCTCCGGTGACTGTGGGCAGGGGTCTTGAGGATGAAGTAAGCAGTCTTCCTCACAGTGTACTTTTCACCTTTGGCACAGTTGGATGCCCCAGTAATCACAAAACTAGCTGAAACCAGCTATACCCATAATTTTTCTGATGGCTGGCAAAGATTTAGAACAGTGAGACCTTCCTGCAAAATTTATTGCAGGATGGGCAGGCAAGGAGTATCCAAAGCTAGCAGATGTTTGGGAGGCACTGTCTCTAAACTAATTGATAAGTAGAAGGATGGTGTGAAATAATTTACTCATGTTTAGTGGGGTCACTAAATTCCACAGACTTACAACATAAACGTTGTTCTTTATCTCCAACCTAAGTTAAGCTAAAAGTACTTTATGTTTTCCAGGCACTAGCTTTCTTTATATCCAGTCGTCGTCCCCCCCCCCCCTTCCCCCCCCTTCTTTTACCTTTACAAATTTGTTTGCTATGCGACTCCATTTTGCTCAAGAGTTCTGGCCATTTTCAATTTGTCTAATCTTGTATCTTTAGCAAGCTTTGCGAACTCATAGTTATATCCACATAGTAACACCTATGATTTGCAAAAGCCAATACATTTATGTTTTATCCCAATAAGGAGCACCAGACTCATGAGGTGAGTTGTACTTATAAACACATGAGAAGAAATAACTGTTCATACAAGATTTATAATCCTCACATCCTGCCAAATCCATAAAGTGAACTGGTAAACCATAGCAAAATTAAATTAGTAAGGTATTACTGCATGACAGTTGAAAAAGACACATTACCTTTGTTAGACTGCTTTATAACAGAATCTAACAGTGCACTCTAAAACTCACAGGTTTTTAATGTCAGGGCCACATTTCAGATGTTATAAAAATCCTGTGCTCAAAAGAGGATCTCTGTACTGGCTAACTGCAGAGATAAAATCTGCTTCCTAAAAGCTTTTGGAACGGAGATTTCAGTTCTCACTGAAATTTTCTTTAGCAAGCACTGAACAGATATGCAGAATTACTTTTGTTTGTATTTGAACTTATAGGGACAGACTGGGAAAGAGAAGTGTCTGTCAGAAGTCTGTCAGCATGCAATCCACCCTCACATGCACTGTAACACACCTTGTCCAGCTCTGTGCCTCTTGATCACAGCCTATTAATCACTCAGCTCCCAACTCATAGAATCATAGAACAGTTTGAGTTGGACCTTCAAAGGTCATCTAGTCCAAACCCCCTGCAATGAACAGGGACATCATGAACTAGATCAGGTTGCCCAGAACCACATCCAGCCTGGCCCCTGCATGTCTCCCCAGGGATGGTGCATCCACCAGCTCCCTGGGAAAGATGTGCCAGTGTTTTACCACCCTCACTGCAAAAAAACTTTTCCTTATGTCCAGCCTCAATCTCCCTTCTTAATTTAAAACCATTACCCCTCATCCTTTCGCAGGAGGCCTTGCCTAAAAAGACTTCCCCCATCTTTCCTGCAAGCTCCCTTTAGGTATTGGAAGGGTGCTCTAAGGTCTCCAGAGTCTTCTCTAGGCTGAAAAAGCCCAGCTCTCTCAGCCTTTCCTCATTGGAGAAGTGTTCCATCCACCTTGTTTGTGATCTGGGGCAGGGCTGAAATCCCCATCTCCAGAGGCAAAAAACTGACAGTGCACTGTGTAACTGCATAGCTTGAACCCTTGACTGTTCAAGCATTTTTATCTCTAACAATGGAAATTCAAGGTTAACAGAAACTGACCTCCTAAATTCTCTGTACCCAAGGTTTTCAGTGCTCATAGTAACTCTCAGTACCTTCACGAGACACTACATATAATAGATGTTTCAAACACTGAAGAATTTAACTTTGCTGCCTTTTGTGGTATGCAGCATAGCCGCTGTACCGCAGGTACACAAGCACTGGGATTTAGCTGTGCTATTCTTGTAATCGATACTGGCTTTTCCCATTGTAAATTCAGAACACAAAATGTTAAGCAGCATTTTGCAGGAATCAACCAAAAGCTGTATATTTATAGACAGACTTCTCCTAGTTTTAATTAAATTTTATGGGGCTTGTCCTCATTGTTTTAGAACCAACCAACAAGTAGATGCTTATTCACCAGAAACTGATAACCAAAATCTCACCTGCAAAGATAAATGAGATTTCCCACAAAGTGGTACTCTATGAAATGCTTTCCACAAGCATGAGTCATACTAAAAGATATGGATAAGGAACAGTAACTGTCACTTTAAATTATTTTATTCATCATCCACTTCCAAACACACACATTCCTTTGATAAGAAAATTAAAGATTCTGCAGGCACCATCAAAGTAGCCTTGTAAGAAAGTGTGCCTGCACTGAGGTACTCCAAGCCCTGAATGTCATCCATCAGAAAGTCACTAAAAGTAGTAATCTGGCCAATGAACCTCCATAGAAAGTGCCAAGGAGACAACAAAAACAACAAAGTGAGAAGATAAAGGAGGCATCCATTTGACATAGCCTTAGTGCATCTCTCCTCAGTTGCTCTGTCTGGATTCCAGTACAAGATTACATATCTTTACTGTTTATTAAATGATTGAACATCTTGATCTAGCCATCTAACCAAGATACTACAAAGAAAGCCAACAAATCATTAATTGTAAGAAAGTTGCAAGCTATGTATCGCACACGGCATCATGACAATGGTTCGACCAGATAGGTGCTCTCAGGACACTTCTCTGGCATGAATATTGTTTGAATTTTAAAAGCAAATGGACTGTGCTAGTAGAACTAAGATTGCAACCCTAATTCAAAACAAAACCAGAGTCACTGCTGGATCTAAAAGAGTATCTGTGTTACCATTCAGGCTGAAAAACATAGCAGTGGTAGGCTGACAAAGTAACCAAGTTCTAGTAAGGGTTTTATTCAGCACAGCCACCTTGGTAGTTTTGAATACAGCTCCCAGTTCTTTCTTGGATTTTGAGACTCCAGCCTCCACCTGAAATGACCTTACAGTGCTTACAGTTCTTCTTCCCCATTGGTACGGTCAAACAGGGAACTGAGTCTGCAACAATGCATTAATTTGTATGGACAGGCAGCTAAGGCAGGACACAGCACCTAAAGCAAGTATCTGTCATCAAAGCCTTCAACTGTATAATAGAGTCTTAAAGTCAACCAGACTTTATAAACAGCTGTAGAAAAATTCCTCACTTACACTAGACCAACTCCAAAGATAAGAATAATAAGGCCTTTTTCAACATAATGTGAATCACATTGAATGGCAGTTTTCCCTGAAAGCTTCTCTCTAATAATTTGAGTTTAAGAAACTGTCCCAATGCAAATATTCAAAGTATTCCTCGCAGAGAAGACACAATGGAAGTAAAACTTGGAGACATCCAAAGCAATCTGATTTATCACTCATGTTTGCAATTTATTCAGCAACCTGTTTCATCTACCACCAATGAAAATCTACACAGAACTACATATATGAATATGACCACTCTATAGATAGAGAGAGAGAGCTACAGAGGGAGAGAGATACAGAGAGAGAGAGAGGTACAGAGATACAGAGACACAGACAGAGATACAGACAGACAAAATGTTTTTGTTCCAGAGGAATAAAAGCTCAATTCCTACAAGATTGCTATTACGTATGTATGTATTATGCAGATGGTTATTTCTTTACACACAAAAAAAATCACTGTACATATCGTAAAATACGTAAAACATGCTCAAGTCAGTAGGAGTATGCACAGTGGAATTAGTCCTGTGATTAGCATTATATTAGAGAAGGAACACCACCCACAGACTCTGCAGGCAATGGTATAACAAAGGAAACATAACAGTAAACCCTGAATGTTTCTTGCCTTCAAAGAACTGAGAACTACACCTTTTTTTCCAGTGAGTCATTTTTTATTTCTGAGATCAGAATACAACAGTTACTGAGAAGTTAATCTGGAAAACAAAATAAACAAGAACATTCCAAAACTTTCTGCTCTTTGTGGCCAGTATTAGATCCATCCTGCAGATTGTAGAGCTTGCATACTCCCTCCTAGGCAAAATCTGAGTAATTCTGAACAAGAATTACTTTGACATTTATGCAAAAGATGAAACCACTGATATATCTGATGCTGTTCCAAACAAATACAAGGGATGGCAGATGGGTTGGAACTAGATGATCTTAAGGTCCTTTCCAACCCTAACTATTCTATGACTCTATGGTAAAAAAAGGCAAGTAGTGGTCACGGACATTATCCATGTAGCCATAGCTACACCTCCTTGCTGATGCATCATGCCATCTGACATTACTATTTTTATTCAAACAACATTAAAGATTCCCACTTTGCTAAAAAATTAATCAAAGTCTTCACCACACAGTCATTTTTGTGTTTTGATAGTGTATTAACTAGTTCAGCTTACATACATGTTGATCCCCTATCTTCACGAAACCCACCTCAGTAATTAAAAATCCATTAAATTAAATCATGCATATATATATTTAAGACCAAACTATGAGTAAAATTCCTAGTAATTACAGCATCAATACTAGTTATATTGTAATAGAAATTGAAACTTTTAATGCAGTTAAGAAATAAATCTGCACACTATGTAAGACAAGCTTTGAATATTTTCCTGAAATTGACATTTTTTTTCCTTTTCTTTACCATCCCAGGTACAAGAAATAACAACACAACTCTGTTGACCTTGATACAAGAATTAAAGAGTGAGGTATGCATTTGATTTTTCTTTTTATCACAGCAGTAATGCAATTTCATGCTTTTTTCAGTAGTGCTTTTTCCTTTGAAATATAGCCAACAGTATTAACATGAAACGTAGGTGATTCTGCCAACATAAACTAAGTATTTCTAGCACCTGTTAAACAGAAGAATCTCTTTAAAATATATACCCTAGTAGCCCTTAAAAGATATGCATTATATATGCAGCACATTGTTGTCATAATTACAAGTGGATGTAAGATTTTGGACATTAAATCTGAGACACTGGATATTTTCATCTCAATAAAATTTATTAAGACAAAATCTCATGAATGCCGAAGAGAGTTTTAGCTGATTAAATACCATGACTTTGTGGCAACATACGGTTCATTAATTCATTTATCAGAAATTACATAGGTACAGTTTACAAATACTGTAATTTCAGCCAGATACACGGTTAAAGGTGTTTTGCTGGGCATCTCATATAGCTTAAATGGAATTTGGTCCTTAGATAGTGCCTGGACTCCTTGCTCCTGGAAAACAAGACAACTGCAATGACTATAGGAAGTTCAGAAATCTACCTTACACCTTAATTCACCCTTCACCAAGCTTCCTTGCAGCTCTCTCCATTCCCTGGGATTTTACCTGTATCCTTTAAAATTGGTCCTAGGCTTTTCCCACCAGTTTTGCAGAGCACTGGCATCACAGAAGCCTGCACTTCACACATGAGCAATACACAGAAACCTTCTGACAGCCATGAGCATTCAGAGCACACTCTGCTCTCCAACCAGCTTCAGAAATAGTCACTAATATATAATGAAAGCTTGAGATGAAAACAAAACTAACCTGATCTATCGAATGAATCATCAAATACAACTCTGCAGGTTTTCCCATTGTTGAGGATGGTCTTCGCTGCACCAGGATCGTAACTAGCAAACCATGGTAGCAGGGAGGGATCATAATGCACTTCTTTGTTATTGATTTCAATAGGTGACTGATGGCGTCCTTTGGCAATCGGGTAATTTTTGTGCCACTGATCTGGTCCTAGAAAGAAGGCCAGAGAAACATCAAGACAACCTTTTCCAGCTAGGTATGAATTACACTTAATGTTACAATTAAATGCAAGCTTGGCTTTACCTAGCTACAGAACATCAATTAAATGTACTAATAAATAGGTTACTAATAGTCTGGTTGTTAGTCATGCCATGTGAAGAGTTTCACTGTATAATTAGTGTAGCAATTAGGTTATTCTAGTTGAAATACTGGATACTGCAAGTCATTCAACTGAACCTAAACTTTCATAGCAACCGTAATACTTTACTTGTCAGGAGACTGACAATACACCAAGGAAGGAAACTAGAGGAGTACACTCTAAGTCTACCAGTGGCTAGACGTATGATGGGGTATACCCAAATGATTGCCCAGAGAAGCTGTGGATGCTCTATCCATGGAAGTGTTCAAGGCAAGGTTGGATGTGGCTTTGAGCAACATGGTTTTGTGGAACGTGCCTCTGCCCACAGCAGGGGCACTGGAACTTTATGATCTTTTTATTCCTTTCAACCTAAACCATTTCATGTTTCTATGATGGTGTATGATTCCAATGTGGCACCATGCAACCATCTGGAGAAAGAAAAGGCCATTGATACCTAAAGAAACCAGAAATGTGCAACATGGATTTAATTATCGTCACAGTTCTAGCAAGCACTTAAATGTGGAAGAAGCCTGACTGAGGCCAGGTTTACAGCCTCTGCAGGCAGGAAGGATGGTGGCTGCGCTGTGGGAAAGCAGTACTACTCCTGGAGCAAGGCTAACCTAGAGCTGGATTTCAAAGCTCTGTCAAATGTTAAATTACATAAATAGTAGGAAAACTGACTTTATTTAACTTAGAGACCTCTCTGCACGGCCTCTCCTTCCACCTGCTTCTTCTCTTCCACACCTGCGAGTGACGACCCAGGCCCGCCTGGTGCCCACGGTCCCCCCATTCGTGAATGGCTGTGCTCGCCAGCCCGCAGCAGAGCGGAGCCGGGCCGCGGCCCCACTCACCGTTGTCGCTGTCGTAGCCCCACGGGTAGTAGTTGGGGTTAATCATGGTGTCGGTCTCGCTGCCGCGCCCCGCCTCCGCGCCTCAGCCTCTCCCGTCGGCTGTGGCCGCACGGCCGCCTCCTTTCACGGCGGCTTTTTATAGACTCCCGCCAACTCCATGCCCTTACCCGGGAGGGACCGCATTGCCCCGGCCGGCGGGGGCGGGTAGAGCAGCGCCGCCTCACACTGCCCGCCCGTAGCTCCTGTGGTGAGGCGTCCGGGCTCGCCGGGAGATTCGCCTCAGAGCTGCCGTTGGCGACCGGGGCCGAGGGGCTCCCGCTGTGGGGGGATCCGGTATGAAAACTTGGTCATGCTTGTGCCGGGGCTGCGAGTAAAGGAGCCCGCCCGGGACAGTGGGTGAGGGAAAAGGAGCCTGCCCCGGCGCGAAGAACATCGGGTGTGGAAAAGCACTAATATCCACAGCTAGGTACAATACTCAGTTCAAACGGGGTACATGTGTGTACACACACAGACAGGAACACACATAAACCAGGAAGCTTTGCCTGGCTGACTTCGGAAATTGTATCGACAGGTCTGGCTGTTTTGTTTTTTTTTTACAGTTGTTTGCAGAAAGCCTGCTTGCCATAAGACAGCATCAGGTCTGGAAAGGCTGGGTCCATCCACAGGAGACCCACTGGTGATGCGTTTCACACTCGATGTGCAGCTGGGGGTGAGGGGACCAATCCAACAGCTCCTGTATGCAAGGTTCCAACCATTCCCCATGGAATTTCCACATACACGCGTGGGCTCCAGCACTGCTTCCCACTGTGCTGTCTCCTACTGCCTTCCTGAACAGCTTCTGCAAAAAAATGGGTAGCATTAATTGCCCCTGGCCTTTAAGAAGGTGCTCCTTCCCACTGCGAGGACTCTTGGAAACTGGAAATGACTGAACTAGCTGAAGGCCCAGGTCCTGACAGCTCCAGATAAAATCTGCATCATCAAATTAAGCATAGAATCAATTAGGTTGGAAAAGACCTTTAGGAACAAGTCCAGCCATTACCCCAGGACTGCCAAGTGCATTGCTAAAGCATGTCAAAACAGCATGAACGGCTCGCGGACTGGGGGCATGTCACTGGGTCTGGATGGACCCTGGCATGACCTCCTCTGAAACAGGTCTGTTGTCCTCATGAAGCTGAATTTGGATGAGTTGCAACAGGTGCAGGGGAGAGAACTAAAGAGCCTCTTTTATGAGAGGAGACTAAAGGCTTAGTGAATAAATGGTAAAAGGGGAAGTGACAGCTGTCTATATCTACACACCATCAGAGAGGTAAACACCAAGAAATTAGCAGAGTAAAGAGCAATGTTGGCCAAGGATCAACTATATATATATGTGCCATGAAAAGTTTGCGACAAGGTAATGGATGAAGATCTGGGACCACCCAAGGTATTCTAGTAACTACAGTAACTTTGCAATGCCAAAAATGGAGACATGAATAAGGCACACAGGAGCTATATATTTATGCCCTACAGATTGCATACTATTTCCCACTTCTTCCCCAGTTTTCACTTCCATTTCCCACCACCTTCTTACTGCCATGACCCACAAATTTCCAAATCCAAATCACCCCCCAGTGACTCCAGTACATCCCCCACTACACTCACCAGACTTACAGAAAGAACTGTACTGCAAACATGACCATATAGCAGCCCAGTCATACATTTGCTCGGATGGAACCCAGCTCTCTTCACTGTTACAATTTCTGAGTTTATTTATATGTATATATATATAAAGTTTTAATTTGCTCCTGAAAGCCAAATTAATGTTAAGTCGGGGAAAACATAGTTCTAGTGCCTCCTCTATTCATGCATTGAAGTTGATCGGTTGGTCTCACCTGCCACGTACAGAGCTTCCCCAGTATCCCCATTTTTGAATAAGTGCCTTACACCCACCAAAACAACTTCCTTGCCCAGCCAGAAAGAGATGGATGGAAAGAACACAAAGCCCTGGGAGATTTAATCTGATCAAATCTAATCTTTGTAATTAACTCTGCTTTAAACAGGGGTTGATCTACATAAGCTTCTTCCAGAATGTTATTTGCTTTTTTTAAGATTTTATTAATATAGCAGAGAGTCGTTAAAACTCTGCAAATCAAAGAAAGAGAGAAAGATAGAGACTAACTTAATTTTTTAAGTTTTAAAGAGGATTCTTTTTAGTTTGACAACAAAAGAGAATTCCTTTGGATCCCAGCAAGGCTCCTCTTTTTTTTGAAAAAGTTTCTCTTCCACACGTATATTTATAGGTTGTATTACAATGAAGAGTTATTATTGTTGGTATTTGCTCTTCATATAACAGTAGCAGTCAGAGGACCTATCATGCTAGATACGGTACAAACGTTTAATAAGGCCTTCAGAGGCCTGAGAGACACATGGGAAGCAGGTAGGCAGTCAGGAGCACTGAGAGTAGCTCATAATTACAAAGCAGAATAATGAGACAGAAGTAGGATTCCATGCACAAAATCAAGTTTTGTTGTCCTGATTTCTTGATGAGCTATGGAAATCTATTTCAGGGCAGACCATAGGTTACAGTTTGGTGAGTCCCATCTGTGTATTGTAATTAATAAATGTGCTTTAGATAATGGTAAAGTTAGATTTACAAAATATATTATGGACTTGGTCTCTAAAATAAATATTAAGATTAAGTTTAGAGATGAAAAGCAGTCAGGAAATGAGATTAAAATTTACCAGGCAATATCTATCCACTAAAAAAAATAAACAGGAAAATTCAACACAAGGAATCCTATAAACTTTCTAGTTAGATAGCCATTATGGTGTTACCGTGTTACCCAGATGCCATATACACTGAAAGGTAAGTTCCTGTTCAGAAGTGGAGCAATCTGCTCATGTGTGCTCTGGCACTGTGGCTTGGAACAGTAAGAAATTTGACCTCATGTCATGTTAGAATACTAAGAATTTGACCTCATATTAAACAGGTGATTAAGTTTACCAGGATAATTTTCTAAAGCTTATACAAACCATTTATTCTTAATCCCTGGTTATTAACTGATATGATAAAACTTTCAGTCTTAGGATCCAAACACACATAAGGAAAACTGGGAAGAGAAACCCAAACTCTTTACAAACTTAAGCAGCAGTCCTACTTCCCCAGTCTAAAATGCCCAGATCTCACTTTTCCTCTGACCATATTCACTACAGCATGTGTTTAACAGAAAATATTTATGGTTCATATGCCTTTAAATACTCCATTAAATGGTTTAGAAGTAAGGCTAACCTGAGCACTTTTAGAATTAGGGTTCAGATCCTGCCCTTTACTTGCCTTTTTAGAAGAACTGAAATATATCAGAACTTAAATAGTTCTGCAGTATAGCTAGTGAGAGGCAAAGTCTCCAGACAGAAAGCATAGCATGAATCCACATTCCTTACATGTCATGCTCAATAAAAGCATCTTCTGTGTCAGTAAACTAAAAACTCTGAGGAACACAGTGGGAGGGTAGATCTGCAATTGTGAGGATCCCTCAGCCAAAGCCTTGATGCTACTAATGGTGGTGGGGACAAAGATACAAAAATGACTTCCAGAAATAGATAAGAGGTTGTGTTTGCTCATGTTTCATAACTCACTTCCAGAGAGTGGAGGAGGTTGCTATTGCTAGTAATACTGACATAGAGACTCCTTTCAAAAATGCCTTTTATTTAGGCTTTGCTCAGGAGGCCAGTAATCAGTGCAAGATCTGTGACTGATTAGCAAACTATCACTTCAACATATTGTTTCCACTCCTTATGATTATTCACTTTTCCTTACAGATTCACAGGACAAAAGGTTGTTATCCCAAGAGTGTGTAGTTTCATTTTGAACAAGTACAAGAGTAATTTCTGTTCAAAGAGACAAAGGCACATAGCTGGCCAAGAGATTTAGGTTGGGCAGTTATATTTACTTCTCATACATGCTTGGACTTCACACTTCAGCTGGATCTTTTTCCACATAATACTAATCTCCATTAAAACTAAGGCTTTGTCAGGAGGAATGAAGAAATGATTTGAAGCTTATTCTGAATTTAGGTACAGGGTGTGCACAAATATTTTAATAAAAGGCTAATTACATTCAGAGTATCAAGCTAAGAATGACTATACTTCTCTTAGCATAACTGTGTCTTCCTTCCTGGATTAGACGTATGTTTTTCCAAACTCATCAAATCAGAGTACATAAATTTTGCTTTCATTATAAATATAAAGGTACATTTATTCTTTCAAGTTATTCACATTTTACAGAAGTCTCAGCAACTAAGATGCTTTCACCTCTAACTACAGAATTTTCCCATATTGACATTTTGCTGAGAACATGAGAAAGAAACTATGAAGCTAAGGCAGTATTCACGGAGTGACTAAGGCACTATGGCACTATGAAGCTGAGGCACTATGAAGCTAAGGCACTAGACCCACACGGAGGGTCAAATTATAGAAGATTGAAAAGACTTTAATGTATAACCATAGAATGTAATGTAATTGCCAGCCTGCTTCTTTCGTAACAAAAGAGTAAAGCTTTTTCTGTGGTACTTTTATAATTCCTGTTATTAAGCCTAGGAAGAATCAGCTCCTGCTGCATTAGGTTATTACAAAATTCTCATCCAAAGATTGTTCCTTGCATGTTTTTTTTTCAGAACTAAGTGACAAAAAATATAAAGAGTTATTGAGAAAGTCCATTATTAAACAGAAAAATCCCTTCTTGCATTATTAGGTGAATCAATAGCAATTACAAGTAAGATCAGACTTACCTTTCATCATGTGCTGCTGTTTCTACAGCATACCTCAACCCCAGTTTTGGCTTATTCACATAAATGCTGATACATACAATGCATCATTAAATCAAGCATTTTTTTCCCAGACAGTTATTCTTTCATTTTCGCTTTGCCTCTTCCTCTTCATCTCTATGATGTGTGTACAAGGGAGTAGAAGGCAACAGAAAAACATTGCTTTCCAGAGCTGAACCTCTGTCAAAAGGCTATGCTTACTAAGGCCATGCTTACTAAGGCCATGCTTACTTCTCTAGAGTTGTATCTGTTTTCTAATACTGAATTGATTCTGCAAGAGATTGGGAATGCTAACTCACCCATTTACATCTGTTTCACCTGCAAAATAAACTTTTAATACAGTATTTACAGAATGAAATACAGAGCAGAAGGAACAGATAAGACATCTGTGGGAAAGTAATGAGACTACGGCAGGTGTTTCACACTGTCTTCAGTGATTGCATCCAGAGCCTTTAAATGTGAAGTTTGGTGGCAAGTCCACCGAACAGCTTCAGCAGAGAGAATTTTGAGAGCTGAATGTCCTGTGAGTATTTTGTGGATCACCAAAAGAGAGCAATGAAATCATACTTCACCAGAATAGCTGTCAGCTACTTGCAAAGAAAGCTAGCTAAGTTATCTATAATTTTACACTCAAAGAAAGGAAGATACACAGATACTTTACTTGTTTGACCTTTATTGACTATAACCCTCCCAAAATTTGAAAATCAGATGGTCACACTCAGAAAAGTAATTGGCTTAATAAATATTAAGTAGACAATATTTTCCCATTTGTCATTTCATTATTGTGACTCAACATAGCGATGTATTGATGAAAAAATGTAGAGAAAAATTATACCATAAGGATTTAATATTTTATCTTCAAATCTAATTGAAAAAAAAATGCTGCAAACAATGATACAACCTTTTAAGGGAGTGAATGAAGCACTGCTTTTCAAAAGGTTGTAGTCAGAAAATGTCATTTCAGTCTTGCATCTATACATGAAAAGCATCCAAAGAGGATGAAATCCCTGTTATTATTAGGTGCTTGGAAAGCCCTCTTAGTGAACTGCTGGCCAGCTACAGTGCCTCAGGTATTTGTATAGCAGGCATATTATTCAGTAAGTCTGATAAATGCACATATACAATAGAATAAAAATCTGAGGAAAATGTGCTGGGAAAAGAGAGGGCTTTAATACCTGCTACTTTATACATACAAGATTGCCTAAAACTAGCCTAGAAAGATCCATCCTCAGAACTGCAGCATGTTTGAGAAATGTGTTGGATCAGCATCACATAAGCCAGTTGGCTAAGCATTACGACATCATTTTGATGACATTTCTCTGTCTGTCTGCTTGGAAGTAATGTGATAACTATGGAATGGGCAGCACTATAGCACTGTAGCAGCTTAAATACCTCTGCAGGTTTCTGCAGATCAAATAAACAGCCAGCTGATCACAGCAGTTAATAGTTCACTGCCCAGCTATAAATGTGCTTTCCCTATTCATCTTCCCAATTAGGTATATTTACTGATAAATCACTGAGTGATTTATTGGCTGAGCAGGAAAAAAAGAAGAGGGAAATAAAGGGAAAAACAGGGATATGAAGCCTCTGTTGTGTGACAGAGAAAATAGGCTGGGCAAGGGACACAATGGAACCCTTTGCTGTACGGAGAATGGGAGCTGAGTATGGGAAAAGGATAACAGAAACTGATATAAATTCCTGGGGCAAGCAGAAAAGAGAAAGGGGACTGAATAGAAAGCGGCAGCAGTGGAAAAAAGATGGGAAAAGATTTGTGGCACAAGAATTATTTGCATGATAGAAGATAGGCTGGTTGCCAGGAGTCCATGAAACAAAAAGGAGAAAAGGCAGGCAGTTTACAATGTCGGTGAGTGGAGAAGCTAAAAAAGCCATTGGGAAAATCAATGAACATGTCCAGTAAAAGCAGTAATGTGTTGGTACAGTCCTCCTCTATACATAGAATCCCTATCATTGAATGTTCATACGTCTATGGTCAAAAAGAAAGAGGCAAGTCAAAGAGATTATGCTAATTTAAAAGAATTTAAAGTAGCTACATATTCAGATACTATGGAAAAAAATTGACACAGAGAGTATCCATTACTGTGCTGGAGTGAAATTTCATTTGTTTTATTTACTGGCAAAACTTTAATGACCTGAACAGTGGCACTTGAAAATACACCCTCAGCAAGTTCAAGCCTGAAATCATGGGCTGCTTTCCAGAGGAGACCAGACAGGCTGGAGACGGGGTCTGGCAGGAGCTTCATGCAGTTCAACAAAGGCAGCACAGAGTCTGGTACCACCTCCCTGCACAAGGACATGCTTGCTTTGCAAGAAAGGACAGGGGGATCCTGGTGAACAATGAGTGGTGTGCACTTGCTGTGGTACACACCAAGCTGCGTTAACGAAAGCATAGCCAGCAGGTTGATGGCAGTGATAATTTCCCTGTCTTCAGCATTTGTGCAACTGGTCCTTCTCTTCAATTTTGAGCCTGCTAGTGTAAGAAAGACACTGAGTAAGTGTGAGTGCAGTGGAGAGCCACCATAAAGTTAGTGGGCTGGAGCATATGACAGGCACAGAGAAGCTGAGTGTGTTGGATTTGTTCAGTCAGCAGGAGCAGTCTAGGATATCGCTGCTTTAATTCTGTTTCACCTCAGTGCCTGGCTGAAGCATGTTGCACCATGCTACAGAACAGTTCTGGAATGATTGGTTTGTGCATAGTGCAAATAGTACATGCCTTCTATTTTAATTAGAAATTTGTGGAAAATAATATAATGAAAAAGAATCTGCAGAAAGCACCATACTGTTTTGCAGCTGATTGCACAAAGCATGCCTGGCAGTGTGCAAAAGACATTCACACAGTGCTTTTCATTGAGTATGCCATAGTTGGTGTGACATACCACAGCCAAGAAGCCAGTTTGTCATATGCCTTCCACTTCACTGAAATTTCTGCCAGGCTATGGAAAACATGGTAGGCATGAATGGAAACCTGTCAACAGCCAGATCTTTGTCTGCCAAAATAAAAAGAACAACCTACTGAGTTAAATATGTTGCTATTATGTCACAATCCCTATTTTTCACAGTTTCTATTGTCGAAGAGCAGAATATGATACTTACTAAGAGTAGCTAGCTCTATAAAATATCTTTCTGCCAGGATTTATTTTTATTTCTACTCATTTACAAAATCCCAGAGCTGCTATGGCATATTCTGCTCCACCACTTCTGTTATTTAAAAGTCCACATGAACCACAATTGTATTAAAGCAAGAAACAATGCAAATTTTGTTAATATCAGTAATTTTGACACTTTCTCAGGTAAAGAAGTTTTTATGTGGATGAACCAGGAAAAAGAACCCCAAGTAAACACATTTAGGTGAATGTTAAAAATGTGTTGGCACTCTTGGCTGCAGTGCTGGGTAAAATGCTGTATTTCAGCATATGTTCCCATCAACCCACTTTGCAATGCAGTGCAGCTACAACACATAATTGTGAGCTCGTTTGGATACTTTCTGAATGCCATCCAGCCATTTCTGTCAACTGCATTGTTTTGCCTGCTACCTTCCTTTCAAAGCCCTGGAAAATATTTGTTTCTGTATGCATACACACACACACATCACCAATATTTGTCAAAGCCAACAGATTTGCTTCACTGAATGTACAGCAGCCTAGGATGAACAACTAAAATACGCTAAGCCAAGTATACTACTGGATGGGAAAAGGACCACATTAGTTTCAGATTAACAACTTGTATCATTACAGTAGTGGTGATGGTAATGCAAAATAAACCAGGAACATGCATTCCTGTACAAAGGCCACATCTGCAGAATTCTGCCTGGTGTTCATGAGATGGGTCAACCAGACTGCTGCCTAGTGCAGGGAGCTCCTAAATTACTCCAAGTTTGGCAACTCTTTGTCAGCCTGTTGTTCAAAAATCCAACAAGTCCACATTTGCTACATCAGTACAGTCTTGCATCCTGCAATGACCATCTCCTGTGCAAAGAGAAGTATGCTTTTCTAGACCAGACATAGGTAAGTAAGAAGAGTCACCAGGAGGAAGACTGATGATGGAAGGGCCCCCAAAAATCCTACCAAAAACTAAAGAAAAAAAACCCAACCAAACATGAGAGCAAACTTTAGAACAGAGCCTGCTGCTAGAGACAACCCTGGAACAAGGTAAGCAGTAAGATAGATAGTCATTGAGACAGACTGGCAAAATACTGTAGATCTTATCACATACATAGAGACAGAGAAGCACGTGGAGGAACCATGTCCACAGCAAGACCTGATGCAGGATACGTAATACCGAACCATAGATTATTGGGGGAAAAACAAGCGAGAAGGGTTTCTGGGCTGTGGCCAGTGTAATTATGTAGATGGTGTTGGATTTAGCTTCTGTTACGGTAAAGGCCATGCCATTTCCTTCCCACATGCAACCCAGAGCATACTCCAAATGGAGAAAGTCTAAATAACAAAAGTTATTTGTATGCTTTAACTAAGTGTCCATATAGTGATTGAAAAAATAGAATCAGATCATAAATTCCAACAAATACTAACAGTATAGATTGGTTATACAGAGATTCCCAGCAACAAGGAGTAGATGGGAAAGCTTTCTCCATTCTAGTTTAAGTGAACGTCTTCACATATTCTCTCCACCAGTTCCAACTAGCAAAGCTTGGCATTTTTTGTTCATCAGACAGACTAGACAGTGAGTCAGAAGCTGAGGCAAGGAAATGTTCAACAGCTTGTTTTCTGAGCAGTTATATGCATGCATTGCTATGATGCTTATTTATCAGTCATGAAGTTTTCTCTATGCATGCATAAACAGAATTCATCTACTCCTTTTTCCTGCACAAAAAAGTGTTCTTGAGCTCTCTTGCTGACATGGAACTATGTGTATTTAAGTTCATTATATTTGTCCAGGCAAGTTGTAGAGGATCTTTTATTCAACGGCTCAGTCACAGTAAATATTGCCAAGTGAAGAAGCTACTTACTTGAGCAGGTGTGTTATGAACGGACCTTACAGTCCTGCAATATGAAGATACAAATGCAAGTATTAAGAAATGGATCACTGTTTAACTTGAAGTTATATGGTTCTATGCATAGTGTTACATAGATGCTTCTGTGAAGCTGTTCCAGGGAAATCTTTTCTGAATCATGGGACTTCATGAAAGACATTTCAATGCAACAAGAAAAATTAAAATAAAATAGAGAGCTCTAAGGTAGTGCTGCTTTTTGTTCAGCATTTAATTACAGAGCAAGGGAATACCAGAAACCTATTTAAAAATGTCTAACCCTTCAGTCAGGTCCTGTGACAAGTGAACACTGTGCTTCCTGCATAGATGACAGAGAGTAATAAGGACAGACGAGCTCAGCAAAGTAGCAGGAGCAGCAGATTTTGTCAGGATTCCAAAAAATGATTATTTACTGGCAGTACTAAATTCTGTTAAATGAAACTGACACAAATTTGTACTAGGAAATATTAACCATTAAAAGTTCAGACTGAATGGAATATAAAACAATAGAAAGCACAACTCAGTGTAACTTGGTTCATATCTCTGGGTAAGAAGTCGCAATTGAGAGTCCAGCAAGCTGGACAGGCAAGATTCTCTGTGTTAGACCTTCACTCCCCATCACCTCTAAGGGAGGAGGAGATAGATACCTGTATACACAGCAAATATTATTATTTTGATTTTTGTTTTTTTAAGGCTGTGGGAAACACATACAGGAATTCTGATTGGGAGTGTTTAAACTGTTTTATGGGACTTACAGTGTCATTGAAGTAATCTGAAGATGGACACTTGTACAAGAACATAATTATTTTTGTTGTTAATTAATACTGCACCATAGTAACTCCTAGCACAATTGCTACTTTGAAAGCAGAAGACATGTTTCATGGCCTCAACTTTTATTTGGATTGAGCTGACTCCATGCCTTTTGCAGACTTTTTTGGTGGTGGAAGTTATAGCAAAGTGCTCTGAGACATTAGGCATGGAAAATATTGTTTCTGAACTTGCATCCCCTGCCTTTCCTAAAAGAGACAATGAAATCAGTGTTTCAATTATAGGTCTTACACATTGTTGGGCAATGAATCAACTTTTGTCTGTTTATTCAAGGGTCAGTAACATTTGTATAGCTATAAATTTAGGTATGTTGCAGACACTGATGCCATCCGCTGCTCAGTCATGCCTGACAAGAAAAATTATTACTCCTTGATTATACTCTTTCTCCAACAGAGGTTTATTACGTAGACAATGCACAACACTGTGGGAGCTCTTAAATTAGGGTTTAATGGTTGGTAGTCTGCAGTGTTAAGAAAAAAAAATAATCAATGTTATCTGAAAGAAGTGAACTTTAATAGAAATGCCTTTGGTTTTTAATTCAGTGGAGAAATTATGATAAACATGAAGGATGATTGAGACATCATGTGCAGAGACAAAAGGAGTATGTAGACTGAAAAAGATAGTCAGACAGGCTATTGCTAGTATTCAGGGCAACATGTCCTGCAGTCCTGCTCTCATGATTGCTCAAATCAGCAACCAATTTGATGCGTACCACTGCGGAATTTACATCTTTAGTTCCTCTTACTGTGCAAAAGGATTCTTTGGGACTTTAGGAATGGAATTAGCTGGATTTTTTTCAACCTATAGAAGCAAAAGTGCTTATTATATACACAGACTTTGCATGAGTAAACATGCGAGCAAAATACAAAAGCTTTTTAGATGGGGATGGATATTAATCTGCTACTAACTACGTATATTTAAACACAGGATCTCATAGCTTAAGAGTAATTTGGATAAACTGGATTTGTTTCAATGCTTGTTTAGTTACTCCTGCAGGCTAGAGGAATCCTCTGTGCGGCAGCTCAGGCCTCCAGGTAGCTGCAAGTGGTGACAGAAACCTGAACGTTGAGGAACTGGCTCCACCCTGTGGGCTATGGGAAATGAACATGAAAAGGCCATCAAGAAGCACTGGACATTCACTTGTTTGCACTGTTTGTCTGTGGGATAAAGGTAGGATTAATAGTGGGAATGTAAGGAAAAAAAATACTGGGAGGAACCGGAAGAAAACAACCCTTAGTCTAGTAAAGCTTTATTGTTGCCACTATACTGGCCTGAGAGAACTTAACTATGGTCTACTTGATCTAGCCCAGTGAGGAAGTTGGTTTAATTCCAGTAAGGCATTTTGACTTCTTCAGCAGTTTCCTGACAGATCTTCTTCAAGATATTAGTAACAGCAGGAGTGTGACAGTGTGCAACTCAAATTCACCAAAGGCTTATTTTTTCCTAACACCTACTGCATGTTCTGCCTACTGATGCCTGCATGATAGTAGTGCAAAAGCACAAGCTAAGGTAAACCTTGGGCTTGGAGAATTAGTGGCACAGTAGTGAGACTTTAGAATTCACAGCTGTACAGATAACATTCTGTGTAAGTGCTCCTGCTTGTGCTAAGCCCAGGTATGGTTCAGTAGTGCAGCCACTTCTGTGTACTGATGATGGCATCATCATTTCTATCCTGTTGGATTTTCCTGGAAAGGCAGAAGGCCATCTCCAGGGAGATCTTGTTAAACAGAGTTCTTAGCAGATGAGTTGAAATTTATTATGCCATTCTTTTAATTTTTCTGAAGCAGAGACAGCTCCTTTGACTTTTCAGTTCATTTTATTTGTATTCACACAAATACTGAATGATTGCCTTTTTAAAATTAAAAGATTTGGAGATGCAGTTTTATCTGCTCCTCTTTTAATTAGAATGGATGAAACTTGCAATAATCAATGCTAGATTCATTTCAAGGACAAGCATGCCTCTTCACTGAAATCCAAACTACAATTGTATCACACATTATCTCCTGTTAGATTCATGATTAATTGATAAGTAAATCTGGCATTTGTTATGTACAGGATTAAGGGGATTCTACACATCCCTTTAAGTATTAAGCTGACTAGTCTAAATATAAAAAGCTAAAATGGTTTTTTCCTAGCAATATCATGAGGTCTCCATCTGTATTCAAGTCTGTTTCTGTGTTTTAATACAAAATTTACAGGCTGTCTCTCCCTTTCTCTAAGATAGATGAAGCAGCAGGATTAGAGTCCACGTGACATATTCTTTGTTACTAAGGTAATCAATATTGAGCTACACTATTCATAAAAGAGAGAAAGTCAATGAAACAAAACCATGTATACTTTATTCTTCAAGTGAGGAAGCGTAAAGCGTATTTACAATGAGGTTGATTTTTTCTGTGTGGTTATAGTTTGAAGACAGAATGGATCCAGAACAAATGCATGAGAGAATATGAATTTCAGACTGTATTCCTTTGTGCCAACATACAAAGCATGTGTTTCCTGCTGAAACCAAAACTACTACATCAGTAGCTGATAAACTTCTGCCTATTCTGCCTTTCAAAGACAGTAGAGAAACCATGCAAATAAAGCAAAGCACACTCAGTATTTGATTTTGTGAACAAATAAGGTATCATTTCACTTTAACAAGTTTATTTTGTGTGCTTAAAAAGTATGTATTAACCAGGAACTTTCAGAATAATGCAACACTTCAACTAACTGATCCATGTCCTTCTTGCAAGAAACAGAAATTCATATACAAGTGAGTGGTATTCATGATCAGACATGAATGTATAAATTTGGGGAAGATGTAAGAGAATATTTGTGTTCAGGCAAGAAGTAAACACTTTTTTTTTTTTTGTACTTGAAAAGAGACAACAAGTGATACTGTTCTGATGTCTCATATTTTGAGACGCAGTATCCAGGAGAAGACATTAAACTAAACTTCAACAGGTAAAAGTGTGCCTGTCCACTCTTGTATTATAAGCATATGTATCAAAGAATTTTCTACTAAGTTCTTACTTTTAACCATCATTCAGCATCAGAAATAAAACCAGAAATAATTTTTTTATGTAAGTAAATTTATTGATTCTCTGAAGACAAAAAAGCTGTTATTTTAAAAGCTGTTATCTTGTTTTATTGCCCCAATAACAAGAGATTAAAACATCACAGCCAGTTAGGTAGAACGGCTCAAACTTCTGTCTCAGTTGTGTTGAAATTTTCTCAATACCGAGATCAACTGCATATGGATATGAGAAGAAACTTTACGTGTAAGATACAGTACAGTAGAAAAACTGTTGCTCATGAGCTTTCTGTAGGAACATATTTATGTGTTGAGAAGATGTACAGATTTGGGAGTTTAAAGATATAAGAGACTCTTAAAATCAATACTGTTGCAAGTGGTACACTTGCAATATCAAAAGCTGATCTTCTGATAAGATTAAGCCAATGCCAAAACATATGCAGAAAGGATTCAATAAACACTTCCCGATGACACAAACTTCATTTTTAAAATGAATCTGCTTTGTACTGAGCAAAATGCACTTCTAACAAACTGAAATAGTATCTCTGTGTAGTAATTAAGCAATTTTTTGAACATGTATACAAGAATACAAAAGCTCAAACACTGCCCTCAGTTTCATTCCTGAATTCTCACTGAATTGTGCTGGCAGTAACAGCAAAATTTCCCTCATGTTACCCATTCAGTACTTCCCTCTGGGAGCACCATTTTTCTAGCAATGGTGCAAAGTGCAATACTGAAGGAGAACTGGAAAACACCCACTTAGTAATTTGTAACCCTGCTTTTTTCAGACTTTGACATATCCCTTAGAAATGTTGCTATTAACATGTTTGTGGCAACATCTAACAAAGAATGCACTTTGCTACCACCTGATGAGCCAGAGGAATACACAGAATCCCAGAGCTTCATTTGCAGGATTATTTGTGCACCAGTTTTGGCCACCCAGTCTCCTGTATGTATAGTACCAAATAATAACCCTGATACAATGTAACAAATCTTTACTCACATAGTCTGCACATGGGTTCAAGCTAGACGGTACTTGTGTTACGCTGTTTGGGAAGCATTCTTAAGTGATAAAGTTTACATGATGAAGGACAAGGGAATATGATTTAGAAGTTTCTGTCTGCCAGTGATTGATTCCTTGCTCAGATTGTATATAAAAGCTGATGGGTCTCCCCAGAAAGTTAACAGACTTCACTTAAGAGTCTCTAACTACAGTCACAATAAATGAACACTGAGGTGAGTTAACCTGGATTTTTTAGTACTGGGGAAGACAAATAAAATGTGAGTCACCCACAAAGACCCTTTCTATATGCAATAAAATCCGTAATAGGTGAAATCATTAATATATATCCCAAGATGTCAAAAATAAAAAAATAAACAGGTACAGCATCAAAACTAAAAATCCATCATCCTGGGAGGTAACACAGAGCATCAGAAAAAAGCCACTTTCCACTCAGCAATACTAAAGGTGTAACTGAATACAAGGCACCAAGACACCAGCAGCACTCTACAGCTGGATGAGTGGAGTAACAGCAGCAGTGAAAGAAGAAAAGATCAATGGGCAGGAGCAGGACTGACAGACAGTAAATGCTGAAATGACAGCAAGGTATCTTTTCTTCTTCACACACAGAAGCTGAATACGCCTGATTGTATCAGAATACTAATGTAATGGATAGCAAACTGTGAACAGGAGAGGGAAGGAGAAATCTGGTATGTTCAAGAGGAAATTACCCTTTGGATGTTTGCACTAGAGGTGGGATATCTGAGGAAGATCGTTGCTAGAGATGCTTTAGAAGCAAGCATTTTTCCTCCTGTTCATTCACTGTTATTTCTGCTTTTCTGAACTATTGGTTCATTTTTCTGCCTTTACTACATTTCCTTTGAAGTTAATTTTAGATATTGAAACTGAGCCCATTGTTCTTCCAAGACCACATGGCAGAGAAGGGACACCATCACAAATAACTCAGCATTTGTGGTCAAGAATCATGTATCTCTTGCACTTCCTTATTAAGGTTAGCATTTGCATGCAGTATTTTTTCTGCTTGCAAAATCAGATTCAGTTTTACCACTCAGAATTTCAAGCTGAGAAACAGATCTGGATCCAGAGGAAAAGCAGTAGACAGCAAAAACTAACTACACTTTGGGATGCAGGGGTTTTCCCACTCAGGTTGAGCAGAGTGAGCCTTGAGACTTCACTTGAATGAGGCTCTCACTATTCTGCCCTTCACAGGCTGAGGTGGGCGCCAGTTATCAACTAGTGGATTCACAGGTTCGTTCTCAGGATTCTTGGAAAGGCTACGGAGCTTTGCCATCTGCAAGAAGAAAAAGTAAAGCATCCATGTGAATTCACCTGGAAGTAGTGTGGAACTTGATGCTTAGAACAAACAGAAAAGGAAGGCTGTGCTGCCATCCAGCGAGACCTGGGCAGGCTGGAGAGTTGGGTGGGGAATAACTTGATGAAATATAACAAGGGAAAGTGTAGAATCCTGCATCTGGGCAGGAACAACCCCAGGTTCCAGTATAGGTTGGGGAACGACCTGTTAGAGAGCAGTGTAGTGGAGAGGGACCTGGGGGTCCTAGTGGACGATGGGGTGACCATCAGCCAACACTGTACCCTTGTGGCCAAGAAGGCCAATGGCATCCTGGGGTGTATTAGAAGGGGGGTGGTTAGTAGGTCGAGAGAGGTCCTCCTTCCCCTCTACTCTGCCCTGGTGAGACCTCATCTGGAATATTGTGTCCAGTTCTGGGCCCCTCAGTTTAAAAAGGACAGGGACCTGCTGGAGAGAGTCCAGAGCAGGGCAACTAAGATGATTAAGGGAGTGGAGCATCTCCCTTATGAGGAAAGACTGAGGGAGCTGGGTCTCTATAGTTTGGAGAAGAGGAGATTGAGGGGTGACCTTATTAAGTGTATATAAATATATAAAGGGGGAGTGTCACGAGGATGGAGCCAGGCTCTTCTCAGTGGCAAACAATGATAGGACAAGGGGCAATGGGTACAAACTGGAACACAAGAGGTTCCACTTAAACTTGAGAAGAAACTTCTTCTCAGTGAGGGTGACAGAACACTGGAACAGGCTGCCCAGGGAGGTTGTGGAGTCTCCTTCTTTGGAGACATTCAAAACCCACCTGGACACATTCCTGTGTAACCTTATCTAGGTGTTCCTGCTCCGGCAGGGAGATGGGACTAGATGATCTTTTGAGGTCCCTTCCAATCTCTAACATACTGTGATACTGTGACAGGAGTTTTCTTGTGTAATGTCAAGCATAGTGGTAGAGACTGTTGGTAGAAATCACTGCAGCCCACCAGCTAGCACTATTTCTGTGGATCTTTACATTCTTCATCCACAGATCACTGCACCACCCTTGCCTGGACTTCTTTTGGATTTGTGGATTGACACTCAGAATGTAGAAGAAGAGTAAAGGGCTTTACTCTTTTTGATGAAGATCAAGACAATGACCCTGCTGGTGCTGGACTGTAGTTAAACCACTTACGAAAATATGGCCAGGCAAGTCTATGCAAGTAGAAAAAAAAGCTGGTCTGCAGAAGTTCCTATTTTGTTCTGTACGGCAGAGAAACATATGCCAACTGGATTACTAAATTCAATCATGAATTCAGCACTTAGACATTGTTCTCCAAATTAATTTAAATTCACTGTTACTTCGTTAATTGTTACGCTTTCATCAGAATGCAAAATAAATCTCTTCTAAAACCAGCCAAATCAGGAAAAAGGCTATACCCTGGCTTGTACTGCTGAAGCAGAAAATACTATAAATAACCAAAAGTTTTAATGCTAGAATTAAAAGGAAGGTCACCTTACCCAGACTGGCTCTCTATTCTTTCTCCTGTCTAAATGCACATTATATTAATACAACTAGTCCATTGATTTGTAATAACATTGAGGTTTGCACGTTCGAGCTAGTCTGATCCTTCTGACAGGTTTTAGTAAGTCAAGATGTGGACCAGCAACTTCTTATACTGGGAAACCAGCTGAATGTTTGTCTCACTTGCCACTTAATGCTGAAACACACAGAATGAACTGAGGCTGCTGTGATGGCTGAATTTTGTGGCTCGGGGACACTTCTGCAGGTTTTCAGGATCCCCAAAACACTGCTGTTGAAGCTATTGCAGAAGGTGTCTAGGAAAGGACCCTGATTCTCAATGTCAGACCATTTCAACAGTCTATTCTACAGTAAATTTCTCACAGTCCTCAACTAAAGCTTTCCTCATTAGAAAATACAAGGAAACGCAGGGATTGCAAATCATCCCCCTGACATACTGAGACACTGGTGAGAACTGGAAAAGGAGTAGCAAAACTAGCTGGAGTTTACCTGATCTGCGCTGACTTCAATTGGCTCCCTCAAGAGAATCCAAGTGATGCACTCCTCACAGGGGGGTGTAGTGAAAGAGCCATGGTAGGTCCAGTAGTCTCGAGATTTGGGGAAAAGAATTGAAGGATCAAAGTGCTGAAAAGGAGCCTCTTTCCCCTTAGAGAAACAAGAAATAACTCTCTGCAGTAACTCTAGGGATATGCATCTTAAAAAGACATCACTATCTATGTTATTATGAAGGAAGTAATTAAATACCAAGATTCATGCAAGAAATCAAGCACCTTTTCTTACTGTCAAGCATTTGCCCTGTAATTAATAACAGCTGACATTTCGATTCCATTAATGAAGTAAAAGAAATTACAAACTGAATTGTGTGGGACCAAAGCAAATTCACAGTTACCTTTTTCTATTCAAACTATCAAATTTTTATTTTATTTTGGGTCAGTTGCAAATAAAGTTCAAGGCTGTGGCTGCGGGTACTTGCACATTTTTTATCTGATGAAACAGTGGCCAGGCATTTAGCCCAGATTCATTAATCTTCTCCTCTATGTTTACATGGTAATTACAATGTCATAGGGACACTCTCAATGTTTTTGTTGACACTGTTACACTTCATGTGAAAAAATAAGCTAGTTCCTGGAAGCGTACTGGATCCTGAATGTCTCACAACTAAACGTGATTATCACCAGGCAAGGGAGAACACCAGACAATACATCCTGAGAAGTTCTTATTTTCCACCAAATAGGATACTCCACAAGATTGTCTCCAAGGGACTGTGGTGATGAGACTTCCTTATCCCCCCATGGCAACAAGAACTAAACAAGAAAGTTCACTTTTCTACTGGTATTTAGGATGCAGTTCTGGAATGCAAAATACATTGTTCCTAATTCCTTCTCCTAACATGGAGGATCTTTTCTAGATGGGAACAGAGTTATTACTCTAGAAAATGCAGTGGGAGGCTCTGAAATTGTTCCCATACATCCTTGCACAAAACATGGGTAGGAAGAATAACCTCAAGACTCAAAATGTATCTTCCTGGAAAAATAATTGTGCAAGTTCAATGAGTTTGTGAGTAACTTTGCAAAATTACGCTTTCCCAGTAAGTAGTGTCCAAGAAACTCCTCTGCCTGTAATGCATCACAGCAGTTGAAACTGCATATGCAATAACTATACCGGTGATGCCATCTATTAACCTTTCCTGAAAAACAGGCAATCTTGGTGAAATGTATGTGATGATAGGAAAGAAAATAAGTACTAGAAATGAAAGACAAGATGTGGTTGTTTACACATGTACTTTTCTCTTCTTTAACTGTTGCTTTTCCCAGAACCACTGCAGATGATATCTGTATGTAGGAAATGAGACTTCTATATTTTTGCTGATAAAAATGATGAAATCTCCAGTGAGGCAGTCTCAGATACAATGTAATGGAGTGGATATTGCTGCTGTCTTGTCATCACTGTATGAGACAGTGTTTCACAGGATGACTGATCAACTTTACTAACTGTGGCAAAGCTCTTCTGTAAGTAAATGGCCAAAAAATTACAGAGGAATCATGAGGGAAAGCAGCATCTGAATCAAGACAGGTATCATTGATGCAGCAGGGGAAGCAATGGGTAGAGAATAAAAAATGACCTTCAGTTCCATCAGTAGAAAGAACTGAATTGTATCTGAAGACTAAGAAAAGGCTGAAAAATTAAATGAGTATGACTGAGCGACGAAAGAACAGACTTCAGGCTCAGACCTGTGTATCAGTGGCAGTACATACATACATAAATTAAATGCAAGAAATTCTGCTAAATATGTAAGAAAATACTTACAAAATTTCTAAAATTCAGTTCTGGTGATCTGGTGGTATGTTCAGTGTTGAGTAAAAAATGGGACTTTTAGCATCATTAGAATCATAAAACTTATCATGAAGTAGAATTGCTTAGGTATACCTAGAAGTTAGGTTTATGTTAAATAATAATCAGTCATAGAACCACAGAATGGTTTGGGTTGGAAGGGACTTTTAAGATCACTCAGTTCCAACTCCCCTGCCATGTTAAGTAACAACAGATGCAGTATCACAATTCTCTGCAAAGAAGTCCCTTCTGCAGTTGTGTCTATGCAATAGGTATGGACTGTGGTCTTAGATCATTAACTAAACTTAAAAGCAGTTTAGAATAGGTTTGCAATAGTGTTTGTGCTGGTATCACAGCACAGACGGAGGAAGGGAGAACCTAGGGCTGCTGTAGAAACTGTACTGTGCAATCCTTTTTAACTGAATTCAGTTCCATGTTAAAACTAATAAAGTTTTTAATCTCCCTTACACTGAGTGGGAGCTTGCTCCATCATTCCTACCAGTTTCTTCTCATTTCAGGCTAACTAAATTTCTGACTTGATTATGCATTTGCTTTGGCCACTGCTGTCGTCGTATTAAAAAGATCTTTTCATTTCTTCCTGACATTTGAACACTGATGTGTTTTTACAGAGCAGTATCAATAAGATTATAAATTGTGCATGCAAAGATTGGTAGAAAATCCTTTACAACAAGAATACTTACAGAAGTGAGGAGTTACATGTTTACTAAAGTAAAAGAAACTGCTCCACAGTTCAATGTATCACCTCTGGTGCTACTGCTAGGTATGAGAATGATGACAAAAAGTGAATCTGAACTTTTGATTTCTGCTTGTGATGCTTTTCAACTACATTATAACACAGAAATTGTTTCGATACCTTGGTCTTAATGTTATCAATTTCTTCAAGAATTCTCTTCATCTCTGGTTTGGGAGTATTTCCAACCTGCAATGCAAAGCACAAGTACTGTATTTTTTTATCATGTCCCACAGTGTTTGAAAGAAATTCAGTACATCCCATCTGTCAGGTTAGCAGCAGTACTTGCAGAACATCCGGTACAGACTGACACAAAATTATGTGTGTTAAAAGCATATCCAGAATAGCGGACTCAAGTAACCGGCTTTGCAATTCAAGAATGTGTTGAAGGACTCTACATGGCACCTCCCACTGTCTGGGGAACAAACTGCGTGGTCAGACAGTGTCATCTACATCATCTGAGGCCTGTCTTTTGGCTCCTGGTTTGAAAGCAACCCACAACCAGTGTGAGATATATGAGCACTCAGCAAAGTGTTGATAATCTGACGAGCTGGAGTTCTTGCAGGCACTTCAAACACTCTACAGCATATATGCAGTCAGATCAGACTTCGTGTGAGACACGATGAGATTCATGTCATGACCTCCTCAAGCTATGGGGTCACTTTATTGTTTGTGTTAATGAGATTCAGCACCTCCAAAAGCTTTGATGTGTTTCTGCATCCAAGATGAGTAGACAGTATGCATAAGACATGCTGTTATTGCCATGTCTTGTTCCAAAATAGATTAAATTCAGTTCTTCAGGAGATAGTTCAATCTCTGTTTTAGCAATATCCAAAAAAGCAGTTGTAGAACATGACAGCCCCAGAGCAAAACAGCTCCTACACTAAAGAGCAAGAAAGAAACAATGAAAGAAAGCCAGACAACACTGATACTACTTAGTTTTCTAGACCTTTTAGCTGACCTTAGCATGGTTAATAGAAGATAGCGTTACTCTTAAGTTGTGTTTTACAAGATAAAGCTTTAGCCTAAAATAGACCAGAAGAAGTGACAAAGAAAGAATAATTGAAGGACATAATCATAGGGGAGAATCTGGACAGGCACCCACCAACCAACCACAAGAAAAAAGGTCAGGCTTGCTCACAGTGTAACAGAATTAAAATTAATTGGATCTACCCTGTCCAGGGACACTGTGGCAAAATTAATTACATGCACTTGCTATTGCTTGTATAAATGCAGCTTACTAGTGATAAAACAATATAAGGAGAGCTATTCTCTGACATTGTTCAAGCTGAAATGCCCATCTTCACATAAAGTGACATAGCTGAAGTTTGCGTAACTTACTGCTATTAGTTTGTTTGCCTGTTGGTGTTTCTCAGTACCCTAAATCACCTGCACATCTGATACTAGGAAAAACAATTGGAAACTATTGGTAAATATTTTCCATTATTTTGTTATCAAGCTGTTGTATTTCATGGTTAAAATCTCCAGTTAACTTCTTTTACCACCAATTACTTTTTTTTTTTTTGAGCAGGTTTGTTGAATTCCTTTTGATTCCCAGCTTACGTAAGGATCACCAAGACACGAAGGAAGGGATTCAGTTTACATAACCTTGCTCACAGGCAGACACAATACCTGCTAGCAGACAACGGGCAGAAGGAAACACTCTTCCTATGCAGACTGTTCTCCTCAGTCTACACTCCACACTAAAGAGCTGGTCAGATATCAGGGATAAAGCTAGCAAGTGTCCCAGGCTTGAAGTTGCGTGACTTGTTCACTACTACCCATGATATGTGCCACTGGTACAGACAGTGTCAGAAGCTGGCTCTGAACAGGTTAGTGCATATGTGACATCAGTCTGTACATCACTTTGAGTGTTCTCCTGTAGAATGGTACAGTGCAGGGAAAAATTATGGGATATTTTTCCCCGGCTCTAGAGAGAAATAAAAATACAGAAAATTACAAAGGCTAAATATTTGTGACTTACTTTCAGAAAAATGCCCACAACAGCCACACCATCAGGTTGTTTTAAAGCTCCAGCAAAATTACCATGTTTTGGATTCCAGTGCACCATATGTAACTAAAAATCAATGAAACCTCAGTTATTAAATCAAGAAATTGCCAACCGCACAATCTCATAAGGTTTTGAATTAAACTAAGAAAAGTTTACAGTACACAGTAAGTAAAGGAATGGACATGAAAACCAAAATTTTATATATTTCCTGCTGCTGTTCTCATGCTTCCATATGCTCTCAGTTCCTATAAAGCAACACTTTGCATTTAACTGAAGCATAAGAAGAAGAAAAAGGTGCTTTCCACACAATATATTTAAAAATTAATCGGACAATGAAACTACAAACAATTTAACCCAAGCACACAGCATGCACACATGCAGTGCATAAATCACCTGACATGCACTTCATCTCAAGTAGACTTGCTGATCTTCAGGTTATGCAGATATCAGCTCAAGGATTTACACTGGACTGTATGCAGTGCACACATTGGTTTTTATCTGTTACTACTCCAAGCACATTGTACTGGAAAGGAGTGGATAGAGTAACCTGCCATTTCTTTCCCATTTCTACTTTGAACAAAGCTGTATTTCAGGATACGTTTCAAGCTTTTACTTCTCCATCTATTAAAAAGAAGTTTTGGCTCCTGCAACTACAACTACAACAACAACTACTACTACAACTGCTGCACCCAGCAGTGTGGAATCTCAAGTAAGTGACATTTGGAACACAGCACCATACAAAAACCTAAACCAAAACCCAAACATATGGTGCATATTTTGAATGAAAATTTTTAACTTTTTTTTTTTTTAATGCATAGTAATATTTATTTTAAATGACAACAAAATCATTTGTCCTGAATAGAAATTAATGTATTGGTTGATGTTTCTTTTCTCTTGAGGAAAAGGATATCATTGCTTAAGATAAAGGTGGAGCAGCCATATATCTTTGGTTGCATGCTAGCAAAATTTAATACATTCCAGGCTTTCTTCTCCTGCCAATACCTATCTGAGAACTGCAAACAAAAGTAACATAAAAAGCCTGTGCTTGAACGAACCAAGAAATAGCTTGAGGAAGCAGAATTCATCTGTTTAGTTGGCCACAGAAAGTAGAACACTAACACAGTTTGGCTGTGGCCAAAGAATGGGAACCCCTTTCCCCCCCAAACCATCACTCACAGTCATCTCTCAATATTTGTGCACACTGATGCTGCAAAATGCATGCCTAAATTTTCTCCTATGATAGGTGGGCAAAGCACCTGCTGTACACATTGAGGGTAGAGGTGGAAGGCAGGAAAACACTACTGCAGACTTTTTTGTAGGAGTAGGCATGTATTTTGAGCCTATTCTCAAATAACATGGAGGAAAGGGGTAACATTTGCTAGTAATTCACTAGCATCAATAATGAAAACATCAAGAAGTCTTCAGGGCCTAGAGAAGCCATTAATTTTAGCAAATTTGGACAATAGTACAGTAGCTTACATTAAAATACAAACAAACAACCACTGTCCACAGTTCCTGAAAATAAACACAGAGATTTTAAAGCACACATGTTCAGAAACTGGAAGATACTCTTTACCACTCTGAATCTGTTTTAAGGTGGATCTAATTTTGAATGTCAGTTTATCAAATGTGCTTTCAGTGAGTTTTTCTATTCCTTAGCAATCCTTTCTGAAAACTAACTTAGTCATTCAAGCTATACCAGAAATAGCTGAAAGCCAAAAACTGTCAGCAGAAAACAGATCTTCCTATTTGGAAATAACAGATCACTTTGCCTCAAATATTTTTAAAACATTCTAAAATACCAGCAAAACTCTTGCTTGAAGAAGCAAATTCCATGTTAGTATATACATGCAAAGATACATTTGTTGGCAGGTGCAACTTACTCCACTGCATGCTGATGAATATTCACAAGTTTCACGGATTTTTTGAGAAAAATCCATAGCTAAATACTCACAAAAGGGAGAATGGTTAATCTGTTCAGATGCACAAACAGTAAGACTCCAGTTAGTACTGAACACTACTGTCAAAAGTAAGTCCTACCTCTGCTGCATATTTCACCCCATCTATAACATGTTCAGAGCCATGGTCATCAGAGGAACCCCAGTGCAGGTGAAGCTGACGCAGCCTGTAGGCTCCTGTGAGTGGCCCACCTCTCAGCACTGCGATAGACAATCCACATCAGCACTAGCCTACAGAACACTGGCATACACATTCACCGTGCAGGGACCCATACTTCAAAAGTGTGGAGCACCTCTTGGAAATCCAGCTGACTGCAGTAAGGATCACACTTATCACTTTACAAGATAGGAGCTGAATTCTGTTATCTCTCAGGAGGAGTCATGCTTGATGTGGAAACTGTGAAATCTGCTGTGAGTCAAACACAGAATCAAACCCCAGCTGCCCAACAAGCAGCTTTTCTTTTGGCAAGTGGACACCCTACAGCTCCTGGTGTGGAGAGAGACTGAAGGCATTCAAGTTGATCCCTCTCAAGAAAGGGTCTGTTGTGAAATGGTTGAGGATAGGATTGTGAAATTAACCCAAAGGTGCTTTGAAGTATACCTCTAGTCCATGACTGGCATACCTTTTACAAGTAAAAACTATAGTCCACATTTACGTTGCCAATAATGAAAAAAATTATGAAGCTATTATGTCTGCTGTTCATAGCTGAATAATGCTGACCATGCATCAGTCTGACAGCTGACATCAACTCTGACTTTCAAAACCTCATACCTGCTCTTTTAGTTCAGGAATTCTTTCAAGCAGAGACTGCTTAGAGGATAATCTCTCAAATACATTTTTCATTCCTTACCTAAGGCAGGAATGAGACATGTTCCTTACACAGAAGCTGGTAATGCAATTCACAACTGCAGTGCCAAAAGAACTTGTTTAAATAGCACTCAAGTTTGAATGTCTACCAATAGCTTTGAAGTTCAAAGTTAAGGTTGAAGTAGTATCTAAATCCTCTTGTCCCTAGTGGGTTCAAATTAATTCTTGATATTATATACACAGAGCAAAAGGTTTAATTTTGCAGTTTCTCTCTTTAGTTGGTAGACGTCGCAGCCACCGGTGGGCAGAAACAAATGGCTGAGTTTTAGCATGTAGTTCCAATTAGGTTCTGAGTTTGCACATAACTAAATTATCATAACTAACTCACACAAGTTATAAGTAAGCCTTCTGAATAAATGCCAGCAATAGAAAATATGTATTGTTTTACTTGTGAATGTAGGAAAAATAAGGCATAGACTCTTAAGACCCAAATCCTCACAAGTGTTTGCTTGCCATTTCACACTGGAATCAGTGTGGAGCAAAAACTTTCAGGAGCTGAATTTATATTATTTAATTACTTTGACAAGCTAAATCAATCGAGTTGGAACCTCACATAGCAGTTGTTTCTTACTGACAGCCCTTTCCAGAGATCATACTGCGAAGCACTTGGAAACAGCATTTCATAACAGTATACAGATCTCTCCACCATAAAAATAAATCTTGACATTCAAAATTTTCCATTTGATTAGATCAGTATCTTCAAGCTAGATTTCTTTTTCCAATTAAAATCAGGTCTGTGGCTACTACTTATCCTCAGCCGTTGCCACTACAGAAGGTAAAAAATGTTTATTAAATACTTTCTCGTGGTTTTTCACAGCTGTCAAACATTGTATTTGATTCCAACCAGACACATCGCTATGAAAGGCTTGATTCCTAAACTACTGTCCAGCAGCCTGCAGAAAGTTAGTTAACAGCAGCAGGGAGTGATTGTGCACAATTAATGTCCAGAAGAATTACAAGACACAATGGGGAGGGGAAAGGCAGCGAAGAAATGGAGGAAAGATGATTTAGAGGAAGGGCTGCACTGTGGTTGGCCAAATTAGGGTCTTTCTCCAAAACAGTTCCCTGGGCAGACATGGTCTTGAGTAGCCTCTGTCTAAACACCTCAGCTTTTAGGAAGCTGCAAAGAAGACAGAGCAGAACCACCATGTGAAAAGGTTCGTAATCAATTTACTTCCCACGCTTTCAGCCATGGCACCAATTTTATGAAGTGCTTGTGGAAGAGCATTCTGTGTTGTAAAGAAAGTGCAATTTATGATTTGTCTGAGGTCACTGTGTAGAAACTGCCGTAATAAATACTAAAGCACCATACAAATGCATAGCAAAGAGATGGTCTCTGTCCTATGTAGTTCAGATTCCATCTGCAAGATGTGGAACAGTAACAGGTAGCTCTATTGGTAGGAGTCCAAGGAAACAATGTGCTTATCTTGATAAGAGAGATGCAGATCTTTCAGTATAATGTAGATGTATTTAATTAATTACATAGCTTACTAAGAATAAAATCCCAATACAAATGCCATCAAAGCAGATACAGGAAAATATAATGAAAAGTAACTGTTTTCCATTAATTAGATTGTTTTCCTTCTTGGACTGATCAATACTGCGTGCTCTCGAGATATCTTTGTATTATATGATATTGAGAATTTATTATTCATGTTGACAGCTGTTGCCTGTCTGCATTCAGAGCTACACACTGATATAGCTCTGGAGTCAGTTTTTGAACAATTTAACTTTGAGATGCGAGGCTGCCCGCTATCACATTACAAAGCCATTTTGTAGCTTTCCAGAAGCTATGAAATGCTATTTTCATAAATATTATCTTCATAGCTTTTTCAGGTTGTGCAGTATTTGAAGAATTTCTGTACAAACAGAAGAAATAAAAATCACAGTCACTGGAAATGTATATATGAGGTTTTTGTTTACAAAGTGCCTCAGAGCACACACTAAACCCCTCTGGGGTTATATACAGAATACCTGCAATTGGCTTCTGTATATAAACATGACTGACTATTAAAATACAAAGTTTTGGTGGAGAAACACTTTTGCACTGGTCCTTCGGCTACCAGAGCCACAGCCTGAGGTATGTTTGTATGAAGAGGGCTCTCTCCTTACACAAAAGCTGAGGAGGCAGTGTCTGTGTTGAAGGAAGTGACCTGAGGAGAAGTCCACCTTCCAGCAGAGTCCAAATCTTAGGAATGCCCCTGCAGCTCCAGCCTCCCTGTCCCATCTATGGTGGACCTAAAAATGGCAGGATCCACCAGAATAAACTACTTTACGTTCCCAAATGCCTTTCCTTTGCTAGCCTGCGTAGGTCAGGTACCACAGGATGTGTTTTCATTCCCAACTCTTTGCTCAGCTCCTTACAATAATCCCCTAAAAACCAAACAAAAAACCAACCTGATCGATCAAAAGTGTCATCAAAGACGACTCGGCAGGTGCGCCCGTTGTTTAGGATGGTTTTCGCTGCCCCGGGATCGTAACTGGCATGCCAAGAGGAGAGAGAACTGTCGTGCTTCACGTCCTTGCTGTTGATCTCAATGGGCGACTGCTTGTCTCCCTTGGCCAGAGGGTAGTTTTCATGCCAGCGCTCGGGTCCTGCGGAGGAAGGCAGGGAAATGTCTCTGGCTCAGCCCGGCCCGGCGGCCCCCCTGCCCCAACTCACCGTTGTCGCTGTCGTAGCCCCACACGGCCTGGGCCATGGTGCCCCTGCCCGGGCCCCGTCCCGTCCCTCACGCTCGGCAGCAGCCCCAGCAGCGCGGTGCGCTCCTCCCGCCCGCCCCGGGGGGCATTTTATAAGCCTCTGCGGCTTCGCGTCCTCCCCTGATGGGTGGGCAGGGGCAGGGGCAGGGGCAGGGGCAGGGGCAGGGCGGCAGCGGGCGGCTGCGAGGCGGGTAGGGCTGGCGACGGGAAGGGACGTTCCCTGCCCCCGGGACGGGGCAGAGGTATGTCCCGGGGCGCAGGAGCCGCCTTCACACCCGGCATTCCTGGTCCCGGTGGCGGGAAGGGTGCACCAGGAGCGGACGGGCGGCGGTGCTGGGCCTGAGGCAGCAATGGACGTGGAGCCGGGCTGCGGTGAAGGGCGGCTGCACAAGCACGGGAAGCCAGCCAGACGGAACGCAGCACCCAGGCCGGCTCTGCCCGCCAGGTTTTCCCCGTCTGCGGGCAGTGCTCCACGCGAGAAGGGCGTCCGGATGGTCCTGGGGGAGCTCACAGGCTAGGTGGGCTCCAGGGCTGCGGCTTCATTGAGCTCACAAGTATTCCGTTTAACAGCGCCGGAAGACACTTGTCTGCCTGAAAGCATGCCTCATACATAGCCTGCAAAACCACGCTGTTACACTGAGCTAGCCCTCTGACAGCCCCAACTCAGGCCATTCCTGATGGAATGAAGGCTTTCTAGTGAAATTCGGGTTTGCAATTACCCAGTCGACTCTTTTTTTGCACAGGGAGCCTTACACCAAGCATGTTTCTCATGTCAGGCAACTTAGCAGGTGATATTTCAGTCAGGAAAAGAGTTTTTCAGATGATGGAGAATTAACTATCAGTATGGTTGTGTTAGGTGGCATTGTCTATACATTTCTGTTGAATACTAAAGTTTTTCTTTCAAATGCCAGCTTTCCTACAGTCTCCCTTGGCTTTGTCAGCCTGTGTTATCACCGCGGCAACTCTATCTACCTCTAGCTAAATGCTATCTCAAACTAGATACCTCGAGCTAAATAATATCCTAAGCTAAATATTTGGGAGTCAGCCAAGAAGCATCATGGACAATGGAGATTTCCAACATAGTTGCAGCAAACTTGCTCAGATGTTCCTTGTACACATCAGCACTGGAAAGTAGCATGGAAATAAACTTGCAGCTTTGAGAGGTTGGAAACACTTTGTATTGGTGGGATACAGGGAAAAGACTGAGAAGCTTCAACATACAGAGACTGAGATTAATTTGGTCATATTTCATGTCCCCAGGCATCTGGAGAATAAAAGTTCCCCTTCTAGGTTACCTATATAATGAGGCTAATAAATAACTAAATACAGACTTAAGGGTAAGTACAGTGATTTCATTAAGTGTTGTTAGTAAATTTGTTCCGCTCTGAGGTTAATCATAAGTAGACATCCCCCCCTTTGAGAGAAAGGTAGGACAAGGCCTCTTACTTAGAAATCTGCACCTGAGAAGATTTATGTAGGCATGTATATAGTGTCTTTACATAAAGAAGATAGATCAGAGTGAAACTCAGTAAACCATAGCAACTTATAAGACATTCCTCTTACCATCTTTAAAGATAAAAAGATGAACTCATTATCAAAGTGTCCTTCAAAAAATGTAGTTCCTCACATCTCAATTAAGAAAACAGTAGGAGGTGATTTAAGTACAGTTGTATGGAAAAATCGCAACTTTTCACTTTCAAAACTGAACTCTAAAGAAAATACTATCTTTTACTGTCATCAATCAAATGGATAATTTGTTGCAAGGACAAGCATGTAAAATTGACACCTGTTACAATTTTAATTCAGAAAGCTTAAACATTAATCCTTTAGAAATGGTTTCTACTTCATCTTCCTAGGAAGAAACATTTGTGAGCTCATGAAATTCTAATTGGACCAGATCGTTTTCTGTCTATATAAACAGGCACCTTTAGTAGGCTTGTTTACTGAAGGCTCAGGGGCACTTCTCATCAACTTCATATATAAAAGCAGTGCTTATTGGAGCCATTTATGGAGGTAAAGGATACGAAGAAGCTCAATAAGGGCCAGCAATGTGTGCTTGCAGCTCAGAAAATCAACTGTGTGATGGGCTGCATCAAAAGCAGCTTGTCCAGCAGGTTGAGGGAAGGGATCATTCCCCCTTCCGCTGTGTGAGATCCCACCTGGATTACTGCATTCAGCTCTGGGGCCACCAACATAAGAAGGATGTGGACTTGTTGGAGTGAGTCCAGAGGAGGCCACAAAGATGCTCAGAGGGCTGGAGCACCTCTGCTGTGGAGGGAGGCTGAGAGCTGGGCTTGTTCAGCCTGGAGAAGATCTCTGGGGAGAACTTACAGCACATCTGTGGAAGTATTCAAGGCCAGGTTGGACAGGGCCTTGATCAACCTGGTCTAGTGAAAGTTGCTTATGCCCATGACAGGGGGGGTTGGAACGTGATGATCTTTAAGATCCCTTCCAACCCAAACTAACCTATGATTTTATGATTCTATGATTTGTATTATATAGAAAAGGGTACAAGTCAGTTCTTTTGCCAGGATTTAAATTCATTGCTCTGTTGGAGAATTTACACAATCTTCTCTATTAAGGACCCCCATGCCTACAGCAAGTCTTAATATTTTAGCTTTCCAGTGAACAGTTCCTGTTGCACCCAGATGATCAGGTCTTTGTCAGCTTCTGCATGTTGTGACTTCTAGGCACTGACGTATGCAGAAGTGACAAATGGTAGGATCAACAGTGTGGGTACTTGGAGTCAGCCCCAGGCACTGAGACGATTGGTGGTGGTATTCTTTTCCTGTTGCTTTCATCATCAAAGGCAGAGTGAAAAGAAAATGTATTAGCTTTATCTGCATTTAGAAATAATCACAATAAAATTATTTTTGCATCCCTTAGGACCTACCTTCACATTTATACTTTTCTTCTGATATTGTCTAAGAAATTCATTATCATCTAACTTGCATAACATTGCTTTCTCTAGATTAGATACATCTGTCATGGAAAAGCCATTATAACTAAGAAAATGAAACGGCTTTAAACATTTAGGGGAAGCTTACCTACTGCATTCATAGCTGCATTGAAGGGATTTGTCTTTATTTTCTAAACCTATGACATGTTTAGAAAGCCAACAGCCATCTGTGATAGCAAAGTCAAGAGCATAACAAGATGAACCTATACCATTCATGAAACACTTCAGGATTTCTGCATGCCCAGCTGCAGTACAGCTGACATCTGTTTCATCAGAAAGATAAGGTTTGAGAAATCATGGAAGGAAAGGTAAGAGGAAAACTGGGGAATTAAAGCAAACTGACCAAAGCAAATGGCAGATTTCAGCAGCATCATTAATGGCTGAAATATTAGTAAAGTCATTATCCGTTACTTCAGTTGCAGAAGGAAAGCTGTGCATCTGTTCATGGTGTTCTGATTTTGCCCTTAAATTTAGAATTGATCTGAGCATCAGATGGAGATTGCTAGGTGAAGTGCAGGCTGAATAAACACTAGATCTGGCTTCTCTCGCTGTCCTTTTAGAGTGATCCAACAACGCAGCACATACAGTGTAAGTACTTAAGTAAAAAACAAGTGATGTAACATGGAAAGTGATCTCATTAAAGAAAGCAGCGGATGTCACAGCTTTGAAAGATACCTGCCAGAGAGCTTCCTGTCACTCTCTAGCTGTAAAAGTGTAATATTAAAAAGTAGTATAATCCAATCCCAGTGGATATAAACTAGAATTCTGCATAGTGGATATAAAGCAGCATTCTTCATGCTAAAGTGCTTCTCTGTTACAGCAATACCCCTCTTCCCCATGTAAGATAGAGAAATGCACACGTCACACATGTCTGAAACTGGTACACAATCACAGGATCACAGCTGGGCACCTCGTGACAACAATTTACTTGAAATGCTTATCAGAATAAATAAAACATAGTGGTCCTGCTGGACACCTAACCATCTTCATCCAAAAGAGGGTTTTATATATTTGTCATCTAGATGAAAGATTGAAACAGAAGAACGAAAACTAATTGACATGCTATGGTTATGGGACACTGTGTTGGACTTGACTTGTAGTTCAGATGCAATATTTGTTTGCAGTAAAGAAACAAAAATAATAACATAATCATGCTCACCTCACTTATGAAAATAGATTACCTGAAATCATAGACCCTTTCTTTGAGAACATAAAGCAGGAATAAGTGGAGTCTGGAAAATGGCTCAGAGCCACAGCTTTAACCCAGAGCACACAAAGTATGTATAGAAGAATGATGCATGGGAAAGTGACCTACAGCAAATTTGGGCTCTGCCAGCCAAGACTGGTTTGGTCAATACCTTGACATAGAACAATCTAAGTGCTGCTCCACCTCTGTGCCAGTTTCCAGCAGTCTCCAGGGGCCAGGGTGACAGCTAGGGATGGCTGACTGTAAGGGGACACATAGACATAAATATACCAGCACCATGTAATTCAAGAGTTCCCCTGCTCAAAGCTAGGTTTTCCAGGTTCCACTGTGCTTTCATGCAAAAGGCTTTACTGGAGCACAGAATGTGCCCACAATAAGCACATCGTTAAATGAGCAAAAGTATTTACTCACTGCCTGTGACCAATCTAAATATTAAATATCTTCCACTGTATTTAATAGCTTGTGGAAGAAAACAATACACGATATGGAAGGGGCAACAATATTTTTTGACATATTGCACATTGCATGCCAGGCAGTGCAGGAAAGGAATGTCACTCCATGCTTTTGATTGAGGACGCCATAGCCAAAAAAGCCAAATTGTCATATGCCTTCCACTTCACTGAGATGCCATGCTATGGAAAACATTGTAGGCATGAATGGAAATCCCCATTGAAGGCCAGATCTATACTGGAAGATCTGCCAAGGGAATATGAGAAGCATATTGGGTCAATTATGTTGTTTTTATACACGATGTGTTGCTCACCTACATTTACTTTATTTGGTGAAACGCAAAATGTAGCACATCTAGACAAACATTAGGCAGACTTTTAATGCATCTTCCCTTTTCAGAAGGCACATAACTGCAGTCTGCACTTCAGACTCTAGGACCTTGCTTGCAAAATCTCATCATTCTACTGATGTGGCTCGGAACCTACATTACCATTTGCAGAACTTAATATTTAGTCCATAAGATATAATAAACATGGAAACTGTAAATCAGACTTCAGATTTAGTAATAGGAACTGAATTATGAACAAGTTTTCCTTGTGGCAATCTGTTAAAATGAGCATAGACATAAGAGACCATCAGTAAAAAACCCAACAACTATAACAACAACAAAACATAAAACCAAACAAACAAAACCAAAACCCCCCAAAAGTGAATTTATTAGATGTCACATACAGATCTGGTACAAAAAAAAAAAAAATAAAAAAAAAATACTGCCTGTTAAAGACATGACTTCCAGATCTGCAAAACTAAACTGATGAACTCTGCAAGAAGATAACTCTTCTCTTTTTGACATAGGGATTTGCTTGTATGGCACTCACACTGAAATCCAAATCTGAGCTAAGCTGTCTACTTTTATACACACTGGCACAGTCTGACTTCAAATAATCCAAGTATGAGAATTTGACCTATCCTGTTTGCATTTATAAGGTCTGTACGTGTCTGTTTGGAAATTCCAGCAGATTGGCAACTCTTCTATATCAAGACAGAGTTTTGTGTCTGACCTTCATCTTGCATAATACTCTGGCAGTAACATCTACCTACAAACAGCCCTAACCAGACCACAGGAATGCTAAAATGAAGCTGAAGGACTTCGTAAGAGTTTTACAGAAGACATTTTGATATATGTCACATAGTTAATGATGCAGCAAATCAGAAATACTTCATGCATTTTTTCCGGTGAGACATCCTCCTAAAAGAGAGTTATGTTATAAAATCATTGGATTCTCAGCCCTTGAGATATGCGCTCAGCAGGCAGCAGAATTTTCAGCTCGTAATCATCTTCCAGAAATGCCTTGAGATCTCTGCCTCCTAAAGCCCTGAGAAAGTCACTGCTTATGAATCCATACCATTTGCGCACTTCAAAAGGTCAGAGCATAGCATCCCATTTCTGTCAACACCTGTGCTTCTCTTCACTTTAATAGAGTTAAGATTTCACTCTTGAGACAACAAAACAACTTTCAAAGCATCATCTGTAGGTCATAAAAGGAGAACTACATATGTAGAACTATAAACATTTATATGTGTATAGGAAGTGTAAGGAGTATGTAATTAAAAAGTAGTCAGTATAAGGAAACCCATGCTTCTCAAATACACAAATTTCAGCAACACATATTGAAGGGCAGGTAATACCAGAAAAGAGGGAAAGAAATACATAATAAAAAGCTTTCAGTAACCTAAAACCAATATTAGCTGGAAATGTTAATGTTCTTCTCAGAACAGCATAAGAAATTAAGAATATATCAAAGGCATTTATTATTTTTTTTAATAAACCCCACAGAAACAGACTAAAAGAATGACATGCAGTGATCCTAAGATGTCATCTCTAAAAACCTCTGAGAATACAGTGGTAGAGCAGTACCTCATTTTGCAGTTGGTATTATGTGTCTCATTTTGCAGTTGGTAGTATTTTGTCTTATGGACAAAATCCTCAGATTCCATCCTCTGCATTTTAAGTCTCATTTCTGCAACTTTATACTGATGCATCTCTATGGCTTCCTCTGAAATATACATCTTTCTCTAGCATGACCATGCAAGCTTGTAAGCTTGGGCTGTGGATTCTGCAACCTGTCTGCTCTTCAAAGTTACCAGTACAACTAACTGAAATGCTGTTGGTCTGACAGTTCAGAAGACTCAGTTCAGTGATCTGTCCAGCACAACAGATTTTGCTAGTTTTCCCCTCCATTCCTACCTTCCTGTGTCCTTCTATTCCCCAGTTTCTTTCTTGAAATTTCTTTAATTTTCTCTGTGGTGTTACTCTTCATTTTCTACAAGTGTGTTGGCTGCCCAATGCATCTCATTCTGTGTCTTGAAAAATCCCCTAACCTTTTCTCTCCTGAATGAACACCAAAACTTCATGATCGGTTTTGAAGGTCATTGCTAGGCTTATTTTATATGATACAACCAAACTGCCATTAAAAACTCATAGCTGTTTTAGTGACCTTACTCTCATACTACATACAGTAATGCTGAGGTCCAGAAATATATTTGAAGAATGGAGCCAAAGTACTGAGACCCTTTCAGAACTAAATTCTTGACTCTTGAGCCTAAGGATGCTTCAATACTACATATAAATGCAGTAAAAAGTATCAATGCAATACTCACTTACCTTTTGGATATTTAAATTGAGGGGGTTTATTAGTAAACTATATTTAAATTTGGATATTTAAATTGAGGAGTTTTATTAGCAAACTCTTTGTGTCATTGTGGAACTGTTCTTCCTACACAACGGCAGAATATTTTATGGTGCAAACACTCTGCATCTTCCTAACTTCTCTGCAAAGAAGACTAGTAAGGGTCTTGATGTGATAAGCTAGAGGTAAATAAGGACATTATGCTTCATGCTTGCAATGAAGACAATGACTGCCTTTATACTGTGCTGCACTTCAGGCTTTTTTGGAAATAGTGCAGCATCATATTAACGAGTGACACTGAGAGGTGCCCTCTGGTATTTGCTGCTTCTGCCACTTCACTACTGGTCACTGCTTACAATCAACACATAATGAGCTCAGTAATAGTGAACACTGAAACTGTTTTTGTTATCCCAGCTTGGGGCCCCTAACCCAGAGCATGCAAGCACTGTCTGCACATCCCATGTGTGATCTGGAACTACAGACTTTATCCCGCTTGACAGCAGTGATTGTGCATCCTCCCCAGATTGTTACAGGCACAGATCCTAATCCCTGTCATTGTAGGGGAACAGTTTTGAGTGTGGAAAGCAGTTGAGAATACAAATTTTGGTTCTTCATGTTTGCTTGAAGCTGGGTTGTTGTCTTTCCCTCAGTCCTAGTAATTTCAAGAAACTCTCCTTTTTATATAGTCAAGCAATCATTCTAGACTTAGAAATGACTTCGGTTTGCTCAGAGTTAAGAATGATGAAAACTTTGTGTTCAGGATGAACATTGAGGTGGATTCTCCGAGGACATGAATGATGCACCAGTTCACTATTGCACAACCTAGATACAAAATGTAACTGACCTAATTCCTTAGTAGATCTTAATGGGTAGTTTTGAGAAATATGCTGGGCTGGAATAGAGAAATGAGGAATAAATATGTGATAACAAACAATCACAGATCAGAAAATACCTATTAGAAGTCTCAAGACAGTCGATATTGGCAGTTTATATAACCAAGCAGTATCTGTAATTTCTCAAACATCCCACATGGACACAGCAAAGATTTCCCAGCTATTCAGAAAGCAAATTCCTCCAGGACAGCACAACTGTAGTGAAAGTGATATGACAAGAAACTAGTCTTATCTCTAACACTTCTGAGGTTCTGTGTGTGTCACTCCTAGCTAGTGTTCACATTACTATAATTGTGCATAGTACAGCACCCTACTCCCTATCTCACAAGACTGTATTAAAGATTAATAAGGTGATTACTGCAAATGCTATTATTAATCAAAACAGCCACACAAATGCTAAATGTTAGCTGCCTACTTGTTACAGGACCACCTTTACTGAAGAGGGGAAATCTGATCTGCTCTGCGTGTCCGCACTGCACAGCAGTGCCAATCAATAGATGAAATATCATTATTTTCTTGTATAGCTATTATCTGCAAATAGTATGTTGGGTGGGAAGAACAGCTGATTGAACACGTACGGCAATTTATGTTAGTATTTCTGAGTTTTCATCCCTAAACACTGATGTTTGTAAAACTAGTTTCACTATTCAGCCTTTTTATGTGTAATTGTGGCTGGGGGTTCCGGATTAAAGTATGTGCTTTTTGCAAAGGTTCTCTACATAAATTATAGCCAAGTATTTTAAGGCATGAGACATGGAAAGTATTTTCATAACCTTGCATCACTATACCTTTTTTGACAGAGGCAATAAACGTAGTGTTTCAATTATAGGTCTTACACACACTATTGGGTAACAGGCCAACAATTTTCATCTGTGTATTCCAGGACCTGTAGCATCTGTTTAGCTATAAATTCAGAGATGCTGCAGGTTATGGTCTTCTGTCAGGAAGATTAAGCCCTTTCTCAAAACAGTTTAATCTAATTAATCACATTGCAATTAAACTCCAGAGTCTAAAACTAATAAAATGTAATAAAAGAAGGTATTTATGATGGGAGATCAAGAAGGGAGCATATGCTACTGCACTCATTGTTTGTCTTACAGATATCTTACATCTTACTACTATGGAAAAAGAAAGGTAGACATTATGTGAGAGGAACATTACAGACATGCAACTTATGCCTTTTCCCTCTCTCACCTGGAATAGTATTAATTTGGACAAAACAAGAGTAAAGTACAGAACATTTTGGCTTCCTCAGGAGGCTTGAAGTGATGACATTTCTGCTTCTAGATTTTATTGGTTTATTTTTTTAATAATTTTATCTACTCTATTATTTTAATAGACTAAACTATAAAAGAGCCAATCTATCTTTAAATGTGGATATGTCCTCATTTCCTGCTAATCAATTTTCATACACAGAGAACACACATACTTGTGTAACCAAAATATGTTTGCAAATTTATACAAGTAATACTAGATTCTGGGTAATGAAAAATATCTAATTTCAAATAAACATTAATGGCACTAGAAGTAGTATCCTAAGTCAAATTCTCTGAATTCATGTCAGCTGTCAGTTGCTAAACAGAAAATTAAACAAAAAAACAAGGTAAGAAAAAAGTTATTTTGTCTTAAACTGATTTTTAAATAAACTTCTATCACTGACATAATTTTCATCATTTGGTTTATTTTGATTTTTTTTAAATTTAACTTGAAAATGTACTGTTACTTAACAGTATGAAAGTGTCAAAACAAAAAGTTTTATTTTCTAGTATTTCTTTAATATCTTTAAACAATCCCTATGGCCAGGTTCATCTTGGCACCATGACAAGAAACTGCATAACCTATCTGCCTAAAACAATTTGTTCAGCTCTTCTCTCAGTTGTATTACTACAAAACACAGCGAACTTTATGAGATTCCAAATAGACTTATCATTCTAGGTGCAGCAAATGAAGGAGGATCTGTAAACTCAAATACCTACTGTCAAAGTCAAGATTTCAGTGATGGGGCTGTTATGTTTTACTCAAATCATCCTGTCACCTACAGATAACTACCCTTCTTAATTGAAAAGTCCAGTGACGTGTTTTCATATGCCTTCACCTGTGATAATCTCAAAAGGAAAGGCAAGTAAGGGTTTTCCTCTATAAAACATCCATAAAAAGCCATCTATAAAAACAGCCAAATCCATCTATAAAACAGCCAAACTGTGCTTATTTCAGCAACTTAATGCTTTTTAACAGAGATTTTTCTCTCTTAAAGATCAGCCAAAAAGAAGAATTTCTGATCCAGTGCTTATATCAGCTGAAAGGCAACAGTACAGCTGGTACAACTGCAAGCTGCTGCAACTGTGAGCAATCCTTGCCCATGCTTTCATGGAGTGCTGCTAATGGTTTCTTAAGAAACTGATGCCTCTGCATTCACAGTCAGCATTGTAGCTCCAGTGCCCCAGTGATGGCAAATCATGCTCCATGCATGGGTTACATAAGATGTATTTATCATCTGTCATCCAAACAGATCATAACTGTTATCACTGACTGAGATAAAGACTAAGATTTGGTGTTACCAGACAGTTACTTAGATCCTCTGTAAGGCATTTGGTTCTATGTCCTAATAATTAAATCTTTTGTTTATTTAATAAAACAAAGAGAACAGGAGTTCAGTGGAGCACTGAAACACTGCTGCAGTGACAGATTAGTGCAATGGAGGATGAGATGCCTGCAAAATAGTCTCAGATCTTCCCCTGCCCCCAAAATTAGAGAGAAGGACTGCTGCTGACCAGCTAAGCCATCTAGCACAGAAGCCCCTCCTAACAGAGAATTTAAGCACATGCCGAATTTTAAGTTTATAACCAATTCTTTTGATTTCAGTTGGAGTGCTCATGCTTTAAGGATGCTTGCACACTTTATAGGCACAGTTCATGAGTAACGTGTTTTTCTCACAGATATTGGAGTTTAATTTTAAAAAACAGTGGTCTGTTTTTAAAGTCACATAAATTTACAGTTTTGAAAAAACTATGAATTTGTTTCAAAAAATAATGTAACTTGATTCTTGTTATGGAATTAGCTTACTAGATGTTCTTTGGTTGTGCTGGGGTGGACTTGGGTGAGTCCTCCAGCCTGCGCTTTCCTGTTTAGTCAGTGCTTGCCACAGCAAAGCACTTTGTGTTCTCCTGCATCTCTAGCAGATGGTACAAACTGCCTGCCCACCCTTTGTAAGACAGTATTAACTGCAATCCAGAAAAGCTTTTGCAATGCTAGTTGTCCTGCTTCTCTGGTGCTTCCCTCTGTACCCACGTGTTGACAACAAAGGCCAAGCCACATTTGTTGGTCTTCTGTGAGAGGAAGGATATCCATGCCCCTTTATTCTCCATCAGGAGTTGAACTATGGCATATTTGTATACTTTGAAAACTGCCTGGGGACAGAGAATGATATTCATGCAGAGCAGACACAGTGGTCTTTCATCAGGTTATTATGTTAATACCACAAATACCTGTAAAGAGTAAATAAACCAGCAATGAAACCATTTCTGAGAAAAGTAAGCATGCTTTTACGAGACAAGGGATTCTGTTGTCTTCAGCAATCCATCTGCTTTCTTCAGAATTTACAGCACATTTAGAGATTAAAGAAGAATCACCTGTAAATAAAATTAACATAAATTGGTGGCAGTTAATTGTGATGTGTTTATTATATTCAAATATAATAAGTAAACAGTCCTTCAACAATCACAGCATCATTAAAGTAAAAGCATCTGTTTCAGAGAGTTTACAAGGTCCTGTGATAATGACAGACGATATTGTCTTTAAAAGATTTGTTTCTCTGACTGCACTTGCTACATGATACTTGATCTTACTGTGCTTTTGCACTCTGGAATGGAAAAAACCCAACAGTTTAGTTAGGCTTTTAGGAAGCATTAGCTAATTATAGCTTTTTTAATCCCCTTTGTTTAGAACTAGTCTCCAGTTTGTAATAGCTGAGATCATCCCCATCCTGCAACATCCCACATGGTCATTTGCTGGATATCCTGTTTTTCCTACAAATCTCTGAACTCTCAATTCTATTAGTCTATCTTAACTTAGTGATAGATGCTGGACTATTTGCTCTTTTACCTTATTCACATATTTGATTTAACTAAAGATAAAAAATCAGCCATTATCTCTGTGTCTTAACCCAAATGTCATGAAGTATAAAAACCATTGCACAGCAATGTTCAGAATTCCTGAGCTGATGCCCACATCTCTGACTCATTCTTCTTATCTTTAACTCTGGACATATTCTCTATGCAACACATTCTTTGAATCCCATATCTGATCATAGAAAATAAACAGGAAAGAAACCAGCTTTGCTGAAACTCAGTATAATTCTTATCTAGTGTTCCAATATTTTTCATAGTGACAAAAATGTTTTAATATTCCAGATAAAACTTAACTCACAGAAGCCTAAAAAAAATCAGATTTGAAGGGACCTCAGGCAGCCATCTAGTCCAACCTCCTGCACAAATAACAACCTTAAAATATCTCACATCTCAGAAAATATACTAAAATAAAATAGTTGACCTGCTTGAAAAATTTATTCTTAAAATGGTTACTAAAATTTTATTTCACTTACTGATACAAATTTTGGAAAGAAATAGAAGAACTAGTGGTCTCAGTAGTCTCTGGATGAAATATATATTTCCAGAATGTACAGCCATGTAAAAAGAAATGTGTAGGGTTAATGTAAAAGAACCAACCCAGGTACACATTATGATGATGTTCAATAAGAGAATAGTGGAACAATAAGCAAAAATAATATATCTAAAGTCCAAATTCTCTCATTAGATGAGGTTAACCTTCATAAAAGGACAGCAGGTTTTAGTACAAAGGCAACAATAGCATCCCATGGACAAATAAGAAAACATCAGAGCACTAATTCTGCAAGAAAAATAGCGAACAGAAATTCCATGGTGGTTGTATCTGGCAGACAGCAAGACAAAGATGAGTAAAAGAAGGACCACCCTTCACTTAACATTAATATCTCCAGCAAAGTACAGAATGTTTATTATAAAGGACAAATTTTTTATTGCTAACATCAAGCAGCACTAAGATAGCTTTGTTCTATATATCTGCATTAGAGGTACTCAATGTATGTAAGTTAGCACTCTTATCTCACCAGGTTCTCCTACACATATATTTCCTTTTTATCTTCCCACATCTTCAGTTCCAGTCCAGACTCATGTTATTCTGCAGCCCTTAGATTTTTTCTTCATTCCCTAATACTTTTGCAGGTCCTCCATTCTCTGTTGACATCTTACAGCCTCCCCGCAGACTCTTCAAAAGTTCATGTTCAGTTTCTGAAACACAGAACCCAAAATATCTTTATTTAGAACTGTTTTCTTGTCACTTCAGAAAGCTGTCAAAGAGTGCTGTTATTGAGATCATCTGAGTGGTTTTAATTTTCCACTAAAGAAACACAAGGGTATAGTAATTTCAAATAAGAGCAGGCATTTCTTAAGACACTGCTACTGGGAAGTGTGAAATTGGGGGAAACTGCAAAGAAACACACAGAATGTGAATTCTTCACAAAAGCAATAATTCTGAGTTTTTTACTATCTGTCCTGACAGGTACGGATTTTCAGAGTTGCAGTGAAGCAGCTGGGATCCTTGTGGTTACCCACATCCCTGCTCTGCAATGACCAGGGAGATGGTAAGGGGTAGGGAGATTTTTTCAGGGTTTCTTCTTAACTTCTCTGAAGAGGTAAGAGCATGAATACGTGGCATTGCCATCATGCACTTGCCTCTCTTCAGTAGCACTCTCGCTTTCTGTTTGTTGTCATGCTGAGATCAACCTGCTGGCTCATTTCCTCCACCTCTGTCTCATTGCTTCAGGTTTTCAAGGCCATCTATGCACAGAGCAGGGATGGAAAACTTCTGTTTTTTAATCTGAGAGGATACCTGCAGTCTGCTCCATTGACCTGGGACTCACACAACTCTCTCTGATCCTTTGCCAACACACCAGAGTTAATTTTTTTGTTGCTTCTCTGAGAGTAGTAGGATAGCTAGATAGTATGATTTCATGGTGTCAGGGAGCATGGAACATGCAGTTAATCTAAACTGCAACAGAAACTAGGGGAAGCAGGGCAAGCAGGCCCTTCTTTGGACATTTTCAGGCACATCAGGCTTTTATCAGAAATCTGGGAAAGGTGAAGTTCATTTAAGAATAGAAAAAATATCATGGATTATCTATGAAAACCAACTAATTCTTCTCAGTCCTGTTTAGGGTCACAGGGCTCAGTTACATCACAGTGGAAAGTCCAGGAATGATGGAGTGTGTGCAATTTCTTACAAAAACCTTGCTCAATTTCTGTGCAATTTGCATTAAATCTTGAGCATTCATTGCATTCCTGTGCGTCTGGTTTACATGCTGAAATTGTTCGGTTGGGATGTCTGCTAGTTTCACTTCTGCAAGAACTCTACACAGGGCTAAGGTGGGTTTTTAAAGTGCAAAATATGGAACTGGCATGGCTGTAGGTGGCAGAGATGGTCTAATGGCTCTGGGGTACTCATGAAATCTGTGGCATTCCTGAAACTATTCCTGTTTCTTAACAAATATGATTCTTAGATTGCAATTGCTAGTTGCAGCAGGTTTCAAACACAGAAGAGCTAACACTTTTTTACCCACTCTTTCTGAAGAAAGCATGACTTTTAATGCTTTGTCACTGAAAAAAAGAAAACAAAAAAACCCAAACTTCTCAGAGTTCTGCTGCTCCTGTTTTTTCACTGCTGTTCTTCACTTGTCTTTCAGGAGACTGGAAACAAATATTCTCAACCACCCAATGCAGCTTGCAATCAAACACAAATTACATTTTTTGTACCATTTTGACAAAAAAAAACCACAGAAAACAGAAATTGCTTTTGGACAACAACCATACCCTATAAAAATACTTATGTTAGGGGATGACTTTGAATTGCCCTATTTCATACAGGCTTCAGGTCAAAGGTACACAAGCTGTTTCTTCCTTTCTTCACTGTGCTCAAACAAGCAGCAGAGGGCACAGCTCCCTGCTGAAAGCCTCCCAAGCTGGAGGTTGTGTGACTCCCTCATTCTGCTTAAAACCTTTTCTGAAACGTTTCTAAAATGTATCAGAAGAGATGTTTTGATTAAAACACTGCAGTTTCCACAGTCAGTAATACCCCGACAGAAGGTGCTTCCCTTTAGCCAACAGTTAATTCTGCACAAAATCATAAGGTTTAGTTACACCTAATGCAACTTCCAGAATACAGTTGTTAACCACGGACCACTTTAAGTACTTGTTTACATACTGTTTTGTACAGAACTCCAAAAATTGTGTATGTTTGGTTACCTTTGGCAAACATCTGCTCCTTACATACAGTCTGAATTTATTCAGAAGAACTAGGAGTAATACTTGGCAAAGCTGAATTCAAAGTGATCAGCAGCTCCAATTAAAGGGTCCAACCAAATCCTCAAAATATATCGTTCAGGTAACAATTTTCAGCAGTCTCATGGCACACACATGTGATTTTCAACTTCTGGCCCCAGACTCTCGGGTCTGTGGATTCTTTTCAAGGTGAAAGACAATTAAGAAGAGCAAGCTTGCTTTCAGTAGGTTTTGATTTTCTCTTTGTTGGTAAATATTTAAGCATCTGGAAATCAAAGAACTGAAACCCCCTAATGTAGAGCAAGTTAAATATACCATCATAGCAGTCTGTCTTTCTCTTTCATATGTTGTATCTAAAAACCACAATTAAGTCTGTTGCAGCTAGGTATGCTTCTTACATATTAAGGTACGGAATTAAAATGAAAAAATCAAACATAGGATTACCCATCACTTCTGACACAGCTTGTTTAATGCTGTGCCAATATAACTAAAAATAATAAGTTTTTTATTTATCACCATGCAATGTCCACCTATAAATCTGTTCTGATATTCTGTATGTATCAGTTGCAGTTCAATATATTCCCTGAATCTGAGTTGCATAGTGACATTTATAAAGTTTTGATGACATTTACTAGAAAATATGGATTACATAAGCTCACATAACACTTGATACAGGAAAAGATTATGCATACCTCATTAGCCAGACACTTTTTTTTTTTCCTTGCTTCAGACTTTGGCTGTCCTCATAACTGGGATAAGGAGTTACAGGACAGACAGTTTCATAATTTATAGGTCTGTCAACAAATAGGAGTAAAGAAAGCTTTTATCTTTCACCACTTAAAATAAATGCCTAGTTAGTATTAAAAACTAAAACTGTATCCTGTAGCAGATAAAACTCCACAGTTAAGCTGACACTTTTCCCCTCACAGAGAGGCCAGGTTTGATCTTACCCACAATAACCAGCCATGCATAGACAAAGTAAACTGTATCTTTTCCACTAGCAAAGCCTGGTGCAGGAAACAGGCGAAAGGTAACACAAGAAAATACCTTGTTCACAACCACTGGGGTCCTGTTATCTCTCACCTTTATGCCTCAGGCCAATATTTACTATGTCATGTTTTACTTTTAAATCCTTATCTCTTGCATGCTATGCAATACTTTTCACAAGAATAGACAGAGCTTCTTCAGACCAAGCAATGCCTGATAGCATGGAAGCATCCTCCTTCTAACTCAATCCAAAACTTTCATAACTTTGCAATTTCCTTCCACTAATTTATTTACAATAGCTATAAGGGAAGATTACGTAATACAGCTTATTTAATTTTGACCAGAGCATTACAAATAACAATATCTTAATTCTTTGTAAACATCAACTACGTAGGATCCCTATGAGACCTAGTAAAATATTTTTCAAACTTTTTGTAGGATTTTTTCACAATTAGTCATCAAGGTACGTAGTATTTGGCACTTAAAAATGAAAAAAAAAAAAAAAAGTCCTTTGAATAGTCTTATAATTTAACATTTTTCCAAACAGTTTTTTGTGTTCTGCTTTGTTTGTTTTGGTTTGGTTTCTTTCTGTCCAGTGTCCTTAAAATAAGACTTTTTACATTCATTCCTATACTATGTTCACTTTTAATTTCACACTTGCAAATAAGGTCATTAGGTGTCCCGCTATGCAGAAAGTTAGAAACATCTATAGTGGTTTACAGGTGTAGACATCAAAACTTTGTCCACACTCATCTGCAAAGCCAGGGATCCACTTCTATTTATACTTTGAAGGTTTTGCCAGGGATATCACATTTCTTTCATCCCAGTTTCCTGGAAAGGTGCTAACATTTTCCCTGCAGAGTGTGGATAGCCTAAAGTGTGGATGCAGTAGTTAGCGGTTGATGGAATACATCTTATTAACCATCCATGATCTTCAGCTGCCTGTGCTGCTGGGACGTTTTTTCGTGGTTGCTGTCTTGTAATTTAGTCCCACAATTCTAATGCATTTGTATAACGTGACAATGTCTGGACTACAAGTAAACTGGAGGAATGCAAAAGAGCCATGGAAATAGTTATAAAGTGCTTTGAATCATATTGGCTATCATATTGTCAGGTAGGAGAGGGAACTAAAAGAAGTCACCCAAATGGCAAGTGCTGTGCAACAAGTGATAAGATATGAGCCACCCTTCCTAAGTTGCATCACCTTAGTTCCTGGGACTTTGTTTAAAGTCAAAGCTAATTTCTTTGTCATCTGCAGAAAAGCTGATGATACAGCCACATTGTAACTTCAAAAATTAGAATATGTGGTAAATCTATTCAAAGAAATACTGGATTATTTTCCTTTGAATCCTGATTCATGAGCTCTTCGCAAGCTCAAGAGCTCCTTCGTAACATTAACCTTACTCTTCACATTCACAGAGAAAATAAAGTGGTTTTGACAGGCTTTAATTTAAAATTGTAAGAACAGCTTGTACTTTAATTAAGAAATATTAGTAATTAAGTATTTTAGCAATAGTAATAGGGTCACAGTTAAAAGCTGAAACTTCAGGAGGTATAAAAGGGTGTAATGGGAGAAATCATAAGCCAGTTGTGTTGGGTTTCAAGAAGCAAAGCAGTTGTTATGTCAGTCACACACTGTCTGCTGCATTTTAGTTGGAGGTCTAGAATTACTCTAAAGCCTGGTTGATGAGACAGTAAAAAGGTCACAATTCTAAAATCTTGGCTCCTCTTCCAAGAGATCATTTTACTGACTCTCTGCCATGCTCACCTCGCACAGAAAGAATATCTTTCATAGTCAGAAAATTGACATTGATTATCTGATCAAGCAAAAGATACTGTGGACATTTTTCCACATTATGTTCCCATTGCATCTGTATAACAAGTCAAGATTTATGTTTTCTTTGGCTATTATTCCTAAAATTTGATTCCCTTCTTTGTTAGAGCATTCAAAATTATCTTGTCCCACTCTTCTGTATTTTTTGTCACTGAATTTCTTCATATTATGTTGTCCCCATATCATGCAGGAGTGCACCCTCTGTTTTACTCGAACCATAAACACAATTTCAGATCTCCGTGGATTACTCCTAACTAGTCACTTGGGGGTTTTTTAGTGGTCCAGCCAATAGTTCTTAACACCTGATGGAAGGTTTTTGATATTATCTATATCACTCACAGTGACGAACACTGCCTAGAGATGGCTGATCAGACAAGGAACTGAGGAATCTCTCGCTCTTTCACTCTGCTGTGAGTGTGAACAACTGCAGAGGATTTGGTGCTATGGCTGTCATAGGAATGAAGGAATCTATCCTACATTATTCCAAAGCAATGATGATAATTGACATCAGATCTGGTCAAAAGTCAGGATTTCTATTCTGCAAGAAACACAACCTGTTTCAAGACAGTTCTTCAAAGAATTTATACATTTTACTGATGCGTGGCTAAATAGGGAATTGCTCGGTATGCTCAAGTGGAAGAGGAGAGTTTACAGGTCATGGAAAGAAGGGCTGGCCACTTGGGAAGAATATAAGGCTGCTGCTAGAGGATGTAGGAAAGCTGCTAGGATGGCTAAGGCCTCCTTGGAATTAAAGCTGGCGAGAGGGGTCAAGGACAGCAGAAAGAGCTTTTTCAAATACATGGCAGGTAAAACTAACACCAGAGGCAATGTAGGCCCGCTGATGAACGGGACGGGTGCCCTGGTGACAGAAGATACAGAGATGGCAGAGTTACTGAATGACTTCTTTGTCTCTGTCTACTCTGCTGGAGGCAGTCCTGAAGAGCCCTGTACCGCTGAGACCCCGGATGAAGATAGGTCAACGGAGCGGTCTGCCTTAGTCGATGAGGAATGGGTTAAAGACCAGTTGAGCAATCTGGATATCCATAAATCCATGGGTCCAGATGGGATGCACCCGCGGGTGCTGAGGGAACTGGCTGAGGTCATTGCTAGACCGCTCTCCATCATCTTTACCAAGTCTTGGGAAACAGGAGAGGTGCCTGAGGACTGGAGGAAAGCAAATGTCACTCCTGTCTTCAAAAAGGGCAAGAAGGAGGACCCGGGTAACTATAGACCGGTCAGCCTCACCTCCATTCCTGGCAAAGTGATGGAACACCTTATCCTTGGTGCCATCTTAAAGCATATCAAGGATAAGAGGGTTATGAGGGGCAGTCAACATGGCTTCACCAAGGGGAAGTCGTGCTTGACCAATCTCGTAGCCTTTTATGAGGAAATAACACGGTGGATGGATGATGGTAGAGCGGTGGATGTGGTCTACCTCGACTTCAGCAAAGCGTTTGACACGGTCTCCCACAGCATCCTTGCGGCTAAATTGAGGAAGTGTGGTCTGGATGATCGGGTAGTGAGGTGGACTGTGAACTGGCTGAAGGAGAGAAGCCAGAGAGTTGTAGTCTATGGGGCGGAGTCTAGTTGGAGGCCTGTATCTAGTGGAGTGCCTCAAGGGTCGGTACTGGGACCAGTATTATTTAATATATTCATCAACGATTTAGATGAGGGAATTGAGTGTACTATCAGCAAGTTTGCTGATGACACTAAGCTGGGAGGGGTGGCCGACACGCCAGAAGGCTGTGCTGCCATCCAGAGGGACCTGGACAGGCTGGAGAGCTGGGCGGGGAATAACTTGATGAAATATAACAAGGGAAAGTGTAGAGTCCTGCATCTGGGCAGGAACAACCCCAGGTTCCAGTATAGGCTGGGGAACGACCTGTTAGAGAGCAGTGTAGGGGAGAGGGACCTGGGGGTCCTGGTGGACGACAGGGTGACCATGAGCCAACACTGTGCCCTTGTGGCCAAGAAGGCCAATGGCATCCTGGGTTGTATTAGAAGGGGGGTGGTTAGTAGGTCGAGAGAGGTCCTCCTTCCCCTCTACTCTGCCCTGGTGAGACCTCATCTGGAATATTGTGTCCAGTTCTGGGCCCCTCAGTTTAAGAAGGACAGGGACCTGCTGGAGAGAGTCCAGCGCAGGGCAACTAAGATGATTAAGGGAGTGGAGCATCTCCCTTATGAGGAAAGACTGAGGGAGCTGGGTCTCTATAGTTTGGAGAAGAGGAGATTGAGGGGTGACCTTATTAGTGTATATAAATATATAAAGGGGGAGTGTCACGAGGATGGAGCCAGGCTCTTCTCAGTGGCAAACAATGAAAGGACAAGGGGTAATGGGTACAAATTGGAGCACAAGAGGTTCCACTTAAACCTGAGAAGAAACTTCTTCTCAGTGAGGGTGACGGAACACTGGAACAGGCTGCCCAGGGAGGTTGTGGAATCTCCTTCTTTGGAGACATTCAAAACCCGCCTGGACACGTTCCTGTGTAACCTTATCTAGGTGTTCCTGCTCCGGCAGGGGGATTGGACTAGATGATCTTTTGAGGTCCCTTCCAATCTCTAACATACTGTGATACTGTGATACTGTGATGCCTGCTAAATCCCTCCCCAGATATGTTTGAAAGGTTCTGATCTTTAAAGTGAAAAACTTTTGAGCCATGAATATCTTTGTCCCAGTGTACAAGGCCTACCTGTCCCTCCAGGACTCCTAACTGTCCTAGGGGACAGGTAGGAGGTTGGGAGGTTTACATGTCCCTAATAACCTTGTAACTTGGACTTAAATCCCAAATCTTCTCATGCAGCAGGAGAGAGTCTGCAAGTCCTGAGTGCCTGGGATGAAAGTAGCATTTTTGGGTGCTCCTGGGCTGCCTGCTGTATGCCTCAGTTCTCCAGAGCAGTGGATTGAATTTTTTTAGTGTCTGGTGTCAGGTTTGGTTTCTGAAGCTTCAAAACACAGTCACTGAAACCGACCCAAGTCTGTTGCAAGTCTAAACATGGCAGTAATTTATCGCAGCAATTCCAGACCATGGCGGCCAGGACAGCAGCAGGCTTCCAGTACCCCTTGCCCCCACAAGGTGCTGAAGGGTTGCTGCAAGCCTGGTTCCTGAGATCTTCAGACTCCCTGCTGAAGAACTGCAAATTAACAGCAGTCCAGGTCCAGCAAACCTAGTATTTCCAGCTGATCTACTTGTTTTGCTATCTTACTTTCCCACATAATTTTCACAGGAAGTTTGCCCAAGGACCATAAATTGTGCACCCTTCACTTCCAGGAGAAATTTCGTGATGTACCATCTTAGTAATCTGACTAGTAAATTGATCAGGGACTAAGCAGGTGAAGCTGTCTTTCTTTCAGCAGAAGTTGTTGGTGGTAATTTTCCCTTTCTGATAAAACATAATTTCCATTCTGATAAAACATAATCTCTGAACAACAAAAAAATCAACAGAATATTGCAATCCACATGTAACTGAGACACATCTAAAAGCTGTCATACTCCCAGGCATCATATTTTACAGGTTATACCATTACTTGCACAATGGTATCTGAAATTCCTGACGTCAGCTGCGGACATCTGCAAAAGCAGATACCAGTAGTTTCCTATTACTGAGAATAGTCTGTAAGAAAAACAGGAAAATGCCAACAGGTTCCATTTTTGCAACTCAGGATGACAAGGCGATGCCTACATAGTCTATGATAAACCTTATTTTATATAGAAATAATTACTCCATACACTCTGTTCAAATGGTTACAAATATAGATAATATCACAACTATTTAACTATGCTACAGTACTTGTCAAGCATAAGGTCCTAAAAATAAAATCCTGCTTTTCAGCACATCTGAGACAGAGTTTAAGCCAAGCAAAATCCCATATGCATTAGTAGAATTTAGCTTTAAAACAGAGAGTCAGCACATGGTATCTTATTACTGAAGAAACAGCTGATTGTGTGTATTCTTGAAGTACAAGATAGGACCTGCTTTGGAAGTTGGACTTCAGTCATGCACTTAATCAGGTATCAGCCCCAAGAAGATGGCCTTGAAGATTCCCAGCAGTACAAAAAAGGCTTGAGATCATTTCCAAAATATCTGAAGTTGGTAGCACTTAGTAGGCCTCGAATCTTCTCTTTTATTAATGAGAGCATTGTTAGTCATATTAATGCAATTATTTAATCATATATTGAACATTTTGTTGCACATGGACGTTGTTATTTGTTTTCCCCCAATAAAAGCTACTGAGACCAAATATTTATTAGAGATAGTAAAAGTTAACATTATAAGATCCATACGTAGGTGTCTTTAATCATTGGCATGGATTTTCAAAAAGGCTAAGCATTCATTTTTTCTCTGTGGTCTGCACTTATATACTGTAATTATCCGTTGGATTGTGAAGATTTAGTGTAAAGGCCTTTGGATAGCATTTGAACAGTCATAATGATGTATATTTTAACTTGGCATCTAAATCATATCTGTGTCAATATAGGTACTGAAACAAAAAATAAATGCATTGCAAGCCACACTGTTTCCTTATTGCAGTCCTGTCTCTCATCACAGTTATTCATACCATTCTGAAATTATATGAAATCAATAAAGGTTGGTTAGAAAATATTACTGTCTTTACTGTTTAAGCAGGCATATGAAAGCCCAGGCATAAGTAAGTTAGATATTCAGAAGAAAATCAAAGCAGACATCTTAACAGCTTTCATCAGGACCACCATTTTCTTTAAAAGAAGACAGTACCTTGCAAGGAGAAGAAAAGGTGTCAAATTTGAACTGCAGTTATTGAAGGGACAGTAGTAAAAGCTATCTTTAATAGATCAGATTTATTTACATATATTGAATATTTATTTTCTTTCCTTATAAAAAATCTCTAGAATTACATGGATTATTAGCATATCAAGTATCTGTATTATGTATACAATTGTTTCCAAGGGAGAGTGTCATGAATTCAGTATTGGTACAGAATTAGAAGTAGGAAACTTTATTTATTTATTTGCCTGGGACCTGACCACTGGCACAAGTTATATCCCTATTGCCAACAGAGACCATCAATCTCATATTAAACCCAAGGAAGTAAAAAAACATGTATCTCTGGGGCTCTTCCGGATGACTTGGAATCTTTCCACATGCAAAAAGATTGTCGATGTTGGACATTCATTCCATCTGGATTTTGAGGATAAGGACAAATCAATCAGATTAGTAAAAAGTGGATCTGGAGAGGGGATGTGAGAAATTTTATTTTTTTCATTCTCTTTTTCTCCAATTTATTACTAACTGCCTTTAAGCATTATTTACAGATTAGGGTATGCTTGCTTACTTTGTTATACTAATTGGCAATACACTTTAAGTGTCACAGGAGATTATGTTCTTTAGAATTAGGACTAATGGCAAAAGGACTGCCAATTTCCCAGTAGGAAATCATCAGGATAATCACTGATTTGGGGAGTAGAAGGTAAGGCGAAGGTTTCTAAGCACAGTTACTCAATTGCATTTTCTATTTTGTTATCAACGTGTGGTGGGAGATTTATACATATGTAAAAGTATAACTCCATATGAAATCATTCTGGAATAGGTTTTTTTCTTGATAGCAAAAGAAGAGATTTCTTTGTGTTGGTGTGTAATACTGCATGTGCTGCATTGTGAACAGTTACAGGTGGGAAACAATACCTATTTGTGTTCTTGTAAGCAAGGAAATAATGGACAACAAACAGTGCCAGTAACATCCAAGTACACCTGTGGCATCTCAAAATCTAAATTCAGAAAACATCAAGTACCTGTAACTGTTACTTCTGTGAAGAAAGAGAGTGTGACCAGCAGGTCGAAGGAGGTGATCCTGCCCCTTTATTCTGCTCTCATGAGACCTCACTTGGAGTATTGTGTGCAGTTCTGGGGTCCTCAACAGAAAAAGGACATGGAACTGTTGGAACAAGTCCAGAGAAGGGCCACGAGAATGATCAGGGGACTGGAGCACCTCCCATATGAAGATCGGCTGAGAAAGTTGGGACTGTTGAGCCTGGAGAAGAGAAGGCTGCGTGGAGACCTCATAGCAGCCTTCCAGTATCTGAAGGGGGCATATAGGGATGCTGAGGATGGACTCTTCATTAGGGACTGTAGTGATAGGACAAGGGGTAATGGGTTAAAACTTAAACAGGGGAAGTTTAGATTGGATATAAGGAGGAAGCTCTTTATTGTAAGGGTGGTGAGGCACTGGAATGGGTTGCCGAGGGAAGTTGTGAATGCTCCATCCCTGGCAGTGTTCAAGGCCAGGTTGGACGAGGCCTTGGGTGATGTGGTTAGAGCGAGGTGTCCCTGCCCATGGCAGGGGGATTGGAACTTTATGATCTTAAGGTCCTTTCCAACCCTAACTATTCTATGATTCTATGACCTTAAAATATTGTCATAAATAAATGTGAGAAGTGAATTCCATGAGGTAGGACTGTTTGTTCTGCAGTTATTAAAATCCAGTTACTGTTTCTGGCAAACTGCTGGTTTTCTGCATTATTTTTCCTTTTGTTTTCTCTCTGAAGTAGGTGTATTCACATGTATTTCAGCTGAATTTTGGAACTGTATCAAGGAGACATGCAGATTTACTAATATCAATGCACTTATATACATACCTAGAATTAAAACTTTCAATAACTTTGGCTTAACTGCATAAACTGTTGTGTTGAGGTTTTTTGTTATGTTTTGTTTTGTTTTCTTTTTCCTGTTCAAAAATAATCTAATATCAGGATATGTTAACATGTAAACATAGAGAAAATGGCTTGCAAGTTAAAAAATCTTTAAAATCTATACCTTGCTTGTCAGGAAGACTTTATTGATTTATATTTTTACCATATTTCATGTATTTGCAGAGCTGACTGGTGGACCTCTCAATGAAATATGGAGATTGAGGCAGTTTCATTCCAAAGGCCAAACTGAAGAGCAAGGATCAGAGCACACAGTGCATGGAAGGATATATGCCTGAGAGGTACAGTCTATGGAAAAATGTCAAAGCCAAGTTTTCAAAGTCTGGTCACATACACCATCCCAGGCAAAAAGGAAAATCAATTAAAAAGAGCATATGTAGATTACTTTGATTGATTGATAATTATTTTATTTTGCAAAAGCAATACCATCTCTGCATGTGCAAAGTTGAAGAAACTAATTGGGGTTTTTAATCAGTACTTATTATTCTAAATTGAGATATTTGAAATAGTACTTAAATAATGAAATAGGTCTGAAATGTGCAGGTATAAAAGTAAGTAGCACCTGCTAGATGTTAAAATGTCAGCTGCAAAAGTACATTCAGCTTAAAACTAAATCAGCTGCTTTTTAGAGAGTTTCATCACCTAGCACACTATGTTTGTAGCTGGAGCTACAAGCTACAGGCATGATGATTATTGTAAGGTGGTTTTTTTTTCCCCTGGATTTTCAAGAACAGCAAATAAGAAAGGAACCAAGAAGAAATTCACAAAGAAAAAGAGGTAAAAAGATAACTAGCGACAGCACCGACACCTGTCAAGCACATTAAATGGCTTCAGATAATGAAGCAAGGTCTGGTTTACAAAAATTAAAACCCACCTCCAAAGTCACAGATTTTATTTGCTTTCCTGTGCCTTAGTGTCCTGCTAATAGTCATCAACATGACAAAAACCAATTCATGTTCAATCCATGTACTGTTATCTTTGGCAGCTTTCTAGATTTTAGGAACATTACAACATGACAAACTAATGAGATGGATTTTTTAATTTAGGCATTAGGAGCACACAGCCAGAAGTGTGTTCCTAATAAGAAATTTTCCGCTGTTGAGAGTGCTAAAGCTATCTCATTTGATGCAGCCAAGATAAGGAAGGGTGACCCTTTAGAATTGCTTTCTGCAGTAAAGTGATAGTGCACTTAAGATGTGTTTAAGCAGCACATGATTGTTTATTAGTTTGCTTTGAATCAATAGTTTAAAATACATTGAAACAGTACAGATGTTAAGTTGAAAAGCAAGTCAACTTTAAAAAAATAGCAGAAGTTAAAAAAACCCTGATTTAAATCAGAATTTTAAGATTATGTGCATTACATGATTATTTCCGTGTTCTGTTTCTGTATTTTAGAATCTTCTGCCTGTATTTTAAGATGTTTTGATATTTTTTGTGGCCATGTTGCTGTAACATTATACAAATAATCCAGGACTAGACTATTGCCATAGAATTACCTAGTCACTAGGGAATAAGCATATTCATAGATGAGAAGGCATTTAAAGAAATGATTATGATTTCCATGTTCTGTAAGTTTTGGAATTTTATATTTCACAAAATAAAAGTTCAAGACATAATATGCAACATACTGGGCTGAACAAAGTTCCTTAAAACTCTATAAAAGCAAATACTCTCAAATACTTGTTGAAAGATCTATTTTGAATACAAACCATCCACAGCCATGATGTTCATTGCCATACCATCAATTTTTTTCAATGAATGGGACTATTGTGAACAAGTATTGCACCATGTGTAACAAAGTGCAAAACCACATTAAATGCTGTTTAATGCATTACATTTTTAAAGACATGGAATTAAAGGCATGCACAGGAAACTGTTAACAATAAAGTCAGAAAAATACATGTCCCTTTGAAGCTGTGTTTTTCCACATCTCTGTGTACTTACCCCTGAGTTGCTTTCAGGAACACATGCAGTTCTGCCTACCCCAAGGTGAAGCCTGGATGCGAGTCCTGACAATGCCAGGGCAATTCAGCTGAACACCATAAATCTGCAGGTGTTCATTCACAATCATGGTCTCGGTTTCACAGTCTGACCCTAAGAGTGCCAAGTAGTGTTTCTGTTTTACTCTAATTGTGGCATTTCTGTGTAATAGAACCAGCAAAAATGATCATGTAAATAGTTTTTTAGCTTTATTTCATTCTCTGGAATTCAGACAAGTATTTGAATGTAGCTGAGGTTTCCAGCAAGCTGGATGGCTTGGCAGTTGTCACTTGTACTGAAGGTCAATTACTGACATACTGAAAACACGTTGCTCTTCCCTTTCCTTAGCAATACTGCAATCAGTGATGAGGACTAGGAAAAACAGGCCTTTCAGTTAAATCAGTGGACATGACTGTCTCTTATCCTGATTTAGCCCATATTGACAACTTTTCCCATGTTTCTACACTGATATTTTTACCCAAGTACCCATTTCATGAGCTCCCACCATTTGTGTTTGCTTTCCAGTCCACGTAGAGCAATGTGAACTTTCACAGAAAGTAGTTTTGAATTGCACGTACTATTATTGTCTGTTAATCAGAAAATTCTAAATCAGAACTCCAAGAAATCTTGAACCCATGCACGTATCTGTCAAAATCAACTGAGACAGGAAAAAAACCAAAACAACAAACCAAACCCCTCAAAACAGCAATACCATCCCTCTGAATGCTTTCAAAGTGAATTCTAAGGATAAGAACATATGATCAAGGCAATAATATACTTCTGAATGACAGACTGGTTTTGCACTGCTATTGGCATTACTCTGCCAAGCAGAAGAAAACTTCCTGTTATTTCCTCAAAAGTCCTAAATTTTGTCTCAGAGCGTTTGCAAAGCTAAAGTAATCAGCATTTATAAAGCATATTGTTATTCTCAATACTGTTAGAATAAAACTATTGCTACATACTTAGGATTTTCTTATTTACAGATTAGCTTATGCAAGGAAAACATGAAGGGTGTTTTGAAGGCCTTGGATTCAGTAGAGAGTAAAATAAACATCATCACAGCCTAATAATGATAACATATAAGGTAGCTAAATTAAATTATAAGCAGTCTCTCATCTGCCTTTTGAACACCTCAGAATGATGCAGCTGCAGGAGGCTGTTGGGATTTGGGAGCTGAAAGCATGATCCTGGGCATAAGTTAATGGGATCCTGTAAGATATTTGTATTGTTGGTGCTCCACCATGTAGACAGATTTCAGCTCTTTGGATGGGATGTTCTTCATGGTCTAGTGGAAGGTGTCCCTGCCTGTGGCAGGGGTTTTGGACCAAGATGATTTTTAAGGTCCCTTCCAACCCAAACCATTCTATAATTCTATGTTTCTATGTGTTCTTAGCTGCAATTTTCCTGTCCTGCCAGAAGCCATTGTAATTCACTATGGCATTTGACTAGTGCTTTTACTGGAATCTCTATTCTTTTGTGGTAGGCAAATTCATTTTAACGGTGAATTTTAACAGTGAAATGTACTTTAAAATTTTTAATTAGTATTCTCATTCCTTCTGATGTACTAAGTAAATTGTGTTCATAAGAAGCACAGTAATTGTTCTCCACAAGGAGTTTATGCAACTCTATGAGATGTCGGGGTTTTTTTTTTTTTCAATTAAATTGCTGTTGCTAATAGCAATTACTAATGGGTTATTGTTGATGTGGCTAATAAAAACAGTTTCATTTTCTAGCCTGATTAAATTAATAAAGAAAACACTTTGAGAAGAAACACTTGTATCAGTGCTATGCTACCAGTGGTTTATAAGAAATTGTGTGGTAATTGCTGTCTTATTTCACCTGTAGATGTAATAAAGAATTCTTAGACATATGTCCATGAAAAAATAACGCACCTTGGTCTAGCCATAGTACTTATGGCACCAGTCTGACTATTTCTCAAGCAGAGGAATACTCTGCAAATGACCTCAGCAGTGGCAACTGAATTATTTAATAGAGCAGTGGCAAAGGTCTGAAGAAGATAACCAGCTTCTATATAAAAAACATAAAGCATTAGAGCAGGAATTAGCATTCTGGTTGACCTCATTATGTAATTTAAATTTTATTTGACTGAAATTATGAAGTACCTTAATTAAATTATGTGACCATTATCTGTTTGGGGCTTGCAGCATGTGTTTCTACAGATATAGTTTAACATTTGCATGCCTGGGACTTTCCAGTAAAAGCAGCACTGTAAACATTCACAGTTGCTCACACTTCCTATAAATTTTCAAATCCATGTTCCCAACATATCCAAAAGCCAAACTGCTTTAAATGCAGCATACCACCTCTGCTGCAGTCAGTCCTCTTTTTCAGCTAACCAGTGTGTGTATCCGGCAACATGTAAAATGAATAACTAATTACTTGCCCAAAGCAAATCATCTTACAGCTCGTTGGCTTGTGCACTTTTGCTGCCTTGTGCCATTAGCCTGTTAAACACGATGACAGAAGTCAAGACAGTAACTTAACTCTATGCAATGCCTTTGTAAGAAACACTGTAAAATCATTCCAAGACCTTTATCGACCCTGTTCCAAAACAGGCATCATATTTATAGCTAGCTTTCTGTATTTAATAGGTTTTGAGATATCACAAGCTGTTTATCCGGGGAAAAAAGGGGAGGTCATTTGGTCTCATTCTCCTAGCTTGGAACTAAAGGAAAAATTGTTAATTGAAAATGCAGGAGAATGAGCATAAACTGCAGCTAAAATGTAATACTTCAGCTTAGTTTGAGACTTCCACCTTTATGAACAAGAATCTTCCTTTTGTCAGAAAAGATTCTTTGCTTAATATCATTCCCTGATGCAGAATCATAAACAAGATGGGAGCTCCTCCATGAACATGGGAATAAGGAGCTCAGTACTCAAAATCAGTCTCCACTTCTGTGATAATCAAAAAGCAGACAAATCAACATTTAGTCAGATACTCCTGCCATCCTCATCAGCAATACTGATTCCTATTACCTTATTAAGCCATGCTAGCAAAATGCTTCCTTCTGTTCATAAGTTCACAAAAGGATTACAAAGAGGCCAATAATTCTCTCAGGTAACTGATACCTTCTTAAATGAGTGATCCTGAAACCACGCCGCTTGTCTCTGTCTTGGTGCAACAATAGCATCATGGATGCAGCTGTGATCAGGAAAATAATAATTTTCACTCTTCTTAGTTCTCCAGAAACAAAATCTGGTGGTGCTCATGGGAAAAGTGAGAACAGAGACACTGCTGTATCAGTTTCAGTGGTTTCAGAAGAGGCATCTTCCTTATCATGGCAGAGAAAAAAATTTAACTTCACAAAGAGATCACAATAGGCACACATTTAAGAAATAGGAACAAATCTGTTAGGCAGAACAACAGCTTCCTATACAAAGCTGTTTCATTCAAAGTCTCTTTACAAAGCTTTGTAACAAGTGTCCTGAGCTATATCTTGCAATTTCTCAGATTGACTGAGCTGCTCAGCTGTGGGTTCAACTGGTTGGAGGCTTTTGCAGGTGTGCATAAGGGTGACAGAGAGCGGGCACTTGGATCTACCGCTTTTTTCAAGTTCTTCTCCAACATAAATGACTTTACCTGCTTCTTTTTTTCTGTAACTCCTTCAGAAAATTACTTCAGTAAAATACAAGTGAAAACATCAAGTTGGAGCAACTGTGGAAATTGAATGAACCTGATTATGACAACCAAGGAAAAGGAAAAGATTGCTGAAAAACAGGCACAAGGATTAATGGTGTACTGCTGCCTATGTTACAGTCATGCATTCTTCCTTCCTTGCATGCCTTACTCAAGATTTTCTGCACAAACACACAGCTTAAATAAAATGCATTTATTTTTTGACTGCTGAAGCCATTAAGTCCTTTGCAATGCTCTGAGGTAACAAAGAGATCACACCCTAAAAGCATTTAAATAAAAAAGCTATATTGTGCCACAAATTTCACCTTAGTGTAGCTGGAGCCAAGTCAGTTTAATCAGTGTATGTGTAAGAAAAAGACATCTGTGGGATTGTGTTCACACCAGTACAGTGTACTGTGACTAATTTCTTTAAGGGCTATCCATTGCAGCACTAAGTCAGCCAAAGGTGTAAAGTTCTTCTCAGAAGGGTGCTAAGTGAGCCTGGGTGACAATGAGGCTCCTGCTCCCAAAAGAGACTGAGAGCCCTTCATCCCTAAGGAGTCCTGGTGGCTTTCAGCTGACAAGCAAAGGGTGGTGATACTGCAGGGTGTTGGCCTGCTGAGGCCGTGGAGCCCGAATGTGCTGTTTTGGAAGAGGTGACAGCAGCAGCACCTCCTGATCCTGCAACCTGAAACGAGCACTTCCCTCACCACCAAGCTATTGACACCTGATGATCCCGTTCTAGATAGCCATTACGTTCACTTCCTATTTTGTCTGTGGAGAGATACTGCTCGCATTTGCATGAATCTGTGAAATTGAGAGGCTGGAATATCTTATCCCTGATATTTGTTGTATTGGGCAATGTGTAGCCTATGCTTAATATTCTCATAAATATACACACATACAATCCAGGGTGGAAATTTGTGAGCTGCGGAAAGCCCCAAGCTTTCCTCTCACTTCCCACCCTCGGGGGGAATTGGCTTTATTCTTCACATACACTTGGAACAGCATCTACCACTCCTCAGGAGCTTAAATCCATGCCACCCAAACAAAAGAAGCCCGAGGATGGCTGAGGGGCACCAAGCATGTCGCATGCCTGGTAGCTCTTGGCATGTGGGACGACAGCTGCCAGGGTGACGCCTCAGTAACCAGATACAGCAGGGCAGGGGCAAAGCGTGTGCCTGACAGAATGCTGCTGCACAGCATGGCCAGGGGATGGGCCTGCAGCTCTGCTCTGCGCAGCGTGCACCAGGCCCTGGCTGAGCCAGGTTTAGCCCTGCATAGGCGAGCACTGACTTTGTCAGCATCAGGTAAGGCTTTCCTAAGCAGCATTTTTGACCTTTTTGTCCAAACTCACCAGCTCTGCACAGGAATCCTGGAGGTACAAGGACGTGGTTTTTTTGAGACACCATGGATTTGATTTGTGGTGGTGATCTGGCCTGCTCTTATTGTGACTGAAATCATTAGCATGCTGTCTGCTGACTGAAGTTGGACAGGATAATGCAATAAATGAGGCTGAAAGACTGGGAAAAAATAGTTTGGAATATCAAAATCTAATGTAATAAAACCTCATCTCTACCTGGGGAATTTGATTACCAGAGCAACACAGTAACATGAATCAATATAAAAGACCAACTCATGCACTGCGAATACTTTTATGAACAGTACCTCTGAACATTCCCTCTCCTGCCCTGCTGTAAACGTGCTCCTTTGGCTGGAGGGTTGTTAATCAGGAGAGAGCTGAGGGACAGAGCACTCTGGTCATCTGGGCTGCCCCTTGAAGCTGAACTGCTTCCTCACGATAAGGAGACACTAGCCCTTGGCACACCAACAACGTGCATCAGGAAATGTTTAGATTTACCGTTGAAAAATGTGTTAGGACAGATTTGGTAGCAGTGACACAAAAAGCTGTCAGCAATTGACGCAGTAGGACCACCCCTGTTTATCTGGAGGTTCCCTGTGAGGAAGAGCAAGGAGGGGGACATCCACAGTGCTTCTGTGCAAGCGATTGGGCTTCCTCTGAGGGACGCCAGATCTGCACATCCCCCTCCTTCCCTCTCCAGAGGTGGTCTTCCATTGATTCACACTGTTGTGAAGTGTGCTCATTTCTGCAATGGCAGCATACTTTGGAGGTATGGTCCAATGGAGCCATTGCTTCTGTCTGAAAATGCACATATGCCAGAGGAATATCTTAAATGGTTGCACTTCAACTATTCAAAGTGCTTTCAGCCCATGAATAAGAATTGTAGGATTAACATTGGGCAGGATTTTACAAGGCTGTGAGCTAACAATGTTTCAGTTTGCATTTCCGTGACATATCCCACAACAAAGTTTGTAACACAGGTCCTTTTGTCATTGGGTCAAAGGAGAGAAAGGCTCCAGGGAAAGCCTCCAGACAGTTTTAGATAATTGTTGCAAAGGAAAGCTCTGCCAAGACCTATGGAATTGTTTCCTATTTCACTCATTGTATTCTGCTTCTGGACTCCTAGGTCTCCCTAGTATGAACATTGCTGACCCATCCTGTTATCATTTAGCCTTGCTTCCAAGTCTTTGTTGTATGCATATTTCTTTCTTCAAGTGACATTTTAACTCATTTGAGCATATCTGATTGATGAGAGGGAGTCAGAGAACAGGTATTTGGCTCAAGCACTTGCAAGACCAGACACTTACGTACAGGAGATCAGCTCTAGACCTGTTTCTGAAATCTCATTTCTGTGATACTACAGCAAATTATGCAAGTTGTGGAAAGAGCATAGACTGAATTCAAATAATTGGTTCAACAGAACAATACTGAAAGTATAAAGGAGTATATATTAAACCTAATTGTGTTCAAGACTATGAAAAACATTTATATTCATGTTCTGTAGATCTGTAAGCATACAGGGACATAGTTATGTGACATGACAACTGCAAAGCCACAAAGAAAGGTAGGCTAAGCTGGAAAGAGAACAGTTTCTGTGCAGGGCTCCTATGCTAGAGGTGGCTCAGCCCCCAGAGCAAACCGTGCCGTTAAAACACAGCTTTCCAAAACCACTTTCCACTGCTCTCCCTGAGACAGATGTTACCCATTCAAGGCCTAAAATCAACTCCTTCTACACATCCGGTTTTCCAGGCTGCAAACCAGAAGCGCCTTCTTTCTTCATAGAGAAAGAAGGAGCTCAATTTCTAATTGCTTCTCTCCCTCTTTATCTTGCTTGCATACTACTGGCTTTGACCACAAGATGAGTTAGTTCTAGTTTGACCACATACCTAACAAAGACAGTGGCTGTTCCTTTAATTAAATCAGCACTTGCTTACGTACTGGTTTCTGTGACACAAAAGTCACATATTCAACTTCTGCTGAAAGACAACAGGTTAATGAAGAGAACAAGCATTAATGCACCTGGTTTGCAAGTGAGGAGAGGGACAAGATAGGCTTACAATAGGATACAGAAGATGCATTTTGGCACCTATAATAAAACTTAGGATGAACGCCAGTGGCTAAATTCAGTAGAGAACTCCAGAAAGCAGATGACAACCTGGCTTTCTCATTTATTTCTCATTTCTTATTATTTCTCATTTAAATACCACTGTTGTGCAGGAATCCCACGTGCAGTGGTGCCCACACAGCAGCCAGCTTATGGAGACTTAAGTGGCCAGACTGAGTGGGGACAAGGTGTCACACAGCCACTCCAGTGGAATTCAGAAAAGAGAGAGGTGCTGGTGAAGCCCTGGGTCCCTTTGCTGCAGATGGCACTTCTGGCACTTCTGGCACACACATGCTGTGCCCATACTAGCAACTGGAGAGGGACAGGACTTGGCTATGTTCAGGTGGAAGCTCCCCAGCACTGTGAGTTAATACACTCGTTCAAGTAGGTGACATTTTCCCACTCAGCCTGAGGGTTCCCTGTTACCTCTCCAAGTGCCTTGATGGGCAGGCTTTGAAACAGCTACACTGGTTTTCAACATGAACTCTTCACTGCTGTAACTGGGTAGTGCTTACATTGTGGGTGTGATATCATGCCTCTCTGTAAACTCAGAAAATGGTAGCAACAAGAATATGGAGTTAAACTATTTCTTTTTATCTAGCCATTGAATTAGTTAGTGGTTTCATACCTTGGATGGGTAGTGTTTTCCTTGCCAAATGAGAAAGGTAACTCCTAGTGCCAGTAGGAAGCATTAGCTAATGTTTGTACAGTGCCTATCAACGCAAGAATATTAAGTACTGCAAGTGAAGCACATCTTAGCACTCAAAGGCCTGCATGCTTAATACTTCACCCAGTGTCCAGACTGGGATGACTACTGACTCTGAAAAGGCTGAATCTAGCTTTAAGACACAAGAGAAAAGAAGTCCAGTACAGATATATAAACATGTAAAGCACATCTAAACAGGAACACACACTTTTCAGAAAACAGAATAGAGTTTTCGTATTACAGTACAAAGCAGTTCACTCAGTTACATTTTCCTTTTGCATGAACTAGTGGATGCAAGAGAATATTCTTTATTTCAGTCTTTCTTTTTTTAAATCTCAACCCATTTTAATAGGAACTTAGTGCAAGTGTCTCTGTAAACACCCCTGAACACATTGTCATGATGAAACACACCCATGCCAGTCACTAAGGAACAATGAAGCACAATCATGAGAACTTCTGCATTATTTAAGCAATATCACACCTAAGCAGTGTGTATACCCACGTGCTGTTTGGCTCTGATATCCTGGGTGTTCCCACTCTGCTATTAGATGGTCATGCTGCAGGGTTGGATTACTAGATTATTTTCTGATTGCCATAACCCAGAGGTGGGGGCAATGTAGGTTGCATGTATCCTCTAAACTGACACAGAGGGTGAAATCCAGTAAAAATGACAGATATCCAACAAATAAAAAAAAAAAAACAACAAATAAAACAAACAAAAAAAACCCAACAAAACAAAACAAAACAGCCTGCCAGAGAAGAACATTTTGGTAGTGCATTTTCCTGTCCATAGTTGCAATTCCCATCTTTTCTGTAATCACAAAGATCTTTTTCCAGTTAACACATTTACAGTGACTGAACCAAGATGCCAGCCTTGAATCCTAGCAGTGATATTTAGTTATCTCATAACTGAGAGAAAAGAAAGCAAAAGCTTTCTAGAACCTCACACAGAGAGCGAGGCTGGAGTGATGCCACGGCTGAAGCAAGCAAGCAAGCACCACCATTCATCTGGTTCAGTCAGAAAACTAAGCAGAATCTGGTTTCAAAGAACTGGTCAGATTTTCCTTATGAAACTTTACTGTTCCCTTTCCAAAAAAAGTGCTCAGTGATGATTACTTAAAACTTGGCAGTATTTACTGCATGTATGAATTTGTCCTTGCAGGAAGCTTGCTCCCAGAGCTTTCAGGCATCAGCACAGTCTGATTTGCTCTTCATGCTCTGCCCAAAGGCTTTCTATATGCTTAGGGAAGTGCAGACCATGCTGGACCTACAGACCTGCGTGGTGCACTGATGTGGCCATGCACAGCCCAAGCTCCCTGTACACAAACGACTTAGATACTCTTTCTTTTTTTTTAATGTCTGGGGAAACTGCCAGCTAGAAGAAAACACAGAAAAACTTATTTCATCCTGTAGTGGTTGTTTCTGCCATATGACTTTTAGGCAACTATGTGTTGGTAATTGCTTATAGAAAACAGGAGCATTTAAATGCATAGATTCACCTAAATATGATCTTTTGAATCTGAACATCATTTGTTATGTACCTGCAAGTAATCCCTTTTTTCATGACTCTTGTTTCACTTTTAAGAAAGGGAGTAGGTCACAATCAACAGCACATGCTTAATACATGGGTTATAGTCATACTCTTCTTCCACAAGCTGAAGTCTCAGCTTGTGGAGCACAATGGGTATTACTGGGGCTGCACTGTCTGAATGAAGGTGACATCCAGACTATGGAGTTATTTACAGTGGCATCTACCAGCAAAAGCAATCTGTAAAGGCCCCTTTTCACTACTATTTTTTTCAGTGTTCATTCTCACCTATCTTTGGCATTTTTATTCATCTTCTTCACATCTCGCCATGCAGTTGTTCACAGTCAGTTCAACGTTTTAGTTTATTGAATATCTTTCAGTCTGTTGATCATCTTTTCAAACCCAATATCCCTGCTCTCAATCAATCACCCATCTATCTATATCCAGAGTATGCATCAAAACAGAAGATTTTGTATCATCAGTACCATTTACTGGTACATGTAAGAATGCTGTGCATCTCCAACATTCAGGAGACACAGTTTCTGCTGAGGTATCATTGGCTCAACATCATATATTTAGCATACCCACATACCTATCTATTGAATGTAGCTATCACTGACACCATCTACACACCAAAACTGAAGCATCTCTGCACGCAGGACCTTGTCTGCAGACTTCAGGAGGCTGGCAGAGTCCAGTGTCAGCTCAAGTCCATAGTACTCACCAGAATCTGTTGTGCTGTAAGTCATCATGTTTTTGAATAGCTTGGTACCATGACTTTTGTATTATTTAGTTTGGTGCAGCAATAAGATATTGCTCTTATTTATAACTATTTGCAATGAAATAGGCAACAAATATTTAATTTTCAGCAATTTTTTGATTGCCACTGCCATCTGCAGACCTGGGGACACAGCATTCTTTCAACTATTCATACATAGGTACCTATGCTTTCTACATAACCACAAGAATTTAAAAACAATTTTGAAATATAAATTCTTAGTGAGTTCCAAATAAACTATTCATAAAATCACAAAATACTTAAGCTGGAGTTTAAGCGAGACAAAGGGAAAACAAATCAAGAACAAATTGAAAAACACCATGGGTGACTGAGTCCCTTTATTTCCTCAAAAATGCCAAAGTGTTGGGTTTTTTTAAACAATTTATTTTATTGAAGATATATTTCTGTCTGCTGTTATTCCAGCTGTTGAAAAGAGAACTGGAAGCAAACTGATGACATTTAAACAGCTGATGCTTTATTCAAAATACTTTCAAATCAGACTCAGAAAAAAAAATAAAAATCAGATCTCCATAAAACCACATTTACCCGTTGCATGCAACCTGTATAATTTACATCTGAAAAGTGAAACTGTCAGCAGCAACTGCAGATTATTCAGATTTATGCACCCGAGTATGTGGGTGAAAATTGGTAAAATAGAAGTGACACAGGAACTGACTGTGCAGCACATGAGTTCTGTGAAGTGGAGGCAGAGAATTTTTGTTTTCATATGACAATCCAGTACTCTCCTGACAGACATTCCCTGTCCTCAAATTCTGCTGCACAGAGAAGCCAACACAAATCACACATGCAATTGGTTCACCACACTGAAAACTTGTACTTGGCATGAATGATGGAGAGGTTGACAGAAATAGGAAGCAAAACACTAATTTAGAAACATTTTTGTTTAAGCACTTCAGCATTATCTCCTGCCCCACAAAGACAGCAGAAACTCAGAAGGCTGTCTATCCATAAAGTACTTAATGAATAAAAGTATGAGAGATCACTAGGAGATTAAGTCAATGACCACATCTCTATTAGGCCAGATCTGTACAAATAATATAGCAAGACTTAATATGAAAAATAAACAGGCTATCTGTAAGTGGAGAATATTGGCGGAAATAGAACACTATTTTTGTAGGATAATTTAAAAGTTAATTTATCCTAAGTCTTAAAGAGATGCCAGGGAGGAAGTATCAAAGGAAAATAAGCATAGGCAAGCAATGCTAATTAAAAAGAAAAATGGAACAAACTTTTTACTCCACAGCTTAAACTACAAAGGAAGATGAGACAGTGTCAGAAACAAAATGTAACAGGTCAGAAGTTAGATGTAGTCTACCAATCAGCAGAGTGATAAAGGAGATTGTCACGATGCTTTTTTATACTAGTTCATAAACGAAAAAAAAACCAATCTCTGGAGCAGCATTCCTTTAGCATTTGTACCTTCATGCTGAGACTGTAGCCTAGAGGTGCTCTAAGTCTCTCCATTATTTGCAACTTTTAACATCTGAAGGCTAAGGCAAGATTAATCTCTACCAATCTGCTCCTTGCCTACCTAAAGCTACAAGAATCTAAATCCCTAATTTCCTTTCCAATAAATTAATAAAAACTGTATTGCATATTTCTTTCTGTTACTTTATTCATACGATACATTCCAGTTTTCTCAGTAAACTTATTTTGAAATTGATCATTTGGAAGACTTCTGTTTGTTTTTGTTTTCCTGGAACTGATTCTTCAAATTCCTTTAGGTCCCAGTTTATGTCTGGAAGGCCATCAAAGTCCTGCTTGCTGAAGCAACAGAAGGACAAATCTCTGAAGGGACAGGTAAAGCACAAGTATGTATCAAGTGGGTGTATGGCAGCAAACAGTTGTTTGCCTCATCTTCAGCCCAATATACTCCAGAAGGAAAGACATCTACTTCCCAGGTTTTTTCTTCACATAAAGAAAATTCCTAGCTGACATTGAACTCTGTCTTTGCAACATGAAAAACATCATGAGCATGACTGTCAAAAGCTGCCAACACAACAGAGCGTATTGCTTCCCTCCTGTACCAAAACCAGCAGAGCCCTTAGGAGTGCATTTAATTCTGAGAGTAAGTTTATGGGTGACCAACCATCCAGCTGTATACAATTCCTGACAGCTACTATTTTCAGCAAATACTCTTTATATGATTTTTGGTCACTGAGCATTTTATTCTTCTTAGTACAAAGGCTCCAAGTGTATCAAAGGGTAAAGAATTGATCAAAGCAACCTGCAGCTGGGGAGGGTGATGATATATTATAGCCTTTTTTTCTCTACAGTCATCTTAGTGCAGCACAGAGCCCACACTGGAGATTTAATTCCCTGGGACCATGTCATGTAGTCTGGTTGAGACTCAGCACAGCTTGGACATAGAGTAAGTTAGTGACTGAGGATGCAACCAAGTGCTCAGTGCTGAGACTGGGTCTATGCTCTCACTTTACATTTCCAGCAGATGGGTAATATGGAAAGCTGGTCCCACAGGATTTAAGGAAACTGAGCATTTCTAGTCTTTTTCAGATGACAGCACTAGGTTTCAGCACAGATGCAGTACTATGCTAGCTCAATCTAACATGAACACAGCATCTCCACATTAGGAGAATTACTGTAAATGATGTCTTCTAGAACTTATTTGCATAACTCTATAAAAATAGTCAATAGTTCAAAAAAGCACTATCAGAAACTTTATGTACAATCCATTGCATGTCTTACTACTCCCAAAGACATATTACTTGGAACACTAAAAAAATACCTAATATTGCATTGGCCAAAGACAGACTTCAAATGAGGGGGTGACAATTTTTTCCCAAACTAGAGCTGCAGGCAGTAGTCATAAAATTGCAGCCTTCTCTGTAAAACTTTAATCTCTTCAATACAAAATACAAGACACATTCTTACAATCGATTTTTTATTTTGATAAAATCCTTATAAATATCAAAGCACTGGATTAACTCCACTGTTTTCAATATGTAAAAAACATGTAAAACTTGTTTCTGATATGAAGCAGTAGCCTTATCACTTTCTCTCCTGAGGCAAACAAGCTTTATAACCTTCGAGCATTTGTAAAGATTTTATTCGTGTTATGCAGCTATTCACATGACAAGGAAACATATCAGATTCAACACTAAGACTAAAAAAGAGTATGAAAACACACATACGCCCCTGCATTCTCCATGCACATTTTCCATACATTCTCATTCATAAAGAACCAACGTGAGGTCTTTTCAGCTGCATTCTTCTCCCTATGCCAGAAAATAAAAAGTATCTGCAGGTTTTTCCTCTTTGGCTAATCTTTATGTCTGCTGCCACTGCCAAATGTCTTTTATTTCTCCTATGGCCTATTTGTGCTCTTTATTCAGAAAACATTCAGCAGGTGTTGAGAGGCCGTGCAGTAATAGTACCTATATACTGGGGAAGAGAAAACAAACAAACAAAAAATCCACCTATCTTAATCTAAGCTAAAATATCTATGTCTCTATGTCTAATTTATTCACTTATAAAAAGGTATATAAAGTCAATCCTGATTGTGATTTCCCTCATATTTATCCATCTAAGATCAAAAGACCTGTTGAGGTAAAAGGCACAGCATATAAAACCTTACAAAAACACAAGCTCAGGCAGAGCAGTCACAGAAGATGAGTTGGTCACAAGTTACTGCAGAGACTGGTGGTAGTTGCTGCCTATGAAACCTTTAGCTGCCTCTTTTAGGTATCATTGGTTTTCACTATTTAGTACTCACAGTCTGAGGGTAAACCTAATCTTATACTAAGCTATATCCTATGGCAAATTCATTAAAAATAATAAAAATTAATTTGGCACAAACCAAACAATTATATTCAGATAACAAAAGCTCCTGAGAGAAACACAGGCTCAAGTAAATTAATTCAAGACAGACATTTCAACAATTGCTGCTGAGGGCTGATCTTGTATTAGATATTGAATTGATTCTGATTTCTTTGGCTTGGTCTGACTGCTATCTTTGGTGTTGGAATGTAAGTGCAACCTACCCAAGTTCAGCTATTATAGCAGAACATTACCCAGTACCTAGGATACATTACATACCTGAGTTCCACTGCGAGACGTGAGGTATGCAGCATGTGCTTCATACTGCAGTGTGCAACGTGTCTAGCAGGAAACAGTCTGGAGCAACAGCTACCCCTGCCTCCTGTTTTTAAGTAGTAGGAGTCTGATGCTACATAGATACAGTGTTACAGTCCCTTAATGTTCATCAAATGTGACAGACTGGATTTAGGAACAAACAATTCCCTCTGTGCCCTTCCACCTTTAAGTTTTCAGGATAATGGCATCACTACATGTGATGGAATTCAGGAATACCTAATCCATCTGACATGATCCTAGAATATACAAAATCCTTACTATTTGCTAAAAAAAAAATAAAAATCAGGACATCTTTACTGCTACGAAGCAGTCAGAATAACAGGATCATATGCATATATCTGTCATTACTGCTTTTTTGTAGGAAGGTAAGCATGGTGTTGCAGAAGTCAGCAATGATATTGTATCAGCTTTGAAACATCTTTTTCTTGAGAATTACAGTGTGAAGTCTTATTTAGAAGATAAATGTTATGCTAGAGACCAAAATAATAATCTCACAGCATCCTTTGATACCATTAATATCAGAGATCCTGTTCAGTAATTTGGTGGCAAATTCTGGACAACTCCTTCACCACGTCTGAACTTTGTGACTAGCACTGCCCTCTGTGCATGCTAATGCCTGGGTACTCCCAAACCAATGCACACAAACAAAGTCAGATCTGTTAACATTGATGAACCTGCAACAGCTCAGGACATACTTGTCTGTTAGAAATGATTGCATGGTAGCCAGTAACAAAACAACACCTATTTGTTAAAACAACTCACAAAAAAAATATCATTAAGAATATTAACTATTAAAATTAATTCAGCCTTTGGTTTCAGAGGGAGACTGCTCTGTCTTTACTCCTTAATTCCTCCTGACTTCTCGTCCCTTTAAAGGCTGGGGAGGGCGGTAGTTTCTCAGCAAGCAGCAGGCAACTTCATCCTCAGCTGTGCTCAGGAGGCTGCGGAACTTGGCTAGCTGCAATCAAGAGAGAGGTAAGGTTCAGCAGAAAACCTTCACGCTTATACTAATGAAAAAGCATGTAGTAAATATTAAAGATATTTGTCACCTTTTTTTGCTGCAAGGAAGCACTCTATTTTTCTGTCATGTTCTTGCAACTGAAAAGTGATGACTACTAAGAAAACCCTTCCAAAGCATGTGTTAGAATGAAACTGTGCATAAGGATTATTTGTTTCCTGTATTCACACTTTTATCTTCCATAACCTGATTTAAACCAGGGAGTTTTATATATTTTAGTTTAATTTTATAGTATGAAGATTCTAGAAAACTTCATGCCAAAAATTAGGTATATTATATGCACCTGTGTACATCTTCTTGTTCAAACTGTATATTCACAATTAATCTGGAATAAGAAGTGCAGTGCTATAGAAAGCTTCTGCAATTAGCACTTTTCACATATTAAACATGTAGTCAAATCAGGATAGATTTCAAAATTTTCCCTTGTGAAGACAGAACAAGCAGTTATTCATACTTTCAGTATAAGCTTCTCTGCTTAAACTGATCTTAGCAGAAACCCGCATCAGAGCTCCATGTCTAAACCTCAGTAGGGCTGAGTCTGATTTATGACCTGAAGTTTAGTATTTTTTCTAACTGCTAATATTTCCAATATTTACTATTTTTATAAATCACCTTACTTCCCTTCTAAGTTACCAGAGGTAGGACAGCACGATAATCATTTGATTAGAATAGAGCATTTAGTTGTGTGGTACACTGCACCTTAATCACAATAAGAGCAAAAAAAAAAAAATAATAAAATCAATGATACCTTACTTCACCCCACTCTAAACCTAACATCTGTAATTCAGGCTCCCTGTGAGTTTCTACAGTCTTAAAATCTATTTTTTTATTTTTTCAAGCTGAAAAGTGCCCCAAAATCGTGTTGTAAACTGTAAACCCCAGAACAAACACAAACACGAGGAATAAATTTAAATGGCACAGTATCAGTGATGGTGATTATTGATAAATCACAATGGTGGACATTACTAGAAACAAGCACTTTTAGCTACATGCACGCTTATATTTATATGAATATAGCATACTTAAATACGAAAGATATAGGTACAGTCTGTGAAAAATGACTCTTAAAGAGTCACTGTATTTGACACTGTTTCCAACACCATGTCCTCTGAATCTGTTACACATGGGTGTTTACATACAGTATTTCACATTTTAGAGTGTATTCATTATAGATTAGCCCAAGTAAGAACCTTTAAACCTGAACAATGGCTTGTCTTTTGGAAGTTGATATTTTCACAGGCATTTTCAATTCCAGATCGATATGTATTACAGAGAGTCTTATGAAGCCAGATTGAGGGGAGTGGGGAAGAGATACAGATGAGAAAAATGCACACTGAGCAAATACATGACTTCAAATCAGTTACAAACAGGATTTTAGTCTCCTGACTAACAAGCATCCCATCCAATGAACTGTTTACCATTTTGCACAGTCTGCAGTCACCATTTCATGTGGCCTCAGGTACTGAATTTTCTGAGGTATTTGTAATATTTACCATGAACGGGACAAAAGCTGTGGTACCAAAATCTTGAGGGTTACATGTGCTCAGAATATTAATAATATATCAACATCCAATATTAGAAACTATAATCTGACATCAGTGTCTCAAATGCAAAAAACTCTTTATACCCAAGGTGATCAGCCCACTGGGTGTCACTGTTGCAACATAAATACACAGCATTAAGCTTAATTTCACCAAAAAATTAAGTAGATTCTTTTATCACACTTTTCCTAAGATAGCCTAACCTCACTTATTATAATTACATTTGCATTTCATTATTCTAGTAAATTTACTAAGTTTTACATATCTGTAATGCAAGAAGACATTTACTATTGATGTGACAAATAAAAATCCCAGAAAAGAGGTTTGAGCAGGATATGCAAATAATGGAATTCTAGGATTTCTAAGCATCACCAGAACACTTCTTTTTTTGTAAGTTCCTTGTGGGTTATTTTTTATTGTTAACTATCAGAGTATGCAGATTCTTAGGGAAAAACAGAAAAGAAAAAAAGTAGCTGTTCACAAAGAATGGCAAAAAGAAGTCAGTATAAATTTGATAGCCATATTTTGTCCTTTGAAAATTTGATGAAGTATGCAATGCCAAGGTCTGAAATAAATATATTTTTGGGTGGTATTTACAATCTCAAGTCTTACAAAAGCAATATTTCTATAGTAGTGAAAAATTCAGAAATACCTGTTCAGAACAAACACTTATGGGCTCTCTCAGAACAATCCAGATGACACTCTCAAGAAGAGGAGGAACAGTGAGAGAGCCAAAGTAAGTCCAGTAGTCCAGGGACTTGGGAAGCAGACAGCTAGGATCAAAGTTGGTGAATAGTGCTCTTTTACCCTGGAAAGAAAACAAAATAGCTTGTTGTGATTCTAGATTAAATATATGAGACCTGGGTTTGTTCCGCCTAGAGAAGAGAAGGCTCCAGGAGACCTTAGAGCAGCTCCCAGTACCTAAACAGGCCAGCAAGAAAGCTGCAAAGGGACCTTTTACAAGGGCATGTACAGATAGGACAAGGGGGGATGGTTGTAGCCTGGAAGAGAGTGGATTAGATTAGATATTAAGAATAAATTCTTTATTATGAGGGTGGTGAGACCCCAGCATAGGTTGCCGAGAAAAGCTGTGGCTGCCCCATCCCTGACAGTGCTCAAGGCCAAGTTGGATTGGGGATTGGAGCAACCTGGACTAGGGACACCTGGACCTCTACTGTGGGAGGGGGTTTGGAACCAGATGAGCTTTAAGATCCCTTCCAATCTAAGCCATTCTGTGAATCTATGACATTTAGAAAATTATCTTTTGTATTAAAAAAAAAAAAAAAAGAGAGAAAAACAGCACAGTATTATTTAAAAGCAAGAGGCTGAGATAAATTGTGCTAAAGGAGGTAGAGCTTAGAATTACAAATGACCATAAGATGGAAGTTGAAGGGAGAGGTGAGAAGATGTAAGACTTTCAATGTGGTACGTACGGGGCTGGCAGAGTAACCCCACAGATTACTGCCATCAGCATCCCTCCCCATTCTTTTTGTCAGAGGCCCACAGGTTACTACTTCTTCCCCCTTTTGCAGCTACCAGGCCGGAAATGCCTGTAGGATGTATGATGTTATGAGTCTGCCTAATTTCTCTCATACAAACAATAGCTTATTTCTCACCCTGTACCTCAGCAAAACAGGGAAGGAAACCTTTTCCTCATCTTTTTTACAGTTTTCCATAAAGTATGTTCTTCCCCTCTTAATAGTCATAGCAACAGATTTGTCAGAGACTAGGTTCTGTGAAGAATTAGCCTTTTCCTCTGATCACTTACCTTATAAAAATTAGTTTTAGTGCTTAGTTTTCAACTCCACCTACACTTAGTTTTTCACTTCACCTAATTTTGTCCCAAATCAGAATTAGATATGGATAGCTACGAAATTAGGGACTAGGGAACACGAAGGTGAAGGCAGTAGCAGACAGGCTACCAAAAAAAAAAAAAAAACCACCCCAAAACAACAAAAGCAACCACCAATACTAGTATTCTCTTAGAAGCATTTGTTCACCTTGATTCTGATGGTGTCCAAGCGGTCAGTAATCTTCTTCAGCTGAGGGTTGCATTCACCAATCTGTTTAGACCAGACAAAAAAGAAATATTTGAGCTCCAGGGAAAAACAGCAAAATTAGATAATAAAATAGCAAATGCAGAATGAAAATGTTTTGAAGAACTTACATGACTGTGAGATCTGATGGACTTTGTGAGTACAAGTCTGACTAGCTGGTCCTTAGAAACAGTACTAGTCATAAAGAAGATCCACTCTTTCATTTTTTTTAAATTATTTATTATTTATAGACAGTATTTATTCTGGCTACTCATAGTAATTATTTCAGCTACAAAAGACCCACAAACTTTATACTGCAGGAGAACAAAAGTAATTTATTTTTAATGTTTTATATGCAATATATTAAAAGTGGTAGGCTTACATCTGAAATTTGAATTGTTAAAACAGCAAAAATATCTTTCTTATGTATCCCAAGCAGAATTTATGTGCTAAGAAATCCTGTGAAACTGTCCTTGAATCACTGTAATGTAAACTGGAATAACAGAATTACTGAAACAGTTCTTTGCAACTGCTGCGTACAATGACTCCCTGACTACACCAGGGCCAGCACCATCCTTTGTCATGGATTGTGTGAATTCTTCATCTGCTTCTTCACGCAGAAGTCAATTAAGATGTTGCAAGAGTTTAATTTCATTTTAGAACAGGTACAGAAGACAAAGAGGTATATGACAGTTATGAGGAAATTCCCCAGATTCTGGGTTTTGGGGCTTTCTTATTATTGTTTTTCAAAAGAAACTACCAACACAGAAACAAATCATTAGAGAAGCATTTGAATCAGATCAGATTGCTCTCCTAAAGAAACCTGTTAGTCAAGATCCATTTAGGGGCAGCTGAATTAAAGTTTCACTAGGCAAACTGAAGAGTCTCACTGTCTTGAAAATCTACTAATCTGATATATTTCACCTTCAAGAAAGCACAGTTTTTCATATTGGCAAGGAAACAGTGTGAAGGAAACAGTGTCATTTAATGCCCATATAAAACAAGTATGCCTTTAGCAATCCAATCATCTCATTATCCTTTTGGGTTTATTATGCAGATTTACTAGGAGGGCTCAGGCATTCTTTTTTTACCTTCAGAAATACTGCCATGACTGCTAATCCATCTGACTGACGAGCTGCCTCAACAAAACTGGAATACTTCTCTGAGTTCCAATGGACCACATGAAGCTGAAAAGCAAGAGACACAGACAGCATCAACTCCCGCTGAACTCAAATAGTCACAAATTAATACTGCAACTTTTCTGGTTTTGATACTTTACTTTGCTCTTTTGTATTCAGAGCCATTTGGTTTTCTAAATGTAAATATTTCATGAATTTGGTAAAATGTAGTTTACAGAAATGGCAAAAGCGTTTCAGTGGCTGGGATTATTCAAAATTTAGCAGCAATCAGAATGCAACAGTGCCTGGCAAACTGCTGTTGGGTCCCCAGATTTTGAACAGAGAGGCTAAGACAAGGTGTCCCATGGTTATATAACTAAAGATTTTAAATCTTTTTTAAGCATAGATGATTTTAAAAAGTAATTGAGAATCATGAGGAAGTCATTATTATTTTGCTCCTCTTTTTCTTTTAATCAAGCTTTCAGTAACATTAATCAGCCACGTAAATAGCTAGAAAACAGCCAGGGGAACACACATTAAACATGCACCGACCCCTTTTCTCATGTTTAGTTCAAGCTGAACACTGAAATTTCCTTTTTGATACCTTCCAAATGGCATCTATGATTACCAGTAGTTTGGCACTTACAAGAAGCTTGATTATCTTGGGTTTGAGCATTTGCATTTCCAACATGCATTATTCTGTGCCAGGTGGGGAGAGGAAAAGCCTGTAATGTCTGCCCCCGTACCACCTCAATCCCTTCTGTTAAGCCAGGTTTCATAAATCCTGGCCATGCTCCACAGCAGGAGCTCCTGGTTCCCGGGAAGCGCCCGGATGTTCCAACCTTGGGAAACGGTCCAACTGCCAAATTGGAGAGAGCACAAACACTCACACAGTAGTTACAACTAAGTACTACCTCACAAACATTAAACACTCACAGATCCTCAGTGGATTAGTAAATCTTATTACCCATAGTTTTCAGATAGAGAGGCTCAGAAGTAAAACATGGCATTGGTTTTAAACTCTAAACTCTTTAAAGTTTTAAACTCTTAAAAAAAAAAAAAAAAAAGACTTTAAACTCTACTCTTTAGGAGTGCTGAAATGAAACTCCACTGAGTGACCTAAACTGGGAGGAACCCTTCAAAAAAACATAATAAAAAAATACTGGAATACAGCATCTCAAGACCTCTAAAGTAAGAGCAGTTTAGGAAAGCTGAAACTTACTTTAAAGGTTTTGTATGGGAAGAGACATAGCTGCATGGTTGAAATAGGGATCTAGGAGTGTGAAGATTTTGACCCTAGTCTCAGACCTTACCTAACCTCTATGAGTTTAAATTTTCTGTATCTGTAAAATGGAGCTCTTAAAAGGTATGTTTGTTGAGCACTTGGGCTCTAAAGTGCTGAAACGTTACTTCCAGTAAGTAAGGAATCCCACTGAAACCAGTAATAATATATATATGCTTATGATGAAACACACGTTGGCTCCCAGCTTCAGAGATCCTCGAAGGAATGTTGCTAAGAATATTATAAATTAAACCAGGAAGAGAACATAGTCCACTAAACCATTCTCAGGTGCATTAGTATCCTGGAGTTCATAGTGCGTGCACCACTCACTTGTATCAGTTCACAGAAGCTACATTAAACAACATTTAAACAATTACACTTTTGCATACACAAAAAGAAAACAGATACTCTCAGTCGGAATTTACTTTTATTGTGGATTTAAAGAAAAAAACCCAACAAAACAACAAATGACAAAAAGGAAAATTCCCAGAATTGAATATAGCCCACCCCCACTCCCACATAGCTTTGCAAAAAAACCCCAAACCAACCCCCCTAAAAACCAATACCCCCATATAAACAGAGCTGTGAAACACTTTTGGGTACAGCTCCATTCTTATGGCTCGCAACTTCTTTTTAAGGAATATATCCCGTCTTACCACCACTCTGTCATTGCAGCTTGTGAAGAGACCTTGATCAGACCATATGTTGTCACAAAGAATGAAGCCATGGATCCCTTCTGCTTCCTGGTAGGCTTAGGGGACTGAACTTTGCAGTCTTCTTTACCTGTACATTAATTCTTCCTTTGACCGGGTCAATGCTTTTTCTTCAAATCTTGCACAACTTTCTTAAGAAGGTGAGCACTGAAACCATCTTCATGTCTCTTTCTGAGGTGTTTTCTTTTTATGTGAACAGTGCTCAGAAGCCTTGATCTTAATTCTGGATTTCTTATCCCAAAGCCAAAGTGACATCTAGAAAGCTTCTTGTGGAGGGTTACTCAACCAACAGGTAACAGAAAGGTTTTTAGACTGGCTAGAAATTCAGATATTTTCTCCTTCCATTTGGTTTCTTAGATGGGAAACATATATTTTCTCAGCTAGAAATTTGGTTTTGGCACTTAATGGTTTTAAAGCACCTCTATTAATTCTTTATATTCCATCTCACCTGGTTCCTGTGGAAAACATAAGTCTTTAAACACTGCAAATGTCACTTTTCCCCATTAGAAACTGATTTTTTTTTTCTGACCACTGTCTCTTATAGCATTTCTAGTAAAATCTGATCACACCACTGTGCATACATTTCATTTTTTTCTTCTTTAGTATTATGTCATTTATTTTTCCATTAACATTTATTTTTACACTTTTTACTTCTTTTTAACCCCCAAAAGCTCTTCCAGTGTGTTAAAGATCTCAGTCTCATTGAAAACACTCCATGTTACTTCCATTTGCAAAGAGGAATGGGATACAGAATACTTTCTACTGTATTCTATTCAAGGGCACCAAAAGAGACAGAGCAGGAGCAAACTCTCCGTGCCATTTCTCCCCCTGACACACTGCCGCCACTGAAATGCAGTACCTCCACAGGCAACACCCCACAGATATTAACGTGTGGTTCTCAAAGTCATAACCATGACAATTGCTATATGCATCACAAAATGCAACACTCCTAAGTCTTGAATAAACTTTACATGGCAGACCCCAAATCAAATAATTCTGTGGTTTGTAATGGAAGCTGACTTTGAAAAGATTCTTCAAGGAAGACACAGTGAAAGACAAAGTTTAAAATAACTCTTGAACATTAAATCTTGCTTTTATCAAGCTCTTGTCTTCTGTACTCCTTTTTTAATCCTCTCCAAAGCTTTCAAATGGGTTCTCCTTTGAGAAAGGCCCAAACATGCAACACTTCAGGAAGACCACTTGTCTTTCAATAAAACGGGGGGAGAATGGAAAGCAGGAAGAGGAGGGGCAAGATTATATTTACAATGGAAAACTAGTCACTAGCTTAGAGGTACAGATGATGCCATTTAAAGCCTTACCTCTGCCGCATACTTCATCCCATCCACTGTGTGCTCAGAGCCGGCTTCATCATTGGATCCCCAGTGGAAGTGAATCTGGCGCAGCCTGTAGGTCCCGATGAGTGGTCCCCCAGTCAGCACTGGAAACCCAAACAGATGAAGAGGCTTCATTGCAGGAACAGAAGCTACTACCCACATCCTCTAACCCGACACAGACTTCACTCTTCGGACAACTCCCTACTCCTTCTTGATGGTTTCCCATTTCTTCGAAGTACTACAGAAACCCTCATTTGTCCAGGATATGACTTTTTAAAGTGCACTTATGTGTAGAAGATTAGTGGGTTATTGCCCACTAAAGGGAATACCGTTGTCACCAAGTTTATCTTGCTTATCCAGGGTTGGATATTTCTCCAAAGATGGGAAAATATGTCTATTTTGCAAGTGGTTTCCTCTCTTGAAAGTACTTAGAATCATGAAGAAATTAAGCTTAAAATATAGGTTTTATGAATAAAGGGGAGGATCAGAAAAATACAAGGTGAACATAATTTCTTCTCCTCTTTGAAATTTTGGAGGAAAGCAAAAAAATTTCAAGGCTCTTTCCTTCATTTGCAAATAGATGCAGTTATGTCAGATTTAAGTCTGAGAAAAAGGAGCATTTATTAGCATACATAAAATGAAGTCTACACTATATATGCATTGTAGCATTGTACAACTTCAATATTACAGATGTTTAATTAGCCATGGCTGGAAGGAATGGCCTACGAGTAGCAGCTAAGGACTTTGAGCTTGTTTAGTTTCAAGAAAAGGAGGCTGAAGAGCAACCTCACCGATCTCTACACCTCCCTGAGGAGTAGAAGTGGAGAAGGACGTGCTGATCTCTTCTCCCTGACATCCAGTGGTGGGACACATGGGAATGGTTCAAAGCTGTGCCAGGGGAGACTTAGACGTGGCATTAGGCAGCATTTCTTTACTAAGAGGCTGGTAAAACACTAGAACAGGCCTATAGAGGTGGCTGATGTCCCAAGCCTGTCAACGTTTAAGAGGCATTTGGACAATGCCCTTAACAGCATGCTTTAACATGGTCAGCCCTGAACTGGTCAGGCAGTTGGACTACATGACTGTTATAGGTCCCTTCCAACTGAAATATTAATTCTATTCTGTTCTCTTCTGTTCTACCTAACAGCCAATGGGTGGGCTTTTCATTATTTTGCTTTTGGAAGTATTTGTCTTTTGCTAAGCACAGTTGGAACCAAACAATTTCTGCACAGAGACTTGAATGTGAATCACATTCAGAAAGATTCCTTATTCACTGCAAATCAAAGGACCTCACTCTCCTGGCTCCACATTTCCTTTGAGGGCTTGGGAATTATTCTGGGTGGGTTTACTGGCTCATTATAGAGACCTTAAGGGAAAAGGAGGGGAGCTTTAACTAGACAGATTTTAAATTAAGAGCAATGGGAGGGACAACAGTAAGTTTTCCTCTCTTCTAAAAGCCTGAACTTTGTTGCCTCTCTGCTAACACAAGTAGCCTGGCTAATTAGAAGGAACTGGAACTGTTTATCTGTGGAGAAAAGTATATGAGCTCCTTAAAACTTCAACTCAGAACCATGCTTTTACAGAGCCTACAAACCCAGTGGACAAAGGGGATGTGGAAGTGGCACTCCTAAAACAAATTCCTTCTTTCTAGGATTGAAAACTTGGAGACAAATGATCCTAGAAATGTGTAAAGACTAGTGTTCTAATTGGTTGAGGGAAAACAATTACATAGTAATTCATCAGCATTCAACAAAATACTGCTGAAAAAGGTGGAAAATGGCCTGATGATCTATTTGTGCCACATCACTATCAATGGTAAAACCCTTCCATTACAACAGTAATTAAGGAAGAGGTTAGTCAGAAGCTATTTAAGGCAAATATCATTATCTCAAAGTTTTAAAAGGGCTGGAAAAAAGAGGTCTTTGAAATATCAACAGACCAATTTCAGAGAATGTGGTACCAAAGAGGATAAACAAATTATACAAACAGTTACAGACTTGACAGCCCAATTTCAGTGCTGGCCAAGGCAAAGAAATAGTTCATATGGAACCCAGTTAATTATGCATTAAAAGATGCTAATGCATTTAACATGAAAAATTTTACCAATTAATTTGATTTCTTTTTTTTTTTTTTCATTAAACCAACATATGTCAGGTGTTCTTACTTCACAGGGGTGCCCCAGAGGCCAAATTTTGGCCCTAGAAAATTCAGTATTTTTTGATCAATGACCTGAAAGAAAACAAAAACATTACTAATAAAGTTTGTCAGTGACAAATATTAGGGAAAATAGTGAATAACTCAGTTTATGAATACAGAAGAATTTGAATTCTTTGATAAGTAAAGCATAACAACGCCCCAAAGGTACAGGCATTTATGTGGACTGAACAATCTAGTCCATACACAGAAGACACAGACAGGAGACAGGGGATTACATTTACTAATTATCTGATCAACATCTGTCAGTAAGAAGAGGATCACATTACCACTGTTTTGATACCCATGTAAGCCTAGAGAAATACTGTGTTAAGGCCCTGTCACTTCAAATATGGAGTTAGAAGGTGAAGAGGTTCTTGGTGTATTCATATTTGTTACTTTTTATTAAACAAACAAACAAAACCAACAAAAGAAAAGTAGCTTAAAGGCTGAGTTGGTCCAAATTACACTAAAATAAAGTGTGATTTCCATTGCTTTACTTGTGAGAGTAATTAACAATTAGAACAACTTACCAAAGGATGTGGTAGGTTCTTCATCGCTGGCAATTTTGAAATCAAGATTGTATGTTTTTCTAAGAGATGTGCTTTAGTTCACCCATGCCTACTAGGCTTGAAGCAGAGATTAATTCTGGGAAGTACTGTGGCATCTGACACACACGAGGTCAGATCAGATCACTGATGGTCAGCTGATGGCTTTCAGGCAACATCCAATGTTGCTTGTGTCAACAGGAAATTCAAGAATTAACCTTAGACTGTCCATGAAAGCAAAGTATGATGGTGTCTCAATCTAGGTCTCTCCCTGTTGCCACTACAAGCTAATAGGTCCTCAGACTAATGGACAGGGTTATCACAAATTAGTCCTCTTCTAGCATCGACCCTTGTGAAAGCATCACATGAGCTTGGGTCCTCAGCTAAGCCTCACACAACCACAAGAGGATTATACTGTTTAAGAATCTGCACCCCTGCACATTCAAGGGGAGGTGTGCTAGCTTGCCTACCATTCAAGAGAAGGCTTTAAAGATGAAGGCACTAACTGATTTCAAAGACTGTGTTAAATCACAGAACTTCTAAATAAGAATTGTTGCTTTCAGAAAGGGAAGCTACATACTCCTAGAAAAGACTGGTGCAATAAAACTTTACAGAAAAGAAAGGGGATCACTTGAAGTATATTTCATTTGTTCTGTATTAGCTCTTTCCTGATACAAAATGTCGAGGTATGGATTGCAAAAATGAAAAAAAAAAACAAAAAAAAAAAAAAAACCAAACTTGCAGCTAAAGTCAGGTAAGAGACATGAGTGATTCGGTTGGAATGAACCTGTAATGAGACACAAAGGATTCATCTGCAGTGAGAGACAGCAGCATTTGAAAAATTGCACACAACACTGTTCAAACAGGGGGCTGGCACTATCTAGTTGGTTGGGGTGCATCAAACCAGCCCTGTGAAAAAGGAATCCTAGCACATTCTGAGAAACACAACCTCGTACTCATGTCCAAATACGTTCCTACATTGCATCATGCTGAAAGCCAGGGAAAAAAAGGGAAACTCTCATCTGGAGAAGTAATGCCTTACTGTTAATGAGGAGTTTATATTCAGCTGTGAGACATGCCCAGGCTGTATGTACTCTATGCAGGAAACAGTGGAAGAAGACACAGTGCAACAGGAAAGGAACTAACCTGATCTGTTGACGCTGTCATCAAACTCAACACTGGTGGAGTGCCCATTGTTAAGGATGATTTTAGCAGAAGCCGGATCGTAATTGGGATTTAGAGAACGGAGTGAGGGGTCATACTTCGTTTCCTCAGTTTTGATGTCAATGGGTGACTGACGGTCTCCATTGGCAACAGGAAAAACTTCTTTCCAGTGGGCAGGCCCTGCAACGCATTGGAGGAGAAGTCTAAATTGATGGCAGTGCCCTTCATATGAAAGAAAACTCAGTTTGGATTGTTCTTGTTTGCATCTCTTATATACAAAAAGGGCACGTCAGAAAAACAAGGATCAAAATATTCAGCTATTTTTGCTGCACCACACCACAGCAGCAGCTCTCAGGACCCCTTTATCTACCTTACATGGTGTATCTAACTACATTTGGCCTTTGAACAAGGCCAGATGCAGTAGGTAGATACTTAATTATTCACAATTAAGACTCAACTATGCACAAGACATATCCAACAGATGCTCATTCAAATCAGGCATCCTGTATCCAACAGGCACTGTGCCCCAATAAATTTCTGACATGCCATTTTTGCCTAGTATCATGACTTATGATGTCTTAAAGGATTTACCTCTTACGTATCCAAAATCCCTGCATTAAGATTTTTTTTAATACATTAGTCATTGGATGCAAAAGACCTGAGAACACATCTTCCACTGACTATGCAGACTGGGATGGCGAGATGTTGATAAAAAGGCCAAGTGGTGCATGGCATCCTGAAGCCTGGTAGTTGTGCCCGTACCCTAAGCATTGCTGGTCAGTCACCTCCTCCCAATCCATTAGCTCTGAGTTACTTGTCCTCCCTCCATGAAAGCTAAGCCACAGGTCAGCTGAAAAGCTTAATCTCTGTAGATAAGCAACATGTATATAAGAAAAATGGCAAATGTCATTCTAAAATGGCAACAAAAGCTTCATTGATGAGATGTGTGAGGTGTCTGTTCTTATCTACTAAACATCTGAGAGTTCTCAATAAAAATATATGTGCCATTGTTGAATTATATTTGAATAATAGACAGTGCAGAAAGGGGCCATAGAAGAAAAATGGGAACAATGAGTTGCTTGTGAAACATATTTTATAAACTAAAGACATCAAACAAGGAAAGAGGAAAGAGGGTAAGGTAAGGGAAAAGTGGAAAGCCTGCATAGCTGATGATCTTTCAGTATTATAAAGAGCATAGCACTTGTCTTTCCTCCAGTCTTGTCATGGGTAAGAAGCATAATAAATCAACTAAGAAAGACTGAATATAATAAACACTTAATTATGAGCATCAGAAGCTGATCTTGTAAAATCTGCCTCACTGGAAATCCTTGTAACTCCCTACACTGAAGGTGACTGATCTCTGGCTTGGGTTTTTCTGGATGGCTCAGTGCTTAAATAAACATGATAAAAAAAGGGATTAAAATGTGTCACACTGTGATTAATATCCTAACATCAAAAGTTGATAGATAGCTTTCTCTCCTTGACTTCAATAGAAGAGAACATAGCTCAGAAATTCACAGGTGCTAAAATAACACAAGCACCCTGGCAGTAAATCATGATGGGAAGTGCCCCACGGCAGCAGCCACCTGGGCAGAGACTGATTCTCCTCCAGGCAACACTGAAAAATGGAAAAAAGAAGAAGAAGCTTGTAAAGACCAGCCTAAGACTTAAACCTCAGGTAGAACAAAGGCAAGGGTCTTCTGTCATGACTTCATTAAAAAGTCTTTTTGTTAATGCCTTTATTAACTAAAATCATGAAGGAAGCTGCTTCTATAGCAGAATATATAAATCCTACTGGTTTGAAGATATATATATATAATATAAAGCTGTTTAAACTTAATTCTTCACACTTTACAATGGTCATCAAAGCTATTCAGTATTTTAATTATGTACAGTTTAGCATATGATATAATTTTAATTTTGGTCCTAGTACCCTGTAGTTAGAGATGCAATGCACAATTTTATTCACAATCAGCACCACTGCATTGTTCATACCTAATTATTGTGATCTGGGATGCTTAGAAAAACCTTATTGCTACTTAATGTTTCAGGTTTTCCTTAACTGAGGAAAGGCAAAATATGTTTATGTGCATAACTACTCGGTCCTATTTCTCCACCCCAGAAATAACTAGCTATTGTATATTAAATAATGTGAATGATTTGCACGCAGAAATAATATGAATGTGCCAAAAGGAGGACCCAAGGCTGTGATTCTGTCATTAACTAGTTATTTGACAATAAACTTCTACAAAGTTCTAAAAAGACATTGTACCTGCTTTTTTACTTGTCCTTAGCTTGAATGACCAAAATCATATTTTGCATATCGTACAATCAAGTTTAAGCCAATGGGGAATCCAGGATGAAAATGTCTTCTGAGTTTGGACCTAAGTTACATTCCTCCATCTCAACATAATGTACACTTTCATGTTCTAGATATGTACATTAAGACATACCTAGGAAAGTACTCACTAATTCAGCTCCCTTAATTATTTAATTTACCAAAGGAATCTGCTTAATAAATGTCAATTTTGAATTTATGGAAAGTGCTCTGTTGCTAGACATCACCTCATAGCTCTTAACAATCAAAGCCATTGTGACCAACATTTAGGACAAAAAATCCCCAAACCATCTGCACTGAAGACTGCATGCCTTTGGACACAGAATTAACCAAATACAATGAACATCCTAGTCACTTTTAGATCAGATGATCATATTTATGATTCCCACCAGCATTGCACACACTCAGTTACTGAAACAGATCTCATAATGAAGGCAGCTACGAACTTGTCAGGAAATAGAACTCACTATAGCATTTAACAGCAGTGCTTTTTTATCCAGCTAGAGTTAAAGATGAGAAGTTTCATCAAAAGGATAGACTTAGTCTAAACAAGTCTATCAGAGACATCGCAGGATACGGTTCAGTTGCAGTGAGCCTCTATACTTGCATAATAGAGCACTTACAGGTGAAAAAGTGGATTCTTTTTTTTAGTTTGCTATTACACGCAGAAAGTTCATTAGTCTGCAGGCTACATACAGGATCACATCCGTGTTTATTCCTAAAGGGAATGCATTGCTCACATTATCATATACAAAATATTTAAACTTACAAAGTTAGGTTTGCAAGTAATTTAGTTGCATATTAGGTTACATTAGGATTAGCTCAAATACAAAAAAAAATTACAGTTCATAATAGGTAATAATTAAGTGCTGTTTTAAAAGCAGACATCAGGACCATGTAATTATTCTCAGGGAGAAATAAATAGTATAAGTAATTACAGTTGGCATCAATGCTTTTAAAGGTCTTTTCCAACCTGAATAGTTCGATGAATTCATATCCCTTTTTATTTATAAAGCGTCTCAGTGATACAGTAGTAATTAGATCCAGAGATATTTTGCAGTAAACCACAATATATGTGTTTTACATACATACATTTTATTAAACAAATATTAAACTGAAAGCAATTGATTCTTGATTTGTCTTTTAACTACGCCAATTCTTCAGTTAACTAAAAGGACTGTTTCTGTGAAGGGGTGATAACATTCCCCTTTATACAGGAACCTTGGGCAGCAAAGAAAAGCATGCATAATGCCTCACAAAAGACATCTTTCAAGACATCAATATTAAGCCTCCACACAGAAGCACCATCAAAACTGTGACGTAAGGATGGTGGCAGGAAGCAAAGGCCAAGGTTATACAGAAACATGGTCCCAAAGAAGGGGAGAACATTTATACTGGGTTTATGTGGCAAGGTTTTAGTAGCAGAGGGGCTGTAAGAAGGTGCCAGAAGCCTCCCCTATGTCCAATGTAGTAACACCAGACAGCTCCCAGTGTAGAGACACTAAAGAAAATTGCGAGTCAAGTTGAGCCCAGGAAGAAGGGAGGGGTGGGAAGAAGATGTTATAAGATTTGGTTTTATTTCTCATTACCCTACTCTTATTTGATAGGTAATATATGAAATTATTCTTTTCCCAAGTTGAGACTGTTTTGCCCATGATGGTAATTGGTGAGTGATCTGTCCCTAGGGAGTGACAGAGCAGCTATGGTGGGCATCTGATGTCCAGTCATCCTCAATCCACCACAACACTTCATTCTGTGTATAACAGTCAGCTCATATCCTTATACATAGATATACCATATAGGCAGACATGTATGTGTAATATTTGACAGCTTATGCACATCATGATATATGTTGCAGTTATTGCTAAGGGGCAAATGAGTTTTCCCCCAGTTTAAAAAAAAACCCAGAGCTTTTATCACTGCAAATGTACAAGTCTGAGTGAATGCAGATGTCTTTCCAACTCTTCAGGAAGTCAGCTTTAATATCTGACTGCATCACATGTAATTAATTTCACTTGGTTTCTGACTCATTAGTTGCAAAATGTAATCTTTGTTTCAGGGAAACTATTTTCAGGGCCATGCAGGGCAATAAAATGTTTCAAGAATCAGAGAAATGTCCTGCATCTGCTATTCAGCCAAGCAAGAAACAAGCAAAAGCAATAAAATAAATGCATAAAAAAAAAAAGAAAAAGATGAGAAATAAAACTGATCCTGGGGAAGAGCAGTAAGTGTTGGCTGTTTATGGCTCTCTCCTTTAGACCCTTGTGAGAGGTGGTGGGAATGGGATGAACTGATGAGGAACTATCCACCCCACAGCTGCTGGGGGCTCCAAAAGAAGAGAGAGAAAGCCAAACTCCACCCCAAATATGTTATCAACCAGTAAACAGAGTTTTATAGAATAAATGGGGCCTCAACCAAGGTCCAGGGCTACCCTGATAGACATTGTTGTGCCCTCCCCTTCCTAGAATTTGAGAATAGCAAAGGAGCAGGGGTAGTATAAGGGGAGGGAAAATGGGCTTCTTATCTGGACAGTGCAGGTGAAGTTTACAGCACTCTTGGAAAACATACGGAGAAACAAATTTGAAAAACAAGCCCCATTTACGTCTTCAGAGGAGGGGTAGAGTACACTGCACAAAAGCAGATAACACACCTAATCATTGCAACATCGCTGTGATCAACCACCACCCAGTTTTTCAGGAAAAGTGCATCCATCCAGAAAATATGGAACAAAAGGGCCAGGCAGGAAAGGCAGCACAAACAGTATTCCAAACTCTTAAGTAATAATATACACAAAGCATACTCCTATTGGCGTTAGTATATGCAAATATATAGCTTTATCCTCTTAGTACCATGGTGGTTTATTTGTCTGTGTATTATAGCAGACAGTATAAGTTATTCATTTTATCAAAGCTGAGTCTCGAATTTACAAAAGCACTTTCATTTCTACTTGCATGGCTTGTGAGCTGGTCTGCACACCAGAGCAGCGTTTGCATGACTTACAATGCAAAACAGAGCAAAGTCTTTAAACCTGTTGATGAGCACATCTTGGGACTTCAAAGACCAACAAGATTAAGGAAACCATGAAACAACTAAAATCCAAAAGCATCTCCTCTTAGGTGCGTAGTTATACATTCAAATGACCAATCCTAGTCCTTAGTGTTTCCCACCGTGTAACAGCAGCAGATGGTACCCTGAATCAGCGAGGCAATGCCGATAATACAGCAGGTCCCACCAGTGTGACTGTTCAATAAATACCCAGTATGTACAGGAAACTGGTAACTACGGGAGCAAACGAAATCCGTGCAGCGGATGAGGCAGAGCCAGCCCCCGACCCGACTCCCGTGGGCAATGCTGCACGCCCCAACGCCCCTCGCAGCAGCCAGCCGTGCATCACTCCGAGACAAAACTTGCCCGGTCTCACGCTTGGAAGCCCCGGCAGCATTTCGTTTCTCAGCTCACTCAGCGCTCTCACGGGCTCGGGAGGTGCCCTGGGGCGGTCCCACTGCCCGCTGCCGCACCGGCCGCCCCGACGGCACCGGTGGAAGCACTGCGGCCACTCCCGGTCCCCCACCCCACCCCCCCCGCCGCCCGTCCGCTGCGTTACCGTTGTGCTCATCGTATCCCCAGTGCAGCATGGCTCTGCTCGCCGGCTGCTGCGGGATGGGACGGGCCAGTACGGGCTGGAACGGGAGATGCAGCCGCCCCGTCACCGCCGCCCGCTTTGAAGGCGACGGGAGGTGACGCCCCGATGGGGAGCCGATAAGAAGCCTGCAGTGCTTCGCGCCCGCCTAGCCCGGCCCCAGCTCCCCTGGCTCCACCGCGCCGGCTCTCGCCTCAGGCCCTTCGCCGCCCCTCAGCGCAGCGCCGTGCCGTCTAAGCGGGCAGCGGGGGACCGCTTCAATAGAGAAGTGCTGCCTCTCCGCCACTGCCTCGATTTGTGCGTCGGGGAGAGACGGGGACATCAGTGCCTGTTGCTGGGGTCACCTCCAGACCCAAGAGTGTAGCAAAGCACGCACAGCTGCCAGGCGGCCCCTGAGTTCACCTCCCGCCTTACCCCGAGGGTAGCGAAGCCAGTTCCCTTTGGAATTAGCCGTAAGAAGGTTCACGTTTTGCAGACGGGGCCCGTAAGACAGGTGGTTTCCCACAACCCACCCGAATTTTTTACTGTTTCTTTTTAAACCTCGCACTGGGGAACCGTCAGGCAGTGCTCGGCGGGCAGCAGTCACAGCGGCGAGGACCGGCAGGGCAACGGGGGAGCCCACGTAGAGACGGGGGAGGGCACGGGACGGAACAGGGACGGGGACGCGTCGCAGCCGTGGGTCCGAGGCGCAGGAGTGTGGGAACGGGGTGGCGGAACGCCACCTGGCGGCTCTGCGCGGGATTGCCGCGCAATGACAGCGGTGCGGGGGGGGTGTGGGGTGTGGGATTCGAGGCTTCCCTGGCGCGCGGGAGTGACGTCACTGCCCGTCCGCCCTCGCGGTGCCTCCGCTATGGGGAAGAGCCGGTCGCGGTCGGCCAAGGCGACAAACGTGTTCCGTATCGCTCGTAGCGCCGCCGCCGCCAAGGCCAAGGGCAAAGGCAAGGGCAGGGCGCGGCCCGTCACCTCCGGGCTGAAGCAGGTGAGCGGCGTGGGGCGCGAGGGGTTTGTCGTGGGGGGGGGTTTGCCGCAGGGCTGCCGCCGGGTCGGGCCGGGCCGGGCGGATGCGGCCCTTCCTCCTCTGGGGCCTGCCCTGCGGAGCTCTTGTGACTGAGGTGGTTCATGGACAGAGCTCGTCTGGGCCACGGAGTGGCGGAGTACACCGTTTCCACCCGAAAATAGGGTTTATGTGTGGATGCTATCATAGAATCATGTAATGTTTGGCTTTGGAAGGCACCGTTGAGAGCATCTAGTCTTCAGAGAAGCGCAGTTTATGTGACTCATGTCCTGCAAGCTTCTGCCACATAAGGCTTAAAGCTGTTCTCCTGGGGGGAGGGGGAGCGGGGGGTCATTTATAAAGTACCCGATAGCACCTCGGTGTGCCCCAGGGAGTGGGATGCTAAAGACAACGTCAGTAGTTAGGTGAGGTTATGTTTACTTGCACCGTCACTGACGGTGTAATTTAGGGCACGCTTCACCAAGATGTCTTGACCCAAACCACCAGGCACAGATACAGCTAAGGAAAGGCCTTCCTGCGCCTTTCTAAAGCGAAAACTAGCAAAAATAATACTCTCTGATTTTGTATTATGGAAGGGAATAAAGAGGAATGAGTGGGCCGTGTGGCTGGGAGCAATGCAGGGGAAAAGGGATGGGGGATGATCTAAGCCAGAATTTTCCTCTTGCTAGCCAGCAAGTTATTATACAGCATCTGCTTCTCAGAAACTGCCTCCAGCCTGAGCTGTGTGATCTGCTGACAGTTCAGCTGGTGCTTCTGGAAAGGCATGTGATAATATAAGTAGAAACTTAGTAGCTTATTGTTCCCATTAGATTTAGTGGCAGTGTGCTGGGCAAACCAAGTTAAACAGGAGCTCTAAAAAAACACCCTTTCAGATTTTCTCCTGCAAGCTAAAGCCTCTTGACAAATTCATGTGGTAGACGGACTGGAGCTTAACAAACTTTGGAAGTAAACAATTTCATGTTGATGGCACCACATCCTCACTTAGTCTAGAGGGTTCTGTATAATAAAAGGGAGAAACAGGTTTAAAAAACATATTCATGAAAAGTCAGTAGGCTTATTAGGAGTAAAATTTTATTCTGTGTGTTTGAAGCTGTATTCTTTAATTCATTAAGCCTTTGGGGATTTACTTACTATAACCAGTTTAGGAAGATGTTCAGAAAAATTTGTTATAATGGGTTTCTTCTTTAACAGATAAAAGCCCAAACAACTTTTGATATACACATGCTAGCTGTAGAGCCTCTTTCTGTGAAGGGGTCCTGCCACAGTAGCTGAGGATATCAGGTATTAAAACTGACTGGATTGTTCCAGCACCTCTGTGAAGCTGGAAAACAGTAGCAAGCCCTAGTGGGCAACCTGAGATCTTTGTAAATCGTGTTGCCCACAGCCCACCCACTGGTCTGAGCTAGGAACTGAGTCTGTATTTCTTGGGTCAGACTCCAGATTATTATGAATTGAATTGCTAACCTGAGCAGGCTTTTCTTATCAGCCTCTTGCCACTGCTTTCTTACTACTGGTTATCTTGATGACTCAGAATAAATGGGATTAGTGGAATGGAATACATGCTCTGAAATTACAAAAGCTTTGAAAGCAAAATGAATACGTGTCACCATTCACAGTTTGCTTCTATCTATGTAAATTGCTGAGAGGTGAATTACAGGGGTAGGCTATGGAACAGCAGTAGTATCCTGAAATACGGGCTTGCCTGAAGATGTATGAGTGTGCTTCTAGAACATTTGAAATGTAATAATTTAATAAATAAAATTACTTTTCCCCCAAATCGAGCCTGTTTTGCCTGTGAAGGTAACTGGTGAGTGATCTCTCCCTGTCCTTATCTCAACCCACGAGCCTTTCATTGTATGTTCTCTCCCATCCAGCTGAGGAGGGGAGTGATAGTGTGGCTTTGGTGGGCATCTGGCATCCAGCCAGGGTCAACACACCACATGAATGAAGGAAGGAACCTTTTCTGCAACTCCAGTCCAGCTAAGAGGAGCTGAGGATGGCATCACAGGGCCTGTCTACACTGTGGCTTTTGTTTTCTGTGTTCTGTTTCTGGATCACTGTGGGCTCCATTTCCAATAGAACAAGTTTGACTGGTTTCATCATTTTCAGCTTATTAGAACGTTAGTAGTACATGACTGGATGATACAATTGCGTAACAAAAACACCTACTAAAAAGTAATTCTGGAAGATACACGTGTAAGACTTGCTGTGTAATAGTTGTATAAAAATGGTGCAGTTTCACATGTCAGTGGAATTCCTGTTAAAAATACCAATGTGGGTTTTTTTTTCTTCCCAGATAAACATTAAGAATGCTGAGAAAGTTAACACAATAAATAAAGCATTTGCTGAAGTCCAGAAAGAAATACAGCAGATATCAAAAGGCACAGCAGCAGAACCTGAGAAGAGTCATGAGGTAATTTCCCTTTGTAAAAATCTGAGGAAGGAAAGGAAAGGAATGTATATATTCAAAGCACTAGATCATAGAATCATGGAATAGTTAGGGTTGGAAAGGACCTTAAGATCATCTAGTTCCAACCCCCATGCCATGGGCAGGGACACCTCGCTCTAAACCATATCACCCAAGGCCTCGTCCAACCTGGCCTTGAACACTGCTAGGGATGGAGCATTCACAACCTCCTTGGGCAACCTATTCCAGTGCCTCACCACCCTAACAGGAAAGAATTTCCTTCTTATATCCAATCTAAACTTCCCCTGTTTAAGTTTTAACCAATTACCCCTTGTCCTATCACTACAGTCCCTAATGAAGAGGCCCTCCCCAGCATCCCTATAGGCCCCCTTCAGATACTGGAAGGCTGCTATGAGGTCTCCATGCAGCCTTCTCTTCTCCAGTCTGAACAGCCCCAACTTTCTCAGCCTATCTTCATATGGGAGGTGCTCCAGTCCCCTGATCATTCTCGTGGCCCTCCTCTGGACTTGTTCCAACAGTTCCATGTCCTTTTTATGTTGAGGACACCAGAACTTCACACAATACTCCAGGTGAGGTCTCACAAGAGCAGAGGGGCAGGATCACCTCCTTTGACCTGCTGGTCATGCTCCTTTTGATGCAGCCCAGGATACGGTTGGCTTTCTGGGCTGCAAGCACACACTGCCGGCTCATGTTCATTTTCTCATCGACCAGGACACCCAAGTCCTTCTCCACAGGGCTGCTCTGAATCTCTTTCCCCAACCTGTAGCTGTGTCTGGGATTGCTCCAACCCAGGTGTAGGACCTTGCACTTGGCATGGTTAAACTTCATAACATTGGCATCAGCCCACCTCACAAGTGTGTCAGGGTCCCTCTGGATGGCATTCCTTCCCTCAAGCGTATCAACCGAACCACACAGCTTGGTGTCATTGGCAAACTTGCTGAGGGCGCACTCAATCCCACTGTCCATGTCAGCCACAAAGATGTTGAACAAGACCGGTCCCAACACCGATCCCTGAGGGACACCATTCGTTACTGGTCTCCAGCTGGACATTGAGCCATTGACCACAACTCTTTGTGTGTGGCCATCCAGCCAGTTCTTTATCCACTTAGTGGTTCACCTATCAAATTGGTGTCTCCATTTTAGAGACCAGGATGTCGTGTGGGATAGTGTCAAATGCTTTGCACAAGTCCAGGTAGATGACATCAACTGCTCTACTGCTGTCCATCAGTTCCGTAGCCCCATCATAGAAGGCCACCAAATTGGTCAGGCAGGACTTCCCCTTGGTGAAGCCGTGCTGGCTATCACCAAGCACCTTGTTGATTTTCATGTGCCTTAGCATGCCTTCCAGGAGAATCTGCTCCAAGATTTTGCCAGGCACAGAGGTGAGACTGACTGGTCTGTAATTCCCTGGGTCATCCATTTTCCCCTTCTTGAAAATGGGGGTTTTATTTCCCTTTTTCCAGTCGTCAGGAACTTCACCTGACTGCCATGATTTTTCAAATATGATGGCCAGTGGCTTAGCAACTTCATTTGTCAGCTCCTTCAGGACCCACGCAAGGATTTCATCAGAACCCAGGGACTTTTGCATGTTCAGGTTTTTAAGATGGTCTCGAACCAGATCCTCTCCTGCAATGGGCCCAATATCCTGGCTCTTAAGACTGCAGGCAATTCATGCAGTTGCTTTAAAGCTATAAACTCAGTTTTATTAATTCCAGTGGTGTGGTAATTTTGAAATCTCATTAGCATTTTCAAGTGCTTTATAACTACCAAAGTAAAGCGAGAAGAGGGTGGGTAGCCAAGCTGGAGCATGCTTCCAAAAACATATTTTTAAATTATGTTCTATTTTTTGATTTTTTTTTAAGTTAACTTCAGCTCCAGGTCCTTGTTCTGAGACTTACTTTGCAACATGACTAGACACAGAAAGTAAGGATAAACCTTGTTCCCTACCTGAAGCACCTGATAGTGCTCTGAACCAGCTCTGCCTCTCTCTGTTCCTAATTCCTAAGCCTTCATATTCCCTCATCAGAAGTATCAACACCTGAAAGAGACATTTCTATGTGGTTCTGAGTTACCAGCTGGGCTTAAACCATGACAAGCTCTTGCCTGCAGCATTTAGGGTTCAAGACAGTGTTTCACTTGTCTTCCTTTATCTAGTCCTTTAAACAGGGCTACGTGCAGTCTTGTGCAAGAAATAATTCACAGAACTTAACTGCTGACAAACTCCTCTGTGACTCTGATGGTCTGGGCATGGGTTGGGGGAGAGAGGAAGCAGTGGGCCAGGATGAAGTACAGACGAATCCACCCCAGGTGTTGTGAGAAGTAGACATGAGTTGAGTATTATTTACTGTGCCTGGGGTAATCAAGTTTCTGTATGGCTGGGAGTGACAAAACTAGTGTCAGATACCTTAAGGAGAGGCTGAGTAAAAGTAAACATAGATGACAGTGCTGCCAGCACAGGTGAGGCCAAGCAAGTGTTTCAAGGCAGTTGGTGCCAGCAGCCCTGTCCCTGCTCACTTGTTACCGCATGCAGGCAGGAATTCAGACTACACCATTGCTCCTGTGCCTGTAGGGCTGTATGTGACCTAACACTCAATCTGATTGCTTGGGCTATAATAGTATTTCCTCCAAAGTTGCAAGAGTGTTGTCAAGAGCACTTCAGAACTAAAAGCTGAGCCTATTTTCATTTGGCCATTGCTGGCATGATGCTTTTGTCTTTCTCCTGCAGCATAAAGTATTGGCTGCTGCTCTGTCAAGTGTAGTGAATCCTGGTTTCCTCCAAACTACTGAATTATGACTGCAATACTAGCCTAAATTAAACACATAAAGACAGACTAATCTTCTGGACAACAGGTATTTATTAGTGGCTTTTTTTCCCCCAGAGTAAATTGCTTTGTACTTTAAACCCAAACTTGGTGGTTGTTTTTTTTTTTCAGGTTTCCACAAATGTGGAAGAGGAACCAGTAAACGTGGATGCTGCCACAAGCTTATTATCTCAGTTGTGATGCATAATGGACAATGAAGGGATTGCAAGAAATCAAGATAAGAAATACTGATAAGCTTTGTTTGTACAATTTTATTAAAAAATCTTGTTAATATACAAGTATTGGCACACTTTAATACAAACTACAAACAGACCTTTCCTATCATCTAGGAAAGAGGAATGTCAGAAGTCAGTGTGAGAAACTTAAAGTGCTAAAACAGAAGGCACTTCACAAAATTGGTTCACTGAAACAATTTAGCATAACTCGAGGTGATGTCCTTCACTTTTCAGCTTGGCAGTGAAAGCTTCAGAATTGTTTGAAAGGTTAAAATACAGAAAGCTTCTAGGCAGTAAAGCTTCAAAGAAAACACTATTAACTGTGAGCAAGAAGCCTAATCATTTTTGAAAAATGCTCAGAAGACTATAGAACATGTTCACTTTCTTACTAAAGAAAACTCTGAATAATTGGATTACACAGAGGACACACAGGTGAAAAAATGTGCCAGAATTTTTGATAAAAGCCCCTTTTTCCTCATTGTTAAATTTGTTTTGTGAAGTAGTTAAAGGAAGCAAAAGGAAATAAACTCCCAGAGTCAGTGAACTAAGAAGTTATACATTCATTATTAAAATACGTAGGTTATGAAGAAGTCTAGAATGTTATAGTTAGAGGTAGATAAGTAGTCTGGTTGACACAATATCTAATAATTTAGTATCTGCACATCAAAGAGATCACAGACTCCTTCATTATCATCCAGGTTAAAGTTGTAGTCATCTCCGGGAGTAGGAGAGAGTCGTAAGAGAGGAAAAACTGTAAAGCAGGAATAGTTTAGTTTAAGTTAAAAACACCTTTGGAAAATCAGCCCTATCTCACAATCCAGTATGTCTGTCATCATCAGTATCAGGGGTTAGTCTTAATTATTAAAATAGTCTTGATAATCTGACAAGCATGCTAAGACACATACTGTGAATACCTGTACTGCCTTCATTCAGACTAAGTCAGTGACATGTCTACATGTTTTGCTTAGTATTTTAAGTGAATTTCCTGGAATGGAGTGATACCTGTGGAATGAGGACTTAATTTCTCCTTCTGCAGCAAAGGAGTTCCTGAGTAGCTTTTGAAACTTCCACCTAAAAGCCATCATTCCTTCTTTACCTTACAGTATCGCCTATAGCATCCGTCAAGTATTTATCATTTTAAGTAAGGAAGTTGCAATTATCCCTGTTTTACAGGAATAAAAAAAAAATAAATGGAGGCTAGCAGTTTTTCCATGCACCGTATTTCAAGCATGGACTTCAATCCATCTTTGGGGACGGAATGCAGGACAAGACGGCCCAGCCCCCATGCTGTACCTCAGGGAGCACTAACCTAGTGCAGAGGAGCTGGGCATGCTGTACCTGCTTTAAAAGCAAAGACTATTTCCATTCCAGGCATATATTGGCACATTCACATAATCCCATTTTGCCCCTCAGATCTTATAATTACAGGGTTCTTTCTGGATAAACCCTGAGGTTGTCTGCTTGAAAGGCAAGCAGAGGCTGCTTACAGAGCAGAGGGCAAGAGGAACAATACCAGCTGAGTTCACCTCTTTGCCTGGCACCTCAATGAGATGGAGCAGAGAGGCAGGGAATATGTGAACTCACTAGCTGTGGCTCAGTTCTGCACTCGTACGGCCACCAAGGTGCCATCTACCAGTCTGCATGCATGCATGTCAATATGTTCCAAAATGTTTACTCAGAGCACCTGCAGGAAGCCTGAAGCAGAAGAGAATTAAACCAGATCTATTTTTTTATGGTAGCACTCTAGTCATCAGCCTGTTCTTTCCTTGTTCCTGAATTAACGCCTGGTGGGTTACTCATGCATGTAAGTGCTTGCTGGATTAAGACTTTCATATTTTGGTTGTTAAAAAACAACTGTTTTGCTTAAAAAACACTGTTGCAGGGAATGGAAAGGGGAGCAAAGATAAGAATGACAAAAGATAGAGGAGGCTTTATAGGGGAGAGAAGTAATATCCTACTGACTCGGCATCAGATTTAACACCTAAGAGTGCTCTTCACACAAAACCCATGCTGCTACTTGTGATTATTAAAGAAGATGCTAAATACTTACCATCAGAAGACATGAGTTCATCAATAAGATCCCCACCAATCCCTGTGAAAGACAGAAGTATGTGTTTATGGAAGTCAGTATATATTCCCTGCATTAAAACACTGAATTGCAAAGTACAAGTATGGCTCATGTGCTGTGTAGGAGGCATGGCAATATGTAAAATGTATTCACCTTTGTATCCCTCATTTTTTTCCCAGTTTCCTGAATGTCTTAGGCAGTATTCACAAACCCTGCCTTGAAGGCTTCATTTCAATAGCAGCCACTTTAAACAACTGGTATAATGCCTTACAGCCCTAGAGCTGTGTACAACATGAAGCTTATTTGGTAGCAGAGAAAGATATTTTGCTCAAAATGAGTTTGATACTCAGAGCTGGCTCAGTGGCTTCACTAGGAGATAAACAGGCCTGTTATTTCCACTATGTAACTCGTTGGTAACTTGGTCACAAAGAAGGGCTTAGGAAACTAATAATATTTCAACAGGAACTACTGCTTCCTACCTGTGGGCTCCTCCATCTTTGCCAAGTCAAATGAGTTTGCCTTGAGAATACAGTTAACATCCAGGGGCAGCAAGCCCTGGTAGTCGTTTGAACTAGCTGTAGCTTGGGCGACATCTGAAAGGCTGGAGTACAACACCGACTCTGGAAGGCTGGAGTAAGGAGCTGCTGGGGTTGCACTGTTCTGCTCTGTGCTGCCGTCTGCAAAGACAGGCACATTATGAATCTGTTACGGTAAAAGGGAACACAGACCGCCTGCACACAGCTTTGTCTTTTGAGGCAAACATGGCTAATGTCTGGGATGAGGCAGGAGGAGTCTCACCTTTCCAAAATCAAAGGCATAGTTTAACTAACTGTTAATTAATTGAAGGTTAATAGATAAAGGTTAATCAGGACCTATCAGAAATGCAGGCTGTGACACTGACAGCATTTTCTTAAATCTTTTCCTATTACCCTATTATTATGAAAAATATACCTTATATTCAGACATTCTCTCACTGTGGCTATGTGGAAGAAGGGAAGTGACTTTGTGGCACAAAAACTGGAACTGGTGCCTGTATTAACTGCCTCATTAAAAGGTACATGTTCAAATCATATTCTTGTCAGAGGCTGGCAATTTCCTTCCATACTGCATTCTGGAGAAGCACCTCTGAACAATTAACTGGATCACATTCAAAACCTGTTTGGTACAAGACGGTAAGCTACGAGGGAAGAATCTATTTCATCAAGACAGAAGAGGAAGAGGTTTCTCTGTAACCTCTTCAGAGCTCTTAGTAAGCCCTTGGGGTAGTTTCTTAACAGACAGCTGCTACGCTATGCAAATTCTTGATCTTTCCTTCATTTAGCACCTTTTCCTTCTTCCCCTCAGTTCCCTCCCCTCCCACCACCCACGTGAGGTAGGAAAAACCCTGGACCCACCTGATGGCGTGTCCACAACTGATGTTTCTGGTAACTCTTGTGCTTGGTTCAGATCATGTTGTTCTGGTGGATTCTCAGGAGCTGCAGCAGGTTTAAGAGGAGCTGCTGGAGCTTCAGGTGGTGATGAGGGCTGTGCAAGGTCATCAGGTGGAGGAACTGGAAACACCATGGGCTTGGAGAAGCTTGATTCTTTATTTATAAGCAGCACATGGATAGGTCCTGAACTACTTTTAAGATTGATCTGATATTTCTTCTGCCCATTCTGTCCCTGCAATGGTGGTATCTTGTGAAAGTTACCATTCCTTGAGAACGCTTAACTTTACAAAATATAACAGTAACTGCATGGTTACTTCCCACAGAAAGTAATGAAGATGTTTGAACAGAATTCTCAAAGTGATACAGAACATAAACATATTCTTCTAGTTACATCACCAGGGAGAGCTCAGAATTGGCACAGACTTATCAAGTCATGCTCAGGGGAAAAAAAAAAGTATTTAAAACTAATACATGTTATCTGTCCTGTAATGTATTTACCTGACCAAAACACAGCTGCAGAGAACACAAACATACAATTCTGTTAAGTGCTTAATGAAATACTGAATTGTATTTACATGAGACTTACAGCAAGGCTACACCTTACCAGTAACAGCAATGATGAACAATGATTTCTGTGCATTTATGTTTCTTCCTTTTAAATGGAGCTTCAGAATGATGCTGGTTAGTACCAAGCATGCTAAAACAGCTGGTTATCTCACCCAGACTGAGAGCACACACGATCATAAGTCAGTAGAAACAATTTCTTAACTGATGCCAAGCTTTATTTTGGGCAAGTTACTGAAGCAACACAGCTAGGACTAGCTTCCTCTAGCACAGACTCAGTGAGACCACTGACTACACAGTGGTTCATTCAGCAAACTGTTTTTCTGCACATATGTTCTAGGAAAAATGAGCATGAGAAAAGTGGGAAGGGAGCCTTGGAGAAGGAAGAACCAAAGCAAAAAACATCCAGCTTGAATGTGATGACAAAGACTAAAATCAGCTGGTTTAGTCCTCAACAAAAAGCCAAAAAAACCCTAAAGATAAAACATCACAGCTGATAACTTTGGTCCCACAGAGAACCTTACCATTGCCTGAACAGATTTCAGCAGAGACAAAGACAGTATCACTGATTAGCTTAATTGTTCTAGCTTTGGACGAGATTGGCTGAGAAAGTTGGGACTGTTCAGCCTGGAGAAGAGAAGGCTGCATGGAGACCTCATAGCAGCCTTCCAGTATCTGAAGGGGGCCTATAGGGATGCTGGGGATGGACTCTTCATTAGGGACTGTAGTGATATGACAAGGGGTAATGGGTTAAAACTTAAACAGGGGAAGTTTAGATTGGATATAAGGAGGAAATTCTTTCCTGTTAGGATGGTGAGGCACTGGAATAGGTTGCCCAAGGAGTTTGTGAATGCTCCACCCCTGGCAGCGTTCAAGGCCAGGTTGGACGAGGCCTTGGGTGACATGGTTTAGAGCAAGGTGTCCCTGCCCATGGCAGGGGGGTTGGAACTTGATGATCTTAAGGTCCTTTCCAACCCTAACTATTCTATGATTCTATGATTTTACCATACTAGACTGTACTCAACCTCACTAAAAAAGCTTGTCAAACTTCTCAGGTGAATTTTAGCCTTCTACAAGCATAGTGGCTATCATGCCTCATACAATGCTGTCTCCCAATTATACAACAAAAAAAAAAGTAAAGGTGGACAGAGGTAAGTAATCTGACCTCCAAATCTCACCCATTTAAGCCTTTAAACTGAGACTGTAGTTTATCCAGTCTAGTACCATGACACTAAACATAAACTGAACTAAACCTGCTGCTAAATCTAAATATTTTTTTCCTAAGAGTACAATACAGCAGAGAAATTTGACACATAAAAGTCGCTGCTAAAAAGGTTCTCAAGGCAATTCATGATAATTATGCCTAATGTAGCTCTTCTTTTCCACTGTCCCTCTGGAACACTTAGGTAAACAAGAAACCAGTACATACCATTTCGGGTATAGGTACTTCTAACTGTGTACCACAAGGTGCTTGAATTGCTAGAAGTGTGTCTCCTGGTTAAATAGCAATGTTTAAGAAAGGGTTAAGTGGGCATATTTTCCTTAAGTCTGGCATGCTATCCACTCAAATGATATTACAAGGCCACTTGTAATACTGCATAATTACAGCATAAATAAACTTGTGGTGGGGCCTGCGTAGTCCCTGTTAGATGCAAGTATTTTGCATAGTATAAATCACAAAGTTCTAGTACTTAAATCATAGTTGCAAGAATCTTTTCTCATAGCAGTACAATATTTACCACTTCCTTTACCTGTTTGTTACTGTCCCCAGATCTCCTACCTGTATATGCAAACCGAGGTGAAAGTATTTAATGAGCTCCTTTTTCAGCTAAACCAGCTCTCTGGTCCAGCTCACTTCATGGCTTTGAAGAGTGGTGGTAGTACAGAGAGTTTTAATAGGAGGAAGAAAGGTTATTAATGATTGTCTCAATGCCAGCACTTCCAAGTGTCTAAGCTCACAGCTTCTGCAGCACACACAACTGGGACATATCAGCTGGCTACCAAACTCATCTGTGGCTTACTATGTACACTGAAACATGGTGGTTAAAGTCAGTAGATCACAGTTACATCAACAACACTGGCACAACCTGCCTTACACTGCAGGTCACTCGCCTATTTGCACATCATTTCCCCTTTGTCCAGAACTTGGGATAACACTTCCTTTTCTCTGCTTCCTAAGAGACTTACATGAAGTACTATGTGACTGGTGTACTAAGTGCCTCCACATCTTGTAATGACTAACTCGTTTTAGTAACAGCTCATTTTTGCTAAACTCTGCAGTAGCTGTCTGATCTTGCATTTCTATTCAAAACCAAGCCCTTCTTCCCTGTGGCAAAGAAGAGATGTTCTGAGCCTAGCTGGAGGCTGAACAGCAATCTTCCCTTGGGTGCCCCAGGATCAAGAGAGGATGTCAAGGGAAGTAACTTCTGTTAGAAATTCTTGGCAACTTCTTCAAACTTCCTGTTCAGAAGGAATCCTTTTGATTTAGTAGCAATGCCTCATCCCTGAACTTCAGGTGGCTCCATTTATAGCATTCACCTATAGCATCATCAGGAGCTCCCTTTGTCCGCAACAGCCATCAGAAAACATTATGAAATTTGGACCTGCCTTGTCTTTATGGTGTTCTGGACCAACATGTCCTGTTCCTGGCTCCATTAATGCCTGAGACAAGCTGCTGCGAAGCATGAATACAGAAAAATACTTCTGAAACCAGTACTCCAAAACCAGATGAACTTCCATTCCATTCAGTCTGTGACTACAACTAGAAAATGCTAGAACTTGCTAGTCATGAACATCATGAGAGACATCTAATTAGTACTGATCACTACTAAGTACTTCTAAATTCACAATACTTGAAGGGAAAAAGCAGGCTAATTAGCAAGTTAGTTTTCAGAAGGAAAGTCAGGGAAACCCTCATTTTAAGAAATAGCAGCAACTTACCATTGAAGCAGTTGCAGATATCTTCATGAGTGACATATGAGAACGTAATTTATGTCAAGGAACATTTGTTTTAAAGCTACAAAAAAATTAGTATTTGTTGCCACTTAAAAGACATTTGTCCAAGCTGAGCCTAACCTCTAAACTTACTGCTGTTACTCAGAGGTGCAATTGAGACATGATATTTTGCTTTCAGAATGGCTAGTTAAAAATGGCAGAGTTCTGCCTTTTAAGGGAAAAAAAATTAATAATCAGTATCTGCGAAGAAAAAACAAAAAGAAAAAATTAAAAAGGAGAACATGTAAAATCTTGTTTGGAAGAATACCATTTACCTCAGTGAATTATGACACTACAGAATTCAAGTACATAACAGGACTTCCCAGAATCTCACAAAAATACTGCCAGAGGGGACTTGAGAGAGAATTTGCCATCTCATTTCTCTGCCTCAAGCTAGGTTCAACTGTTAAAGACATTCCAAACAGATATTTGCCTCCCCTCTTATGGAAAACCTCCAGAGATGGATATTCCACCATCTCCCTGGGGGGTCAAATCCAGTGCTAGCTCTCCCACATGAAAGTTTCTCCTAACATCTAACTTCCACCTCTTTTGCTACAAGATCCATTTTACAGGAACAGTTTCTGTAGAGCAACTCAGGTAATTTTTAAGTGCTCTTCACCATGCTATAGTTAAGAAGGGCACTTTCCTGCTTCCAATCTCAGGTACCTATTTTGCTCAGTATCTTGCAAGACAGCTAAACACATGGTTACAGGCAATGAAGCTGGAACTCCCTGCTCATGGGGTATTGACTTGCAGGATTTTTTCTTGTCTGAAACCCAGCAAGCTTCAGGACTTTTCAACTCAGTTTATCTTTGGCTGATAGATTAATCTTTTCACAAGAAGGAAGCAACACAAAGTTATGTAAAGCATTGGTATGAAAGTATAAATTCATGTGCCAAAAACCAGTACAATTAATTTCACAGAAAACACTGGGATTATGCTATGGACTTAAAAATTACTGTATATATACACACACGCGTGTATGTATGTGCTAAATTTTATTTAGGTTACCAATCATACGGTCACAGAAGTTAAAAGGTCATGTAAATAAGATTTGGAATGTTCTTTCTTTTTGAATAAAACCCTGAAAAAAGTATTTGCCTTTCCTGGCTTCTAGATAAAAGGGACTACATGATACCTTATCGATTACCTATGCTTTAACTGTTGCTTTAACTCTAGCTCCACGATACAGAGAATTAATTTAAAAGGATATTGGTTGTTTGTAGAATCGTCCATGACATTCTTGATACTTTGCTGAAGCCACAGTTTCTGCTGATCCAATTCTTTTTCTTTTAGCTCTAGGTCTTCAATTTCAGCTTCCAGATACCTCAGCCTGTCTATGACTTCTTTTGTATTGCAGCCAGCACCTACTCCTCTTAAAAAGGTATAAGGGTTCATGAAACCACAAGTGAAAAGTCTAAACCAAACAGGTAAACACAATTCTTTCAGACTACATCCAACATTTTGAAAATCCACTATTATTCAATATGAAGGTGTCATGGTTTAAGCTCAGCCGGTAACTCAGAACCACACAGCCGCTTGCTCACTCCCCCTACTTCCTCCCCCTGCTCCCAGAAGGATGGGGAGGAGAATCTAAAGAAGGTAACTCACATGGGTCGAGATAAGCACAGTCCAGTAACTAAGGTATAACACAAACCACTACTGCTACCACCAATAATAATAATGGTAAGGGAAATAACAAGGGAAGAGAATACAACCGCTCACCACCCACTGACACCCAACCCGACCCGACCAGCGATCTGGGCCTTCCAGATAACTCCCACCCAGTTTATATACTGGGCATGACGTGCTGTGGTATGGAATACCCCTTTGGCTGGTTTGGGTCAGGTGTCCTGTCTCTGCTTTCTCCCATTTCCCATGCCCCTCCTCCCTGGCAGAGCATGAGACCACGAAAGCCCTTGGTTGGAGTAACCATTACTGGCAACAACTAAAAAAATCAGTGTTATCAGTGCTGTTCTCAGACTGAAAGTCAAAACCACAGCACTGCACCAGGTACTAAGATGGAGAAAAATGACTGCTACTGCTAAACCCAGGACAGAAGGAAATGCATGTTTACCCTTGCAGCAATGCTTTAACAGAAAAAAAAAAATCAGGTCAAAGTTAGAATTTCCCTTAACTGAAATTTATTTTCTTATGGAATGTAGGTTTTTTTCTGCATTGGAGCTGGCTTGCAGGCCCTTTCTCCTTCCCCTTTTACTCTTAGCTTAAGCTTTCACATTCCATGACCCAAGGAAAAATAGGCGTGGGCTACAGGAGGGTGGGTACGCGGAGACAGCGTGTCCCAGTACGTCTCCCAGATTCACCTAGAGTAAATTTACTCAATTACAAGTGCCAGTTATAAAGCAGCACTACAAGTTTTTCTGAAAGTTTCTCTTTTGTATGCCTTAAACTTGATTTTATGTATTGAAGATGCAAGTTAAAGGGAAGACTTTCATTTGCAACTTTGCTGTAATTCTAAAATGTCGTACTGCTGGTAGACGAGCATAACATTAATTTTATGGTGTCATATGTAGTCAGGGTAAGTGCAGAAAAAGCAGTTTTTGTGGCTCTTGAGCATGTGAAAATTTGCAAGATTGTCACGGCTTACTTCCACTGAATGCTGTTTTTTGACTTCTTCTCAATGAGATCAATCCCCTCCAAAACATTGGTGATATCATAGATCCTTCTCTTCTGCCTCACAGCAAGGGTATCAGCAGCCTGTCAAGAGAAGAATATCAGCGATTTGCATGCTGAGGGCAAAAAACAGTTAAGCCATTCCCTTGGAAAAATGCCCACCAATGTCATTCTGATAGGAGAAGGTTCAGTTCAAGAGCTCAATCTTGAATTCAAAAGTTCTGTGTATAGTGTTACAAAGCACACTGAGAGGAGTCACCTCTTTGAAGGCCAGCAGGCCTCCTCTCCTTGACAGAGAGGAGAGTTTACATGTGTTGCAAAACCCCTGTCTGGCATTTGGAGCACCTGTTATTCAACTGCGCATAGGAGCTTGCACTGCTCTTTTTGGAAGCTAGGACAGAGTAGGGAAGGCTGACAGCAACACCCTGCAGTTAAGCAAACCTCTGAAGCCGACATATCCCTTCTGCTGACGCTGGAGGTACTGCAGTCTTTTTTCCATTAAATTGTTCTGGGGTATGAAATGACAAGGCTGTAGTTTCACATGGCAGCTGAAGGAGAGCTGCAATACTTCAAGCCAGCATCATCCTCTAACATTTCACTGCACAAATTCACCTCACAGCATACATGGGCTTACTCTTATCTGTCACGCTGAGTGCCAAGAGCTGTTTCACAGCCACCAGGACCTTGGTACAGATCACAGGGATGCTTGCCAAGGTCACACTCTCACTTTTACATTACAGCTAACTATGCTGTGTGTCTGCATGCTGCTGGAGCTCTTCACTGAGAGCAAAGCAGTGTCAAGCAGAGGAAACAGTCTGTTTCACACTGTAATTCTCTGCAGGGTGACTTTTATGTACCTGATGCAAAGACCTAAGATAAAATAAGCAAATTTGAGCTAGTTGTGCCTTCCACACCCTCAGCTCTTAGATGCTGTGAAGCAGCTCAAGTTCAGAGAATATTAGCTAAAAAGAGAAAAAGTAAAGAGGAGTCTGATTCTGCACCTACTCAGGAAACTCAGATTCAGTGATTACAAGGGATTATATGTATTAAACAGATTAAAATAAAAACAAGAAGAGAAGGATACCTGGCAAAGACTTCTGCATTCCAAATGTGAACTAGTGAGTAAAGCCAACTAATTTCCACTATAGGCACATAATGATTTATTTCAGTTTGTCTTAACAATCTATTGAATTAATACTTTTAATAAAGTAAATTATATGAAGAGTAGAACCTTAGACAATCATAACTAGGAAGGAAAACCAAATCCATTTTATAGCAAAGTCTACATAACTCCTTTTACAGTATTTTCTGAACTATAAACAAACTCGCTAATCTCCCAAAGAAGTAACATTTCCCTGTGAGAAAGTTGATAACTAGAACTTGGTAGTAATTATTTTTCATTTTTGCTAGTGAAGTAAAATTAAAATGCAAAAATTAAAATGCAAAAATTAAAGAAGGAGATTTAAAAAAAAACCAATAACCAACTCATAACTCTGAAGTATAAACACTGCTTTTTCTCCTTGATAGCGATGTACCTACTAAACTATATTTCTGCTGATACCATTATCAACAGTTAGCTTTTGTACAGTTTTCCGTAGCAGTCTGTTAAAATCTTTTCCTATCTAACAAAACAAAACAAATACAAATACATATAAGGCACACACGTTAGTTCTCTCCCAGGAAACTGGCTCTTCAGTCACTTGCATCAGCAGGTACGTGCCTGCAATCTTAACCTGCTATTTTTGCTGCATGCATATACATACATGGTGCTTATGATAACTGCAAGAGAAGCCTTCAAGGTTCTAGGAATTGACAAAACTGACACTACCTATGCAATGTTTAATCAACACCCCTTATCTCTCACAGTCTTCAGAGGCACGATTCCTACAAACTGTCTGCAGTATTCAGTACAAGGAATAGACCACATGCAATTAATCAGCTGCTACTCAACTTTCTGCTCTTTTCTCACTGCTTTACATACGGACCTAGGGCTTAAGACTACCACTGATTCTGAACGATGAAGAAACTGCTCTGGAGATAGACTGCATTACCTCTTGAGATATTACAAAAGGCCCATCTGTACAACATGTAATGCTTTACTACCCTTAATGTATTTTCAAACTGTGCTGGCAGTGAAAGATACCACTGTACATAAATTTGTAGCTATGATACACAAGTTAAAGACTTCTTAAAAAAAAAATTTAGTAATTCTGAGTGCTCAACTTCAGATAGTTCGACACTGGAGTAATCTCAATACTCTAAATGCTGCTGCATTTCATCTCCCCAAAGCACAGCTCCCACTAACAGCAGCAGTGGAGACTGCTTCAAACTAGGCTCCAGAACCTCAGGTTACTGACTGAGAAAATGAACACCACAGTTACATATGTATTTGGCTTGACTAGCCCTGTATATAATTCAATCACAGCTGCAAAATCCAACTACTTAAAACAAGAAATCCAACTAGCAAGTCGAACTGGGGCCAGCTGGGAAGTTGAATCCAGACAATTCACTAGCTTTTTGGTGTTGGTCTTTTAACCTAATTAATTACCTTCTCAAAATTTTATAGGGAGCTTCACAGATATTTTAAAAAACAATTGAAAAGTTCCTTCTTGACACTGTCCAGTGTGCCATGTCCTGGCAGGCACATGGCTAGAAGTTAAGTTCAGGCATTCAGTTCCTTCATACAAACCAGACACTAATGACTTCAATAATTAGAACAGCCTCCAGAGGCAAGTATCATGTTGTCAGAAACACACTTCAAAATTCAATTTCTCAGCCTATGTCAAACAGTTGAAGCAGATCCAGCAGCATAAGAAAGGGACATGTACCACAGTGGCTCTGCTAATATGATTAGATGTAGCTTCCACAGTCCCTCCTCTGAATCATTTGTATTTGGAGTTCCTTCATAAAACCTTTTCCACCTAAGCTGCTGCACCCTAGTCATTCCTCTGATTAAGTACGTATCTAAGAAAGACAAGTACTATGAGCATCTCACAGGCAGATTCAGAACTGGAAGAAAAACATCTAAGTGCAGGACTTCAGTTCTGTGTGCACACACATCACGCAACTTCTGGAATACAGAAAACATACTGGTCAGCAGTTTTAGCTGCAAGCATGAACACACACAAAACCCTGCCCAGAAATAAAACACCCAACCAGAAAAAGGATAACCGAGAGCTTGGTTGCACTCTCTCACAACAATTTCTTTGCTCCCTGGGAGCTGACAAAAGGCAGCGGGAAGCATTGGCTGCACATTCAATGCATTTGCTTGGAAGAGCAGAGGAATTTGCTAGAGCACCACAGCAGTCATTATGGAGAAGCTTAACAAAGCATAAGGGCCAGCAATGCCTGCTTGTTCTTCATGTGTCAAAGGAAGGAGGTCCTGCATTTTCTGGACTGTGCCATAGTAGGTGACATCTTCTTCTCCCCAGCAGGACTGTCAACAGTTTGGTGGGAGATTTATACTGAAAGGCATGCTTGGCGCCTGTACGTGAAAGTACTGAGTATTATTATGTGCATAAAGGTTAAGGGAACATACCATGTAACAGATGGGCTTTTTCTTCTTCTGTGGAATAGGGCAATCTAAGGCAGTTGTTATCTGCATCTGATCAATGCATTTCTAAAGTTAGTAGCAAACAAGCAGATTTTAGAGTACCTGATGTTTTGCACTATTCATCAGAAACACAATCAGGACAGGAGGGATGGCTTTCTGCTAAAAACCAAGCCTGCTCACAAAATCAAGGCAGAAGTAATTGTATGCTACTGAAGAGAAAAAAATACCTAATGTCTTGGGCATCATTTCAGATGACAACCCTTATTCACTCATCTTGTTCTTTTTCCTCTCTTCCCTGCAATTTGTGGGTTGCTGCATATAGGAACTTTGATTACTTTCCCTTCTATATCATCCCTTAATGTTTTAAGCTTATTTCCCTAACTAGACTTCTTTATGCAGGGTTACCAGGGGCAGTTATGCCATGATTTGAGAATAGCTGTTTCATTTTAAAGTAAGCACTGTAGAGTTACAATTTTATGTAAAGAAAATCCTCACTCCCGCTCCCACAACTTCTCAGATGTGAGCAAGGAAGTGTCCAGCACTGAAACATTTCCAAAAGAAATTCATCACACAGAACTCGCAGGGCTCCCTGCACCTAGAGCGAGGAACAGCACCCATGTATGGGATACATCACTTCTTCTTCACAGTGACTCAGCACATGTGCCCAAAAGTATTCTCTTACAGAACTGTAATTATAGATGTACCCAAAGTTGTCCAGGAAATGTTCATTCTCAACTGCTAAATCACAATGCTAGAAGTACACTTAATGTTTCCAACGTGTATTTCCTTCATAGTGCCCTGCTGGTTCTGATGCAGAAATATGCACCAGCAGCACAATACCTGTCTGTAGGGAGACATCTGAAGACATTCACTGCATAAAGCATTTCTTGGAACACTACCCCATTTCAAGACCATCCTGTTCTTCAGTTCCCCTGAATGTTGGCTTTTATTTTTCCTTAGATATGCAGCTTATTCATGAGAAATACTGGTTACAGAAACGTACATTCTGACTCTCGGTGTATGAAAGTGCAAATGATTTATGCACTTCAGTTAGTATTTACTCCTAACAAACAGTATCCTGTGCATCAGAAACTAGTCTCCAATAGGTCTTGAGCAGAAATGTCTATGGCTTGTTGCAATGCTCACTCTACCAACCTTCCCATTTCCTCTAGGGGTATTCGTTCCTCACAAAAAGAAATGAGAAATATCATCCCATGCCTCTATACAGCCCAACTCCATTGTTAAAATCCATTATTTTTAGATTTTTAGGCAGCTTTTTGGCCTGATGTCCTACAAATTGAGTACGGTTTGCTTCTCAAACCGACCTGGAACAGCTCACAGCACGCAAAAGTAAGCTGCACAACAGTCCCTGAGATATGGACAGCTTAGTTCTGTTTTAGTAAAGAAAGAGGCAGTTAAATACCAAGAAGTTAATCTACCTGCCCACACCACAGCATAAATAGATGAGGAATATAAAACTTATCAGTGTCCTTCCAAGTGCACCCTGAAGTTGCACTAGCCACAGTAGCATCACTGAACAGCTTGCTCTCTCCACAGGGATGCACAGAAAGGCTCGGAGAACACCATTCACCTCCATGGAGCCCATTGAGAACTATCAACAAATAAGGCCAGTTTTCCACAAAGGGCTCCAAGCAACCAAAGTGCCAAAGCAGCCTCTTATTTCACCTTGCTTACCCCTCACAGTTCACTGTGGGCCTAAAACAGCCAAAATACCCTTTCACCTCGATGTGCTGCATGCCCCTGAGCAAAGCCCCAGCCCCTCCATCACTGGCACAGGATTGGGACTGTCCCAGGATATCACCGGGGAAGTCCTCCTGCTGCCCAACCCTTTACGCCTCAGAGGCGGCCGGCTGCAGAAGAGAGTGATGACGGTTTGCCACCCACCCCGCCAATTATGCATCTTTTATATACAGTGTATCTGCTTTATATAGACTTTAAAAGTACTAAAAAAGGCCATGGCCTGGTTTTCAACACTGTTATTCTTTGCTAAAAGGGTATCGAGGGGAACTGACAAGGAACAAGTTTAAATAAAGGCCCATACACTGAGTCAGTACAGACAGCAACGCAGGAGAGTACAAAATAAACAATAAAACAGCCAGCTAAATTTTATGCACGGTAACTATTTTACCCTCTTTAAAAGCGGCGGAACGCCTGCTTTAGCCTACGGCGGTAGCTGTCAGCCATCACCGGGCACCCCCCGCCGCCCCAGGAAGGAAGGGGAGACCAGGACCCTCGGCCAGGCCCGACCCGGCTGAGCTTGAGTTTAGCCCGACCCGGCCCAACTCGGCCGCCCCGCCACTGCACCGCCCTCCCGCAGCGCGGCGGGGCCATGCACCGTCCTCCCCCGCCGCAGGCAGGCCCCGCGCCGTCCAGCCCCGCCCTCGCACCGCTTTCAGGTCCAGCACGCCGTCCTTGGCCTCCTGCAGCAGCGACACGAACTTGGTGGTCAGCAGCCCCAGGCTCTTCTCGTGGCGGCTGCTGCTGCCACCGCCCGCCGCTTCGGCCGCCGCGGCCATGCCGCCCTGCGGGGCCGCACCGCAGCGCCACGTGTCCGGACCGCTGCAACGGCCCAAGCCCGGAACGGAGCCGCGGCCCGACGGCTGCGGCGGGAGGGGCGGTGCCGCAGGAAGTGACGCCGCCGCTGTTGCCTGGACACCGGCATGTTTCGGCCGCGGGCGGCGAGGGGCTGCCGGAGGGGAACGGGCCGTGCCCGCCCCTCGGGGCTTTGGCCGCGGGGCAGGGAGGGTCCGCTTCAGGGCCCGTCCCCCGGGGAAGCAGGCGCTGCCCTGCCCGCGGCCGCCGAACGGGAGAGCCGGGCAGGGCCCTGGTGCCCCGCAGGCCTGCCTGTCCCGTGCACAGCAGCGCTTCGTCACTCCACCGTTTGGTTTCGATATAAACTCATTTAGATTCTTTATAAACTATGTTCTCGCATCTCCAGAGGGCAGGTGGTAGTGGGCTGGTGAGGGAAAAGACCCCTTTTACATGCCCCATCGCAGGAGGCAGCATAGAGTGAAGGGACATTACCCTGAGTGTGCCATTTTGTACAGCAGCTGTACTCGCACAACTAATACTCGCACGGTCAGGGCTTTATTTGTACGTATAGCAGAAAGCAGGTGGGCTCCCTTTCTGGACCTTGAATCACTGATCTGGAATTTTACCCTTCATAAGCCCATGCCATCTCCCTGCCCTCCCCCCACAAACAGTACTGTGCAGTGCAGGTGTCATCATTTAAGCTCAGCCATAAACATGCATTCACTCTCACTCCCCCCCCCCCCCGCTTTCCACTCCCGGAGGGATGGGGAAGAAAATCAAAAGAATGCAAGTCCCATAGGTTGAGATAACAGTCCAGTAACTAAGGTATAACACAAACCGCTACTGCTGCCACCAATAATGATAATAATAATTGAAATAACAAGGGAATACAATACCACCACCTGCTGACTGATAATACGCAGCCGGACCCTGGCAGTCAACTCGCTCTTCTGGGTAACTCTTACTTTACATCCTGGGCATGACATGCTCCTTGGCTAGTTTGGGTCCTGGTGTCCTGTCTCTGCTTCCTCCTGGCTTCCCCTCCTCCCTGGCAGAGCATGAGACTCACAAAGGCCTTGGTCAGACTAAACATTTGAGCAGTAACTAAAAACACTGGTCCTATCAGCGCTGTTCCCAGGCTGAAAGTCAAAACCACAGCACTGCACCAGCTACTAAGAAGGAGAAAAAATGACTGCTGCTGCTGAACCCAGGACAGCAGGGCAAGGGCTATTAATTTCCCATGCCACTGGAGGTGCTTTATTCAATTGTTGGACTGTTTATTTTGCTTTGCTGCTTCCTTTCTTAGAGCAAAAGCAGCCTGGTCCCAGCTCTCAAGGTTGTGCTTTATGAAAGTCCAGTCACTGATCATCAGTGAGTTGTTTTTGCAGCCCTGGACTCCACTTTCAGCTTGTGCTGTTTTCAAGGACTTTGTTACATCCCATGCTTCAGCTGCACCTCATAACAAGAAGAGCTGGTATCAAGCTCTGGTTCACACAGCAAGCTTTCATAACAAGTTGATAACGAGCCCAACAGGCCTTGTACAGTTAGCCAAAGGCCAGGGCCTTCTACTAGCACTGGTGCTCTTACTGGGCACAAAAATGATGCACCTGTACCGTTACACTGTAGCACTGGGCTCTGAAGAGGCCCATGGTAAACCTGGCTTCCATCCTCATTGGAGCACCAGGACTCTCCTTTAGCTACTACGAGACGGGAAGAAATAGCTCCATCTGGTGTACCAACAAGTAACTGTCGTGGTTACTAGTTGGTGTTTTACTTGCTACTGCAGCATTAAACGCTTCAGTGTGGTGTAGTGCAACAACAGTTTAGGATGTTCCAAGAACAAGCAAATACAATAAATGCCCAAGTACAGCAGAGATGGTAAACTCTCCCTCATGAAAGAAATATAACAGCCATATTAACATAAAACTGATGATTAGTTTCTGTAAAAAGCTGTTAGCTTATTATCTCCTGTTTTTCAAAAGCTGGTAGGAAGCCTATTGCTGTAGAGAACCAAACTATGCAGCCAAAAAAGGCACTCTGAGTTGCAGAAATCATGTATGCTCCATCAACAATTTTCAGGTATGTTCTTAATCTCTTCCCCAAGGAAGCAAGAGTTCAGGCTCTTGTTTTAGAAGCAAAGGCCCAATCTTCTTTTCCTCTTATTAAACATGCTAATATGATGCTCTTCTTTTATATATTTTGACCCATTCTGGCAGAAGTTAAAAATAACCAAAGATTAGAAATAAATAGTTATTATTAAAATAATGTAAAAATACTTGTCTGAATCCTGAATCATCAAAATATATCAAATAATTTATTCTCTAGAAAACAAGGAAAAATGCAGTGTCATGTATGAATTTGCTAAAATCTGTTCCTATATACACTAAAAATGTGTGTTACACAATTTTCAAAGATCTTGCTGAAAATCGTTCAGTGCATATGTAAGTCGTCTTATTTTATTTTCCATGGCTTTTTTATGGTTTGCCATTTCCTGCAGAAGCTGCCGCATTTCTTCTTCAACGCAGTAAACCTGAAAGAGCACATGGGATTAAATAGGATTCTTGCTTTTCTTTAATATACCCAAACCCATACAATCTTGGCTATTTTTAAACACTCTTAAGCAATGCAAGAGTAACATGCTTGTGTTTAAATAAGCAATGCACTACTTTTGACACTGTACGCAGTAACATAATTTTGCCTTTAAAAAAGTATTAATTTGCTAGGAGACAGTGAGTAATGTACAAACATCAAAATACCTACTGCGTATGTGACAGGAACATATGTTAGCACTGGCACAGGTGATGGCATAATCATCATTATTCTTGCTTGTATAAGTAAGGGAATGCTTAGCTATTGCCTCATAACCAGCTACACAACATGCCCCTTTACTTGAATCCGGAACCTCCCGATGGTACAAATTCTAGAGATGTTTTGGCTGTGTGAAGTTTGAGTACTAAACCAGGGCTTTTTCCATTCAGAGACTAGCTGAATAGATACAGACAGGTGACTTCCAAGCACCACTGTTTTAGCAGCTGCAGAACAAAAATGCAAATGCAATAAACATACAAATTTAGTATTTAAATTACTTTTTCATTTGCTGCTTCAATTTGTTTTTCCTTTTCATTTGCCAGCTGCAATAGTTCTTCCTGATGAGCTACCAACATTGACCCAAGTTGTTTTCTGAAAGCATCATCCATTTCATGAAGCTTTTCCACAGCAATCCTAAAAAAGGATTAAAAAAGAAATAAAATCAAATCACAGTCCTGCAAACTACTGAAGTATTTTGTCTAATTCTGCCTTTGATAAGATTTTAATAACATAGGCATAAAAACAGTTATTGCAATACCTAGCTCCAGATGTCCTGTTTTCTCAAGTGTTTTCTCCTGTTCTAGGTCTATGCACCATGCGTAGGGCTTCCGGCATTCCTCTTAGAAGCATTTAATCACTAACAACACAAAGATTCAGGCTTGCTACTGTCAACATGGATAAGAACTCCAACCGTTTTCCAACACATACTTATGTTTTTGCTTCCTGAGAAGTCAATGACTGAACTATGTGATCCTGTAAACAGACTGTAAGCCTGTCTCTTACAGAAATAGAAAAGCACCTGCTTCACAGTAGTGAAGCCTTTCCTTGGCTTCAAGCAAATTCTGCTTTTATTAATTCCAAAATAAGTAGCAACATAAAGCAAGACAAATTATTCCACTATGCAATTAATTTACAATGAAATTTTGAAACAGAACAGAATTATTTGGGACAAAATTTCAGTTTCACTCCAGACCTTCCAACACATGATACTACTGACTATTGGAGGTGGCTGTTTTTGGTTTGTGTTTTTGTTGTTTTTCATTTGTTTGTTTTAAATCAAATTTAACCATAAAGGTATTTTCTTGCATTTGTTAATCACGACCTTCCTTAAATAATAAATAAAATGTAATTTTTTTAGTGTTCAATTAGAAAATGTAAAGCAAAAAAAGCCTTAGTCATACTAGCTTATTACTTCAGTAACAGTGTGGTTATCGCTGCTGGATACATATACAGTTTTATTAGATAGCTAGTCTTTTCCTAAGAATAGTTGGGAGGGAGGAAGGAAATAAAATAAGAGAAAGGGGCCAAAGAATAAAGTAAAAACCACACTAGCAATCTAAGCTCATCACAGGCAGCGGTCTACCATACATCTCCATAATGCCAGACGCATTTGAAATAACTGAGCATCATCCAAGTCCCTGACTATTTTTGGGGTTATAAGTATTTCCTTCTGTATCATCTCATATTTACTGTTAAATGCTCAAAAAAAATTAAAAATTGACAGTACAAGAGGAGTAATAAAATAAATAAAAAGCCTATTGCTACCTGTGTGGGAAGGGAATGAGAGGTAACTTATAAACAGTCTGTTTGTCACAGACTGAAATGTTAATAGCAAGTTTCATGGGAGTATTGATCTGCTCGACGGTATGAAGGCTCTGCACAGGGATCACGACCGGCTGGATCGATGGGCTGTGGCCCTTAGTATGAGGTTCAACAAGGCAAAGTGCCAGGTTCTGCACTTGGGCCACAACAACCTCATGCAACGCTACAGGCTTGGGGAAGAGAGGCTGGAAAGCTGCCTGGTGAAAAAAGAGTGGTTGTGAGGGAACTGCTGGTTAGCCTGAAGAAAAACAGACTCAGGGGGGACCTCATCCCTCTCTACAACTACCTGAAAGGAGGATGTTCCAAAGTGGGTGTTGGTCTCTCCAATAGGAGGTAGGAGCAATACGATGAAAGGAAATGGCCTCAAATTGCACCACAGGAGGTTTAGACTGGATATTAGGAAAAATTTCTTCACCAAAAGGGTGAACGTGCATACATGTGGCACTTAGGGATATGGCTTAGTAGTGGACTTGGCAGTATTGGGTTAACGTTTGGACTTGATCTTGAAGGTCTTTTCCAACCTAAATGAATCTGTGATTTATTAGTATTGTTGTAATAAATATTGAGGATCTGCCCTCAATTTCCTATGAAGTGCACAAGCTGTTTTCATCATCCTGCATAATGAAATACCGTGGCCTCTCTTGTAAGCCCAAGTGCTGGCTACAGGCATTAACCTGTGATTTGCAACCCATGAATCCAAGTCACGAGCTGGAAGGGTTACAGGCTCATGCTCAAAGAAACCCTGCTGCAGACTGTGCCTCATGTGCAAGCACCTTCACTACATGACTCCAGCCAGCATGTGTGATGCCTGTAGAGAGTCTCTATCATGTAATCGTAACATGGAGTTTCCTCACTGAAAAACCAAAAACACTGTGGTGGAACAGGCATACTAGGGAGGGAACAAACATTGGCTCCAACTATTCAAAGAAATTGGGAACACAGCTAGAAAGTTTACAGGAGGAATGTTTAACTGAATTCTAGTTCCACAAAGTAAGTCACCTGTATAGTAAGAATTACTTCTGCACGCACAGACTTTGCACCGACTGTGCTCACCAAGTACTTACAAAAGTATTATGCATTCTTTCACCATATAAGCAAACATTTTTGCACACTTATAAACAGTGCAACTCTATAATAACTAAGCAGTCACAAAATAAGTTATTAAGGTGCTCACCTCTGAGTTTGAAGACTTTTATCTCTCTCCTCAATCAGCTTCTTCTCTTTGATATCGAAGTTCTCCTTCATTCGTTTAACCTGCACCTCCAGCTGGCTTAATATTTCTTCTTTACCTTGCCACTTCATTTTCAGTGCACTGAAAATAAAATGCACGTATTTACAATGAGTGTAGATACCACCTAGGAGGGCTGAAAAAAACGTTTTCCATGCTTTCATTTTTCCACATTTCTGTGGATCTTAATAGCAAGCAAGTACTCTCTGAACATGCAATAACTAAGAGCAGTGCTGCACAGTCATAATCACAAATTATTGCCACTTGTATCACCTGTACGCATCCTTGATGTCATCAAGTTCTACTTCTTTCTCTTCTAGCAGTTGCTTTAATTCCTCTTTTCTTCCATTTTGCCTTTCTAATTTTTCCATTAGCTCTTCAAATTCAGCAGCTTTTTCATCCAACTGTACTTGGAAACATTTTTGAGCTTTCAGGTTTTCTTCATGCTGTTTTCTGATTTGTTTATCTTTTTCTTGTAAGGCCTTTAGAAGATAAAAATTTTAGAACATGAACACCCTTCATTTTAACTTTACTGGTAGGTACCTTTTAAGAGGATCTGTTTAGTCTATGGTAGAAAGGAACATGTGAAAGCTTGCTGTTCTAAATGTATTATTATATGAAAAGTACTTAATCATCAAAACATAAACCTGAAATTGAAAGCAAATTATGACAAAAGCTATTTACAGCTCTAATACAACTTATTCTATATACACAAATCACTGAGTTCACATTCTCTTTGCTCTGATTGATAAAGTCTGAAGTCCCTCAATGAGATGAATTAAAACATAGTACCTCTGCTGCTAAAATAGCGATTTACAAGAAAATAAAGAAAAATATTTACATTGTAAATAAGCAATCTCTTCAAGAATCTTTTTCTGCTTTTCTGTTAAACTCACATGAAGAATTATGCTATCCTAATTTTTCCTCTCTCAAAATCATTATCAAAAGTAACTCAAAGTGAGACAAAAAGAAAGTCTTTACATAAACAGGTTCAGTGAAAGATTCAAAGTAGCATCTCTGTACATCAAGTTTATACAAGGCCCTCTTCTGCTCTCAGTGAAATTAGCTGCCACTGTTAGCCTAATGATGCTTTCCAAGTTGGTAAACTAGGAGGGCAGTCAGCTTTTATCACAACCTTTACAATAACTTGCACTGCACACCTTAGTTTTAGCTAAGCACACAGATTGTCAGACATGGCACTTACTTCTTTTAATCTCCTGATTGTTTCTGTCTGATCATCCACTATTTTGTTTTTAATTCTTATAGTATCACTGTCCTGTTCCTTTTGCTTTTTTAACATCTCAATCTCATTCGTTAAAACTTCAATTTTTGCCTCCAGTTTTCCCCGATCTTGAGCAAGGTGAGCTCCTAGATAAAACAGCATATTGACACTATAGCACTCATTTTACAGATAAGTTCAAGATGTATAATGAGGGAGGAAGGCAAAAGTAAGAACTACCTTAAAAAACAAACATGATCATTTTGCCCACTGGAAACATTGTAAAGCTTTAATCTGTAGGCAGGTGTTGTGGTTTAAACAAAGTCAGCCATAATTCACCAAGTCGCTCTCTCACTCCCCCTCTTTTTGCCCACCCCCTGCTCCTGGAGGGATGGGAAGGAGAATCAAAAGAATGCAACTCCCACGGGTTGAGATAAGAACAGTTTAGTAACTAAGGTATAACACAAATCACTGCTGCTACCACCAATGATAGTAATGATAAAGGAAATAACAAGGGAAGAGAATACAACACCTCAGCACCCACCGACCGATAACTCCCCCCCCAGCCCAACCAAGCACTGACCGATACCTCCTCCAACCCCGCAGTGCCCTAGCCCTTCCAGGTAACTCTCAGTTACATCCTGGGCATGGCGTGCTGTGGTATGGGATACTTCTTTGGTCAGTTTGGGTCAGGTGTCCTGTCTCTGTTTCCTCCCGGCTTCTCCTCCTCCCTGGCAGAGCATGAGGCTCAGAAAGTCCTTGGCCAGACCAAACATTTGAGCATAACTAAAAACATCAGTGCTATCAGCGCTGTTCCCAGGCCGAAAGTCAAAATGACAGCACTGCACCAGCTACCAAGGAGAAAAAAAAAGACTGCTACTGCTGAACCCAGGACAGCAGGTAACACTTGAGAAGACATGTAGAACTGAAGGTCTGTCAGAGAAGTTTTCAAAGGATAGTCAACAGCAGACCCAGCCAGTCTCAAAGAACCCACAAGGTGGTGCTGAGTCATGTCAATAAGAAAAATGAAAAAAGCCCAAGCTTTATTTCACCCAGTATTTAACACTTCTTAAGATATATACTGAAATTTTCACATTAGATTTATCTGACAGACAAGCAGCTTTAGATAACAGTATTTACAAATTCTTGTTTTCCTAACTAACTTCATATTTAAAAGTGCTTTGTATAACATTAAGGTATTTTAACATTTAGGTTAAACAGACAAACTGCATTTACAACTATCTCCCACAATTATTATAACTGCTGTTACAGTTCCTATAATGACCTGCATCCTACAGAACATCTACTTTTGTGTATCTTTATAACTAGGTAAGATCAACAGAGACCAGTAAGATCCAAAGACCACGGTTACAACTATAATGGAGTGTTCATGTGAAAGGTATGACACTGAACATCACCATTCTTTTCTGAAAAAAAAAAAAGGAAAAATAAATTTACCCTGTTGTGCCAACTCCTGCCCCCATATTTTTCTTTCCATTTTTAACCCATCAATCACAGATTCCTGGGCTGTCAGCTGGGAAATAAGCTTTCCATTTTCTTTTTTCAGAATTTCAACCTGGGCAGCCTTCTGTTTGTCCTCCTTGACTACAGTTTCAAGTTCTTCAGTTTGACACTGTATAAATGAACATTGGAAAAAAGACAATAAGATCCTTGAAAACAGGTACTCAAAATTTCAGATCACTACTAAGTGGTAGGAAAGCAATGCTTATATGCAGCAAATTAAGTTAACTGAAGAATATTTTGCTTGCGTATAGGGTTCTATCTGCAACTCTTCCCAGAAATAAAACACAAAAATGTTTGCTTCAAATAGACATACTTAGATCCCAGAAAAATGTAAAGCTGATTTCTAAACAGCCACCTTAAATTATCAATACCATTAGAAAAGCCTGTTTAGAATTATAAATGCACAACTTTAAAAAAACCAACCAAACAAGCAAGCAAAAAAAAAAAACCCAAAACCCCACCAAAAAAGACCCCACAAAAGAAATAGAAAGTCTACTTAAGACACTAAAAATCAAAAGAAAACGGACAGAAGCTGGGATGAACTTCCCACTCCCTGTGATAAAGATTTATCTTCAGTTATGCAGGCTACAGATTACAGGTGCTTAATACAGTTATTTAACTTTGTAGCAGCGCCACCGACTGGCAGGATGCTATCCTGTCCAATGTTTGGACACCCCAACAGCAACATGGAGGGAGGAGATGAGAAACAGCAGTGCAGGGGTTGCACTGCACAGAAGTTTTAATACAAAGATGGACTGGATCACACAATGATTTAAAAGTTAGTTCCTAAGATTTTTAAGATTTAACAAGGTAGTACTATAATGTTAATATACACTGATAGTAGTGTAAGATAAAGCAATTGTGCCCACAGTATTTAACATCAGGCAATTAGAAGATAATTACTAATATGCTAATTTTATGCAACTCTGAGATATTAAGCTGCTAATAATTACTCTCGATTGTTCAATTTCATTGTTACTTCACATACAGTGACCACTGCAGAACCATGTTTCATTATTTTGAATGTATAAAGAGGTCAGGGCTATTCTTTAAGGTTTTTACATCTCAGTTTAGAGTGACCACTTGATTATATATAAAATGGTAGTGCCCACAAGGGAAGAAGTGCACTTCTGAAGAGGGGGGAGTGTAGATTCTGCTACATGTGGAGCAGTGTGTTTGAGAAATTGAAGTGCAGGATGCATGAATACGGGCTGATGTGGAGTGCTAGGTTTTAGTGCAACAGGAAACTTGTTAACCTACCTTGCATGGCATTCCTAACTTCTATAAATAAAATAGTACCAAAAAAAATCATATACGCAGTTGAAATGTTCTGAAACAAGTACCTTTAGGTTTGCTGTAGCTTCTTCATTTGCTTTTGTTAGTTCTGCTATCTTTGCTTTCTGTTCTTTCACTATGCTTGTAAGGTCTTGGATCACACTTGTCATCTCTTTTTCCTTTTGTTCAAACTCAAAGATGGTTTGTTTATGTTCAGCTAGATCAGCAGCAATACTTTCAAAACCCTCTTTCACCTGAAGTTTCATAAAGACAAGACTTGAAAAATGCTAACATTTGGAAAAAATGTGTACACATACACACAAATGTCATTTCAATTTCAAATAAAGGAAGAAATATAAGTTCATCAACAGTACTTGAAATTAGTGAGTATCTTAAACTGGTTTTCTATCAGTTTGTTGGTGATACTTCAAAAAACCCCCAACTAACCCAGCTAAAAAAGCAAAACAAACAACAACAAAAAAAACCCCACCAAACCACATCCTCCCCCCAAAACCAACCCCCAACACCTCAAACCCAACAAATTTGAGAGAACTACAACTCCACCTAGATTGTTGTTTAATGTTCTTTTTGTCTTACCTCTTTAAACCTTTTTCCTTCAATAATTAAAGCTAAACGAAATTCATCTTCTAATTCTTTGTACTTCTGGTTTAACGTATTAATTTTCTCCTGAAACTCTTTAACATGCTGTTCATGCCTCTGCTCCTCTTTAGCCACTGCTTTTGACAAAGCATCTTGAAATTCAGGTCCATTTAAAGCAACTCGGGTTTCAAGTTCTTTCCTGAAGTTATCAAACATATGCTCAAGACAAGACCTGCAGTATCTCACAGCTGTTTCAAATAATTTCCTTAGTATTTCTTAGAAAGGATAACAAATTACATAATATAGGAGATAAATTCCTTAATTTCACAGACAGATTTCAGTCTTTTGTGACAACGGCTCAGGGATAAGGAAAAGTGTTGACTATTGTCATCTCTTTAATTCAGACTTTTGTAGAAATTATTCAATTGCTCTTTTGCTATTAGTTAGCATTTGTTTGCTTTGCTGATAACAAACATCTGGAAGAGATAGTGGAATAGGGAAAAAGCACTCCACAGCCAGATACCCTCTTACAGTCATTCTCTTCACCCCCACACTAGACTCTTCCTTCTCACTCAGGCCCAGAACCTGAAAAGCAGAAGTAATGGGTACCTGAAGGATTCCAGGATAAGCCTCCTTCCTATCTGGAAGCACCCCTACAAGAGAATTTTGAAGCAGAAGTACCCTGTACTTTAAGACTATTCTGTTCATCTGCTTTAAAGCACAAACAGAAGACACATCCACTGTCCTTCACATTACATCTTTTGGAGATTTGAGATAATTGGAGATCTCAAAACACAGCTATTGCATTCTTCCCACCTAAGCCCTCAATTGCCTTGGTGTCTGAATACATTTAGCCTTGTAAATCGAAACACCACTTGTTTCTTTAGTTAGTACATACAGTGATTGTATTAGCTAAACGGTATGAACTTATCTTCAAGTATGCTTTAAAAAAATAAATTTTGAGAGGAAGATGCTGTTTTTTTGAACACTGAATTATCGTATATATGCAGATCAGCTCTTCAGACAATAATTTGAATGTGATTTTTTTTTAATCTGATTATTTTCCGGATTAAAGATAAAGTATTTAAAATAAAAAGTTCAGCCACAGAATAAGACAAGAATATATCAAATGAAAGGCTGGAAGAGCACAGTTACCTACATGGGCTTATGAGTCAGGAATCCACAAGACAGGAAGATACTCTTAAATAAGAAAGAAAATGGGTGGGAAGACATCTACATTTTTACAAAGACCATCTCTCCCATTAAAAAAAAAAACACCCCAAACCCACAAACACGCACTGCCACTTTGCAGAACACATTTAAACAAGACATATTTGCAACACTAGCATCTCTATTTGTGAAAACAGAGGATCCCGTACCTTTGCTCTTGCTCTCTTAATATAAGAAGTTCGTGTAGTTGTTTTACCTTCTCCTTCTGTTGTCGGAAGGATATTCGAAGTAACTGTACTTCCCTTTCATTTGCTGACGCTTTAAGCTCTGCTTCTTGCACCTGTTTCATCTGTGTAGAATTCATAAAGAGAGCACAAAGATTTTCTTAAAACTGCAATCTGTTCTTTATGCCTTATACCAGAATATACAGGAGCAGGTGCTTTAATACAGTGTTATACATATCTACCTGGGCTCCACAAATGTCAGTATTTTTCATAAAATTTTATGGAATTTTATTATGTTGCCTAGCTCAAGACAAGGGAAGTAGGTTGTTTTTTTTCCCTTTGCCCTGTTTGTTGTTTTATTTACTATGTATTTTACACTTGCAGAAATTTCAGACAAGATGTCTAATATTATATCTTTGCTTAACTTACTACAACAGAAAAAAGCAGCTTCCATGAAGAACTAGGAACATTTGCTTAATTTATAAAGAACTTGAGAATGTTTTGCAGAAGTGGAACACATGTATTGATTGGCAGAATGATTTGCTCAATTACAAACTCTCATATTGTAATACTTCCATTAGTTTCAAGCAAAACATTTGTATGTATTCAATATAACTTTTTTTTTAAACACAGTTACAAAAATCTGCATATTTCGAAGTTATATGTTTAAAATTGCCGAACAGAGTTGCATCTAATGATTTTAAGAAAAAATGAAGAATCAGTGTAAACACCAGGTGGCATGCTCTGCTTTTTCTGTTTAAAAATATATGAAAAAAGTTATAAAAAAGGTTTTAATTACTCATGAAATGGTAATTCAGAATCAAGACACTTCAGAAGGCTCCAAGTTAGCACACGCCACAGAAACAGTAGAGGTGATGTTAATGAATATGTTCTTACTCCTCATCATTACTTGTGGCATTCATCCTGAGCCTTTTGTGCTCAAGCAGTGAGAAGTAACAACTTGTCAACCTGTCCTAAGCAAAGGGTGCTCACAGTTTGTACTTACACAAGTTTTCTCTTTGCTTTCAAGAGTATCAATTCTGTGATTATCAAATCGATTAGTCTTAAGTGTCAGTAATCTAATGGCAGAGCTAGAATACAAGATACAACCTAGTTTACTTTCCAACTCACAAGAAAGCAAACACCCCCCTGCAATCCTCACAAAACAAAAAATAAAAAACAAAATCCCAAATTGTTTTCTTTCATCACAACTGTCCCTCTCAACTGGATTTTTGAAAGATCAAAATGAAAGACAAAAAATCAAGAGCTGTATTGAATGTCCTGCACTGATGAATAAAACATTGTTTTCAATGTTCATCATTGCGTGCAATGATACATATGTGCTTATTATATATATCCTTAAGATACATATGTGCTGCTGCATGTTATGACTTCCAGCTTGAGAATGTCGGAGGTACCTAAAGTTCATACATTAGCTTCAGTTGTATGAAAATTATTGAGAGACTTGAATATGAAACTAAGTTCCCATATTAAGCCTCTTCATGAGTAACATCTACATGCGCCCCACTGTATTGCTGTTGTTTTGTGGATTAAGTAAAGAAATTGTCTCCAAAATTGAAACACTTAAACCCAAAGATTTCAAGTGAGAACACATGTAAATTTAAAGACTTCTGGAAAATATCTACACATTTAGATGCATAGTAGCTTGTTTATCTTGAATCCCTTACAGAAGTAATCTAGTAATATTGACTAAAGTCCTTAAGTGGTGACTACCCTGAGTAACCAAAATTTACCCCTCAAGCTAACTACCAATGTGTACTATAAGAAAGCTTTATAAAATATTCTAAAATTTGTTAATCTTGGCATTGATAAAATAGGCCAAAGGTATATTAAATCTGAACATTCAGAAAGAGAGTTTAGTTTCTAGAGCACCATTATTCTTTGAAACATAATTAAAGAGTATTTGCTACAGGATCTTAGAGGCAGGAAGTTAATGACATTTTGCAGTTAATAAAAATGATGCTACTATTATCAAAAAAGACAACTTATGTCTACAAACTCATTAGAAGAAAATTAAAAACCTCATACACCAATAAGGTATTTTCTTCCTTACAGGGAAGGAAAAAAGAAAACCAAACCAAACGAAAAAAGCAACCACTCTCCTCTAAATCACTAAATTTAGTACTTTTCAAAGTGACAAGCAGGTATCTGACCTAAACTGAAGGTCACTTCCAGATCCATAACAGCTTCTGGGTATTTGCAGTTAAGGAAAAAAAAAAAAACAATTAAAAAAAAAAATAATGGAAGAGATACTCAGGTGCCTAAACAGAAGCCTGAAGCCAAGGATGGCTACTTCATAACTTGAATAGCACTTGGAGATCAGTTGTTAGCACACTTTCCGATTCTTTTTCTTTTCAGGGTATCTGAACGATCAGATTTCTTACAGCACCATACTAGCAGTTCAGAAGCTTTTCAGACACGGGAATGGGCTAATATAAGAATATAACCAAACAATTGGAACAGATATTGGTAGATGCAGCGTTTGGCCACTGAAAATTCACCAATCATTATGTTAGATACAGTGGCAATATCTGCTTCAGCATCTTCCATGTTATGTATTTGTACACTGAACAAAGTACTTCTGACAAAAAAAGTAAATATCATTATGTTCTCATATTTAAAGCAAACTCAAAACCACTTTAAATTTTTTTTTTTTCTGGTGGGAATTAAAAGCACTTAATTCTTTAAATCAGTAAACCAGACAGAACTACCAGATTTCCATCCTCATAGTAAGATACTGATTTCAGCAATATTTTAGAAAACTTGTTTATCCCTGAATACTGTGAGAAAATACCAACTCTCCATGTTAACAGGACTTGTTCTCTTTTACCTTAAGGCCACATCACATGACATACCTCTTCATAACAGACATTAACTGACAATTAGAGTGGATACTTATTAAATATGATTATGAAGAAAAAAAAAGCCTCAGCTTCTATTGTGGAAAATTCAGACTTAAGGCTTGTAAAATCTAGCGTTTCTTGATCCCTAGGATTACAGTAGCTATCCTGTTGCTGTTGTATTATTTATGTATTATTTACCCATGAAAAATATTTACCTCTGTTGTTCGTTGCTGCAGTCGCTGTGTCTCCTTCTTGGATAGTGTTTCTTCTAAAGCTTGTATGGCCTTCTGATATTCTGCTTCTTTATTTCTTGCCTGATTTAACTCATTAGTAAGTCTTTCAGTTTCACCTTTCAACTGTTGTACATCTGCTTGCAGTCTTGCTTTAATATTTCTCTCTTTCAATATCAATTCCTTTAGCCTGAGAATAAATGCAATAAGGTTGTATTACAAGCATTTTATTATTTAGGTTGATGTCAAATACACTGAGAGAAAAACACATCAGTAAGCACTGTAGTACCCTATCTTGTTGTTTGCTGAGTTTTAGTATTTATAGCAATGCCATGTAAAACTGTTAAAAAATATGTAAAATATTTCTGAAGCTGTGAACAGCATCACTATATCGAGCTTCATTTTAAAAGAAATAAGGCTAGAGACAGGTTCTTCAAGAAAATGGCATTCCAGTATCATTTTACTTTATACAGAAATTGAACATGTTAACAATTTCTAATTTAATAATTTTATTCACAAAAAATGTAATATCCTTTAATGCTTTAATAATTTTTGATACAAGATCTATCTTACAAGAGAAAGAACATAATAAGCCTCTTATTTAAGGTGGTAACATATAAAAGGCAGAAGTGAACCTAAAACAGAGGAAAAAAAGTGGGACATAATCACAGCCAGTCACAGATGGTAACTCAGGAAGCATTTGGCTTGTTTCTTCCTTACACGAAAGAAAATGGGTCTTTGATAAATCGATGGCTTGGCTTCGCGAGTGAGGATTTCGGAAGGGCTTTAACCACGCTTACTACAAGCACGATGACCAAGGGCAAGTGGGATATGCAAATCGAAAAAAGGGTGCTTAGGCAATCAGAGAGTGTCCGACCAGGACTGTCATCTCCTGAGCAATTTCGACCTACCCATGCGCTGGTCCGCCCACATGCAAGGTTGGATCTGCAGCTACCCATGCACCTTGTCACCTACCGTTTCGACCCTCACCTGTCCGTACAGACAAGTGAGAGTGAGCCCTTCCAGCCTGTGCAGTGGATTTTTAAGGTGAAGCGCAGCTTGAGCAGAACTGGCCCCACCCTTTACACCTGAGGTTAAACTGCCTAGTTAGCTAGGAGGGTGACAGCAAAGTCCACAGGTTGTAGGTTTTGTAAGAGTGTCCTTCTCTGATGGAAGACCATACAAGGCTAGACGAGCTCCATCAGCCCACGTCTGAAGGTAGGAGTTTTCCTTCTCCTCTGAGGAAGGCCTGTCTTAGCTAACAAAGATTCAGGAAGACCTTCACCCATGCATTCTGAACGAGACTGTCATCTCCAGGGTCAATCATAAATGACCGATGACGCAATAGCACAACAAGTGTCTAGGCAGGATACTTAGAGGCGTTCATTCATAAGCCCGCAGATGGTAGCCTTGCGCCAGTGGCTCCTCAGCCAAGCGCATGCACAATGCAGTTAAGACAAATAGAACAGACATCTCCAATTACAGCCAACAACAAACAATGCTGTTGGGAGGGAGAACTTTTCTTTTAAAAAAACAATGCTGCTCAGAACTTACAAGGATGATAACAGCAGTCTTTAGAAAGATATACTAGGCCTGACCAGGACAGAATATTGCCTGTTGGCCAACTCTGCTCTGCCAGAAACACCTTTGTTCAAGCGCACTGTGCAGGAAAAAGGAACCCAAAAAAAACGCCAAACCGATCACTGTAGATGGAAAGGAAGACTGGAAATTGGAAGCCGAAAGTATGAGATGAGACAGCCACTACAGCCTGTGCTGAACAATTATGATACAGACTGCTTGGAAAATAATGGCTAGAATACCAATAGTGTTCTGAGACAAGAACAGGAAGAAAGGAATTTCACTAGGTAATAGAGAAATTTTAGCACTACTTCTTGTTGCATTATTTTCCAAGTACATTGTTTAAAGCTGTTCTGCTTTCTTAAGACTATAAATAGAACTGTCTTAAATTAAAAAAAACCCAACCAAACAAGAAACTCTTATACTACACCACTGTTCCCCTACCTGTCTGTAGTGTATACAGCCATACTCTGAATACTCTTTTCTTCTTTTGCATGTTTCTGTAGCTCTCTGACATGCTCTATTAATTTCTTCTCTGCTTGCTCTGCTTTCCACCTCCTTTCTTTCTCCTGATCCAGTTCTTGAATCAGCACCTTAGCAAGTATATGGTAAGCATCAATTTACTGGGAAACACTGAATTGTAGCCAAAAATTACAAATAATATTCATAACTGTAGAATAAGATTTTTTTGTCTTTCTGGAACCCATGGATGATAGGGGAAAGTGCAAGCAACCAGGTCAAGTAGCCCTATAGAAATGAAATAAAATAAATTCTATTCCAGCTGACACTGTAAGAACTCCACTATTTTTTGATACTATCTACATGCAATTAATTTTTGTCACATCCAATTTTAAAGTTTCACCAGGAGACATATGCCTGGCTTCAGGTGAAAATATATTTCACTTGAAATGATGAAAAACATACTCGGTATGTTGATTCCTCTGTGGCATTTGAATTAATTTCTTCTGCTTTTTCTATATTGTTCTGTCTTCCAGTTATCATTTCAGCTTTCTTTCCCACTACTTCCAAGTATCGAGTATTCAATGACGCACTGAGATGAGTGTCTCTCTGACTGGAGTATGAACACTTTGAGGAACTCTTCTTCTCTTCCCTGTAACAGCAGGGCATCAAGGTATAGTTAGAAACATGTGAAGTTTAAACAATAACAGGGGATTCAAACATTTTTTCAGAACAAAATTTTACAGTTCTTTGTAGAAGCTGAATTTTAGAGAGGTTCAAAACTACGTAGAAAATAATTTGCAAGCAGATTGTAAAACAGCTAAATTCAAATCTTCAGCTGTAAAAAAGTATGTAGTACTAGTAGATGCTATCTGAAAAAACTCCTGTGATCATAAAAATGAAACAATTTTAGAAAAGCAGGAGTTGTAGAGCCACACTGGCTGACTAAACTAATATATTCCAACTTATATCATCTACTCCTCACTTCTGATATTTGCTACATAAATCAAGCAAATTACCATGACATCCTCAGTTTCATCATAAAATACAGAGTTACATTCTTGACTACTGTTCTGACACTATGAATCTTTTATTCTTATTTTTTAATAACTCACTGTCTGTGGAGAATTCTTCTGTCACCACAATTTGAAACAAAGATGAAACTCTAAGCTGTTAGAATTCTGAAAGTGTTTTGGAATCTTCAGTGCAATTTTCTTTTCACCTAAAGACAGAAAAGGCTTATATACTGAAATGACTGAGTGAAGCCTCGGTAAATGACTGAGTGAAGCCTCAGTAGCTAATAATTTCTAGAGCACTATTAGCAGAGCTAATTTACCTAACCTACCACTTTCAGCAAAATGTTTCAAGTTAAACTACATTCACTCTGACAGTACTCAATTCATTCTGGCTTCATACATGGCAAACATTGGGATACCTGTCAGTTACTTTGTTCTTGAGGGGATGCACATGACATCTCGTAGATAACGTAGTTCTGTGGTAAGTAGGGAGCTTGCTTCTTTTTGTAACCTTTCTGTTCTCTTTCCTGCTCTCAATTTCGCTCTCAGAAGTTGGATCTGTGTCTCTCTTAGCTTTGAGAACATTTACAGAAGCTTCCCTTCCTGAGGTATCAGATACCTAAAAACAAATAGAAGTTTTATCTAAGCCTATTACCCTTTCTAATTGGCTCATTTCTAATACTTATTCAGATGCTACTTTTAAAAAGTTCACACAAAATAATTTTGATAGAAAAGTAACTAATTGCTTCTAAACAACCCCTTCCCTCCTCGTAGGGAGGGAACAAACCATTTAATTGTTTTAAAGTTAAAATAAGCCAAACAGAACAGCATGCTTGAGAACACACAGTTCTGAAAACACCTTTTTGAAACACCTGAAATTTGGTAAAATCCATAGGCACAGAAGCTCGGACCAAAATGTGGAACAAACAGCACTTAAAACCAAAGCCACCTTGCAAACATGTAACATACACCACAAGCAGTTACAAAAACACACCTAACAAACATATCAGATCAACTTGACCAACTAGTGAAATTAATTTTCACTAACTCTATAATCCAGATACTTTGCTGCAGTTCATATTTTATTCTGGTTCACTTACTATATTGATGGGTTCAGGGTAAAAAACCAGAAAACAATTTTCTAATACAGCATGATCAGATAGTTCTTCTAATTCCATACCTCATGGTTTTTACTCAGTATGAAAGTTTTTGTGACTTACTCAGTTTTAAAGACTTGGTTTTGGTTTATTCCCTGTTTCTCATAATTATTAAGAACACATTAGCACTAAGTCAGCACACATAGCAGTAGAAATGCTCCAGTCTGTCCCAGTTAGCTTCTGAATTATCGAAAGGTAAACCTCATTTTACAAACAAGATTTTCCGTACAATCACAGAAAAAATAAATAAATAAATCACCTTTTGCAGTATCTGTGAAATCTGGTCTTCCATTTTTTTAATTCTCATCTCACTGTATATTTTATCAAGTTCAGCCTTCTCTGGTTCTGAAGATGAGACAAGCTCTGTAGAGGAGCTGATAGAATTCTGTTCCGGTATTTTTGTACGTTGATGGAAATGAGCTAACGCCTGGTCGATATGTGGTGTCACCACTGGTAAGCTAACATAGTTCTATCAAAAGGAAAGACAACCCTTGCAACATTAATGAGTTACATGCAATATATAAAAAAAAATTATCCATTTTAAATCAGTACACAGAATCTACAGCACCTGATCCTTGGATGAGGGACACCCAGGTGAAACCAAACAGCTCCAAATGTCTTCTAAACACTGAAAATCTGAACATTTTTTTTCTGCTGGGTCCATTGGGTCACGAGAAGTATTTCTTTCATCTAGAGCTGTTAGCTGTGGTAACATCTGAACAACAATTTCTCTATAACCTTGAGGAAAAGAAAGTGCATTTAAACTGAAATAAATCCCCAAAGATGACAGGGTACATAAAATGCACTAGACATCTTAAATTATTCACTGGATTTGTAATAGAACAAAAATATGTAGTGAGTTACCTTGTCTTGCCTTTCCCCACCCATAAGGCTTTTGACAGACATTAAAAAACAAATTGACTGGGAAACTGCCTGCCTACTGCCGGTCTATGTGAGCATTTCACCCACCACCACCAGCACACAGCAGTTGCATGGACAAACTTAATATTAGCTTACTGCACCAAGACAGTTTTATCAAGTGCTAGGGTAGACACAGTAATGGAAAGACAAGTTCGGACAGGGCTTAGATAATGTCATCCTTTGATAATAATGTCATCCTTTTTCTGTGAATGAAATAAGCAGTTATGAAACTGTAAGACATTGAAATGAAATTTCTTTAAATTAATAGAATTTGCGCTTCTGAACACTGTAGTTCCAAAAGTGCCACCAAAGAGGTAGATATGAAGAGGTATGCAAATCGCTTACAGAAAAAACTAGTGTAATTTTCTAAGTTATCCAGATAACTTTAACAGTCCTGTTACTGCTTCCATGGTGCCTGAATGCATCTGTAAAACTCATTCATATGTGCTTTTGGAAACATTACCTAGGTCCTTTTTTGTCTTCCCTCAATTATCTCCAAGAATTGTACACATAGACCTTTATCAGTTACATGCTTATAATATGATTGCTATTTTGTAATATAATTCCTACTATTCTGCTCTTTGTAATGAAATTCTCTTTCAGCTACTCCAAAAGTATCAAGCCCCCACTTCCACCTTCCTGTAGATTTTCCCTCTCTTATACACAAATAAGACCTGCACCAAAACAGGATGAACTTAACGTATGAACACCAGCTGTAACATTTAAAGAACACAAAAACCCTATACCAAAACAAGAAGCTCTAGGCAATGACACTGAAAGTGATATATCCACGTGCATTTCTCCAGCTTGTCTCCACACTGCCTAGTGAAATCCTTGCCTACTACTTTGATGAAAATGCTAATTACTGCAGAGCATCTTAGAGTCCATCACTACTTTCTGAAGCTGTGGGAAAAGAAGGAAAGGCTAATAGTGCTTATTACTGATCTTCCTCTTGTGACCTTTCTCAGTAGAAGACCATCTACTTACCATGCCTGTCCTTTTTCTACATAGCTCAATTTCTCTCTCTACATTCTTCAGATTCTCCACCCACCCACCATATAAAACTCCTCTCCTCCAATTTCTGCAATACTTTCTTTTCCTATCACTCTTTGTCTATCTCCCACCTTAACCCGAAATAAAAAGTGAAAAACTGAGCCTTATCAAGGCATACAACTAATTACAACTTTGATAATATGTTGGGGGTGAAGAGAATTTTTTTTTTTTTTCCAACTGAAAACAGATTAATTTTGTCAGAATTTAGATTTCTGCAAGCTGGCTGGTTAAAGAACAAATAAGTAAGCAAGTGTCAGAACCTGGCTTACAGTTTAGGGAAACCACTGACCTAATGAGTATAAAGTATCTATCTGAGATCCATACCTGGTGTGTGACAAACTGGATTGGCTTTTCCGTTTTTTTCCAGTGTCAGATGTGTCAAACTGCACAGCCCCTTTGTGCACTGAACTAAGTGATTAATATTGTTTACACAGTTGCTGTGAAGGTCAATATGGCTAAGCTTATGACTGGTTCCATGAAGGCACTGAAATCCTGAAAATTTGAGAAAAAACACCAAAGTAATGATTTCTGCTACAATTCCTGACTAGTTTAGAACAAACTGCGTCTTGATAAAAGATATTCAGGAAGTTACACATCATAGTAACTTGAAATTTCATAACAACTCCGAATTCCTGTTTACATACATTAATTAGCTATGGTACCTTCCACACAGCTCAAAAAAAAGCTGGGGAGCTTTAAGGAAAGATTAGTTTCTAATTGTTAAGCATGTAGAAAAATAAACATTTTGCTTCAAGTTCCTTTTTATAACTCAGATCATTAACAAAACTGTTACCAATGTTCTTTTAAATTTTCTATTATTATTATTTAAATTTTCTATTACTCCCTTCATTCTGTAGCTTAAAATCTTGGTTAGAAGCAACAACTTAACATTCCAACAAACATATTTAGAAGAGAACATCCATATCATAGACAAAGCTACATTTCTGTCCTATAAAAAGAAAGATATGAATATTTTGGAAATATCTTCTGAGATTACTGCTTTTTTTCACATTGGAAATAAGCTTGAAATGTTTTCTGTGCTACTTTGTGAACAAACTCAGCTCACCACATACAGAATAAATTCCAGCTCAGAACAACCCTTAATGTTAGGAACTTGAAAGCTGCGAGTACTCAGAGGAACTGCCACCTTTCACAGCATTACTCAGGATCTGGCTGAACTACTAGAAACTTCTAAAAATATACTTGGTCAAAACTAAAGTGAGGCAAATGCTTTTTATTGCACTGTACATATTAAAGTCACTTACCAGAGAGATCATGTATGTGATTATATGACAAATTGATCATAGTTAAATTATAGAGTTTTTCCAGTCCTAAAAAAAATGAGGGAAATAAGAAACAGCAAGATATTTAAAACAATGTTCTGCTTTGATCAAATTAAAACTTGCAGAGCAACTTTCAAAAATCCTAACTACAAATTACGACAGTGAACTATAATCGTAATATAAAAATCAGGTTTGCCTTCTAAATTAAGGCATTTTGCTATGATAAAGCTTACAGAGACTACATAGTCATCTTGTGGTTTAAACCTAGCCAGCAACTAAATATCACACAGCCATTCACTCACCCCTGCCTCTTTCCCTGTCTCCAGGCAGGACGGGGAAGAGAATCAAAAATAGGTAAACCTCACAAGTTGAGATATGAACAGATTAGTAACTAAAGTACAATATAATACTAAGGGAAATAACAAGGGGTGAGAATATAAAACTAAAAGGGAAAGGGAAAACCATAAACACAAGTGATGCACTGTACAACTGCTCACCACCCCACAGACCGATACTCAGTTTGATCCGAGCAGCATTCGGTCGCTTCCAGGTAACTCCCCCCATGACATGACATGACATGCTGTGGTATGGAATACCCCTTTGGGTAGTTCGGGTCAGGTGTCCTGTCTCTCCTCTTTCCAGGCTTCTTGTGCCCCTCCTCATTGGCAGAGCACAAGAGACTGAAAAGTCCTTCACTGGGGTAAGCATTTACTTAGCAAAAACTAAAACATCAGTGTGTTACCAGCATTGTTCTCAGACTAAAGCCAAAACACAGCTCTGTGCCAGCTACTAGGAAGAAAATTAACTTTATCCCAGCTGAAAGCAGGACAACCCTTTTTAAAACTTACATCATAATGTGGTTAGTAGCTCAACTAAGTTCGTATAACCTTAATTATGTGCATACTTTCCAGAAGCAAGCTTTAACACAACTCTTAGAAAAGCTTCATTTGTTGCTAAATGGACAGAAATAAATATTGCAGACCTTCTACTTTCGTTATCAGGTTACAGGATAAGCTTAGAGTGCGCAGATTAGCCAGGGAATTTAGCCCCTCGATCCGGCGGATTTGATTTGACGACAGGTCTAGATGTTGCAGGTTACGGAGATGACCGAGACCTTCGATCCTGGTGATGCGGTTACAGTGCACATTGAGGGTGTGCAACTCTGAGCTCGGGGAGACCTCCAGCAAGCTATAAAGGAAAGGCACTTGTCATCAGCCAGACAGCTTCATTCTCGGGCTGCTCCACCCAGCACTGCGCCACGGCATTCCCTCACCCCAAGCGCCTAGCTCCCGCAACCTCCCCTCACCCCAGGGGCCCAGCTCCCCATGCTTACTACCCCTCCGACAAGCTCCTCACCTCTGAATCCCCTTATTCACAAGGTAGAGCTCTCCAGGGATAGTGCGTTCCCCCTCCATACCACCGCTTACTCGTACAAACCACCGCTGTACTTCAAACTTCCCTCCCTTCGCAACGGCGGCGGTCAGTGCTTTACGGCTAAAACGCAAAACTCCTCACAACCCCACCGCAAGGCAGTGCTGTGGGCAGGCTCAGGGGAGGGAGGCAGGGCAATTGGAGCATGCGCAGGGCGGCAGGAGAGGTCGCGCTTGTGGATGGGCAGGCTTGTAGCGCTGATCTTGTACTTTCTTCGTTGTTCCTTGTGGGAGCTGGGTTCATACAGACGGCTGCGGTGAATTCCCATCAGCGAGCTGTCTGGAGCTTTGGATATTTTTATAACTCTGATACAGTATTAAGAGTTTACTGCAGTCGTGGTTCAGAGCTCGCCACTGGCTCAGCAGATCTGGCCCGGCTCTGCATCGGCAGCGGTCCCGAAGTACCTCTGTAGAAGAGACATTCATAGCCCCCTGAAGCTCTGGCAGCACTTGGAGTATCAGCTCGGTACTTGCCCGTGTCGTGCCCACTCAGGGGCAGGGTGCTGAAATCTGGGGTTTCCACCCCAGTATTTGCGTGACGTGACTCCCGCTGGATCCTGAAACAATCCAAGGGATGGGTTGAGCTGCTGGGGGATTCTGCTGGGCACGAGTGGGGGATCATGTTCAGCATGGCCTGTCTGCAAGGCAGGGGAGAGCCTCTGGGTGACCATAATTAGTGACAGGACACTGGCTGTTATGTTATGGCCAGGACTTTGAAGAGAAATATAGCTAACGGTGAATTTTAGTAAGGCTGGGTACATGTTGTAATAGGCTTTTTACTTGTAACTATGCATGCTTTTTAATATCAGTGCTGTTGTAGTACCCCTTTACAATACAATATTGACATCGATTCATGAATGCCTTTAAGGGCACCATGACGTTGCTGTGTAAATTTACAGTGCATCGTGGAACATTTGATTTGGAAAATAGAAGCCCATCCGAAGAGGAGGTGTGGATTCATCAAACTATCTAAAAGTAGAAGAGGTGTGATTTCCAGTGGGCAGTTCATACAGCTGTTGCTGGGACTGAATGGGTCTCAACCCATCTCTTGCTCTTTACTGCAGGGGAAGTCTAACAAAGTGTGGATGCTTGGTTTTTAAATGTTTGCATTTACACAGATGAGTGCTACTGTTGGACATGCTCACCGGCCACTGGTTACTAATAGCTGTTACTGCAAAATTCCATCAGACTTTCCTTCACACACTACAGCCTAGCAAGGAATGCATAGAGCAGCTCATGTAAATGTACTTACATAGATATTTTATTGGCAAATACTGAAGTAAACTATGGCTAGTAAGGAGAGCTGTGTGGGATGCAGGTATGCATTGTAGCATATCACAAAACAGTGACTTCCCCATGTTTTTTCATTTGCCATTAGCTGACTACCAGTTGGGGTCTGTTTCTTGAATACTAGTGAAATCAGTATGATACATCTGTCAGGGAAAGAACCAGATCCTTAAGACATTTAGTACAAGGCAGACATAATAAGAAATCTGGCAGAGTACCAGGGGAAAAAAAGTATTTCCAAGGCAGTAGATTGTCAAGTGCCTCTGTGTGCAGACTCATTTTCTAAATTCAAGTTTGAGAATACATCACGGGGTTTGGTGTGGTAAATTGTTAACTGGCTTGGGGGGTTGTACTAGATGATTTCCAGAGTTCCAACCCTGAGAAGTCTGATTCTATCTAATGTTACCTGTGGAAATCCTTGAATAGCTGTTGAACTCCTTTCAGAAGGCAAGACGAAACTACTTTGAAGTGTTGTATTCCCAACAAAATGGGGTCTAAAGAAGAGGGGGAAACCCAGGAAGATCATAAATAAAATTTGCCAGTCATAGTAAATACAGTATGTCCCTTGATGTATGTCAAGAAACAATATTTGTGGCTGTTTTTTTCTAGAAGGCATCTTCAGGTTTTTTTCTTTGTTCCTCTTCTTTATCCTTGGTGAGTATCATCAGCAGGAAGCTTCTTTGGAGATAACAAAGGAGAGTATTTATCAAAACTTTGGAAGACAAATTAGGTTCTAGGTTTTGCTACATCTTCTCCCCTTAAAGGATTTAGAATGATACAGGGATAAGTCAATACTATGCTTGAAACACTGATTGAAAAGGATTTCACTAATTTCACTAACTGAAAAGGAACTAAATAAATGTTTTAAAATTTGACATTTTAAGGTAGATGGGCTTCTTTCTCATCTATCTAATCAGTGAGTGGGTCACAGAAAAGAGTGATTCAGGACAGCACACAGGAAGTTCTTGGCAAGATTGAGGTAGAGACTCCTTATCAAGTACACTGAAATTCAGTTAATTGCAATTAGGATATAATAGATACCCATTTTAGGAAAGAAAAGTATTCTTCCATTACTTCTCTGCATTGGTTCCTGTCTTAAATCTAGAGAAACTGCAGTGACTGAACATATCAGTTCTGGTAACCATTAGTTGATATTGAAAAACTTGACATGGAAGGCTGAAAGACGTCTGAAAGAAAAGGGAAAATCCTAAATCCTGGAAAGACTAGAATTGATCAGCTGAAGTTTCAGCTTTTGAACATAGATGTTATATAGCACTCTCTTGACCTCATTTTATTGTCAAAGAGAACTCGGTAGTTGGCACTCAAATGAAATGTTGTTGTTCCCTGTTGAATATAAGAACTGCAGTACTTTGGCATTTTATTTTGATGATGAGATAACCTTTCAGTATATTCCACGTATCAGGGGAATCTTAGGCTTGTCTTACAAATGTGTCCAGGTTACTTTAATCATTTATCTGTGCCCTGTATTCTGTGCTTGAGTTTCCAGATAATGTCATCAGAGTGAATGTGACCGGGTATTTAGTACATAGTGGAATGTGAGGCAGGAGGCACTGACATATGAGACCTGGAGCTAATCATACGGTCTGTGGCAATTTATCCTTTTCAACCAACAGGAGATTTTGGACGCCCATCATAGAGAAAATATGGGAAGTGGGTTATTGAAAACATAACCAATTGGCTGAAAACTACTTGTGTAACCAGCCATGTTTTACTGAGCTCTGCCTTGCTAATGCTCACGTTAGTGAACTATCCAGTGTCAGTTTTCTGTTGGATTTGTCATTCTCTCTGCTCTTACCTCGTCCTAATCTGGCAACAACACACCAAAATGAAAGGCAGACTTTGCATAAATCTCCGAAGCATTTCACTAGAAACATTTATCTGAGGTAGGCAGAAAGCTCACCCAAGAAAGTAATAATCTCAGTGGGGTTTTCTGAAATCAAGCATCTTTGTCACAAGATCCTTATTAATCTACTGCATAGGGGATGTTGGAAATTCCTTTGTTATACTAGAAATTAGCATGCTTTAGGATGAATAGTGAAACAAAGTCAGTTGCATCTGTTCTTTAAGCTGCCATTTAGTGTAATACTGATTTGTTTTAAAATAATAATCCAAATCCATCTGGCCAAACTCCCAAAACAGAGATGGAAGATTGCTGGATATAAAAAAAAAAAAAAAGTGTGCATTGACAGAGAGAGAAACTCAGAAAAGGCACTGAAATAAAACAAAAAATTACATATTTAAACAATTTAAAACATTTGTCACACAATTTTTAATTAGTGAATACTGAAGAATAAATATTAGAATTATTATGAGTTATTCATAATACATGATAAATGCATACTTGAACTCAAATACATATTGTACAATTTATAAAGTGGATAAAATGCAATTTAAAATTAATGCAGCTTTTCATAAATAGAGGTGTGTTTTGTGCAGAGGTAAAATTTCTCTGGTCTGTAGGACTTGATGTTTTTACAAAGGTGAAGGTATATAGTGAGTGCTGCACTGATTTGAAGAAGGTAGAGATACTGTCTTATGGTTAAAAGCTGCTCTGGAGCCATGGATTCTATCACTGACCATGCTGAGCAGTTTCTGTGTGGTGTTGGAAACCCACCTTAACCAAGTCATTGAAAAAATTAAGAAATAAAGAGTCTGTGCTCATGTCTCTTAACTAAAGGTGGTTTTACATCATGGCATATTACATAAACCTAACTTTTCGGATGAATTTATTTTGTACTTGAGTGAAAATCCTCCTGTTCAGACCTGATCTGTGTCTTTCAAGCTGGGCCCTGTAAAAGCCATGAGTTTTATTCTCTTCATTGCTGTTCTTTGACCTTTGGGACAAAACTGGTTCCACAATCACACAAAAAGTAAGAACTTTGTAACTACTGGTTAGAACACTTAACCACCTTTACTCTTAAGTATATGCTGAGCTGCTTTTTCAGTTTCCTGCTTTCTTCCCGTTTTTCTCTGCATCTTTTAAAAAGAATGAATACATTTTTCTTGAGGCAGAAGTTTGTGGTGATGGTATATCCACATATGATTGAAGAGAAATACCTTTTCCATATTCTGACATAAAATACACCACAGATTGTTAAATAAGCAGAAGAATCAGTGGCTGTACCTTAAAAGGCACACACCAAACCAGTGGGTAATTTTAGCCTTCACCCTTCCGTTCCACAGCCCCCAGACAGACAGTGGAAACAACAGTACAGCTCTCTCCCCTCATAGCCGTGTCTGAATTAATTAGTTAATTCCTGCTTAGGAGGTGCATGGGTACTACTATAATGATGAGTCCTCAAGAAAAACTGGGTATAAACTGGTAATTTTTTTTCTAGGGCAGCATTTACTGAGTGAAGTATAAACAAGCTCCAGTATACACAGTGACTGGCAGCTAATGTCTGTGTCACTGTCAGTAACATAAGGAGGGCTGATTTCTTTCCTCATGCTGCCCTACCCTGATGTGGACATCACATTTACCCACCTCTTGCAGTTGTCTCTGAAGACATACATTAAAAAAAATGGAAATCTGTTTATGAAAATCAGCTGAGAAATGAGCATTTACTGTGTATTACTTGTGCCGTTTTCTTTAAAATACCTCCAGATCTTAGTAATTTCTGAAGTACATATTAAACCAACATGTACATGATTTGCCAGTTTTTCTTGAAGTTTTTGGTTAATCATCTTCACACAGGAGACATCAAAACCCAAAGTATACTCTCTTTTCTGAATAATTAAGCCAGACTTCCCAGAACATTTCACTAGCAAGTAGGGCCATGACAGTCTGCTAACAACGAAGTGAAAGGGAAATACATAGCATCCAACATCTGTGGGGGAAAAAAAAAAGACGGGGAAAAAAAACCCAGGGAGAAAAAATGGGAGAAAGAAAAAGCGCTGACCCCAAAGATGTGATGAGAAAAGGAAAATCCAAGACGCAACTCAAAAGAAATATAGGTTATTTTGATGGGGTAAGTTTTATTATAGGAACAATCATTGGGGCAGGGATCTTTGTTTCTCCCACTGGGGTGTTAAAGCATTCCTTACTCAACGTTGGCGTTGCACTGACGATCTGGACTGCGTCTGGGCTGGTTTCTCTGATGGGTTCCCTCTGCTATGCGGAGCTGGGAACTGCTCTGCCATTCTCTGGAGGAGAATACAGCCACATTAAAAGAGGCCTTGGATCCCTACCTGCTTTTGTGTTTATCTGGACGTCAACAGTTACCAAGCCAGCGTCGAATGCTGCTCGAGCTTTACTTTTTGCTGAATATGCCACCCAGCCTTTCTATGGTGTTTGTCCTGCACCAGAAGTGGTGAAGAAATGCTTGGCCTTGGCCGTTCTCTGGTGCCTGGGGATTTTGAATGGCCGCAGCGTTAAAATGGCTGCATGGGTGCAGACAGTTTTCACTCTGCTGAAGATTATGGCCTTGTCTGTAATTGCCATTGGTGGCATTGTTCTCCTTGTTGGCGGGAGAAGGGAGAGTCTGGCCAGGTTTGAGGACGCATTCAGCTCAGAGGTCCCCAGTGCATCACAGGTTGCCGAAGCCTTCTTCCAAGGACTGTACGCTTACGGTGGCTGGTGGTCCCTCAATTATATGGCAGGTATCTACCCTTCTTTAGATTTTGTTCTCCAGTTGCCATTCTTAAGTTCCTCAGCTCATCTTGGTAGAATTTGTCTCTCCTTCAAGACCATAGGGTCTCTCACATTTTATACAAGTCCTGTATTTGTTGAGGCTGTTAACAGAGGTGTTTTTTTCCTCTCTAGGGAAGTTTCTTGCTTCTTGTGCAGTCTCCAGGATCAGACTGACATTTCCAGAGGAGTACAAGTAAAATCAAAATAGTTCATTTAAAATTTTGTGCATGAACAGATTTTTTTCATACCTCAAAATTTGCATGTTGTCTTTCTCAGTGTAAATGCAAGTGCATTATTAGGAAAGGATTAAGGTCCATGCCAAATTATGTGCACATTAAAACCAAACCAAAGAAAAGTAATTGATTAATTTGCATTTAAATATCTGTACCTTCTCTTAGGTTATGCAGCTGATTTGTATGTGGACAAAGTAATTTTGAATTGTGTTGAAATACAATTTCTGAAAATTTATGGGATATATAAGATGGTCAGTAGTCACTTTCTTGGGAAAATGAGAGTTTTGCAGAGAAAGTGAAGAAGAATCAAAGGAAAGTGTTATAAATAATTCTGTATAATCTCTATTCAAACATTTAAAAGCTTTTTAAATATCTATTTACTTGCCTTATTGTGTATGTGATGACACATTACAGTAATAAATAGGGCAGTTTTTGAAAGCTGCAGATAATGTTCCTGATACTAGTTATACATGCCTCAAGTTAAATAGTGTTTTATAGTATCATCAGATTTATAGAATTAAGTTATAAGCAAGTGGATGTTGCTTTTATATCTTTAACCCTATTTATCCACTGACCTCTGTCACCTGTAAATCATTAAATAAATTGTGTGAAACGTATAACAAAGTTCAGTGGTGAGCAGTGTGAAAATGGAGTTAATGTTTAAAACAATGACTTATTATTACAATCCAGCTATTACAGCATTAATAGTATGCTGCAGTAGAAAAGTTGCTACAAGTCAGCAAAGTATATATTTAAAGTCATAGTATTTCCTTAAAGGCAAGCATTTAGCTTTGCAAGCCTGAGACAATACAAATTATGGGTAAAATATTACTTTAGTTTCTGGTTAGTTAGCAGTAGCAGTAAGTACCACACACTGGGCAGCACAGCTGTTTAGATAGATCCAACCTATGCAGTAGTCCCCTTATGAACTGAATTGCCTATTCTTCAGCAATAACTTCATTCCCATCAGCTGCAGCTAAAGCATCAGGTGCCAGCTGGACAGCAGGACTACAGCAAACAGCAAGACAAATGGAAAGATAAATTTAAATTGGCAGGTTTGGTGATTGTCCTCGTCTGGGCTCAAAATTACCAAGTGTATTTCTTACATTTGAAATAAATCCCAAATTCTCCTATAGTCTGTATCTGGATTCTTCTCTTGCGCTCATTCAGTTCCTCTGGCACTGTGCACTGCAGCCAGTGCTGGGGCAGGCTCAAAGCTGGTGTTCTGAGCAGGAAAGAAATTACATTTGAGGGAGGAAAGGGAGTTTTGTGTCCTAAAAAGAGCTAAGTAAACTGCACATTTGACTTTCCATTTCTTCCCCCTTGTGAGTTATTTCTTGGTAACACTCGGGAAGTCGTCTGTAAAAGCTGAGGGAAATAGGAAGGGGAGAGGGAGCAAAAGTGAATGGAGTGGAAGGGATGAAAAATACTCATTTTGACTGATATGAGGATGAATTACTTGGGTTCTGGAAACCAGCTCCATCTTCTGCTGGGACTATCACATGGTCAGGCATGCATGGCAGTGTTTCAGTTGTTTAGCTGCAAACCTGAAGTTATTTCTTACTTGGTGAGGGTAGTTTTAAGCTAAGATGTCAGGCTTAGCACTAAACATTTTTGTCCACCAGCATTGCCTTGGAGGAATCATAGGTTAGGGTTGGAAAGGACCTTAAGATCATCTAGTTCCAACCCCCCTGCCATGGGCAGGGACACCTCACACTAAACCGTATCACCCAAGGCTCTGTCCAACCTGGCCTTGAAGACTGCCAGGGATGAAGCGTTCACAACTTCCCTGGGCAAGCCCTTCCAGTGCCTCACCACTCTCACAGTAAAGAACTTCTTCCTTACATCCAGTCTAAACTTCCCCAGTTTGAGTTTTAACTCATAACCCCTTGTACTATCACTGTAGTACTTAATGAAGAATCCCTCCCCAGCATCCCTATAGCCCCCCTTCAGATACTGGAAGGCTGCTATGAGGTCTCCACGCAGCCTTCTCCAGGATGAACAGCCCCAGCTTTCTCAGCCTATTTTCATACAGGAGGTCCTCCAGTCCCCTGATCATCCTCGTGGCCCTCCTCTGGACTTCTTCCAACAGTGCCATGTCTTTTTTATGTTGAAGACATCAGAACTGCACACAATACTCCAAGTGAGGTCTCACAAGAGCAGAGTAGAGGGGCAGGATCACCTCCTTCGACCTGCTGGTCACGCTCCTTTTAATGCAGCCCAGGATATGGTTGGCTTTCTGGGCTGCTGGCGCAGATAAGAGCAGAATACAGCTGGGAATGACCTTTTAAAGCTACTGCATTGCATGTATTCTGACAGTACCTTCAGTCTCTCCTGTTACTTTTTCTCTAGTTCCTGATACAGGAACAAAGAAAAGGGTTTTGTGCAGGAATAGGAGAATACACTCAAAAAGTTCCAGATCAGGGCTCATGAGGTGATATGACAGTAAATAATTTGACTTTAAAGTATCACGTTTAAGCTAGTGATTTTATGGGTACTTTAATGTTTATTACCAAATCAGTTTTCTAATGTAAGTCAAATACTTGTTTAATCAAATCAAAGATTATCAGTCCTTTTGTGATTTTTTTAGTCAGTCTATCAGACCTCTCATGCATCCCTCCTTCCAAGATAGCAAGAAAATACAGTTAAATAAGAAGAAAAAAAAAAAAAGAAAGGTTTAGACTAATAAACTCTTTGAGAACCACTGCAGGACATCACAAGCAATATAGCTCAGCAGCTGTGCTTAGGGATTGAAGCAGGGCTTTGGTATTGGTCTCATGAAGCTCTGTGCAGATTCACTACTGAAACACACTTGCAGAAGCTACACTGCTTGCTTTATTAGTCTTTTTAAATTGTATTTTTCAGAGGAGATGAAAAACCCTAGCAGGAATATCCCTTTAACTGTGATGACTGCTGTTCCTGCAGTAATGGTTTTTTATTTACTGGTGAACATCTCGTATCTGACTGTCCTCACACCTAAGGAAATTGTCTCATCAGGTATGGATTTTTTTTTTTATTAAAAATGTATTGTCCATTAGCATACCCATCTGATGTTAGTTTACCAGGTATGGGTCGCTTCTCCTCATCTGACTTCACAGTCTAGAAGTTTGGGCTTTGTTCTAAGTTTTAACAGAGATTTCTTGTTTAATTTTAATGTATGACACAAGCTGGACTGAATACAGGCAGATGTTATTAGGTGTTGAAAATTTTGGCTTTTAGCTGCACTGTCTAAAAAGAAATCAGAATTGTGTTAAGCCCTGGAATATCAGGTGAAGATCAAGTCTCTGCTGAGTATAGAGAAGGCCTTTGTTTTCCTGTAGTTTTAATCCTCTCTCCTCCTTCCTTCCCTACCTGGTGGCTCAGGCTAAAGCCATTATTGTTGGAGGTGGACAAGTCTGATGTGATAAGTAATATGAAAAAGACTGGGCACAATAACATAGCCGTCTTGTGTGTGCATAATTTATAGCAAATACTGTGATTCCTTAGAAGAGCCTATACAAAAGTTCAGTGTATGTAAAGCCTCTCTCAGATCCTGTACCAATGCGCTGTCCGTGAAAAGGTCTGAGAGGAGCTGTATTTGTCCTGGATTGTCCAAACAGCACCTTTTAAATACCACTCTATTAGAGGGTGATCTGTCAGACCTTGCCTCCAGGAGTGACAAAAACCAGATCTCCTGGGAAAACATCTAAATAACATAAATGGGAGTGGAGTAGCTGTCACTCAGCAACCTGGTATTATCACTGAGCCAGTCAGGCTACCTGCTGGGAAAGATGGATTCATTTGCAGATCCATGCTACAGTGAAAGAGGCAGAGTATCTGTGCATAGCAGCTGCCCAGCTGGCATGACCAGCTCCAAACATACCAGGGGAGCTCTGCTTATCTGTATCAGGTGAGGAGATGGCCTTAAAATTATAACGCTTCTTTCAATCATTGCTATGAGTTGCTGTTCCTTCATTACATTTTTTTGTGGTGTGTGTTTTCCCCATTTCTAAAAACTTCCTATGCTGTGCAGATCACTGCAGGACCTATATTCCTCAAGGCAGTTGGTTATAAAACCACTAATTATTATTCCTTACTACAGTATGGGCTACAGCTAATTTTTAAACAACATTGAACATCCATCATTCAGAAATAATCTTTCACATTTCCCAGTTTGACCCAAAGCAAAACCTCATTAATAACACACTTGCTGACCCATCTCTGTGCACACATGCGCCGCTTGTGTTGGCAGTTTCCTAACAGTAGATCGTGTCACCACTGTGGCCATGCTGGGGACTTCATTTTCTTTGCCCTCATGGCCTTGCCCACATGCGTATGTTTGTGATGCATGGGAGTGAGGTGCAGCTTTCTCCCACTGGGCAGTCCATTATTGTGGTACTGGCCCCAGCATGTTTACCTGGCTTGCTGTGGCAGGCACTACTCCTTTCTTGCTGTCATCCCTTCCCTCCCCTGGAAATTTGTAGCTCCCTTGTTGGTAGGATTAGGTTAGTCATGCTTGACTGCTGTAACAAAAACCAGGCATTGCTGGTAAATAGTAGGTGGTGTACTTTAAATTTTGTTTCTGTTGAGTCTGCCAGTAATTCAGAACATGGTACCTACACTGCACTAATGTTTTGCTTTCTTGCAGTTGCTGTGGCAGTCACTTGGGCTGATCGAGTGATCCCCTCTGTTGCCTGGATCATTCCTCTCTCTGTTGCTGTCTCAATATTTGGTGCCCTCAACAGCAGCATGTTTACACTTGGTCGATTAAGCTATGCTGGAAGTCAGTCAGGACATTTACCTGTTTTAATGTCCATGCTTAATGTCCATTCCTGTACTCCAGCACCAGCCATGATTTTTTCAACCACCATTGCATCCATTTTTATCATCCCTTCTGACCTTATTATGTTAACAAATTACTTTGGATTTTCTGCCTGGCTTATGACTGGATTGACTTGTGCAAGCCTGATTGTACTTCGATACCGGGAACCTCATCTGCATCGCCCGTACAAAGTAAATGGAAAAAGTTACAAAAAGTATTTGCAGATTTTTTTGAGTCATGGGTAGCTTGCAGAAGTTGTAGAACAAGTGCAAGTCAGAAGTGGATAGTCACTACAAAAATACAAACGATCACAGTGTTTTAGAGCCTTACTTAAAACCTTTGCTTTACTGTAGATGGCAAAGAAATGAGCATAGGGTCTCTGCCCCAGAGACCCTGCATTTGAAAACAAGAGTTGGATATATGCAGAATGGGGGATATGTGCAAACAACATTGAAACTGTACTAGTGTGGAGCGGTAACCAGAACAATGTGGCATCCAGACTGGCTATTCATGGGTAGTTAAACCTTGATCTACTCCACTCTTTCCTGATGCCACCACAGACATTAAGGAGATGTTTAATTTTCTCTCAGTCCAGCTGTTAGAAAGCTGTGGTAGAAGTGTATGCTTATTGTGAAGGCTGCTTTTAGGCACCCAACCCTGAGAATCTTTTAGTAGCCCCTAACATCATATGTGAACAAATGATTTTCAGGTACTGCCTATCTTACCCTCTTGAGGAGAGAAGGAGCCTGAACAAGTGTTTTAGAAAAGATGCCTATCTTGTAGTCAATTTGAGGTCAGATGAATCTTGTCCTGGGTGAGATTGCAGCAGTAGGATAAATGGAACTCTAGTGTGGCAAATAACACATTATTACTCTTATGAAGGCATAAAATCACAGTTGGTCAGTTTATTTCCTAAACAATTTTTTTTTCTTTCTCTTGCAGGTGTTTCTACCAGTTCCATTTGTGATGGTGGCAATGTCTTTCTTCTTAGTTTTAGCTCCCATAGTCTGGTCTCCAGATCTGCAGTATGTTTATGCTTTCCTGTTTATGCTGGGAAGTCTTATTGTTTATCTGCCTTTCATACATTTTAAATTGCATTTTTCATTTCTTGATAAAATTACTTGCCACTTACAGCTCCTGTTGGAAGTCTGCCCTGCTGATGGATCTGCTGAGGGCAAGTGTGAATAATGGCAGGTGTTTAATCCTGGTGCAACTGAGAGCCCACAGAGGATTTTGTTTAACTGAAACTGTAGAAGGTAGAATTTAAATGATAGGTGTGATATACAGATGGACATGAGTGTGCATGCCTGCGTGTGTATGTATATAGATAAAGATACATATATGGCATACATGTATACATGCACTTATATGTATGTATGCATGCACTTGTATGTATGTATACATGCTGGTCTATATGTATGTAAATATATGCATTTTAATCTATAGACATTAGCATAATGAGTTAATATCTATATATTTTTATGTGTACGTATGTGTATCTACAGGTACATAGATATATAGGTACACTTATTTAATAGGTGCAAAGAATCTCTCTCAAGCTGGTAAAATCTGTAGAGTTCTCTCCCTTGCTCCTGAAGACAGAATTGCATGCTGCATATATTCTTGCAGTAATAGAAATATGACTAAATTACAGCACAAATTATCAATACTATCATCTAATAAATGCATAAGTACATACTAAACATCGTCATTATGTAAATATACTTTTGGATTCCAAATGAAATTGTCTGGATTATTTTTAGCTCATAGCAGCTGATTTATTAGCACTTCTGTTTTTAAAGGCTTTATAGTTCTGTTAATCTGCTGCCTTTTTTGTCTGAATTTATTTTTAATAAAAACCTTTGAAGAACATAATAAAATTGACTGAGACCTTTTTTATTCCCAAGCAAACTGTACGCGGTGCATTTTAGCTATTCTAGAACATGACATACAAATTCAGGGTAAAATGTTGCAAAACACCTAATAAGGCAATAAGGATTACTTATCCTATTCATCACAGCAATAAAATTAAAGGTATCTGGATTGTTTACATCTTAAGATTAATATTGCTTTATTCCTTGGTTTCCTTTCAGTGCTATTGAGTAATAAGAGCTTTTTTAGGCTACTCCCCTCCATTTTAATTTTGTTTATGAAAGCAAGATTTTTTTTATATTTGCACCATATAAAGTTCATTAATTTTTTAACTTAGAAACAAAGAACCAGTACACAAGAAACATCACATACTTAGGTGATTAATCTATTGATACATGCTTATCTATTAAAGCTCAGCAATACAACCAGTAGATGGCTCCAGACTAGCATCTCTCTTAAACCATGATATTCTGGGTTGCTGGATGTATTGGTGAGAGAAGGCTTTATGCAGCATTGTATTGTAACACAATAGAATGAAAAAAAATCTTGCTGGAAGATCCAATTCAATATATCAGAAATTTAGACATCAGAGTAATAAAGACTTTATACATAGAGTGATAAAGACTATATATAGCGATCCAGAGTATGGGGTAACCATTAAGAATGCTGGGAACCAATTGAAGGTTTAAGGGGATTTGACTTTGCACTAGAACAAGCCCCTGAATGAAAAAAAAAATACATGAAGAAAGTGGCTTTTCTCACAGCTGGTAAGGTATGCAGAATGAAAATTTGAAATAAAAATTAGACCTTTTAAAATGCTGTAGGAGGAAAAATCCATGCAATTGAAGGTGAAGTGAATACGGCTGAGCCGGAGAGTGGATCCTGCTGAAAGCAAGGCAGGAATCAATGTTTAGTTTCACTTAATATTGCTATCGGAAATAACATTTCTCTTGTTATTTAAATAAAAAAAAAATCACAAGACTTGCCAACATTTTATAGGAGTAATATTTTAAGAACTGAATTTTAGTGCTCATTAAATTGAAGGAAAGATTTTACTGTGACTAAAGCACCAGTCAGGGATTTGTAAATGCAGGTATGGTGCCTGGCAGTCTTGATCAAGTCACTTATTTAAACCCATGTTTTAACATGTAAATAAAAACAGGAGTCATAAAAGTGTAAGGGACAATAATGTATTGTCGACCACATATTTAGAAAAAGCAGACATCAGAGGGAGGTTGCTCAACTGGATGAGTAATTCCCATGTAATTTCATGTCAGTATATCTGTTGAGCTTGTTTATACACCTGAATTCCATAAGGGGCTGAGTACCTAGTGAATATATATATATGAGGATATGTTTGGGTAATTGGAGCATATACTGATTAATGATACAAACTTCAAATTTAGAGGTTTAGCAGTTTCAACAAGTTAGGGAACTCAAAAGTCCCAATGAATTGTAATATGAAATAAATTGCACCGATGGAACAGGTTGCTCAAAAGAAGTGGTAAATGCTCCATCCCTGGCAGTGTTCAAGGCCAGGTTGGAGAGAGCCTTTGGTGACCTCGTCTAGTGTGAGGCATCCCTGCCCATGGCAGAGGGGTTGGAACTAGATGATCTTAAGGTCCTTTCCAACCCTAACCATTCTATGATTCTGTATATCACACAGAATCACACAGAATCCCAAGGGTTGGAAGGGACCTCGAGAGATCATCTGGTCCAACCCCCCTGCAAGAGCAGGGTAACCTAGAGTACATCACACAGGAACTTGTCGAGGCGGGCCTTGAATATCTCCAATGTGGGAGACTCCACAACCCCCCTGGGCAACCTGTGTTCTGTCACTCTCACAGTAAAGAAGCTCTTCCTGATGTTAACGTGGAACCTTCTATGCTCCAGTTTACACCCATTGCCCCTTGTCCTATCACTGGATATCACTGAAAAAAGCCTAGCTCCATCATCATGACACCCACCCATTACATATTTGTAAACACTGATGAGGTCACCCCTCAGTCTCCTCTTCTCCAAGCTGAAGAGACCCAGCTCCTTCAGCCTCTCCTCATAAGGGAGGTGTTCCACTCCCTTAATCATCTTTGTGGCTCCGTGCTGGACTCTTTCAAGCAGTTCCCTGTCCTTCTTGAACTGAGGGGCCAAGAACTGGACACAATATTCCAGATGCAGCCTAACCAAGGCAGAATAGAGGGGGAGGAGAACCTCTCTTGACCTACTAACCACACACTTTCTAATGCACCCCAGGATGCCATTTGCCTTCTTGGCCACAAGGGCACATTGCTGGCTCCTGTTCATCCTCCTACCCACCAGGACTCCCAGGTCCCTTTCCCCTTCGCTACTTTCCAGCAGGTCAGTCCCCAACCTGTACTGGTACATGGGGTTGTTCTTCCCCAGATGCAAGACTCTACACTTGCCCTTGTTGAATTTCATCAGATTTCTCCCTGCCCAACTCTCCAGCCTGTCCAGGTCTCGCTGAATGGCAGCACAGCCTTCTGGTGTGTCAGCCGTTCCTCCCAGTTTAGTATCATCAGCAAACTTGCTGAGAGTACACTCGGTTCCCTCATCCACGTCGTTGATGGAAATATTAAACAGCACTGGTCCCAGCACCAACCCCTGAGGCACTCCACTAGTCACAGACCTCCAGCTAGATTCTTCACCATTGACCACAACTCTCTGCCTTCTTCCTTCCAACCAGTTCTTGATCCACCTCACTACCTGATCGTCAAGCCCACACTTCCTTAGCTTATCTATGAGAATGCTGTGGGAGACAGTATCAAATGCCTTACTGAAATCAAGAAAAACCACCTCTACTGCTCTACCATCATCCCTCCACCTAGTCACTTCCTCATAGAAGGCTATAAGGTTGGTCAAACATGACTTCCCCCTCATAAAACCATGTTGGCTGTTCTTAATAACCCCCTCATCCTCTATATGCCTAGAAATGGAGTCAAGAATAAGTTGTTCCATCACCTTTCCAGGGACGGACGTAAGGCTGACCGGTCTATAATTACCCGGGTCCTCCTTCTTGCCCTTCTTATAGACTGGTGTGACATTTGCCATCCTCCAATCCTCAGGCACCTCTCCCGTTTCCCACGACTTACCAAAGATGATGGAGAGTGGCCTAGCAATGGCCTCCGCCAGCTCCCTCAGCACCCGTGGGTGCATTTCATCCGGACCCATCGATTTATAGATGTCCAGATTGCATAGCTGATCCCTAACCCAATCCTCATCTACCAAAGCAAACTCCTCCTTTGCCCTGACTCCTCCTGGGGCAATAGGAATCTGGGGCCCCCGGGGAGAGTCTGCAGGAGTAAAGACAGAGGCAAAGAAGGCATTCAGCACCTTTGCCTTCTTTATATCCTCTGTCTCCAGGGCACCCACCTCGTTCAGCAGTGGGCCTATATTGCCTCTTGTGTTAGTTTTATTTGCTATGTATTTGAAGAAACCCTTTCTATTGTCCTTAAATCTTTCTTTAATACAAGGTAGGTAGATTTTCCTTTATAAAAAAAATTCTAGGAAATGGCACATAAACAAGCATGTATGTATTGGTGAGAGAAGGTTTTATGCAGCATTGTATTGTAACAATGTAACAGTTCAATGATCATTGCCAAGGGATCAGCAAAGATAAAAAAAATAACAGATCAGAATTAAAACTGCCTGTGCAAACTTAACCTGCCCCCTCTGTGAAGGCACCTTACAATGGCCTTTGGTTATCAGATCATAAAGTATTCTTTCAATATACCCTTATCCCATGTATTGGATGGAATGGACGGTATCCATGTAGTTCACTGTTATTTTCTTCCCATTTCTGTGTGTGACTTTGCACTTCATTTATCACTCTCTGCTCAGATGCTGTTCTTGATAAACATCATTAATTTCTTTCAGACTTTTGTAATGTGTTCTCAGGTCAGCATCTGAGCACTTCACAGCAACCACTGATCTGTCTTTATTCTTATGAGCTGAATCAGTGGTATCATCTTTGCTTTGCAGAAAGTAAATTAAGCCGATATGTCGGTTGAATAACAAATGAATTTTGTTGCTTTTCCAGAGATCCTTCAGTTCATGTCAACCACCATAATGGAGAACTATTGATGGAGAATCAGGTCCAAAGTCTGAATTCTGGGCAATATTCAAATTCCTTAATTCAGCAACCCTTCTGCAAGTGCTACCTTATTCACTACATCAAATTTCAGTTCTGCAGAAAATGGGGGATTAGCTACCTCACATTTAGTGTCTTCTTCAATGCAAAGTGTTGAGTTTATTCCCAGATCTAAGTGAGATAGAGGTCTTCTGAAAAAAAATGCTCTCATTAAATGACCCGCTGTTTGGAAAGGGACTCACACAGCTGAGCTAAATTAACACTATAAAAGCAATCTTAGATATGATAATGCCAGTCTTTTGAATCTGAGTCATTTGGTGTTCTCTTAATGCAGCCGTTCTTTTGAGTATTTTAGAATGCTAAATCACAAAGAAGCAAATACAGTGTTCAATTTATATATACACTTATTATTGTGGATCATTCTACGTTTCCATGCAATAAGCATAAAGGAACAGAATTCAAATTTATAACTCACATTAGCCACTCTGGCCAAGAGCAATTCAATATTTTAACATTATAGCTTGTTTTCAGTGACACTAGTTGGTCTCAGTTGCTTTCCTGTTTGAACATATCTCATAAAATGCTATATAGAAGTGTGACAGGTTTAGTACTAGACTATATCAGACATTTATTTAAATTTTTAACTTTTTTTTTACCTTTGACTTCATAATTGTTTTAAGCCCATGCATACTTGCATGTTTCAGAAGTTCAACCTTACAACAGATAAACTTACAAGGTTGATATTTGTTTTTCAATATTGTGCTGTCCTAGTTTGGCAAGTAATGCCCCCAGCTGTTTTTCTAGGTTCCCAACACAATATTTATATGTGCGTCAGCAGCACTACTGTTTTTCTTGGCCATTATATCCATAAAAAGACAATGTAAAAATAGATAATCAGATAATCCTATTTTAAAAATTACTTGTAGTTTTACTACATGCTAACTCCATGTGTGACTGCCTTAAAAAATAATCTCACTCTGAGGCAAAACCCAGCCAGTACAGAAGGAATGAAAAAAATCAGCAATTAATTGATTTACTTCCCTTTTTGTAGTTAGCATTAACTGTGATTCCAGTAAAAAGATAATAAACTAAAACAGTTGTGGTTTTTTGTTTTTTTTTGTACTTTGTTGTGATGATTTTTTGTTGGGACCTATGGTTTACATAGGGAAGAATATATGAGGAACTGCCAATAGGCATGAGGAACTGCCAATAGAACATGCCTCTTAGGCATGGAGGGGCTTGGACCTTCTGATTTCTAATCTTAGATTTGATATGTGCACTGTGGGCATTACTAAGGTTGCCCACATCTCAGTTTGCACATCTGCTAAAAGAGAAACAGTTGGGTTTTAACAACTTTACAGGTCAAAGAGTATTCACTTGTCACCTTCTGGATCACAGAAATTATTCTTGTCATTGCCCTCTATGACTCATTCCAAGTGGAGGGGGACCTTGAGCATTCCCAGATCTTACTGCCTTGAGTTGGAGAGGTAAGAACTGTATGTGTTTCAGGCTTTGAAGCTGTTTCCTTTCTGCTTTGGAACAGGAAATGAAACATCTTTAAATTAGCAGGTTTAACCTGTATCCAGCAGGTTTAAAGGCACTGTTGGAAGCTTGAATATTAATATTGATTTTCAATAATTCTTGTAACCTAGGGGAAGTTTTGGGAGAGCAAAAGAAAGTTAGCATGCTAATATTTAAAAACAATAAAAGAGATACTCAACTAATTAACAAGCTTGTCAGCGTGACATAAAGCCTTGGAAAAATAATGGAACAGCTAATACAAAACTGAATTAAGAAAGAATTAAAAGAGTAGCATAATTAATGCCAGTTCATTTGTGTTTATGGAAAATAATCCTATCAAAGCAGCTTCACATTGTATTTTCAGTAATTTTCGTTGATTAAAGGATAATAATGTTGATACATAATACTTAAAATTCTTTACTTGAGATGAGAAAAGTCTTATAAAATATCTGGGAGATGACAAAATCACAATGACACATTAAATGCTTTAGAGACTGCCAAATGAGATCTCAGTTTAAGCTGTGAAAAGAAGTCTCTAAAGCAGCCCCACAGATATCAGCTCCTGATTCTATTGTCTTTCATGTGCCTGTCAGTGGTCTGTAAAAATGGAAAGAGCTAAAGCTAAAATGTTTATATGTGACAAAAATGGAAAACTGCATAATGAAAATTAAGGTGACAGAGCATAGAGCTGAGACCCTCGGGATTCTGTGATCAGCTGGGCAGAGGCAAACAAAATGCTCTGCAAAAGTTACGATCACATGTGTAATAGGCTAAGCCCTTCACCCTTTCTGGTGGCAGCACACTATTAAATCAGTTTTGTTGCCAGGGACTATGAGAAGTGGCCCACAGTTGTCAACTGAATGGAGCTTCAGTGAGATCCTGCTTCTCTGTGGCACTGGCAGAGATGCTTAGACCTCCTTTGAAGAACTGGTTCCAGTTCTTTTTCCACAATGGGAGAAGTGGCTGTGATTTCTTCCTCAATCCTTTCCAACAGTGGACAGCTACTGGCACAAAACCAACCATGAACAATAGCTGCAACCTGGATATTTTAGCTTAGCCAAATGGAAATTGTTTGACTTGAAGCAGAAATAAATAATTGGCTTTTTAATTAGTAGATAAAGATAACACAAGATCCTGGACCTGAAAGTTGAAGGAATTCAGACTAGATCTGAAGTACATATATACATTATTTTGCAAAGCTCAGTATGTTAATTCAGACTTCATTAAAAATACATTCAGGAAACATGAGAATAACTTTTATTTCTCCCATTTCTTCTTAATCCTTTTTTTTGCAAAAAGTATGATTCAGCCTTTAATATATTTTCCAGCAGAAATTTCTGTCAGAGCCATTCCTATCAATGTTTAAAAGTTTCTCTTATGCAGCACATTTTGACAGCTCTACCTTTTTTCCCAAAATTTTCTAATCATTTCACTATGTGGTCTTTCTAAGTCAAAAATGTTATGGCATAATTTTGAATTTACTGTCAAAAGTTGCTGAGGATAAACACGACATCTGCCAAAACTGATCAGCTGAGTTTGATCATATGTATTTCAGTCTTTGTAAAAGCTGCCTTTCTGATCTGCAGTTTATTCTTGTTGTAGGCAGTGGTTGGACTAGTTTGGCAGAACTGCTGTAGCAAATGCATGTGAAATATCAAAAAGTCACCCAAACGTGAAAGCATGCAGGAAGGACGCTGAATTGCAGTCTTCAGCTTTGTCTTCAGCATTAGGAGTTTTTAAATTTGCTGTCAGTGATGGCATTTTCTCTGTGCATTCATTGCCATGCAAGTTCATGCCTGTTACCTTACACTTGCTGGTTGATTAAGTTTTTTTCCCCACTAACACTCAATTCTGGGTAATTGTTCTGATGTGTGAAAAATGCATTGCTTAATTCTGAACTTGTCTGCTTTGACTTTCTGGTTTGGTTTTAGCTCTTTCTTTGTTATTGAATTTCTGTTCTCTGCATAGATTTTATTAGGCTGTTCCAGTCATTACACAACTTGCCATGTTCACAGGAGGAAATCATCACTAAAATTAGGTTGGGATTTTTTTCAGTTTATTTAATGAAATTGATGATGTGATTCTTTCTTCATTTTCTCTGGAGCAAGCTTGATCAGCCATCCTCCGAGGACACTAAAACTAGGCTTATTATCTGAGAAGCAGTCACACAAGTGATATAATGTAAGGCTCTTGTAGGGTGAAATGGGATTTTTGTGCTTGGACTGCATAAATTATATTCCAAGTCTGACCATGGTGTCTAAGGAATAGCTAAGAAGTTATTCTTAGCTAGTCTAAAGAGTTATTTTTAGCTGGTTGTTTGCCAAGGCTTCTAACAGCTGCTCCAAAGCAGTGTTTCCCAGGTGAGGCTTCCATGACCTGGAAGGATGATTTGTGTTTCTTGTTTTGGATGGGTGATACAGAAGTTTGTAGTTCAGTGTCCATGTTCAGATTATTCAGCATGCCTTGTAGCATCAGCTTCCCATTTCATCAGCTGTGATTTTCATTAACTTGTCAGATCAAAAATATGTAAGGATAGCTTTGTGTATTTTCTCCAGGTTAGACAGATAAAGTATTTTAAGGAGTCTAAGGACACAAGGTGATAGATGAGGGACTCCACTAGCAATAAGCTGTTGAAGGATGCATTCTTGTTCACAATTACATTTTGTGATTTACTGGCTTTATTCCATTTAGCATGTAGTGTGATCCTTTTTTGTAAATCTTGGTTTTGGAATTTAAATGCAATATAGCAAATACCTTAAAAAATTATAACCTTACGCATTGTCATTATTACATTTAACTTGTGGGATCCCACACATAGGTATTAATCCACTTTCCCAGTGCAGTAGGAAAGTACACTGTGGTTTTGGTACACAATCACGCTTGCAATAGTTTAATTTTACATATTTTGGAGAAAAACTCTTCTTCATTGTTTTAGTGTTACTCAGCCTTCTTCCTGTAATCAAGATAATGCCTATGTTTTATTGGAGGAAACACCAAATATTTTCTGGAACTGGAACCCACTGACATTGCCTGGTTTGTACTATCTTAGCCTTACAGCTGTTTCAAAAACCTGCACAACTGGAAGAACTAACATTTAGGGTATCATCACTATGACCATAATGAATCTTTGGGATTTTACATATAATCAATATCATTAACCCCTAGACACAAGGCTTTTCCTTAAGAAAAAAGAAAAAAGAACATAAATATCAGCTTTTTAATTGATCTTTCGGTCTCACAAATCCTCATTTTCTAAAATGCTTGGCAACATATGGTTCTTACTCAGCTCTTCTAAATCAGACATGTAATTTGGACATGACAAATGTACCTGACAGTATTGTCCAGATATTTCAGTAAGTTATGCAAAATTATTCCTTTGCTCAAGTAAGTTTATAGTGGTACAACTATAAAGCTGGTATCTGGTTCATAAGCTTATCTGGGACCTTGCAAGGATGCAGTCCTTGATCATGTCACAATAGTTCTGAAAATCTTGATCAATACAGACCTGGGAGTGGGTTTTCAGAAAGGTATCGAGATCTAAGCATTGTGTGGATATGTCTAAGAAAGTTTCAGATGACCTGCCACCATGATTTCTGCACAGTCAATGATGTAACTTAGCCACCTTTGACTGAGCTGCATAGACCAGCACCCTCAGGTAGGAGGTGTCAAAAGCAACCCTTAAAGACGTCCACAATGTCCTTTGTGTCTGTTGTAATGGAAGCATTTCCTTCCACCTATGGTTAACATAAGAGTCTGCAGTTAAATGCTGAAGGTCTTTCGTCAGAGGGACCCATCAAGAACAAGGTGAGGGTGGAAAAGAACCCTGTCTGATCCCCTGACTTTGTGTTAGGGCCAGTCATCCTTTGGCTGCATTGATGTGGCAGTGGAGAGGAGGTTTCCGGGAACCAGTGGAGGTGACAGCAGCCTAGGTAAATCACCACAGTCTCCGTGTCTGACCCCGTCCTCTGTGCATTTATTATAAAAAGGGTAATTTCCCTGGTTGTCATCTAACACCAGCTGAAGTAGTCAAACAGGCTGACTAATGAAAAGGTCCTTCTCTGGGAACCAGAAAGCTTTATTTCTCCAGTCCTAAGCTGAGGTAAGGTGAATTTAGTGCAAGCTAACAGTACAAAACAGAGATCAGAGATCTGGCAGAGGAACAGGCAGAAACAGACAGGCAGGTAACCACAGAAGGATGTTAATCAGGGAGCAGCTGGCTGTGAGCTGATCTGAAGCATGTAAAAAGTGAAAAACTGGGAGACAAGCATTTGTTTTTGTCTGCTGGGTTCCAATAAAGCTTAGAAAATCTTCCTCAAATAAAAAGTGCAGATTTGAGTTTGCAAATCCAACTTTAAAGTAGGACTATATCTAAGGATTGCTGGAGTGAAATACCAGTGAAACCAATGGATAGGCTTCCATTAACATGATGGGTTCATTTCTTTATTGGCTTGAATCATATGTAGGATGAAATGGTCTGGTTTGAACTTTCATTCCACTTAAATGTTAATGCATTTAAGAAAACCCTGCCTACATTTTAACTCCTTGAAGATCCTCTGATTCTCTTAAGCATCTAAAACATTCTCATTAAATTTATTTAAATTATTGGTGAGGCACTGGAATAGGTTGCCCAGGGAGGCTGTGAATGCTCCATCCCTGGCAGTGTTCAAGGCCAGGTTGGACGAGGCCTTGGGTGATATGGTTTAGTGCGAGGTGTCCCTGCCCATGGCAGGGGGATTGGAACTTGATGATCTTAAGGTCCTTTCCAACCCTAACTATTATATGATTCTATGATTCTATTCTATAAATGCATTTTCCATTTACAGAAACCTGCACACGGTTTTCTGTTCTTGAAATTTCTGTTCCAGAAACACTTGTAGCACATTTGCCAAAGCTTTCCTAGCCTTTTTCCCTATTTCCATCATCACTGTCACCGTCGAAGATGGAATGCTGTCCCATAAAAGGGGCCAGGCATGATTTGTGCCATGGGCAGCTGATGCCTCCTGTGTGAATGGTTTGTTTAAGGGGTGGAGGAAGTGGAGAAACAACCCCAGCAAGGACTCTGGGTGAGATGACTAGACTGTTAAATCTCTACATTTCTGGCTCAGCGACTTGACAAGAAAAAAAGCTGTGAGGCATTATTCTCTTTCAGTGTGTGTAGAGATAAAGAGGTGTTTCCCTCTCCTTAATCGAATCATTGTCTGCCAAGGTATGCCAGCATGAGCTTCTACTTCATCTCACTGCTACGTGAGATAGCACAGAGTGAAGACTAAACTACTGAAAATTATGTTGAGAGCTATTTCAGCCTCTATTACCCAAGAAATGGTAGAATTTATCATTTAGATGCACCATTTTGCAGTAGCTTTCTTCCATTTTGTAGAAGTATGAAAGCATAACGTCAGTAAAGTTTTCATTCTTGCCAGTGCCACTTATTGTGTACTTGCTGAAGTATTCGCTTTTATCAGAAAGAAGTCAATGAGTCCAAGGTGATAACAGAATAACATCATATGCTTTCATTTTCATTTTAAAATTATTTTATCTTGCTACTATCTCCATCTCTTCTGTATTTCCTGTGTATATGTGCCAAGTGAACTGTCTGGTAAACAGCTTATTTTAAGCAAACATTGAAGTGTTTGGTAGATCCATTTAATAAATGAATTTTGAATTTTCTACTGCTTCTGTTCACACAATGAATCTAATTTTAAAGGTTATGATAATCAAGCCAGGTGATGAAATATATTGTGCTCAGTCAAAGCATTAGTATGATCCATTTTTTTTTCTCTTCCTGAAGAGCAAATTAAAAAGCAAAATTTGTAAAAACTTTGGAAATCAGTGTGGAAAAAGAACTGAGAAAGGAGCAGAAAATGTTGAGACAATAACAAAGCAAAACTTATTTACTTCATTACTGACAATGAACTAGATGATGTTTAAGGTCCCTTCCAACCTAACCGTTCTATGATTCTATGAATGATGTTATTGGAATTGAAGTGCTATTCAATGCAAAGAAGAAAGTGGCCTTTATTGTGGTTCTTTTTCTTGAAAAATATTTACCTGTCCTCGTCAGTAGAATAATCTGTATTTTTTTCCTTAACATAATATAAACAGTTTTATACTTACAAAACATTTTTGGTTGCATATGTGTAAAGCTGTATGCATTGCATGTGTCTTACAAACTTAAATGTAGTTAACTTCATACACTTTGCAGTATAATTTCCTTTCTTCTATGTTAAGTTGTTTTTCACTAATATAAACCATAACAAGGATTTTTTCCATTCACACTTAAATTTGCGCTAGAAATGTTTTTCTATTCACTTCTTCACCACAATGGGAATTAGAATAAAAGGAGCAAGGAGAAGCCAGGAGAGTAAATTTGATATTGTGAATAAGATAAAATAAAACTGACTGTGAAGTCTGATTACTGCAAATAAACCTGATACATTACTGTCTGAGAGAAAACAGCTATTGTTAAATAATGAGTCCATGAACCTTATTAAATGCAGTATGAAGTCTTGGGGAAGACCTAACAGAAAAATAATCTAATATTTAAAACATTTGAGTGCTGCTTATTCTCATTTCATCTCTCTCTGAAGGTTTCAAAGTCTTCAGCATCTCCCATACTTAAAATGCACTGACTCAGCCAGTGAAGGGGGTCGTGATCCCTTGATCTGCCTGGCTGGTTGCCTAAATCACATCATATGAGTTATGTTGATCAATCCAAGTAGTTAAGTGATAAAGACACACAAGTTTTTGAGAGCTTTGTCTTCTTTTTGAAGATGGAAGGACACAATGGTCTTACATGAAAATTTTTGAAAGATGTAAAATTTTAGGGATGAACTGTTGCCAACTGAAACAAATTTTTACTGCAACTATGCAAACTTTATAAAATAATACGGTATTTTACTAGGAATTTCCTCTGCTGCTTCTACCATCCTCTAAAGCTCAAGAATTTGTCTTTTTAAAGCCAGAATGACAACTACAGACGTCCAATTAAGCTGATTACACATTAAGATGCAGCTTTGCTGCATCATTAACTTAAGAAACAGATCAACAAATATCACACCCAGTGTAAAAATTGTAAAGTCATTCAGTCACAGACTCACAGCAGCACTCGTTGGGAGAACCTCTGGCAGCCATCAAGTCCAGTCTGCTGCTCAGAGCGGGACCATCACCAACACTAGACCAACTCATCTGTGTCAATGTCTAGGCACACAGCTTCCAATCTTGAAAGCTTCCAAGGGTGGAGATTTCACAACCTTTCTGGGAAACCTGCACTACATTCCAAGTGAAAAAGTTTTCCTAATGTCCAGATTCAGTCTCCCTCACTGCAGTGTGGCTCTTTGTTACATCATTTGCCACTACTGAGGAGCTGTTGGCTTTGTCACCTCTGCAATTACCCTTCAAGTAACTGTTGCTTGCTCTTGTAGTGTCTCATCTGCCCAGCTCCTGCAGCCCCTTCTGATGGTGCTCTTGGCCTCTTGGCAACCTTCCTCTGCCTTGCCCCTTTCTCAGCACTCTTAAACTGGGGACCCTGATACTATACTCCAGTGCTACAAGGAGCACAGCCCCTTTCCTTGTGCTTCTGGCCATAGTCTTCATAAGGAGTCCAGTACGAAGTGTGCCTTATATGTGATGAGAATAATAAAACACTGAATACTGAAAAAAAAAATAATCCTTATTTTAAATTGTTGGGAAATCATGAGATATGAGGCTTCAGCAAGTGACCTCGGGGTTAAAGCAAGTCTTTTTGATGAAAATACCAGCTCTGAGCCCGGTAGGAGCAACAATGAAGCAAATACAATGCCAGAGGAATGATCAGAAAAGCAACAGAGAGCAAAACAGCACATCACTATGCCCTTTTAGAAGTTAGAACCAGGATGTGCAGTTTCAGTCCTATTTCAAGGACATGCTAAAACCAGAAAGATACAAGTGTTGGAAGGGTAAACAAAGACTGACTCCTTATTAGTCATAGATTCTAAGTAGTTTAGAATTCATCAGCGTGGAAAAGAGACAACTGAGCAAAAATGCAAAAAAGAGGCTTGTAAAATTGTGAATGTCGTAGACAAAGTGACAGTTTTTTTTTTCTCTGTATTTTTCAAGATGATAACTGGTAGGTATCAAATTATATCATTGTCAGTTGGAAGCAAAAGCAAAAATAACAATGTTGTCACACAACAGTAGTTAACCCATGAAATTTCTTACCACCGGGTGTTGTGGATGCTGAGATTTACCATGATTAAAAAAACAACAAAAAAGTCCTAGTCAAATCAACAAAGGAAAAATTGTGGATTATTAGAAGTCATATCTCTAGTTTAGTAAGTACTAGTGCCAAAGATTGCTAAAGGCTGACAAACTACCCTGGGGAAATACAACATGCTTGCTCTTCTTTCTATATTTTTATCAAGCATTTGCCACTGGCCAGCATTGGAGGTAGGGCACTAGGAACCAGACTATCCTTTGCTGATTTAGTACAGCTGTTAGATATGTATGTTTCGTGGTATGAAAATAATGTTTATGATTTTTTTTTCTCTTCCTGAATTTAAATTAAATTGAAAAGACCATGGTACATAGATTTCTAAATCCTCCACAGAAGAGCACTTTGTCCTGTTAACACCTTCCACCTTGGAAGACCAGTAGTGTGAATGGAAAGATGTGAACTGTAAAGTCCCATGGGGTTCCGCTAAGTGAGAAACAGGCAATTTGGGAAAGGAATTCACTACAGTGTCAAATACTTGTCATGTCTTAATCCCCCTGAAACCTTTCCTGTAGGGAAGTAAAAGAATAACAGCCTTTTTGCTATACTATGGGTATTGCTCCCAGTTTGCTAGTTTTCCCTTCCATGTACAGACTTTTAGCTTATGAGCTCTCTTAACAGAGTCAAGGCTTCAAAATAGCTGGTGACAGCTTATATATGGATGGAAAAGATTAAAAAGTCTTTTTTAGTGCCCCAAAAGGGGACACTGTTTCTGATACTGAGAATGAGTATTCTTCCTAAGGTCAGTACATCAATTTCAATATCAGCTAGTCCCCTTCAATACTGTGAAAGTGATTTCTTTTGTACTATCAATACAATGGTGAGCCAGTTTCATCTTGCTTTTCAGGAAAAACTACTAAATAAAAGTAGTAGAGCCATTTTCAAAAGGCAACTTGAGAACATTATGCAAACACTGTGCTTTCAATTAACTTAAGCATACGAAGCCATGCTCTTACACAAAAACAAAAGGCTGAATTCATGATTTACAGAGTCCCACAGCTTTTTCCACTCTGTGGCCAGAATCAAAAGCCATGGAAGTTCTTAAGGAAATTTGTATTTGACATCAAAGGGCTTTGTAGCCAGACTAATTGTGGGATGATATTTATCCTTGTGGCAACTGTGAAAAGCACTTTAGCACATTTTGCAGCTTGTGTCGTGTGTGGGTGTTCATGGCTCTTGCTCTTCCATTCTTGCAGATGGTTTAACTGTTTTGCAAATGTGAGCATCTTAATGTGTTTTGCTTCCAAGGCAGGCAGGAACTACCATGAGTTTGTGCCTTCCTGGGCTGGTCGCACCCATCTAAATGCAACAGTTAACATGCCTGGAACAACCTGTGCTGGGCATCACAGCTGAGCCTTTCCAGACCTGGCCATAGGGTGAAATCCAGGCTGCTGTGGCTCTAGTGCCGGCACTGAGCTTCATACGTTGGCCGAGGGTGCTGGGTGTCTGTCTGCAGGAAGCCAGATGGGCCTGCTCATGCTCATGTCCCTCCCCTGGCAGGCTGTGGTCTTCAAGTGTAGTTCATATGAATGGGTCTGCAATCCTTCTACAGATTTTACCTGCTTATCAGCAAGCAGTCTGTTCCCTGATCATACCTTGCCCACACTTGTGCTGTTATTGTGCCACACAGACTTTGGTATAGTGCTGGAATTTAAAGAAATAAATATATAGCAACCTATCCATAATCACTTCAAGAATAGGTGTTTTGGTTTTAAAACAATCCCAGGCTCATATAACTACCATTTAAGAAAAAGAAAAAACCCTAATGAAGTACAAAAAAAGGACAATATTAAGCTTTGCATTTCAGCTGTGCAAAGCTGAGCCTGTCATATAGAAGGTCTGCATAGTAGTAATATTATTATATTGCTGTTAGTGGTTAAATATTGCTCACGTCCACACATTTAATATAACTTTTTAAAGCTCTCCTCTAAGATTTTGAATTGGAAAGAAGAAAGAAAATATATTCTAGCTTTTTACACCTCTCTAGCAAAGGCTATAAATCACTTTCTCTTTGGGGACAAATATGTAATCTCCTATATAATCTCTGACTTTAATAAGAAGAGAGAACAACCAAAAGCAATTTCTCTTGTTATAAAACTGTGAATACATAACCAGTTTCAGAGACCCCGGCGACTCTTGATAGGAATATCCGAAGAAAGGCAGCATTCTCAAGAGAGACAATGAATTTCTATTACTAGGCACAAGAGGAAACTGCTTTGAATGTTTTCAGAGATAAATTAGTAGGATATAGAATTAGTTTATTTGGAGTCCTGTGCATTATCTAACAATTACTGACTTCCTAGGAAAAGTGATATCTGTATGATACAGATGGCAAAACTGTGGTCAGGATTTGCTGTGCAAATCCATACCTTACTTCTGTCTAGGATGGCTCTTTCAGAGAAGAAGTTCAAGAGGAGATATTTTCCAAACTGGACATGTGTCAAAGGAGCTGAGGAATGGTGGGTTCATACTCGGTGCGGAGCCCTGAGTTCAAAGTGCACACAAAGACTCTCAGTATGCCATACCAGATGTGCCCCTCTGAAATGTGCATTAGCAAGCTATGTTGCACGGTGCCACTGATGACAAAGGAAGAAATAATTAATTGTATTCTTGTTAATGGCTTTTTTTTTTTATGCAAATGAAAACTTCCGAGACTTGGGTTTATTTTCTAGTCTTAAATCCATATTACTGCCGTCCGTGTTCAAAATGCAGAGATGTTCAAACTAGATAATGTGTACATGCCTATTTTTTTTTTATCATTTTAGTCTGAAAATTCCTGCTTCTTCTTTGCTTTTTCTGTCAGTAATAAATTCCCAAGGCTTCCATAGGATACCATTTGATATTCTTTACTTAACAGGAAAACCCTATGAACAGAAGTTTGCCATTTGAAGATGCACTGTGAGACCTCTTCAGAAATAACTTCAAATAGGGGTTCATTGAGTTTGATTAGTTATTTGCTTGTGTCACTGCAATTTAAGCAGGATTCATTTAAATTTATAGTAAGTTTTAATGGGTTAAATTTATAATAAGTTTTAATGGGTTAAAACTTAAAACAGGGGAAGTTTAGATTGGATATAAGGAGGAAATTCTTTCCTGTTAGGGTAGTGAGGCACTGGAATAGGTTGTCCAGGGAGGTTGTGAATGCTTCATCCCTGTCAGTGTTCAAGGCTAGGTTGGACGAGGCCTTGGGTAATATGGTTTAGAGTAAGGTGTCCCTGCCCATGGCAGGGGGTTGGAACTTGATGATCTTAAGGTCCTTTCCAACCCTAACTATTCTATGATTCTATAAGTTTAAGCAAGAGGAAAAGCTGGCCAGTGTGAGCAATTGAAGATGATGGTGCTCAAAGCAATTTCACCCACAAAGAGGGCTTTCCCCCCAGAGCCAACTCACAGTTTTGTAGTGGCTCAGACAAAATAGGGCTGGGGACTGCCTTTCTTCCTCTCCCAAACTGGCCCCTACACTCAGGGCAGGCAGTAGCAGAGGCTGTGCTTGCAGCAGTCTCTGCACCCCTCAGGTTTTGAATTTCCTTGGCAGGCACCTATTCCATTGACTTCTATTTGCAATTATAAAGACTTTTTGTTCTCAAATTGTCTATTTCATACCTAAGTGCTTTTAATCATTTTTGCAAGAATAACTGTAATTGCAATGCTTTTCTTTGATTCATCTACAGTATCATTACCCAGAGCAAAAGCCTGGATTCAGCAAACATAACTGTTAAAAAAGATTGTGGGCTTGTGGTGGAATTCATGGGAAGATGTGAATATGACAGAAGCAGCAGATTTTCTTTTCATGAGTTTGTCCAGATATTATTTTACTTGTGATGATGCTGACTACTGGACTTCAGATATGTCTTGTTTGTAAGTCAAGGAAGCTTTCCCTGCAGAATGGCACCTGGGAAAGATAGATACATGGGATTTGATAGAATTATAATAGGAAAAGTAAAAGGTTTAGTGAATTCTGGTTCAGACTCCAGAAGTAAATGAAAAGCAATTGTATCAACTGTTTTACATGGCAAGAAATCAAAGCCTATTATATTTATAAAATCACATTAATTAAATCCCAAGAATTTGCTTACGTATACATATATATTCTTTAAATCTGTTCTCACATTGAAGTTAAAAGATGATAAAGCTGTAGTAATAATTTAAAAAACCAACACATTTACATTTCATTACTTGTAACCGCTAAATTCATTTTGCATCACGTATCTAATTTCCCTTTTCTAGGTAACTCATTCATAATATCAGATGGTAATATCAGCTAAATCTAACAAATATTTTAAAGCTGTTAATATAGTTGCAGATACACAACAAAAAAAAATTACATATTTATTAGACGTATTCCACTCTGAAAATCAGTGAATTGGTCAAAGCATACAACAAGAAGGATAATAATAAGGAAAAAAAAGTATTTATTATTCTATTTTTTTTTTATTCACTGCCTTTTAACAGGTGTCAGCATGACAGTGGCATGAAACGTGTAGTATAGGTCAACATCATTCAGACGTTAATGTCTCAGACGTTCAGCACTCACCAAAGGAAGCTCCTGGCCAGTAGCTTAGACAAACCCCTATCTTTAGTCTTTATTTCATGTCTTAAGCTGCAGTGCAGAAAAATTCCATATCTTTTGTGAAGATAGTTGCTGGTGTCTTACAGATGTCAGTCTGCCATGCCTAGAAAGTTCCTAACTTGTTCTTGTCTGAGTTGATTTTCCAAGAAAAGTAGTGGTAGTCTCAGAGACAAAAAGTTATCCTTGGTTTGCACAATGGTGTAGGTTGCCTTTAGTATTTAAAGACATTGCTGTAGTATTTTTGACTTTTCATACTTTTCATGAAGGCTCACATTATCCAGATCAATGCAGAGTCACAGACAACATCCAGAAATAACTGTAATTAGAAACATGACTAAGTATTAAAAGTTGGATGTACTCTTCTCAACATGTCAACTTCTTTAATCAGAGCAATTTTGTTTGGGTGGTTGGCAAGACTGACAGAGGTCTTTTGGTTAGTACCCACTTTCTCAATATGTAACAAACCTACTTAAATCTTTCTGTCAGTTGGTGTAAACCCAGAATATTTCATGTCTCAATCTCTACTGCTGTGTTCTTGCTGTGCTTGCATTGATGCTATGATTTATCAAAACGGTGGATGTATTTCCCTAGAAAACAATGTGACTAAACACGTGTAAACTCAGAGTATGAAAGAGCAGTTGGGGATTGATCCTGATGAAAATGCTATGCTACATGTAATATATTTGCTGAATTGGATGATTTCTTAATTTGACCAGCTCAAAGGTACAGCTCAGTTGACAAGAGCTTGTACATAACAGAATAAATCTCTAGAGACTACCCGGATACTACGATTTGAATTTTTTTATCACCTGAAGTTAAAAAAGGAGGCTACTTAAAATCCCTATCTGAATGTGCACATAGAAACTCGTATTCATCCTACTATTCAGTTTATTCAGTGTTTCTTAGAATCATAGAATCATAGAATAGTCAGGGTTGGAAAGGACCTTAAGATCATCAAGTTCCAACCCCCTGCCATGGGCAGGGGCACCTCGCACTAAACCATATCACCCAAGGCCTCGTCCAGCCTGGCCTTGGACACTGCCAGGGATGGAGCATTCACAACCTCCCTGGGCAACCCATTCCAGTGCCTCACCACCCTAACAGGAAAGAATTTCCTCCTTATATCCAATCTAAACTTCCCCTGTGTTTAAGTTTTAACACATTGCCCCATGTCTTGTCACTACAGTCCCTAATGAAGAGTCCCTCCCCAGCATCCCTAGAGATCCCCTTCAGATACTGGAAGGCTGCTATGAGGTCTCCACGCAGCCTTCTCTTCTCCAGGCTGAACAGCCCCAACTTTCTCAGCCTATCTTCATATGGGAGGTGCTCCAGTCCCCTGATCATTCTCGTGGCCCTTCTCTGGACTTGTTCCAACAGTTCCATGTCCTTTTTATGTTGAAGACTCCAGAACTGCACACAGTACTCCAGGTGAGGTCTCACGAGAGCAGAGTAAAGGGGCAGGATCACCTCCTTTGACGTGCTGGTCACACTCCTTTTGATGCAGCCCAGGATACAGTTGGCTTTCTGGGCTGCAAGCGCACACTGCAGGCTCATGTTCATTTTCTCATCGACCAGCACCCCCAAGTCCTTCTCCGCAGGGCTGCTCTGAATCTCTTTTTTCCCCAGCCTGTAGCTGTGCCTGGGATTGCTCCAACCCAGGTGTAGGACCTTGCACTTGTCATGGTTAAACTTCATGAGGTTGGCATCAGCCAACCTCACAAGTGTGTCAAGGTCCCTCTGGATGGCATTCCTTCCCTCCAGCATACCAACTGAACTACACAGCTTGGTGTCATCGGCAAACTTGCTGAGGGCACACTCAATCCCACTGTCCATGTCATCGACAAAGATGTTAAACAAGACCGGTCCCAATACTGATCCCTGAGGGACACCACTCATTACTGATCTCCAGCTGGACATTGAGCCATTGACCACAACTTCTTTGTGTGTGGCCATCCAGCCAGTTCTTTATCCACTGAGTGGTCCATCCATCAAATTGATGTCTCTCCAATTTAGAGACAAGAATGTCGTGTGGGACAGTGTCGAATGCTTTACACAAGTCCAAGTAGATGACATCAGCTGCTCTACCTCTGTCCATCAGTTTTGTAGCCCCATCATAAAAGGCCATCAAATTGGTCAGGCAGGATTTCTCCTTAGTGAAGCCATGATGGCTGTCACCAAGCACCTTGTTGTTTTTCATGTGCCTTAGCATGCCTTCCAGGAGAATCTGCTCCAAGATTTTGCCAGGCACAGAGGTGAGACTGCCTGGTCTGTAATTCCCCGGGTCATCCATTTTCCCCTTCTTGAAAATGGGGGTTATATTTCCCTTTTTCCAGTCATCAGGAACTTCACCTGACTGCCATGATTTTTCAAATATGATGTCCAGTGGCTTAGCAACTTCATTTGCCAGCTTCTGACTAATGTGGTTTTTTCAGTACTCTTTTGGAAAAAAAATAAAGATTGGTAGTTCGTATTTTATTGCTTTAGCTTGAATTCCCATGAAAAGGTTGATAATATAAGGCAAACAGCCAGTGCTACACTTCAATATTGAATGGCCTTTTCCTTTGCCAAAATGCTGATTAAATGAGTTCTGACCCATATTGTTTTTTACATCAGTGCCCTTTCACATGCACAAAAAAATGGAAGTAGAGATAATTAACCTCAGTGAAGTGTGACTTAAACAAGGAAGGAGTTTTTTGCAGGTTCCTAAGTGAAATATTCTTTTCTTCTTAAAGTTCCTGTGGCTACTTCTGTGTTGTGCTGTACACCCAAAAGTTCAGACTCTAAGTTAGATTTAGAGAGATGCTTATTTTAGAGACAATGGAGGTGACTATGCAAATATTTTACCCAGTACCTCCAGATTTATGATTAGAACCCAAGTGCTTCAAGTCACTTCCAATCCAAACTGTTTTATGATTCTATGATTCTATGTCAATGAGGTTAACCTTTCTTGCATCATTAGTCTGTAAGTGTACTGACTACAGATGTGTTCAAATTAAGTCATTATAACCCAGTTACTTGCAGACCTGTGAGAGGCTGGAGTTTGACCCCAGAACCAAATTTACCAATAATCTTTTTTAATTAAGAAAAAAAAAAAACTAGTCTGCAACTGAAGCACACAAAATTTGTTTTGGGGCATTATAATTTGAAAATGAATTTTGTGGCATGGCGCCAACATGCAATATTTATGCTTGGCTGATGAAAGCACCAGCTGTGAACAATCAAATCTGAATAAAAAATATGTTTTCTCTATTGTGTTTTGGGGGAAGAAGCAATTTAATGTAGCTGCTTTTGCAGCTGGCCTTTTGTCAGTGTATTTTAAATGAGACAGTTGTGGAGAATGAATTAGTCAATCAGTTTGTAGAGCTGGCTCTTGCAGGAAAAAGATGTCCACTGAAAATTATTTTCCTATAAAACAGTGTTTGTCAGTTTGCAGTCTGTTGGAAAACTTAGGAAAAAAATTCCTAAAAGTGACTGGGAGACAAATTAGTGATTTTGGATATATCAAAGTGATAGAAGAGCTTAGGACTATTAATATCTCTACCGTTATCACAATTGCAGCCATTTTGAAGTTTGCAATTTAACAAAGGATAAACATTTGCAGCTAGATATGAGTGCATGTCCAACATCTGGGGAAAAACCCTAATGTGGAGAGAAATCATAGAATCCTACAGTATTTTGAGTTGGAAGGGACATTAAAGGCCAGGTTGGACAAAGCCTTGGGTGTCATGGTTTAGTGTGAGGTGTCCCTGACCATGGCAGGGGGGTTGGAATTAGATGATCTTAAGGTCTTTTGCAACTCTAACTATTCCATGATTCCATTATTCTATTAAAGATCATCTAGTTGCAACCCCTTGCCATTGGAAGGGGCACCTTCCACTAGATCAGGTAGTTCAAATCCCATCCAACCTGGCCCTGAACACTGCCAGGGATGGGGCAGCCACACCTTCTCTGGACAACCTGTTCCATTGTGTCATAGAATCATAGAATCACAGAACAGCTAGGGTTGGAAAGGACCTTAAGATCATCAAGTTCCAACCCCCCTGCCATGGGCAGGGGCACCTCGCACTAAACCATATCACCCAAGGCCTCGTCCAACCTGGCCTTGGACACTGCCAGGGATGGAGCATTCACAACGTCCCTGGGCAACCCAATCCTGTGCATCACCACCCTTACAGGAAAGAATTTTCTCCTTATATCCAATCTAAACTTCCCCTGTTTAACTCATTGCCCCTTGTCCTACCACTACAGTCCCTAATGAAGAGTCCCTCCCCAGCATCCCTAGAGATCCCCTTCAGATACTGGAAGGCTTCTATGAGGTCTCCACACAGCCTTCTCTTCTCCAGGCTGAACAGCCCCAACTTTCTCAGCCTATCTTCATATGGGAGGTGCTCCAGTCCCCTGATCATTCTCGTGGCCCTCCTCTGGACTTGTTCCAACAGTTCCATGTCCTTTTTATGTTGAGGACACCAGAACTGCACACAATACTCCAGGTGAGGTCTCACGAGAGCAGAGTAAAGCGGCAGGATCACCTCCTTCGACCTGCTGGTCACACTCCTTTTGATGCAGCCCAGGATACGGTTGGCTTTCTGGGCTGCAAGCACACACTGCTGGCTCATGTTCATTTTCTCATCGACCAGCACCCCCAAGTCCTTCTCTGCAGGGCTGCTCTGAATCTCTTCTCTGCCCAGCCTGTAGCTGTGCCTGGGATTGCTCCCACCCAGGTGTAGGACCTTGCACTTGGCATGGTTAAACTTCATGAGGTTGGCATCAGCCCACCTCACAAGTGTGTCAAGGTCCCTCTGGATGGCATTCCTTCCCTCCAGCGTATCAACCGAACCACACAGCTTGGTGTCATCAGCAAACTTGCTGAGGGCGCACTCAATCCCACTGTCCATTTCAGCGACAAAGATGTTGAACAAGACCAGTTCTAACACTGATCCCTGAGGGACACCACTCGTTACTGATCTCCAGCTGGACATTGAGCCATTGACCACAACTCTTTGTGTGCGGCCATCCAGCCAGTTCTTTATCCACTGAGTGGTCCATTCATCACATTCTTGTCTCTCCAATTTAGAGACAAGAATGCCTTGTGGGACAGTGTCAAATGCTTTACACAAGTCCAGGTAGATGACACCCTCACAGTAAAAACTTTCCTGTGATTAAAAATTAGCTATTTTCTGATTAAAAATTTTGCTATCCAGGGTAGTCAGCTTGCTGTGCACACTCCTTGCTGCCCTAAGAGAGGGTACTAAAGCCAAGGCTGCCCTTGAGCTTCATATTCCCCTCCTTGTTGGTGGGAAGAATGGCTATCATAGCCACCACCCTCACAGTAAAGAACTTCTTCCTTATATCTAACCTAAGCTTCCCTGTTTAAGTTTTAACTCATTACCCCTTGTCCTACCACTACAGTCCCTAATGAAGAGTCCCTCCCCAGCACCCCTATAGCCGCCCTTCAGATACTGGAAGGCTTCTATGAGGTCTCCATGCGGCCTTCTCTTGTGCAAGCTGAACAGCCCCAACTTTCTCAGCCTATCTTCAAACTCTTCTTTCAAGCTCTTATTCAAATCTCATACTGTAGCATAACAACAGTCATTCTTCTTGTTTATGAGGACTTTAACGTCACATCCGGCTGCTCTGCTAATGCAATGACTATGGTTACTGACTGATTATTTGCATTATTTTTCACATAGTTTATGTGGTAGTAGGGATGACTGAAATAGCTTGACTAATATTTTAATAAATGTTATTACCTATTTGAGATAAGTAGCTAGTGTTTTCCATCACTTTACTATGCTGTATTTATTTTGCGGTGTGTTATGTCAAGCTTCCTTTGCTAACAGATCCTGATAGGATTTTTGTTTGTTTGTTAGCTGTTGTTTTTTTTTCTTTTTTCATTCTGTGAACAGTGAATTACTAAAATCAGATGAACTATTGCCAAGATTCCACAGGTCACGTGTACCTAGTGTATGCAACTGTCTGGTTTGTGTTCATTTCACTTTTTTTTCATGGCAAATGTCACTGGGCTAGCATGAAGTATGTTTTTAGGCCCTTTTTGTAATAGTAGTGGGGGATAAGCACCTCCAGAATGCAGAGGAGTAAAACCTGTGGGATAAATCAAAGTCTCGTTCAGAGAGGGAGTGGATATTGGACTTAGACCAGACACCTGTCTGACAGATGGCTGTGTACGTTTGGCTGAAAGTGTTTGATGTATAGAAGGAGGTACATGGTAGTAACAATTCAGGGACTGGCTCTTGGGAACAGGCCAAAGCTATGTCTCAGTTTTATGACTCTAAACAGTAATTTTCCAGTAAGTTGTACCCAACTCATCAGTGCATCAGTGTCACACAAGCATCAAGCCTCTTCTCAATCTCACTATTCATACCCTGTCACAGAAAGTTTTAGCTCTGGTGCTGTGACTTGAAGGACCTGGGAACGGTTTGCACCAACACAGCACAGTAGTGAATATGGATAAAGTACACTAAATAATAATTGAATTTTCTCTGATAGAAATAATCTATAGATAGAAAAATGTATTTATGCCATGCCTGGCAAATCCAAGCATGTATCCAGGCATATATTTCTCTTCTGCAAATAAATGTCACAGCTATCAATTATAATTTTGCATTGAAAAAGTGGTCTTCAGGATGTTTGGAACATTCTTAGTGATCAGTTTTGGCTGTGTGTTATTCTGAGCATGTAAATTAGGGAAGAACTGAAGAGGAGTAATACCTTTAATATAAATACAATAAAATAACAAGCTTTGGGATATAGAAACCATCTTTCAGGTATGGTTTTTGCCTTGTCTTTTAGAAGGAGTGTGGCATGTTCTTTTCTAAAATTTGCTTTTGAGAGATAATTGTTTCTTTGCCATTATTATTTCTAGGTTTTTCAGTGGAGGAACAAACAGAAAGCAGTCGGAAGATCATATTGTTAACAGCCTTAAGAAGCTTGGGGTTTAATATTTTTAAAAAGTGTTCCTCTTTTAAGTTATTTTTTTTATTTCAGCACTTTATACTAGAGTCCTCTACTCATTTCTGGTCTCCTGAAACCTTCATTATAGCTCCTGTGTTTCAGGATTGAAATTGCAATTAAAAATGCAATTGAAAATGCATTAATCTCAAGTGTTGCTCAAAGCTACAAACCAAAAAAAATTTACCAGTTAAATAATTACCTCTTGATTTGCATTATCTAAATAGCTGTGTAGAATAGCATCCATTAATCATGAAATATTCACTGAAATGTATAAATACACCTTGGTATTTTGTCTGTCAGTTTTCTTCTGATACCACAAGTACCTCTGGAATCTGGTGAGAGATTTTGCATTTTAAGGTAGTTTGCTTTGTCTGATTTATACTTACCATTTCTGTCTCTGAAAAGGGCAGCACTATTCCCATTCCCCATGTTGTTAATGAACACAGAAGAAAATTTCTTTTTAATCTCTGACTAATGCTATTTTACAGCTTTCAAAGATCCTCTACATCCTGTCATTTTGCTGCATGGAAAATCTGGGCTTTCTACATTACCAAACTTGGCTTCCATGTAGCCAGGCATTCAAGACTGAAAAGTATGCCACATCACTTGATAAAGAAGAGATAATGAAGTGTAATCAGCTTTTGCAATAAATGGCAAATGTCCCAGTGACTGGCCCAGTTTGTATTTAGTGCTGTCATATTTTTTCATGAGCTCAGTTTGCAAAAGCATCATGCAGTTTGTTTCTAATCCTGCTTTGTGTTCACTTCAGTTATTCCTTGATAAAAAAGACTTCATATCCACTCTTCTGCACGTTTGTATTCCTCCTTGGCTACTGAAACTTGATTTGATCTTTGCCATTCAAGGATTTATTTTGTCAAGAAGTGACTTGTTCTTTCGTCAAGAAGTGACTTGTTCTTTCAAGAGTATTAAAAGAAATCGGAACATTTGGCTGTATAAAGGAAAAGGAACTCTTTATAAGAAAGATCATGGGATTTTTCAGACCATCTGGAAAAAATTGCAAATTTTCCTCTCCTATGTTTGATCTCTAATGAAATACCTTTTATTGATTTAGGTAAGATACCTATGTCTGGAGTCATTGCTGTTGAGAGAATTTGATGCCAGTGGTGATGGCCCAGGAAGCAGCATGCCTTGCACAAAGCCTGTTGCTGTGCAGCTCATCAGTGTGTGTGGAAAGAGCTTTGTCACCAGTACACCAAGTCCCTGAAATCTCCCTAGCTCCACTGACAGCAACTTCAGCTTACTGACTGCGTCATCTCCACTCGTTGGCAGTGGTTTCCCAACCTCTTTGGTGCTGTCAGGTCCACCACCTTCACACTTTTGTTGCCTGTGGAATCAAATGAAGGGTCAGAGCCCCTGTGACTATTGCCATGGTCAGGGTGATCAGTGCAGAGTCCCAGCACCCTTCAAATACAGATAAACTGCTATGTTCCACTTTTTGCTCTGTTCATTATGGACTCCTTCATTTGACTCTGTGACAGTCTTTAGATCCTGTACCCAATGTAATTTTTATCCAAGAGACATTCTTCCCCAGTCTTCAACAGGGGAATTACAACTCCTTTCAGTCCTCTTCCTGAGTCAATAGAAACCCCTTTGGAGACATGCCATCCCTGCCCACTGTCTTCTCTGCAGGTATGCTCATCAAGCATCAAGGCCACATTTTCCCAATGCTTATAGCATGACTTGCAGCAGTGTGGCGCATTCACTGTTAACAGCATAGAGTTCCGTCCTTCAAATCCATCCAAGTGGACACCAGAAGGATGTAACCTCAAATTGTAAGATAGGCATACTCAGCATGAGCTTCGTATTATGCAGTGGCAACGGATTGCAGTTTGAAATGTTCTAGTTCTTATAACTTGGTCATGGTTGGACAGCTGGGGAGGCCTCACCTAGAGCACTGTGTCCAGTTCTAGGCTCCCCAGTACAAGAGGGTCATCCTCCTGGAGCAAGTCCAGGTAAGGGCTGGATAATTAAGGGTCTGGAGCATCTCTCACGTGGGGAAAAGCTGAGGGAGCTGGGCTTGTTCAGCCTAGAGAAGAGAAGGCTCGGGGCAGATCTGATCAATGTATATAAGTATCTGAAGAGGGGATGTAAAGAGGATGGGACCAGACTCTTCTCAGTGGTGCCAGGTGGTAGGACAAGAAGGAGTGGGCATAAACTAAACCAGGAAGTTTCATCTGAGTATGAGGAAGAACTTTGCTGTGGGGGTGACTGAGTACTCTGAGTAATGAATGAAAAAGAATTCTAATTCTCAGTAACATTATGGTCCCATTATATGAGTTTATACAAAAACTCAGTGTTCATGATAATGACTACACAAAGCTTTAATCTTTTACTATAGGTGCATATGTTTTTAATAACAGATATTAAATCATCAATATTAAATCAACAGTTCCTGGCATTAAATAAATAAAAAAAAAAAAGTACTCAATCTGTCACATAAAAAAGTATATTTCTTTCAATCAATGATTTATTCATCCTTCCGGCCTTCTTAAACTTGCTGTCATATTCCCTACCCATAAACCAACAACGTTTTATGGTCAGCATGACAAATCTAAGGCTCAGAGATATCACCAGTGTTGACTTTAAAAATGTTGTGCATTGTCAACTGTACACTAGCCTTAGCTTTTAGTTGGAGGCCTTTTGATAGCATTTTAGGAATTTGATTTTTCTTCTTCCTGTCATAAGCAGTCGGTCACCTGTTTCTTCATGGATCTCAGCAGCACTGAAACAAATCCAAGGTGAATATATCCTTTTTTCACACATCTCTCTTCTGTGACTAGACAAGTGATAGAAGCATGGAGGGGGAGGGGAATTTACATTCCTCTCTGTGTATGTCACAGGAATTTGAAAGCCAAGCAGAAGACAGCAAGCAGAAAGTCGTTACTCACAGTGGCCTTGGTTAGACAGGATGGCTAAGGTGGTCTGCCTTGCTCTTGACACTCAGTTTGAGGAATTATCTCTCCCCCATCTCCAGAGGCTGATTGAGCACTTGGATGGAATTGCAGAGACTCTTCTTAGTTCCACACTCTGCAGAAACATTGTAGTCTGCTCACCTATCTTCACTGCTCCCCCACAGCAAGAATGCGGATCTTCATTCTCTTGCACCAGCCCCAGTCTCATGAAAATATATTTGAAAACATGTTAATTTTGACCAGGGGACAGGTGCTGACATCTTTCTCTCACAGAAACTCTTATCTGTTGACTTCAGTAGTGTCTCTTGTGGAATAAGGTGCTACTCAGTTATTCCATGTTAATCAAAGTTACTATCCTGAGAGACCTTTGGAAACCTTAGGAACAATAGCTACTGATTTTTACAAAATTGGAATGGAGCTGTTTCTTCTTTTGAATCAAGCAGGGCATTTCATTAGTCATCTCCTTCCTGACATTTTTTGTCCATGTCTGGGCTTACAGATTATAAGGGAATTTGAAGGGTTTATATCCAAGTGCACATACTGGACCAAGCCTGACACAGTATCAAGGCCAGACCTTGGGTGTGTATCAGGCCCTGTGCTGTCCCATGTCAGAGACCAGAAGCCTCATTCCCAAGGACACACAGAATATGCATATTAGCTGGTTCTGTATGACCCACAAACTGGCTAGGCATCTGGATAAATGTACTGACCTATTTTAGGATACATGATAAGAGTCCTTACAGATAGCAGACAAGACTTGTAAAATTACCTAATTACAGGAACGCTTTTGGCATTCAAATTTTGATAAGGGCATTTATCAGGATTCAGCTCTAACATTACGTACATTCAGTGCTTTATTGCCTTGGATACAGAAGGATTCTTCATTTGGATAAATGGTCTTTCATGTGTGGTGAATGTATGCGGTACATAAATTACTGTGGCAGAAGTATTTTAATCAAATTCTGGCTTCCTTTAGAAGCCTACAGACCTCAGGTCTCTTAGCAGTAAACAGCCAATATGACCTTAAAGCAAAAGGATCAACTTGCTTTCTCTTAACTTTCTAGGTATTCTTACTGGTATTTCCTGTTTAATTTTTCAAAACATAAATAATCTGATGTTGTTAGCTAGACATATAATAAGGTATGTGATAATGACTTGTGTCTAATAATAAATCAGAGTATAGATACTCAATATTTAAAAAAAGGTTGCACTTTTAACAAAACATTGTAAGTTTGCAAATGCCAGTAAATAATGTGGCAGCACTGACTTCAGTGTCTCCAGGAATTTACCCCAGATATCCCTCAGGTCTGTTTTATTGTATTGTTCAGTAAACATGGATTAAATATTTTTGTGAATAAGCAAGAGGAAAGTATAGGCCTGAGGCACTGAGTCACTAACTTTCAACAAAATAAGACTTCTCTGGAAAGCTTTAGCTACTCCTGAGTAAAGGAGGGATACAGAAATATCAGTATTTATTTTTAAAGAGAACATTCTAGGGTAAAATATTTGTATCACTAGCTTATGTTTCATACATCTGTTTTATTGTATTCTATTTTTAATAACACAAGTGTTTATTTGAACAACATTTCAAGTTTTCATTAAAATACTTCTGACTTTTCATACTTTTTCATCCAGATTATAGAGAAGACAATAACAATTAAACAGAATCACTTAATAGCTGATAGGCACTTTTAATGCTAATTACTAAAATGAAGTTCTGTTAAAAAGAAAAGCTTGTAAGCACTGGGAAGAAGACTCCACAGTGATTTTCATGAGGAAAACCAGTTCATCCTTTTAAAGGTTATTCTTTTAGGGTCTCCATCCAACAAGACTGTTTAATCATTATGGCTTTAACTGACTGTTTCAGTATCTGTAATATAAAATACTGAAACAAGACTTTTGTCAATTTAGTGCAGCTATTTTTATGTTATTGCTTTCACTCATAAAGACTTAAATTCTTATTGAAACTATGTTTGATGGAAAGCCCCAGTTTGCAGAGAAAAGGAATCTTCCTTCTCCCCTGCTTCTCCTCATCTCTCCCCTCCACCTCCCCTCCTCTTCTTGTTTTTGCCTACTTTTCCTTCCTTTATTTTTAAGACCTGCCTCTAGCTGTCAAGGTTATAGAGCAGCCCTTGAAATCTCTGACCAGAGAACACATCAAAACTCTCTGAACACCCCCAAACAGAAAACAAATGCAGTGACCACATGCATTTATTTTTCATGAGTGTTAAGCAGGAGCCCTGCTTATTAATATTTAAGGCGGACCTCTTGCATCCCATACTACCTTCCTTCTCTTTAAATGTCCATCCAAATGTAGAATGTTCTATTCTTAACTGTTCAAAACAGTATCTCCTCACCTCTCTACTACAGTGTCCTGCTGCGTGTTGTGCCATCTTATGTCACATACACAGAAAACCAGGACGTTTATTTTTCAGTGCTTAGACAAAGGCTGTGAATTAAAGCTCATTAAAAGTATCCCATCTTCTGCACTTTTTGCCCAAGTAGAAGATTAGAGAGCAGACAAGAAAATGTGAGAAAGACACTGATTGCCTAGTCTTCTGCTGAGAGCTGCTCACATGTTATGGAGATAAGCATGGTTAGGAGAAGTTTGATAAAGAAGTTAGTTTCCTAGTTTTTGTGCTGAGGCCTCTCTACTGTTCCTCACACTTGGCTCCCCAATGTGCATGAGACTGACGACTGATGGGGTTGCACAGACCCTGGGGGAAACAAAACCCACCCAATGGTTGTCTGTGAATCTGAGCTAGTTCCTCCAGAAATACGCCATTCTTGGTTGGGAAAGTCTCTGGCTCTTTTGCCCTTTCCCAGAGCCAACACCTGACAACAGCTCCTGTAATGCACACTGTGGCATCAAAAAACTGAATACTCCACTGTTTGCTAGCCATTGTGCGTGTCTTCAGCTTGGAGAGCTCAATGGTGGTGAACAGAGAGCAGCTGTGTAGTGGGAACTGTTTGGAGGCAAAACTCACAGCCAGCATCTTTCCTACTTGTCTGTGCTGGTGAGGGCCTTGAGTGGTTGCCCACAACTCCCACAGTTCAGGGACCATATGTGTGTCAGAAACAGGGGGCAACTGTGGAAGCCCAAGGAAAAGCACACATAAAACTGAATTAGAAGAGGCTTTAGAGTTCGGTAAAAAGAATGAAGAATTTTGAAAATAAATAGTTGTCTAGCAATGGAATTATTTTGTGGAGCTCAAAGGCCCTTACTTAAGGGCAAGAAGTTGCTGTCCACTGGCCTCTATGTTTTAGAAGTCAGCCCTTTCTCATGCTAAGAGCATTTGCTTGTCCAGAATTGAAGAATTCATGAAAATATGACACAGAATCAGGCATCTATGCTCACATGTGAGCAAACTACAGGGTCCTTTTTCAAAGTCAGCTTCAAAGTTCGAGTGAGGACATAAGGCATTTGAGTGAAAGCCAAAGTAATACTTTTGTCTTCAAAGGTGGATGACAATTTCTCTTCTATTTAGGCTTTTTTGCTATAGGGTAAGCATTTTGGTGGCTTTCAAGAATTTTATCTGGGGATCAGTTTCATTTCTGGTACAGAGAAAAACTTGCTTTGTCCTTGATAGGCAGAGACTATGAATGTGCATTTGAGTGATTTAAGCACTCCATTTCTTTATCACCTTATAGATCATTCAGATGTAATGATGAAAGTTGAAAACAGTCAGAGCTGATCTTTTAAAATGGATTCCAGTAGACTCATATTTCTTGCTGACCCTATCTACTAACTGATTTTTAAAGACTACATGTAGAAGAGAAAACTTAGAGAAACAAAGGAATAAGCTAAGAACCATGCCAGTTTAACTATACTTAATCGCAATGATTTGACACTTGAGGGAGAAATGGATCTGCCAAATTGCAAGTGCTTCATCTATGTTCAGAACTTGAAAACGTTTTACAACCTCTTTTTAAACTGTTTTTCAAAATAATGCTTCCACTCTCCTTAAATAGGAAACAACCTTGACAAAACAGTAGGGTAAACCTCTAGCACTGACATCTTGAAATGACAGATTAAACTATTTCAGTGAAGGCTGAGGACATTAGACTCGGGCCATTTTACAAGTGAAACTATTTTGCATCATTGCCAACTACCAGCCAGTTGTATAATCACATGGGTGATTTATCACAATAATGAACCAAAATATTTCCAAACTATTGGAACATTTTTGGTGGTATTGGTTCAACATTTCTGTAAGGCAAACGACATTTGATCACACAGTGATGTGTAAAGATAGTCCCTTTTTCCCAGTGTGCTTTGAAATGGTCAAACCAGAAGTGTGCTTTGCAATCATAAGAAATACTGAGGAGATATGTAACTGGCAATTGTTTTAAGAAAGAGCTCTCTATAGAGTTGTAGTTTGTTTTTTAGAAAACAAATCATTATACTTAGCAACTTTGCCACGCAGAAGTTTTCTATTTGAAATTCAAAAGAGATATCCATAAATTTTGTCATATTTACTACCTTGTTGGACTTAATTTACTGTTACTTGTAATTTTAATCGTAGGATTCTGCACTGAGTAGGGCAACATGAGAAGTGCTATGAGATTTAAATTTACTTAAAATATTTAAAATAAAATTTAAAAGGGAGAAGTTTTTTTAAAATGCACAATGTACGCTCCATTTGAAAACACTACTTACTCAAGAGCAAGAACTAGCGCTGGTTCTTCTTCACCAGTTAAAGCATTTCTCAAAATGGCAAGTAGAAATAATACACTCTGCTTAGGTGATCAATTGTAAACATGCAGGACAAACAGATACCAAGCAATCAGTGTGTTGTTTATCCAAGGTATTTGGTAAATACTTATGAACAACAAATACATACACAGAAGTCAAGGTCTTTTTATGACTGACATGTGAGCAGAAAGGAAAGTTTGTCAATGTGTTCATAATTAAACCTATTGTATTCTATACTTGCTTGTTGTATAGTTTCCTGTATACTGTGGTCAACGCACAATTTGCTGACTGTTGGATCTTGGAAGAATATGTCACTCGGCCTAATAAAGAATAAGATAAGTTTTTCTTCTATTGTTGTGTAAAATAAAAAAGAAACTAGAAAGATTAGAAAAAAAACCCCATGAAAATCCAAACCCCAAGCAACAACTTTCTGCTATATTACTGCGTAGAAAAAACATTAAAAAGAAATACAAAAACCCAAACTTCTGAACAATCTTATGAATACAGGTATTATAAACTATTGCAAAAACTGAAGGCAAGTTTCAGAGAAAGTCCAAAAAAACTTTTGACAACATATAAGGTAAAATGGAGCAGACACCTCAGTGAGTGTGTCCTTCCATAAGGCCTATGTACACACATAGTTCTAAATGCATAAATACATTATTCATATGTATTTTATGGGGAAACATAGCATAACTGTATTCCTTGAGTAAATCGCAATCTCCTTCAGCTTTTTGTAATGAGCACAGGAAATATTCAGTACATTATAGACATCCTCAGAGTTAGATTGCAGTGAAATTATTGAATCAAGGAGGAACCCCATATTTTCCCAGAGAAACTGCAGAATGCCTGTAAGCACTTGTTAATTTAACAGCTATGTTCACTAATTCACAGTTATGCAACACACCATTAGTTTCCTTTTATCAGGTACATCAAAGACCATATAAGTAACTTTACTAGTGAAGAACTGAGTTTTTTAGTGCATTTAGTGCAAAATGGTGTTGTGCAAAACAGCAGACAGCCCCACAGCTTCAGTGAACTTGGTAAATAGGCTTAGGCAGTATTCAGTTAAAATTTCAGTTAGTTTGTTACCCTCTGCCAGTTCATCTCATCTTCTTTGTCCTAATGATCCCTGTTGCATTGTGCAGTATTGACAACTTTCCACAGAAATTAAAGTGTCAACTCTGAGTCCATAAATGAAGGAAGAAATGTTTTCTTCAATTTTGTTCTTATAAACATGTGCTTTGCGGACATAATTAGGGGAATAGAACATGTCCTGATAAATATTCTGTAATGGTCATAAGCATTATGATAAAATAAATTTGTTATCAAGAGGTGAGAACTGATACTTTTTTAAAGGAGCAACATTATAAATATGAATGTGCTTCTTGCTTGCTGTATTTGGAACAGTCTCTATATAATTTTATATATAATAAAATTCCAGTTTCCCTGCTATGAAACTAGCAGGGAGAATATTCACCTACTATGAAATGAAATTTTACTATGAAGTGCTAATTTTCTTATGGTTTGAAAACTGCCATTTATCACCAGCTTTCTGATACTGTAGTTTGAAAAGATTAAGGCATCAATACATGTGGGGTTTTTTGCACATTCTTTTCATGTCTAATCACTTTTCACTCTAGCTGCTGACTTATGTTGGAAAACTAAATAAGTTTTTCAAGTAAAAGAACTGTGCTTACAGTAATCCATAGATAAGTACATTGCAGCAGTAGCCCATACCTCTTAGGTATAAAGCAACCAAGGGTTTTAGTGCTTTGGAAGGAGGCAAAAGGTGTACTGGCCCTGTACTAAGTTTAAGAACTTCATCCATATTCTGAAGAGAAGACAGGGAGGTGTAGAGCAAAAGCTTATAGATAGAAAGACAGGTCTTTCATGAGGAGGACTATCCAACTTAAAAAGAAATATATTGTTAGTAAAAAGTAATAAAGACAATTGGGATTGCAGACAGTGCATTAGTAAACACAGTGTCTTAAATGCAAACATTTGGAAGAAAGCAGAGATAGATTTTTTCTTACTTTTGATGTTTGTCAGAAAGTATTTATTTAGTGGCCTGAAGTATTTCAAAGAAGCAAACCTGAAAAAATGGTTTACACAAAAAATAACACCAACCCCTAAATACCTAGTGGTTTGGTGGCTGTAGCACTCAGTGTGTGCATAGGAGATGCAGATTCAACTTATTGCGTGACTGGGTACTTTCTTATGACAGAGAATAGCTCTAACACAGGAAGCTCAGAAAACTACATCTCTGATATTGTGGTCAGTACGGCACTGGTCTACTCTAGTAAAAAAAATGCACTAATCAAGGACAGCAATTGCCTTGCCTACTTTCAGACAACTGGAATTTGAGAATGAAGTATAGAATAATCATTTAGGCAGCTACTTTAATAAATAGACAAAAATGTTTCCTGATAACTCTCTTAGGTGAATAATCTCTTGGACACACTTATTTGTCTTTACCGGCTATAAAAGTATGGACATATCCTTTGCAGTGGGTTATATGCCTTGAGAAAGGAACCAGTGCTGCAACTCACATCTCTTTGTCATGCCAGGGTAGAGGAACAGATTAGCAATCTTGTCAAACCTTAATATCCTTTCAGCTAATTTTTGAATGCCATAGAGCTTTCCTTATTCTCAGGAAAAACAGAGATGAAGGTGCCTGCCACTGTCATTGTCTTCTGCAAATAGACTGCATTTGAATGCGGAACAAAAGCATTTTTTATCCCCAAAATGCTTCTTTTTTTTGTTTACACCATTAGATATTCATGAAACTTGAAATGCAGCGTAAAAGGAAGGACACAGCACAACATCTAATGACTGGACAGTTTACACAATACAAAATGCTGCAGACAGAGGGCTGTCAGCTGCCATTATAGAGTTTGGCCAAAAATTTCTGTTCACTTATAATATCATTAATTTAATTATTGTGAATCTTTCAAGCACAAGATATTTCTTGAAGTTTAATAGTATAATCAAATTTATGGGATTTTCTCTACCTGTGTGCCATATATGACGCAATTCAGTATTCGGTCACAGCAGTATCCCTAAGTGAGTGCAAAGTTTAGGCGAAGCTGTATAACTCTCCAGTCAAAACTTTCTCAGACCAGTTAGTACCTTCCTTAGAAATAAATATTCTGGGGTCTAAAGCTGGCTGAATAATGAAAAAAGATATTAATGGGCAATTATTCTATGAGGAATGGCCAAATTTACAGTAGATTTATTCTCAATAGATTATTTGACCATTTTCACTGGGGACTGCTGTGAATCAAATTTTTGAAGCAGCCAGGCTGTCTTCGGTAAGAAATGCACATCTCAATGCTATTAAATGAAATTAAGTATTTCTGCAATATTGTTCATGGTTCACTGTAGCCAAAGAAATACCTTATGCTCTGCAGCAGTTTTTATAGTGATATAAAATATGTCAGATACCTTTAAAACTATCAGTGTTGTCTTGGGATTTGTCTGCAGTTAAATACCTTTTCTGCCTTCCCATTTCTGTATCATTTCAATATCTGTATTTTACAGCACCTGCATGATGGCAGTTAATACACTGGCTTCATAAATATATAATTTATTTGCAGACTATTCTCTTATTAAAAACCTATGAGATCTGAAGGGTTTATTGTATTTCAGCTGCGTACAGTATATTTTATTATTATTTACTTATATCTTCTGGCATCTTATACTAGGAAGAATACTGTGGTGATAGATAACAGAGATTTATCAGCTGATAAAATATACAGTTTGCTTTTTCAAGAGCAGGTAAATGACCTGAAAGGTGGGTGGCAGTGCTTGCCTGATTTGCAGAAAACCACTTCATGCCTGCAGTGAGCTCTTGAAATCTGGGAAAATGTGTGGTAGCAGCTGCAAAAAAAACTAGAAACCACAGAGATTTTTCTGAAAATTAGTGTGATTCATTCTACCAATGTGGAATGGTTCCTTGAACTGCAGTCAGTGGCCCTGCACACAGAAAAAGCTGTCTGGCAGTCTTATCAAGTACAGGTACCCTAGCTGAAGCTTTCTTTGGATTGCATGATTAAAACACATGTATTAAAGGAGAGCAACATCAAAACTTAAAGGCCAAACTAGTCAGTGTTACAAAGACTTTTCCTTTAAAACTGCAGAGGAAAGATTACACTCCAAATTTATTGTTACAATTTTAAAGGCAACTAGAGCCATTACATAGTCTTTCCCAACCTGCAGGAGAATAAATGAGTTTTTACTGTGATACCATGACTGCACAGATTTTTTAACCTGATATCTATAGGGAAAAAGAAATTCAAAATATTAATTGCAAAAAAATCCCCGCGTGTCAACCAAGAGGAAACTTAATGTTACGCTAAGTTGGAAAGAGTTTATGTCAAAGAAAAAGAAACCCCTCACGCCTAAGTCTCTGTTCCTTCTTTTTAATTGTCTTTCATTCCCAGTTTCATAAACATAGTCTTTGTCAAAATGAGAGCATTGGCTTAATTTCTCTAATTGACTGTGTTTTGATTTTTAGCCTTGGACGTTGCCACAAAGTGGTTTTTTGTCAGCCCTTTTTCTTGCCTGATTTTAGTTAGAAGTTCCTACATTTCCTATGTGCTTTAAAAAATAATTCCTTATTTCTTTTCCATCTTTGAAAAGGTTAGAGTAGCAAAATTTCCCAGACTACTGGTGCTTCCTTATTTGACCTTTATCTTCTATAACTGGCATCATTTCCTGCAGCATCAGAACTTTGACAAAATAGAATATAAATGTATATATACACCTTTCCTTCTCACCAAAGAAATACAAGATCTGTTTACAATGAATGGAAGATAGATGATTTCTACAGGTAGCATCTTAAAATAGTTGCTGGCAATATACATACATATACATATATATATGTATGTGTATATATATACATATATATTTCCTATTCCCCCCCCCCTCCCCCCCGCCCCGAAGCGTCTTTACTGGCTCACTGCACTTATCAGGACTGTGATTCAGCAGAAGCTCTTCTGAGTACTATGGCAAAGCCCTCATACCTTATAACCAAGTAATTAATACCTTTTCTGTGGACTGAGGTAAAAATTGGATAAGAGCCTCCAGCTGATATCTTACAAATTTGTTCTTTGTCTTCTGTATCCAGGGCAAACTGAGATTTAACTCCACTTCCTAAGATCCTAGAGCTCAGCAGCTGGGGCAGTTCTCTGAGTATCAAGAGACTTGGTCCATGTCCAGAAGGAGGAGAGCAGGTCTCCTGTGAAAAATTAGCTCCACTATGTTTTGAGCACAAAGTTACTTTGCTTTTGTGAGTGCTGCCTGGGACCCACTTGACCCTGAAATCTCTTTATTGTTTTTTTTTAAACTAACCCTTTTAAAACCTGTAATGAAACTTCATAGATCATATGTTGACTACTAACATAACAGTGCAGAATTATTTTGATTAGTTAAAAGTATTCTCTTTCCTCCAAGTTTTGCTTTGTATTTACCAGAATTTTGAAACGTTTTCTTGGATCTTCTGGAAAGTAAAAAAAAAGAAACCTCTTCACTATTTTCACAGATTTACTAAGGCTTAGATGTTATCATTTTATCTCAAAGCAAAAATAAGCAGGTTAAAATTCAATCTTATTCCCCTCAACTTGTGAAGGAAAACTTATTGTTGAATACTGTAGTAGTTTTATGACAGCCACTCGGAGAAAAATAAATGCTAAAATGTAGCTTAATTAATTCAGTTTTTGGCTGTTCTCAAAGAATACTATCAGCCCAGTTTCAGGGAATAAGAAAATACATGTTATCTTAGGAAACTAAAGGCCATTGATATATGGGGTGTTATTTTCTCAGTTTAAGCATTTATGTGTGCTTAGTTCATTTGACTGTATTACCTCAGTGCTAGTTAAAAATATTTTAAAATAAATTAGGAAAGGAACTAACTAGAGCGTAATAGTAAATTAAATGGTGGTTGTTGCTATTTGCCAAAACTAACTGGGGAGACAAAAGTATAAGAAAAAGGAACTGAATCAAATGCATCTTGAAGTTGATTTTTACTGGCCCATGGGATGCCTTGTAATCATTACGATAACAAGTGGGCAGCAAAGGAGAACATTTGGGTGTCATCAGTTCGCTCGTGGTCAGCATGGTTCAATTTATAGAATCATAGAATCATAGAATAGTTAGGGTTGGAAAGAACCTTAAGATCATCAAGTTCCAACCCCCCTACCATGGGCAGGGACATCTCACACTAAACCATGTCACCCAAGGCTCTGTCCAACCTGGCCTTGAACACCACCAGGGATGGAGCATTCACAGCTTCCCTGGGCAACCCATTCCAGCACCTCACCACCCTTACAGTAAAGGACTTCCTCCTTATATCCAATCTAAACTTCCCCTGTTTAAGTTTAACCCGTTAACCCTTGTCTTATCACTGCAGTCCCTAATGAAGAGTCCCTCCCCAGCATCCTTATAAGCGCCCTTCAGATATATAGCAAAGGCTAACTTATTTTTCCTAGATCTCATTCTGAATACAATCTATAATCACTCCAGGGAAATTATGGATAGAAAAGATCCAGAAGAACTTCAGAGTGCAGCTTGTGGGTGTGCTTTATAGGGGGCTCTGGTATTTTCAACTTTACTTATGATACTAGTCAGTGAAAGCAAGAAATATCACTGTGAGTGGTGTAGAAAGCCATTATGGTTCTGTTCTCTAAACCTGGGTCTTGCTCTTACCTGTAGAATTTATGAACAAAATTGAGACTCAGAAGCCTCAGAGTATCCCTCCAGGTAATGGAAACAAGGTAGCATGGTTATGTGACTTTTAAAGAGTAAACAGCAAATAAGACATAATAACTAATCCACAGAAGAGCACAGAGGCTTATGTTTGGTATTTTAGCCGTTCACTGAAGAACTGTGTCAAATAGCATATAGTAAAATAGCAAAATGAACCAGAGCTTATTTATGGATGTTTTACAGAAGAGTGCAAGTTGTAGCTTAGCTTAATGTGCTCCCTTCCTGGAGCACTAGTGAAATAAGACTCTGTGAGTTTCACTGTGTCATATAATGCCTCTGGATGCAGCTGGACACCTTTGCTGCCACACTAATCATGCTTTCAAATAAACTGCTATTTAATCTGTGCTCCGAGAAGCTAAAGGGGATAACTCTCACAAAATACAGCTTTTTGTCTGATTCATGACAAACTGGAGGGAGAGAGCAAAGGATGGCAGAGACATGAGAGTTTTAAACAGTGCCTGTGATTTGCAAAGGAGTAAATAAGCATAAAGAACCACTGTACCCTGCACCAGATTGCATTTTTAAAAACAGAACTTTGGCTTACAGTGTCTGACTTCACTAAGTCTCTTTCCTGTATGTGCTGGCAAAAGTGAGATGAATTTGGCTTTGCTTTATGTTTCTCATTTTCCCACAGAGCAGGAAATGAGGTAGCCTGAACAGTGTGTTGCAACCCGGCTTAGTTTGCTCCCTTTCTAGGACATTTCCTAGAGAAATTATGATTCTGTGACTCAACGAACTTGTAGATTATGGAGTCAGATTACTCTAAGACTTGCTGCATTAGCACCACACTGCCTCTTGCCTGGAAGCTATCTGTTCTTTTTATGAATATCTACAAAAATGGAAACATGCTAAGGGTTCACATACAAAGCACATTTTATAATTAAACTCTTGCTTTGTATTTTTTTATTTTTATTTTTTGTAGAAATGTGTGCAGTCCTGATAAATCATGGGACAGGTGTCTGGGAATAAATTCTTCTGAATTATTGAGCATGCACACACTATGTTGTAACTGTCATTATAATGCATATAATTTCAACAAAATTATATGTAATCATAGTGAAAGTGCTGGGTTTTTTTTTTTGTTCTTTTTCTTTCGGTAATTGGAATAATTGCCAGAGGTCTCAGTTGTCAACATTGTGTCTGGGATGTCTCATATTATTTATGCTGGGGTTCATGAGGTGAAAGTGAAAATCCTTTACAAAAGTGGTGACAACACTTGCTGAGATAAAAGAAAGAGCTAACAGTATTGGCACTAAGTGGATTGGATTGGCTGTCAAAATAGTACTACAGAGAAAGAGAAAGCCATGTAAATAAGATTGACTTCTTTTGGAGGTCAGATGGAAAAAAAAGAAAAGAAGTATATGGTGTTGATTTTCTAAAGAAACAAAAATTAGGAATGTTAAATCATAGCACTGGAAATCTGAATTTTTATGAGCTGCTTTGCTCTTCTTTACTCATGCAGGTTTGTGAATGTATATGAACCTTGTTAGAAAATGTCTTACTAACTTATGAATTGCAGGATGAGCGACTACATGTGAAAACTGATAGTCTCGAGGGATTACTAAGAAGCACCTTAGTTTTGCAAAACTCTTGCATAAATATGCAAGCGTGTCTATACATGTTCAGCCTGCCATCCTTCATGCCAAAGTGACTACTCAGGATAATGGTGTTGACTTCATAAATCGGCTCAGCAGTGGTCATGGTTGGTCTGGAGTACAGCAGCCCAGGGGCACTTCATACAGCATACATACACTTTTAGAGAACTAAGCAGAATAAGAATACAATTAGGACTCTTTGACTAATCAGTGTTTTTAAACTATTTTAATGAATTAAGCTATTGTAATGTTTTCTGTCAAAGCTGTTATGATTTCTAGCTTAATATTATGCTGAAGAAAATGAGATTACTTTATGGTAATAGATATGTAGACATTTTCAGAGCATATGAGATTATAATCTTCCCTAAAAGGTAGGAGCAGCTTTCAGAGAGCCTCAAATAAATCCCCCCCCCAAAAGAATCCAGACAAATAATGTGATAATCATTTATTTGTTATCTCTCTTGTAAAAATCATTCTCTTCAAGTAGTGCTAGAGATTTAAAGCTGGAAAAATAAAATTATAAAATATACCAATACAAATATTGGTATATTTTATAATGTTATTGGTATATTTTATAACGTTTATAGACGTTAATATTATGTGAATATGTGACATATGTGACATATGTCACATATATGTGGCATATACTATAAACCCAGGACATAAAAAAAATCTGTGAAAAATCTGTGCAATCATTTCTTGTATGAAGTAACTGCAGCTATTTTCCTCTCAGCTTTACTGGCCTAATGAGCCATAAATTTTGCTGCTTCTCCTGATACAGTAAAAATATGAGTATTGCCTTAGAAACTAATTGGAGGCCTTCCTGGGTAAATCCTGATATAATCCTATTTTAACTCTCTCACCTACAGTTCAGATTGAGGAGGATTTTGAGAAAGAAGAATTGTAATAGAGAGGGGTTTTTTCCTTTAAAGTACTCTATTCAATAAACCTGTATCTGTCTCTTTTTAGTTAGATGTTCAAGTCAGTGGCACTTGAGAAGAATGTTTTATTAATCAGGACCTTGGTTTCTTGATAAAGCAGATTGTCATACATCAGGATATGCAAAAATCCAAGCAATGGGCCATTTGCTTACATACAATTTAATTACTATAGGCTGTAACTTCAGCTGATGTAAATCAACATACATCTTGATTCCAGTGATTCCAGGTCAGCCTACATCTGCTGGTTGTCTGGTTCCATTCCCCACTCATAGGTCTATATACATATGCTAAAGAACAAATTGATTGATTTTCTATTTGAATAACAACTGGAGCTCCATAAAATTCAACCTTTCTCAACCTCTCATACTGTCCAAGAAGAAAATTAGCAGCATGATTAATTTTAATGTTTTCAGTATCAAATCTGCCTCTAACTTTAAGACAGGAAGAACTCATCGCAGTGAATGGGCATATGCTGCTAATCTTGATTCTATTCCAGAAAAGATTTATAATGCTTAAGGTATTTAGTTTATATAGAAGAAACTAATGAAAGACTTCAGTAAATTCACTTATTAACTTTGTTAACTTATTTAATAAATAATTATTAACTTCAGTAACTTACATTATTGGGAAGCTTAACAGCACCTCTCAGAAAGATTAGACAGCTATAGCAGAGAAACTGGAAATATGTTTCAAAGCACGAACCAGACATTTGCAGGGGAGATTCCAGGCAGACTGTCTCCATCAGGATTTTATTCCAGCTTACCCTGAAGCATCTTGTGGCTGCCTTGAAACCCTGAAGGATCATTTGGGCATGCCTCTCTTCCTAAAATACACATCTGATCTGCTGCCTTTGGGGAAGATGTCGTTTTGTGACACAGATTTTTTTCTGTTAGAGCAGAGAAACTATCTCACAACAGTTTACTTTCTCTACTGGAAGACGTTAAAAATGAGAAACATGCACTGAGAGGTATGATTCACCCCAAAACAGAGAGAAAAATCTCTTCTGTGCTAGATTTCAGAGATCTCCAGCACACTCTCCCACAGTAGGACACCAGCTCATTAGCTTTTCCTCTCTCTGCAGGCACAGCTGGATGGAATTTCAGCTCCAAAAAGCAGGTTGTACACATTTGATGTTCTCTCTTTCTTTGTGAGGTTAGACTTACACTGGAGAATTTCAACTGCATTTCTTCCTACACACCTCCTTCTTCTGTGTTCTTAACAGCTGGAAAAGGATTCTTCTTCATAAATAATTAAAGAGAAGGAGAAACTATTGTAGACCATAGATTTTAAGTACATAGGTAACTGAAGTCAGCTAGTCTGACTTCCCATCTGCACAAGACAGGCAATTTTATATGCATTTCATATAGGTGTTCCTGGGGGCTGGAGTTCAGACTGATAAATGAAATAAGGGCACCCAAAGCCAGAGATTTCTGCTACTTTTGTGTTTCTTCAGTTCATTGAAACAAGGAAAACAGTTCTAGAAATGAGCAGCCTGTCTGTCAAGAATGACAGATGAGACACTGGTAGGATCTTCAAGAGACTGCTGAGGTAGGATCCACATTGAGGGTGGAAAAGCAGTGCAGGAGCAAGAGGCCGTTCACTCAGTAGGGTGTAAGTTTGTGACTTCTGGCAGTGGGAGGGAGACTCCATTTCAACCTGCAGCTATTTAACATAACATATAGCTCCAGTACCCTAGCAGCAGAGGAGAAACAGTTCCTGTTGGGGAAAGACCCTGGGTCAGATATCTAGCTTTTACTATTAGGATCAGTGCTACAAAGATGAGTACAAGTGGAAAACGGGTGGCATAAACAAGCAGAGCACATGCATGCATGAAATGTGCTGTTCAGTATGGACAGTAGGGCAGGGAAAGGAAGGATAATTGCAGCCTCTGTTAAGGAGAGCCTTGACGTTGAAAAACTCCAGAAAGAAACCAGAGGTCAAGGTGAGATGGGTCTAATTTTGGTATGTTTTCTTGGGGGTCTTTAACAGATCATCTGGGGCAGAGGAGGTGCTGGTGAGCCTTAAACAGCTATTTCTTGTCCTCATGGGTGCTTTTATACATCTGGAGGGAGGGAATCTTGGCACTGATCACATAATTAAGCTGAAATACACAGTGTGCTCTTTTGTCTCAGTCTTTACAGGCAAAGCCCTCTTCTGGGACCTCTGCTTTTATCAGTATAACTAGATCAGTAACAGCGACACATTGATTATACTTTCTAGAAAAGGAGCAATAGGCTTTTTAAATAACTTGTGAAGTTCCTGGATTCATACAGTTAAAATAATAGACTTCAGGGAAATGAAAGCATTTCACTAATATGGAGACTTTTTTTCTAATTTGGTTCATATCCATACCTTTAAATTAAATGTTAGGCAAATGATCATGAATCAAATGACTGCTTTTACGAGACAAATTATTATGGTTGAATTGTATTCTAATTTTCTCCTATTGATTTTATACTAATTTTTCTTTAGGAAAAAATAGATATAAGATTATCCAGCATCAAATGATATAATAGTAGGAAAAGAACTTTGGAATAAGGTCAGCATTGTCCTCCAAATGTACCTTTCTGGGAATGGGCTTGTTGCCATGCAGCAGTAACCAGCTACTACCTCTGCTATATTCTTTGCTTTCTCAGGTGGGTAATAAGAAATAGAATTCAGGTTCTACAAATATGTGTGTAGATAGCAATTTGCTGTTGGTGGAGGACAAATGCATATGATTAAGCTCGCCAAGGTCACAACAATTCCTTCCCCTCACTGTTCTGTGACTCATAATTTATGCCCAAAAGATCGCAAGTCTCAGATTGATTTAACATTTTTCTTTTTCCTTTTTCCTCCAAAAATCCCTCAAAACAAAGTAAAGAATCTGTGTCATAATAGAGGTTTATCTTCAATTACTGTTTCTTCATGCGAGATCTGTAGGGATAGTGGAAAGCAACAGAAGAACCAGTATATCTAAGGATCTGGCTCAAAGCCCAGACTAAAAATGAATTCAACAAAAATGTCTCTATGCGACATCTGAAACAACAGTATGGATGAAAATAAATTCCCAGAACAAATGCCTCCCTAGTTGTTCAAAATATGTGGCAGTCCAACCAGCATGCCAAGCAGGGTTTAGAATTATATTATTTTACTGCACTGCACTGCACTGCACTGCACAGTGTACTTCCAATGCTAACTGGAAGTGATTTCTTAACTGGCAAAAGATAGAATAGTAGAATCATAGAATAATTAGGGTTGGAAAGGACCTTAAGATCATCAGGTTCCAACCCTCCTGCACCTCACACTAAACCATGTCACCTAAGGCTCTGTCCAACCTGGCCTTGAACACTGCCAGGGATGGAGAATTCACAGCTTCCCTGGGCAACCCATTTCAGTGCCTCACAACCCTTACAGTAAGGAACTTCCTCTTTATATCCAATCTAAACTTGCCCTGTTTAAGTTTTAACCCATTACCCCTTGTCCTGTCACTGCAGTCCCTATGTGTATACACATTTTTCAGCCTGATGACTGCATTGTAGAACACAATAGAATGCAAACTGGCCAGGGTAGCACAATTTCAGCAACTGTGTCAGTTCTGCAATATCTCTGCCAACACAGTGCTTGGACTTTCTCTCACAGGAAAGCTGAACTCTCTAGAATTCCCTGTGTGTATACAGAGGTGTCGTATGCTGTTCAAAGGCCGGACTGCGTTTTTGCTCATATTCTCGGGAACAGAATAAAGACTCAAAATGAAGTCAAGCACCAAGGAACTTTATTTGTCCAGTAACAAATGCCCAACAACAAATTCCGAAATGAGAGAGAGAAAAGAAGGAAAGTAAGCGGAAAGAGTAAAAGATTTTATAGCAATAGCTACCACCCCAGAGCTGTGGCGTCCCAACAGTCTCCCACATTCTCCACCCGGCAGTAGTGCGCATGCCCAATACTGTCACTAGGGGGTCTTCTCCCCCCGCATGGTTCCAAGGTGTAGCAATGTTAAGGCAGACATCCTGCACCCAAGGTGTCAGTTGGTGAGCGATGTGGAGACAGATATCCTGCACAAACCTCTGCTCTGGCTGTGGTGTTGGTTTTCCTACCATAGAGATGTGGAGACAGACATCCTGCTGTGGCAGTGATGTTTTCACTGACACGGTCTCTTATATGAGACAAAAAGAATTGATGAAAGTCAATCAGACTTCACTTCCAAAATTTATTAAAGACCAGTAGTTTATTCTTACCTCCATGCCCATCCCCATAATCCCCCCATTTTTTGTCTTGTTGAAGTCATAAATTGCAACAAGGCTAAATAATTTTATTCTGTGCTGTATCCCTCACACAGAAAAATCTGGGGTTGCTGGTTGGATTGTTAACCTGTGTCAGAGAAAATCAAGTACTATGACCAAATAATTCAAAGTAAATAAATTAGTATTTATATATCAGTGTATGCCAGGCATATACGAGTGTATTTATCTCTCAGATGCAAATGTATTCCTATTGAGACAGATTTTATAAGAACGTTTCATTGTTTTGAAATAACTAAGATGCAGTACAAGCAAAAAGTAGATTTAGATGAAGATGTGTGTCTTCTGAAGGACAAGAATTGTGATTATAATAAATAGGTAGTAATTGTTCAACAGACATCTAAATTTAAAATTACTAAATACCTATCTTTTTTTTTAATAACCACATTTTCATTTTTATCCTCCTCATTATGAAATTCTTAAAAAAATTAATGTAAGAGACAATTACATTGAAAGGATCTGATTACTTTATACTCTGACATGGTGTGGTTTAAAATGCTTCACCATTTGCAGCTTCTTAAAGCAACATTGAAATATTCCTGGCCTGTTTCTCAGTAAACATGGTATTGTCAGAAATATAAGTTATTACCCAGTGTCACTCTAAACCTGTTTCTAAATAAACGTGGTATTGTCAGAATTGTAAGTTATTACTCAGTGTCACTCTAAACCTTTTACAAAGTCTAACAATTTGTCTTCATTTCCCATGTGTTTATGGACTTCCCCATCCCCAGATTTTATATATATCCTTATTGATAGCTTTCTGTGTGAGGGTGTACTCGCAGATCTTGTCATACATGCATGGAATAGCTTGCTCACTCACAGCAATAACAACTCTATGTAGGCAAAAAGAGGAGCTGAAGTCACAAGCAGCTTTTCTGAAACATGCAGCTCTGGCTACTCCTACAAACCAGATGTTAAATAAACAGGCTGCTGGCCTGCCTCAGCATAGTATTTGCAGATCCACCTTTGCAACAGACAGGATTCAGCATCATCTTTGTTTTGAACCCTTTGCTCCACCTGCATACAGCACACCAGATGATATAACAAATGGAAATGGTTGCTTAAAATGGGCTGATCAATAATATAAAGAAAATGTTGGCTAACATATTGCTGTAGAACTTCATTAAAATCCCCAAATCAACATTCTCAAATGTCTGTTTCCTGAGAGAACTTTCCAGATGTTTCCACTTTCCAGATGTTTTCTTGCATGGATTGATAAAGAAATAATCCAAGTTTCCATCACCTGCCAAGGCAGCCCTTTAAAAATAAAGATTATTCTGTATTTTCAAACTGCATTTATTGTGGTTGTAAAGTTGCAGAAAGTTATCAGGATCCAAAAAGAAACCAATCAACAAAACTTCCCTCCCTACCCTTTGGCATAACTGACATAGTCTAATTCAGTTTTCTTACCCTTGAAATCACACAAACTCACTGAAACTCATTTATAGTTCTTGGTCTTAGAGAAGCTTTGCCATTTCACAAAAGCTGGAAAATTCAGACTTTAAAAATATCACTCTTGGCATGGTTTCCCTTCCTTTTTCTGTGGTGTGAATTATGTCTATCACTTATGTTTGATTTTTTTTCTTTCTTCTTTCTTTTTTCTTTTAAAGGAAGTGGGAAAGGTCATTTTGTAGCTTTTGCATGCTTTTTCAGGTCTGAGGAGCTAGAATACATAATCACACATACAGAGAAAAAGGCAGGAAAAAACATCCTTGATATCATTTGTATAATTTCACTTTACCACTAAGTGCTATAAGGAAAAAAGAAACAGCAGTAAAGTACCACAGAAGTGCAAAAATTAATCTGCTTTATCAAAGTCTATTTTGCTGTGAAAGTGACTGCAAGGTTTCCCACACCTTATTTTTGCATAATCATTCTGGTGGTGTTATTCTCTAATCAGCACAGTCAGTGGAGGGAGAAGATGCTGACTGTCAGGCCCTCTGATTGCTTCCCCAAACTTCTGCATCAGCCCAAATTTACCTGAAGACATCCTTGTTTAGGCAGCATATCACCTGAACCCAACTCAGAAAGCAGGCTGGTAGAGGTGCTGGCAACTACAAGGTAACCATGTCAGCCAGAGCAAAGAACTTAAATCACCCATCCTTTCTGAAGAAGAAACACCACCATTTGTGTGCAGCTGCAGTAACACCAGCGGTGGTTAACATATCTCTCTTGCTCTGATCCAGGTCAATAGTGGTGCTACATTGTATATACATATCTCACTTTTATTTAAATTCAGAAATTCTCAACTAGGTTCATGTGGTTTGTTTTAGGGAAGCTGTCAGACCCTTGAAAGGAGTGGAAGCTAGCAATGTGGAAACCTATCTAGAGATAAAACCTAACCACGCATTTTTCATGTATATGCAATGCTACGTAGAGGGCAAAGGGCGAAGGAATGTGTTTTCCTGTATAGCACCCTTGGGAAGCAGACTTTGCTGCCTGATTTTTCAAAGTGAAGTCAACAGTCTTCCAAACAAAACAGCTATCATAATATATAGATAAGGTTTCTTAAGATACCATATCTTGGCATGGTACGATTAAGACAAATTAGTCGTATCTTGAGGACTCCATTATCAGCAGTAAAAGCAGAATAGTCGTAAATATAACTCCACCTATGACTAAATAAATATGCTTATCACTCCTTCAGTGCAGGGATTTAGGCAGTGCTTTTTCTATGTGGGTCTAGGTGCACAATGCAACGTTGCAATGTGTTTTCTTTCAGGGCACCCGGGGAAAAAAAGTAATACACTTCCTGTGCTTTTTGCTATAAACAACATACTTCAAAGACTGCTTCAGATTTTAAATGGTGAACTGGTATGAGTAGGAAGGATACTGCAGATAGAAGATAGAAAAGTAACTGGGACTAAAAGGAAAAATAAAAATATTTTAGAAAATTACCATACATAACTACTTATAGCTATTTAATACTTCCTTTCAAATAGATTTACCTTGGTCTAAACAGATTGTAATTCTCAAAGGCATGATATTGAACTTACACTTGCTATAAGTCTTTTCTTAGATAAATAAAAGTCTTTTTATGTTGGAAAGAAAGAATTATTCTGCTTTCTCAGTTATAAACTGAACAGATCTTTCAATGATTTCTTTCCACATAAAGTGATGCTTATAAATGCCATTTAATAGTGTCTTTATATTTGTTGGCTTTAAAGACTGTCAATTTTACTGTAATGGAAAATATATAAACTTCAAGTAGAATTAAAAAGAGTGAGAGAAAATGAAATTTTATATTGAAAAATCAAGCTGTTCATAAACAACATGTAGTGCCCAGAAATCCAGAAATGATTCACAGGTACCGGAGCTCTGGATTATTAATATTAAGGCAATCATGATTGCATCCGATTTCTTTTTTTATTGAACTCCTTTTAGCAAGTAAATAGGTGTCTGAGAGGAAAGTTTGATTTATTTTTTATTTTTTTAAAGGGTAGCCTGAAGCTGTCTCCAACCAGAAATTTTTCTAAAGGGAGCTACAGGAATAAAATGCTCAGCTGCTCTGCTATGTCAAGAGGGATCAAGCTTCCCTGGGTTTCTCTGAAAATTACAGCTTAGAGAGGTACAGTAGGTGGTGGAAGTTGTGCCTGATTTCCTTCTTTTGAAATTAATTTGAAATTCCAAAGGGGTTTTCCTGCTCTTATTCCCTTTCCAGGCATCACATTCCTATTGTTTCGTTCATCATCCATTGTGACTGTGCAGTTGAGCTGGGAGCAGGCTAGAAGTCTGACCTTGCAAAAACCCATAACAACATCATCCTCAACCTCCCATCCTTCCCTCAAATTATGTGTCCCTTTCTATTAGCTCAGGCAGTTTATTCAACCCACTTTACATGATCAAATGAGGTGGATGCAAGGCAATGGGCACACTGCCACTGCCTGGAGTGGTCCTCAGCTGGGGAACTTCCCCTCACTTGCAGGTATCAGACTGATCTAGTTTAAACTAGTAGGTTTTACCCTAAAAAGAAAAAAAAAAAAAAAAAAGGAAAAAGATAAAACTTGCAGCTTTTAAACAGTCCTAGCTGTAAGCCATTTCCAGTTCTCCTGCCTTCTCACTAGTCTTTGTGATTGACACTGTCCTGACCTGGACACCCCAGAAACCTCCAGGAATCTCATGAGGCCACTGCAAAGTCTCCCAGAAAGTGTCTGGACTGCCCTGGTAGCTCCTTTTATGATCAAGTATGAAAGGAGCTGTTTCCATTCTGTATCTTGCCTTTATATAATTAATTACAATCTACTTCTTTAGGTCTGCTCTCAACAGTGTGCAGTTTCTCTTTTTGATTACATTTGTGAATAATTAATTAAATATGCTTCTAATCATTTGAGCTCACAAATAAACTAGATTTTATTATTTTTCTGATGAAAAATCATGAAATCTTAGCTACTTTTTGTCATAAAATGCATCTCACCAAAATCTGAGTTGTTTACAGCCATTGACTCTGATCTTACAGTGCACAACAGATACATGTGACATTTGTACATATGAATCGCCTCTAAATGAAATCTGTTGTGATGGATGCATCTCTTCTGTGAGTGACCCCTGTAATGCACCATAGGTCAGGTCATAGTTGTCATGAAGCGTGAGAAATAGAATAGAACCTAATCTGTAGGAAAATAACAAAGAGCTACAATATAAATAGTACCTTTCTGTGGTTGTCTGAACTACCTAAGGAAATATAGTTTCAAATTGAACTGATTTGAAAAAGATATTTTAGTTAAATAATCTGAAATAAATTATGCAAATATGAGAATGTATTTTTTTCTTAAAAAGCAAATGCTCAGTTAAAATGCTCAACATTTTCTAATTTTCTGAGAGCATTTAATTCCATGAGAAGTACAGATATTTCTATTCTTGCTTTTAAGATATAGAAGTATTAAAGCTATCAAAAAATTCTTTGAAACGTTAACATTATGCTAAAAATTCTTTTTCTCCATGTAATGAAAAAATTCTGTTTTCACTATATTCTATCTAATAGCAAAGTTAAATTAATAGCCCTGATGCCATTTCCTTAGAGCACTTACTTCAGCAGCATCTTTGTAGTAAACCAATAAATCTACTAGATTCTGTGCACACAGCAGTCACTTTTTCTGTGCACATCCTTGCCCTCCCTGACAAAGGCACAACCCTACTGAATCAGGGCAGGGTGTCAAGAGGGACATGGTTCATCAGCAGTCCTGTGCAAAGTGAGGTACTGAGTCAAGTCTGGGGTGAGCCATGGGATCTCCTTAAGGAAGGCAGAAGGTGTGACTGGAGAGAAAGCAACCTACAGTGCAGGTGCAAAGTCGATGCAAGAAACCTGCAAACCAAGACAGCCTGTCTTGCCCCTTCATGGGAACCTTGAAGTTGGGAACATCATGGGATTGTCCCTTCATGGGGACATCATCTTACTAGGTGATGGTCACCTAATCTAACACCTTAAACAAGGTGTTATCGTTTAATGTCAGTTTTGTGGATCAAGAGATTTTTGCAAACTTCTCTTAAGGAAAATATTATTTTAGAGACTTCCTTTAAAAAAAAAAAAAATCAGTTGAATTGGTGATATACAGTCCTCAAACCCATGAATAAACAGTACAAAGAAGTCTAGCCAGTTTCTCAAGATCCCTTCCATTGCTGGGGCTTGTGTATGAACACTTGGCAATGCACAGATCATTGGGGAAAGATAAAAGGTCTGACACTGATTGCTAAATTAAAGGTCTCATCTCTCAATAAATTTAACTCATAAAGTGATTAAGAGCTTCCCTTGAAAATTCTCAGAAAATTAACTTTTTAGTCAAAGAGTAAGTGCAGTAATTAGAGGTATTAATTAATACTTTCTTTATAAATAATTAATAGGATTAATCGCTGCAAATCTGAATGCAAAACTGCAGTTTCAACCAAAAAACATCTCACTTTCATGCTAATAATAAAGGCTGTATGACATTACGCCTAAGCACACCAGGGCAGAAGACTCCTGTGTGCACAGTTTAACAGCAATATACAGAACAGGAATTGTCACTAGGTTAATTTTGTGTAGAAGAAACCACACAGTGGAGTGCTGTAGTATAGGTAACACAGTCTAGTAGCTAAGCCTGAGCACATGAGCTACTCTTGTGCCCTTTTGTTTTCTAAGGAAGCAGGACATGCTCAATTTGACGACCTGACTTGTGCTGTTGCTTCTCCTCCCGATTTACCAGCAATGTATCTGTACTTCTCTGAAGCATGAGAAGTGCAATGTGAGCTGAAACACAACAGTATTCTCTCCCCTATGCTGTGAAGGAGTCATTACAGTACATTTTTGCTCAATAACGCTAGAAATATACAGCTGTAATGTGTCTAGCTTTGCTTTATGTGTTTTAAGTCTCAACTTGTCTCCATCAGGTCCTATTATATAGTCTCTGATCATGTTGATCATGCACTTCAAGGATGCAGAGAGAGGTGCTAGAAACCCCAGGTAAGTAGTCAAGGAACATCCTGTTTCCACATTCCCTTTGTGCTGTCAGTTACTGCTTAGTTTATGCACTGAAGGGAAAAACAAGAATAAAAAGTTTATGCCCTTCTTAGAACAGCTATTGTTGTTTAAATACTCGTGGAAGTGTTCATTATCCACAGAATGTCTAATCCCTTTCTGAATACTATTCAAACTCTTGGCTTTTTTCAGCTAACTCATGGAGAAACAAATGGTGTTAGAGTTCCATTTACAGTGCAGGGAAGCTGTCCCAGATTCTGCAGTTCAACATCCTCTATTTTAACCAAGAAGGACACAGGAAGAACTGAGAGCTGAGGAACAGTTTGTAAAGAAATGCAAAATGTCTTCATTTTTGTATTAGTATTTTTGCTTTTTACTCAAATTATAAATCTGGGCATGGTTACAAACCTGCTGTGTCCTTCTGAAAACTGTTACCTATCATACTGTTTTAGCTGATAAAGAGTTTGAACAGAAACTTTTGTAGTAGATAAGTGAGCATATGAGCACGAATATATAATGCAACAAAAGTTTAACAGAGCAATATACAAACCAAGAAGAGTACAGGTTATTAATTATCAAGATTTTATTAATATATGAATAGGGAGGCCTTTGAAAAAAAAATCCCCCACAAAAAAGGCCAGTGTCTTATAAAAAATGTTGTACCTTTCTCCTACTTGCCCCTTTTTGTGCTCTTCCACATGGCTGTCCCTGTGACAGGCAAATGCCCCGAGTATTACCTCACAGCAGCAAGAATTCACAAGATCTCTGTAATGAATTTAACTGCTATTAAAAAAAGAAACTCATTACAATTCATGCATAGCAAGTTTATATGAGGCTGTAGTTATATCCTTTGTAATATTCTGCCCCCACTAAGACAGAAGGACAAGGAAAGATGTCTGTAAGTTTCATAAAGCTCTGGTAGGGATGCATCCCACATCCCTCATGGTAGGAGTTGCCCCTAGGACTCAGCCCTTCCTTCTGTGGAAATGACTCGGTTGGCCAGTGCAGATTGCTTTTCAGACAGGTTTGCGGTTGGGTTACAGGACTCCTTTGGTGTAGCTTTACTAAGCAAAGTGTCTCTGACTCTAAACCAGAGGTGAACTTAAAATTCAAAGGGAGAAAAGAAGTCTACACCACTTTTATGTTCATTTCACAGTTCATGGTGAGAAATCATTCTTATTTTTCAAGCTCCTACAGTGCTAAACTGAGAAAATGGGCCTTCAGTTATTTTCTTTTAATTGGGAGCCCAGCAGTACAAAGATCGCAAAGGCTGGGGTATATTTTGAAATAGCTGCAGCTAGCACTGTGGCAATAATTGAGTCTAGGTGTGACTAAAGTATACTCCATTTAATAGCAATGATAGGTGCCAAAATCTGGCATCCTTTCATAGGTGATAAAAGGATAATTTAGCACATGCTACATCTAATTCTTTTTTTCAGTGGGTAACATAAGATCAAGGTTTTAGTTCCTACTTTAGTTAACTATTATAGGACTCACCACTAGTTTTACTGCTGCCAACTTCCTTTTCATAAGCTTGTCCAGCTATCTACTCCCTCAGTCAAACCTTTTCTTTGCATTCTTCATCCAGCTTTACTAGCATCTTCATCTAGTTATTCTATTAAAACACCACAGTTAAAGCTGGAGGCCCCATTCAGGAGCCTAAACATCCACATCTATGCCATTTCGAATGTCCTGAGTAACTGAAACATCCCTTCTTAAATTCCAAAACAGACACACCAAGGAAGCAATATACATGCCTAAACACAGTATCTAGAGTTATTTTAGTACACTCCCCCCCCCCTTTTTTAGATTCTCCACAAAGGCATAAGGCTCACATAGTCCTGTCTGTACTTGCCAGTCCCAGGTGGATGTTTCAGTTAAGTGTGTGGTATTACTGTTGACTCCAGTAGGACACTCAGTACTTTTCCAAGTCAAACCATTTGGACTACAAGCACTGAAAGACTTATGTGATGTATAGATGCCTCAGTTCAACATTGCAGTCCTCAAGATGTGCCCTAAACTGTAGTCCTATCCATGCTGCTTTGGTTCAGGAGGAAACAAAATGGTCACTCTGGGCTTTGGCTAAGTTGCTTTAGGCTTAATAACTGTGCATCCTATTTATGCAGCTCATGCCCCCAGCTCATCTGTGTGCGTACAAGAACTTACATTTTTGTTAGGATTATCTAGATATGTCTTTGGATGTTCTACTCTGGATCCTGCACAAAATATAGATTTTTATCCAGTAGCATTTTGGCAATGAGATAATCTCTCACTCTGCCTTCCAACAGCCTTATAATCTTTCTTGAGATACTTACCCATGTATTATGCTCATTGCACCAAACACAACCCAGATATAGAATAGGAGAACCAGCTCCCTTCATTGCCTCACAGACTGAGTCTCCAACTGCTACCTCCCTGATGCAGAGCTGCAGAGTTTTCTGATAGGACTCTGATTCTTGCCATCTGAAACTGTGCTTTGCGTGAGCTAAGCACGCATTGTCTATGAAGTTCATTCTGAACAGGATGAAAGAAAGCAATCTGAGCAGGACTTCAGCAGCTGCAGGATTCTACTGGGAAAAGAATGTTCCTGCTTCAATAAATGATCATAGTGAGAATCTGTTTTGCATATTCACAAGAGATTCTAATGATAAAGAATATATATAAAGTGGGTGTTGTGTGATGATTCTAGCATGCTTCCTGAGCATCGTAAGTATCTTTTTAATATAGAATTTATGGACGACATTTTGCTATTACATGGAATCATGGCATCATAGAATAGTTGAGGTAGGAAAGGACCTCTGGAGATCAACTTGTCCAGCCACATTATGTGCCACTGAGGTGCAACTGCACCGGTAGGTGCAGGGAAAATCTTGGCCTTCCTTTGCACCATGGATAAGCTGAAAAACCATAGCTGACAGCTCTTGTGCTAATGCTAGCACCAGGAGAGCTGTGGGGCAGACTGGGAAACATAAACTAGCACAAACACACCTACTCCTGTAAAAAGCAGTACAGGTGTATTAACTACCATACAGTACCTGTGTGGTTATACTGCTTCTACATCTCAGCTGAAGGATCAACACAGACTACAATGTTAGATGTGTTGGCTCATATCTTTAATAGCTTACAGTTCTCCCTGATGCTCTGTTATTCTCTGTAAATGTGCTTAATCTTTCAGCCAGGTGTTCCTTAAGCAGCCTTCCTGGGAGGAGACTGCTGCGGCTCCTTCTGTTTGGAAGGATCCATATTAAGTTCAAAGTAAAGACTTTGAGTTTACCCTGCAGGGATTTTACGAGGCCAGGACCCTATTTAGTCCTCTCAGATTCTCGCTGTTACCGATAGGAAAAGCCTGTGAGACATCTAAATGGCCTTTTCATACTCTGGATTCCCCATCCATAACCAAGAAAGGAGTCAATCTTCTTCTTTTGTCACTGCTTGAGGTCTGCAGATGAAAAACAATCTACAAAATAATTGTGAAAGAGGAGATCATAAACTCTATGAGTGTTTTAGTCCTCCAAACAGTCTCTTATGACTTCACTGAAAAAAGTGAAGGTTCACACTCCTCAAGCAGGTTTCCTTGGCCAGTGGAAATGGGAAGGGATCTCCTCCATCTGCAAGTCTTTGGGTTGTGCAGGAGTGAGTGTGCACACACCCACTCACCCATGCTCTTCATTCCTAGAAAGACACCACTTCCCTTCATTTCTCTTCTCAGAAAAACCTTGTAATTTAACAGATGAGACAAAACACACACAAAAGGAGAATTAAGGTGATGGGCAAAAAGCTTGATGTTGTCCCCTATAAAAAGACACCTTTGACAACTGATATCAGAGGAAGCTGCTGGAAACCTAGCATCTGCTTGGGTTCTTCTCTTTGAGTACACAGCAGCAGCAGCAGATGTGGGATTTCACAGAGCTTTTCTTGTTAAGTCTGCATCTCATAGAGCAGTCATCAATGTCATTTGTCCACATAGTTGCCCAAATGCAATTCCACTGGCAGTGATATTTGTCATTTTTCTTATTGCTGTTATTGATTGTCTGTTACTATCATGTTACCTTGTGATGTGCCCTGGATCCTCCAAAACCAGTGTGGAATGTATTGGTCAGAATAAGTCATGTTTAAGCTGGTAGAGGTCCTGGATTACTGTTTTTCCACCTTGTTGGCATACCACAAAAAACACTTAGAACTTGCAATTCACATACAAATGATCCTCAAGTAAATGGAGAAGAATCCAAATATGAAAAGTTACTCATCCTTGAAATCAGCACAATTGATTTTATGCGGCTTGCTGTCAAGAACCACTTTTGTGTTCCTGATACATGACCTGATACTCTTGCTCTCTGAAGCCTGCTACCTTAAATAATAGTGTTCAGTGAATAGGTTTGTAAAACAGCATTTCAAACACGGATACATTGATTAAAAGTAATGTGGTATGTCATCACAAGCACAGTATAACTCCTGACATATATCACAGAAAGTTTTCCTGTATAAACTAAGAAATCTCTAGGCACTTATTTGCTTGGTTTCACATATTGCACAAAACTGTCTGTGTTAAGTATCAGCGGAGACCAGAACATAAAAGACTGTGTTGGGGAAAGAACCCCACTCTCAACCTGTATTCATAACACTGATTTATATGTTTTGTGTATAATGAGTTGTGCAACAATTACATAAATCAAAATTTTGATTGACTGAAAATATGAGTTATTGCATTGTCTATTGCATTTTGATTTGCTGGTTTTAAGAGCAGTGTTTTTGTAGACAAGCTGAAAGAGCCATATAAGGATGGTCTAAGGGTTGTCCTGGGTTTAGCGGTAGCAGCCATTTTTCTTGGTAGCTGGTGCAGTGCTGTGTTTTGATTTTTGGGCTGGGAACAGAGCTGATAAAAATGATGTTTTGGTTTGGCCAAGGACTTTGTGAGCCTCATGCTCTGCCAGGGAGGAGGGATGTCGGGAGGAAGCAGAGACAGGACACCTGACCCAAACTGACCAAAGAGGTATTCCATACCACAGCATGTCATGCCCAGGAGGTAACTGGGAGTTACCCGGAAGGGCTAAGGGGACTGCAGGGTTGGAGGAGGTATCGGTCGGTGCTTGGTTGGGCTGGGGGGGCGAGTTATCGGTCACCTGGTGATGAGGTGTTGTATTCTCTTCCCTTATTATTTCCTTTATCATTACTATTATTGGTGGTAGCAGCAGTGATTTGTGTTATACCATAGTTACTAAACTGTTCTTATCTCAACCCATGGGAGTTGCATTCTTTCTGATTCTTCTCTCTGTCCCTCCAGGAGTAGGGGGAGGGCAAGAAGAGGGGGGGAGTGGGTGAACAAGCTGTCTGGCAAAGCAGTTCCGCGTGGGGACAACAGATTTAGGAGGAAGTCCTTTGCTTTTAATTGTCCTTTTCCTCCTTTTTTTTTTTTTTTTTTTTTTTTTTGGTCACCAGTTCCCAGCTTCGTGGGTTAATGGCCTCCTTCTTTCCTCCATGAGCTACAGGGGAAGCTTGAGGACTCTGCATAGTTTGGGCCTGGAGCAAGCATTCCTGCTTCCTCTCAGCTACCCTGACATCTTGTAGCCTATTAATAGCTTCCTGCAGCTTGATCACCTGCTGCAGGAGGACCTCCACCAGGGAGCACTGAGTGCAGCCCTGCCCATTGTGTACCTTTCCCTCACCAGAGCAGTGCAGGCACTCTCTACACCCCGAAGTCTGCACTGCAGCCTCCCCTCTCATCGGGTCTGTCTGGGTGCCTACGGTGGCCACTGCCAGGGCAGCCAGAGCAGAGCTCCCAGACTGGGCCCTGGTCATACGGTGAGTGCTCACCATCCCGCTCGCCTGCCCACGTGAACTGCTGCGCAAACTGCTTCGACCCGCTCTGTTGGCCACGCTCCTGGTCGCTCGCACTCCCTGGGGCAGGTTTTTTTTTGCATAAAAACACTCCACCTCCACCTCTGGAGGAAGGCTAATATAAGCTAAAGGGTTCAATTGCTGCTGGCAAATGATCAGCTGCTCAGTAGAAGTGGTTTGAGCATGGGCTTCTCTCTGGGGTCATTTTTCTAGTGGTGGTGCCCAGCTGCCATCTTGTTATGATTACATAGCCCTTCACACAGGACAAATGTACATTTTCTTGGAGTTTGGCATTTAGATGTGTCAGAAGTGTAGCTCTCTCATCTAGTTTTCCCATCAACAGAAGCATAGGTTTACAGTTAATGTAGCCACTCAAGTAAACAGGCATTTATTAAATCCCTCCCCCACCCTGTGGATTAAATAAAGCCAAAATTCTGAATAGTGGGCTAATTTTCCATTTGATTGGCTACACACTGGTAAGTGTTGAATTTTTAGTAAGTTCAACCAAAGTCACCTGGAAACTTGAACGCTTAGCCCTTGCTAGAATAGTCAGAATCATGTTATACTGGTAGTGATGTAATTTCTTCAAAGGCAAAATGAATACAAGTGCAGCACATCACCTTTCAGTACTATTCTCAGTCATCCCCAGGTAAGATCCTTTCAATTCCCATTCAAGTTTCAGTGCTCTGCTAAGTTGCAGTCCCACCGAGTATTATATCCTCCCTCCACTGCGATCCACCATGTTCCTGCTGCAGCAGCAATACTAGCAACAACAATATGACTTATAAATCCTTTTTAATTTAAGTAGCATGATAAATGCTGCTGTAACTCCTCATAGGGTGAACACTGATCACAGTTTCTGCTGAAGAATCCAGCCAGAGTAGACACCAAAGATATTCATTTAATGACTTATATCAGCAGAGTTACTCCAGGGATGAGTTAGATTCTTATTTTCCACAACATTAGTTGTCTCTAGTTGAGAAGAAACATTTCCAATTATCTAAAACACAAAGCAATGGAAGTATTTTTTTTTCCATATATGCATAGCTACACATCATAGATATATTCACATACAGTAATACACCACAGAGTGGTCATGCAAAGCTTATTCTCCATTAGTTTAGACTGTTAAATATATGTACCCAGGATAGTATTAGAAAGATTTAATGAAACCTTTAGAAACAATTTTGCTTTGTTAGTTGGATTAATATGGGATGGATGATATGGGAACTAGGTTTTCTGTTCAAATACACTGTGATAGTTGTGGATTAATTCTGTTCACACAAGTGTGGAGCAGCAATCTTTCTTTAAGAGGTTAATCAAGTAAGTACTTACTAAAGCAACCCCAAAAATATGTATCAGTGAAAAACTTTTAGCTTTTTTTTTTGTGTCAAATGAGTTAATAACCCCACCATCCAAACTCTAACAACTATTTATTTTGTAGTAGCACTGTGATTTTTCTAGGCAGTTTCTCAGAGGATTTTCTTACCGATTTGCCAGAACTGGTTGTTGTAAGGGCATGGATCACCAGAATAGGGCTGGACATGCTGTACACAGCTGCCTTCACTTTCTCTCTTTCTCTCTTTTTCTCTCATTCTCATGGCCACAGCATTTCATTCGTGAGGAATGCTCACAGCTACAGCACCAACATGTCAAGTTGTACTGGTTTTAGCTAGTGTACAAAATCATTCTTGCATCTTTAGTCATACTCTCCTTTCTCTAGGAATAGACTATCTGTAGTCAGGGCTGTCCTTTGCTGCCTGTTAAGACTGGCAGCTGCTGGCCGAAAGATATCTTTTCTTATAGTTCAGGTTGTCCAACTATTTTTGCGTGCACACATACTGCCCTTCCTCTTGTGTGGGAGCCTAACCATATGTCCTGGTTTCAGCTGAGATAGAGTTCATTTTCTTCTCCGTAGCTGGTGCAGTGCTGTGTTTTGGCTCTAACCTGGGAACAGTGCTGATAACACACCAATGCTTTAGCTGTTGCAAAGCAGTGCTTACTCTAAGTCAAGGACTTTTCAGTCTCTGATGTTTTGTCAGTGAGTAGGGGCACGGGGAGCTGCAAGGAAGCAGAGACAGGACACCTGACCTAGCCAAAGGAGTATTCCATATCACAGCACATCATGCCCAGTATATAAACTGGGGGGAGTTACCTGGAAGGCCCAGATTGCTGCTCGGATCGGGCTGGGTATTAGTTGGTGGTGGTGAGCAATTATTTTTTTTTTTTTTAATTTTCTCTCTCCCTTTGTTATCTTGCTTGTTATCACCATTATTATTATTAATTATTATTTACTTTTTTTCCAATCATTAAACTGCTCTTACCTCAACCTACACATTTTTTATCTTTTTTCCAGTTCTCCTCCCGATCACACCAGGACATGGAAGGGGTCAGTGAGCAGCTGTGTGGTACTTAGTTGCTGGCTGGGGTTAAACCATGACACTGTATAGAGGTGTTTTTTTTGATGTGTGGCTGCTGGATCTGAGAGAATAACTTTTGTGAGTTCTTATGATGCAGAAGTCCTACAGGTTTATTTCAGGGAGGATAAAAGCCTGAAGTTTTGTAGACATGGAACAAGATTGCTGTCTCAGAATAAAGAATTTATGAAATAAAGAAGTATATTCAATTGTTTGCTTTGGAGACACCCTTTAGGACTATTAAGGCGAAGAGACAGGATACCATTACTAGTGTGAAAAACCCCTCCGCTCCTCTAATAATTTTGCATTATTTTTATAATGATTTTCCCAAGAGGTTCAAAGCTCAATAACATTTGTCTTTGTCCCTAATGGCAATTAATGAGGCTCAAGATTTATCTTCATACGATCAAATAAAACATATTGCAATGTAATCTTGACTACAACTTAATTGCATTAATTATATTTTCTATACTTTCTTATAGGGACTTCTCTGTCCCAAAAATATTTGTAATGTATTGCTCCTTTGCCCATAATGTGTTTGATTGCTTGATGTTTTATCCATCTAAGACTGCAGGATGAACTTCCTGCTTATTCTTGGATGACTGATGCCTTTACTTCAGTAACAATTTCCCTCATGCCCAGCATGATCCAATACAGAATTTCAGATTATCAAAGTGATTTTTTTGGAATGTTTATTATGCAAGATCTTGACAAACAAGTAAAGAAAATGAAATTATCTTACTTTATTAACCTTTTCCTCTCAAATCAGATCTATTCCTTATTTAAATTTTCTAGAATAGTGAGGATTCTTCTGAACATGGAAATTGGAAATTTTTGATGTTCTCAGACTACCTTCTCTACTAAAAAGGAATTAGAAACTATTTTAATTGGCTACTGTTTAATCTGTAACAGGGCTCTTTTTGGGTGAGAAATTAGCCCTGTATTGTGCATGTAAGTAAGTTGTACCTAAATTTCACAAACTTGTGCCAAATCTGATATAGCTGTAATAATGACAACACACAAAAAGTTGTAGAAAATTATGTGCCACACACACATTTCAAAATAGCATTGCTTCCCAATATAATATTGGCATGTTATATTATACAGATACAATTTTAACACATTATCATATACTGTGGGCCAATTTGCCTTAGTTTGTTTGTATAGTAGCACCTTGTGAATGCAATAATAAACTATGAATAAAAAAATGTATTTGAATACCAAAAAGAAAACAATAGCAATTCATAACTTATATTCATACGGCCTTGGTGATACATGAAACTTAGAAAGTTCCAAGATCAGGAAAATACATTCCTCAAATTTGACGAAATATCACCACTGAGATCCTCTCTTTCATACCCCACTGAAGAATCCCCTCTTTTCATGAAGTTTGTAACATTTCTTCTCAGTCATCTTTTAACACATGACTGGTCCTGAAATATTTTAAACTGTTAAGATAATAGCAAGATTTACCACATTTTCCTCCATCTTGCTTACTCAAGATAAGCATTCATATTATGGATTCCTGTTTCTGTTTGTTCTGCTTGGAAAATTGTGAAGCACAGTTGTATTGCAGAGCTTTAGATGGTATTTTTCCATGAGAGAAAAGCATTTTTCCTGGAAAGCTTTTTAAAGTCACATTTTAACAGAAAAAAATTACAAAACGGAATTAGTGCATAAATCAGAGAAAATATTTATTTACAGACATGTAAAAATTATGTTACAATATTTTAAAGAAAACTGTAATGAGCCAACAATCTGATCTACATGGGCAAACCCTGACTGTTTTAATTCTGACTTGCAGTGGCACCTATTGAAAATATGACTGCTTACAAGATTGTAGCTATCTACATAGATTAAATACAATAATTTTTCAGAACTAAAAATGGATCTACAGAGAAAAATAATAAGAACCACAGCATGTCATACAAGAGTTACAAAAGTAAAAATATTTCTTGATCCAAACTTTAAAGCTTTTTAGCAAATATTTTCCATTCATGCAGCTGCACAGGTTTGAAACAAATATCTGAACTACACAGAGCATATAGACCTATGTAGAAAGTGAGTTGGTTTAATTCAGGATTCTCCATAAAGGATTTTATAAGACTGTTGACTACCCAAACCGACTGATAAAATCCTTTACATTTCCTACTCTTCAATATTGCAAGGGATGAGCAACATTAAGAAACCCCACAACTGACAAAACCCATGTAAAACAAGTATAGGTAGTGATGGCAAACAACACCAAGCGTAGTGCATACATGAAAAGGAGAGAACTATCAAGCTCTGTTGAAGGTACCAGCATCCTCTGTAGTGATTCGAAGCAAACATGCCATTAAGAAACCTTGTTTCTTGACTGCATGGCACAACAAGCTTTTGGCTTGCAAATGAAGTAGTGCCTCAGGGTCTTATCAGAGGTGTCTTTTGCATTCAAAATATATTCAGGACTTAAACTGTGATGTGAAACAGTGTTAATATCATGATGGTGCAAGCATTTCTGTGAGTATATAATCTAAGGGTAATGATTGGAAAGAATTTGTGAAAATCTAATAGAGTGCTCTTTTGTGATTAGTAGCTCATTTGGAATGGAGGTGCTGAAAAGATGATACACCTAGCTGTTTCTCATAGGTGGTTTATTAACATCAACACCAGAACTGATCTCCTTGGATGTCATTATTCATCTTTTAAGTCAGCCAACAGTTTACATCATTAAAATAAGCAAAATGCCTGTTGAGCTGCTAAGGTTTGGAGAGCTTTTTTTTTAACTGTCAACCAAAGATGGAGATCCCAAAATGGCAATTTCTTTTACATTTTTGCAGTTAGAAATGATCATAAACTATATTAATATATAGGTAGTGGAAAAATATTTCACCCTTTGATTTGACATAACATTTCACTTAAACAGAAATCATATTTTTTGCTGTAATTTTCTGGGAGAGTCAGTGTTGATGGATTCTGAAGTTGTGAATTTTTAAGCTCAGGCATAGCTACTTATTCTGGTCTTTTCTTAATTAAGTAGTTAGGTATTACTCAGCACTTAGGTAAACCATGTAACTCCACAGACAATAGACAAGCTAAATATAAATACACAAACAGAAGTGTGAGTGCTATGTTACATAATCTCCTACTGAAGAAAATTCCCACTCAGTAATAGAAAATTAAATTCAAATACATGCTTTTCTTCCAATTGTGTGAAGAATATCAGCCTTTCTTTGATGATGGTCCCCATGCTAGAAACCTGATAGGAGACCTTGAGCTCTCACCTCCTCATGCAGCCACTGTTTGAGGTGAACCTATCATCTCAGAAACTATTGGTTTTTTTATAGAAGTTGAATGTCTGATCTATGAAAAAGTCCCTCTGGTACCTTTATTTTTCTCTTGCTTTCAGCCTACAGAGAATGATTGAAAGGGCAACACAAGGGTTCACCTTCATGGTGCTTGAGGCCACAGATTTCAGTGGACACAGGAGCTCTGCCTGACACACAGCTGGGTCTGAGCTCCATTTGACTGCTTAAGGTACTTTTAATTTAACACCTCTCCATCTTTGAAGGCTGTAGCTATTAAAGAATCTTTTTCCTCTGCAATCGTTTTACAGAAATGTCTCTTTCTATAGGAGTATATCTCACGTAAATATATATGTAAATAAACATCTATTCCTTGATTTCCATCATCTGCAGTTTTAAGGAGGTCTACCTTTAGAGTGGTGAACAAATGGGTACTTTCATTAAAAGAAGACAATCTTGTGCTAATATCATATATGCTTTGATACCCTTAATATCTCAGTAACACAAGAGAAATAATGTATCTGTTCTGTTTGAAAGGAAATACGATTTATTAAGAAATTCTATACTGAGATTCCCCTTACATCTGTAATAATTATCCCAGCTGCAGGCTTTTAGGAAGGTGAGGTCTGTGAGTGCAAATACAACTGCCAGAAAACAACCCGAAAAGTAATCAGTAGGCTAACTCAGGCTGATAGATATTGGCCATCTATAATTAATCTACCTGCCTAGACAGGAGACTGACTTTCATGTAAACTTGCCATAAGGTAGCAACAAACTGGCTTAAAAGACTTGCAGGAGCAGCTGTAACAACTGTCTGATGAATGGCATCACAGACAGTGCTTATCTGGAGAAAGGGATTTACAGGAGGATACAATTTACAGTTTATCAAGGATTGCTCTCTTATTTTGACTTTTTCACTTGTTTTGCAGCTATCCATATTAGTAAACATAATTATTTCCAATGACACATATAATAAATAAAATAATGGAAAATACCATATAATGTATTAAATTGTGACACTGATCATAATGGTCTTGTTTGAATTAATCTGTAAGAAAAGAAGTGCAATATCACCTGACTGTAAATATGGTAAAACAGTAAAACATGCTAATCATAAAAATAGCTTTTAGAAATATACATTTGTATACAGTGTTTCCCACACCTGTTAAATATGTCCTTCATATTATTATGATACAGTACATTGGCCTTTAAGACATCAAAATTAAAAAAATAATACCAATAATTAGCCAGAGAAAAAACACATTTACAATCTAAACCATAAAAATCTGACAACTATACAGCTTAGAACATATAAGAAATGGAGTTTCTAATATTTGAACAATAATGTCCATTTTAATAAGTAAATTGAGTTTTCATACAAATTGAATCAAAGATGTTGCTAGCCAGTAAGAAAGCATAGTTCACAATTTTCTGTGGGGAAGTCAGAGTTCCTCTTCTCAGCCTTCAGGTGGTTCACATGAGATATCTCATCACTTGATCTGTAGAAACTGAGAAATAAAATGTTCACTTTAGTATGAAGGCACAGAATTTCTTCCAGCAGAGCCTCAAAAGGAAGCCAAGACAACAGGGGAAAAGAGGGAAGAGTATGACTTGACTCTTTGACAAATCAATCAAATATCAATATCCATCAGATTTCCCACCTTAAACTTGAGAGAGCTAAAAGAACTTTATGTACCTGCGTCAGTGGACAATTAGGACTCTGCAATGATCTTTTAGACTGCATGGCCCAAAATTACCACACTGAATCAAGCAAGAGCTGTTGAGTCTGAGGTATGCTTCCCCTCAATAATCCTATGCAAGCAACTGCTGAATAATTTCTATTTTACCAGTGATAAATGTATCTTAACTACTTTGCAATGAAATGCTTTATTTGCATACTAGCATTCAATCTAAATAATTTGTGCGTAGAATTCTTTTGTTTGATCCCATCACACTATTTTTATACCTTTTCTGGACCGTTTACATTGTCTGTGTGCTTTCAACAATGCTTATAGTTACCAGATTGATGAATCTTCCCTCAATGGCTTCCCCTTTGACATCTATTTTATTGTTCTTGTGTACATGCAGTAGGCTTTAATTGTAAGTGCTTTGATTTCTCTTGTTTTATCAGCCACGGTGTGAAACTGCAAAAATCCAGTGTCAGTCAACACTTTTGAGGGTCATTCTTCCAGTAGAGGCTTGAGGCAGGTAGCATCTTCATGCTACCAGCTTCAACTGAGCATTCAGGGGTGCTGCAGTGGAGCACAAGATATACCAGCTCCATCTACCCACAAGAAAACTGACACCAATTTCCCAATCACATCTGTCTGTAAGACTGACAGTAGAAAATGTTAACAGAAGTAGATAGTTTCTTTTTTTAAGTGAAATTTTCAACCTAAGTTGGTACTTTTTACTTTTGACATGAAAAATATCTTTCTGTCAATTTCTTCTTCATTTTTTTTTTTCTGCTTGTATCATTTTCTATGACTGAAACTGAAAACAGCTGACAAAACCTGCTGCACTTCTGATCAAAACCTGATATATTTCCAGAGGTTTCTTTTCAGCCAATTTCCTCCTTTTTTCGGTAAGCTTTAAGTCTGCTGTTTCTGTCACAGAAAATAAATAAATAAAGATTATTTCTTTAAAATTTCCATTTATTGAAAACCTGGGTTTCCAATGAAAAAGGTTTTATCAGAAGCATCACTGCCCTTCAAAGCAATCAGCCATCAGAAGGAATGCAAAGGAAGTACCAGATGTCTGGCCATACTCTTCATGGGTAACCAGGATTAAGGACAAATGCTGATGCAAGAGATTCCAGAACTTTCTTCTTCCAGTTAAAATATCTTGAATCTATTATTCTCTACTCGCATAGACAAAAATCTTCTCTCTCCCATATTTTTAACTCCTGACACCTGAACAGGCTTAACTATATGAAGAAGATTTTTAAATTCTCCCTTTAAGTCTGATATGTAATGGTTGTTAAGTAGCTATTCAAGTAACAAGAAGTAAAAAAAAAATCCCACCCATCCTATTACCTCCAGAGAGGGTTCCTCTTTTCTAGCCTTTTCTTCACCTATGCTTTGCTGTTCCATTATGCCGTTATAAAAAGCAATAATTATACATCTAAAAGAGAGACAGATTTTCAAGGTATTTATTGAAGCTTTTTCTCTGCCATAAACCTTTCAAACATTTACCTGTCACCAACACCAAAAAGCTTCATTAGGCTACTATTATGAAGTGTCGCTGCTAACCATCTGGATCCAACTCATCAATGCTGTCCTTTAGAAACAATGATACAAATTTACTAACCCCACCAGTCCAAAATGTTGTGTTTTCCTTCATAACATGGGCTTTTTATTTGCCTCTTAAGACAAATAATTTTAAAAGCTGACAAGAAACTTTAAAATCCAAAATAGTCAAGCTTTTATTTTCCATAGAATGACAGTAACCCAGAGCTATGATTAATCTAGCGTAATGCAGTACTAATTTTATTCTATTTCTTCCTTCTAAATAGAGTGCAATTTATCAGCTGGCTTTATGGTAGTGCTGATGATATTAAAATAACCTCATGATGACTAATGTATTTTTTTTAAACTTTTTATTCTCTTCCTGTTATATATATATAAAAAATCCTGACACAACAAGGATGAGCTGAATTACATTTAAGCCAGCAATATGTCTTTTATTTGATGCAGTTCTGACAGAAAACCACTTTAGAATGCGTGATTTGAACATAATGCATTTTAAGAATTGAATATCCCAAGTGAGCACACAGTCTTCACAGCCATAGACAATATCAGAGAAACAGTATATACTGTCCTAATTGGCATCATAATCTCTGAAAAAAAGCTGGAGATAGGTTGTGGAATATTTATTGGTACATTTTCCACTTGAAATTATTTTTTGTTGGGATTTTTTTCCCCTACCTAGGCAGCTTTTTCAGCATGAGCTACTGAAAACAGTCTTAAACTGCATTTCAGTCTTCCAGAAATGCTCTTGCTACTGTTATTATAGCTCCAATATGATCCTTCTAGCATTTTTCCAGACTCAGATTAAATTAATTTGTACTGTTATCAAGTATATAACATTGGAAAGCCAACATTAAATATTAAACACCTCACTAAATGAAAATGCAGTTCTACTTAATGGGTCTCAAACTATAATCACTAAAAATGAGGCGTAAATCAGATAAAATTCAGTGAAGATCTGGAGTTTTCCATCTTGCCTTTTAGAGGTTTAACTGTTATATCACTTACCTCCCCTCAAAGCCTAGATAATTCCAGTCTTTACATCTGTAGATCTTTAGATCTGTAGATCTTTACATCTGTAGATCTTTATAGATCTGTAGATCTGTAGATCTTACGCCCTACATGTAAAGGACATTTTTTATGGGAAAGCCTGGCCATCAGATCACCTTCCAGGGGACCATTTCCTTTAATCTCGGTGCTTCTGGTCACCAAGCATGACTCAATAGGAATAGACTGTGCTCTGTATTTCTCCTAAAAGGCTTTTATGAGAAGGTAAGCTCAATGTATGGTAAAGACCTGCAGACACCATTCTTTTCAAAGGGGTGGGCCACTCCCCAGCCACCCTAGGCAGCTGGAAGCTATAATAGCGGCTGCTTCTGTGGCAGGGAGGATGCTGCTGTCATTTCTAAACTTGTTCAGGGGGACTGTATTTGTCTCTATGAGTCTACATAATACCAGGGAACAGTATTACATATTGTGCCCGTAAGCATGTCATGAACTCTGAGAGTGAGCAAATCAACATTCTGACCAATGAGTATCACACCAATAAAATGAATGCTTATAACAAAATTGTTTTAACACACTCTACTCAGATCTCTTGTTATCTCAAGCCTTCATACCCCAGCTTGGGTGTTAGAAAGGACTGCCATGGTTTAACCCCAGCAAGAAGCTAAGTACCACACAGTCGTTTGCTCATCCCACCCTGCTGTGGGCTGGGGAGGAGAATAGGAAGAAGGTAAAACCTGCAAATTGAGTTTAAGAATTGAAATAAAGTCCAGTATAATAATAAAATAAATAACAATAACAATAATAATAGGAAGAAGAGAGAAAGAGGAAGAAATTCAGGAAACACAGGTGATGCCCAACACAACTGTGCCTGTCCCTGAGCAGTGATCGGTGGCTCCTGTCAACTCTCCCCAGTTTATGTACTGAAAATGATGTTCTATGTTATGGAGCATCCCTTTGGCTAGTTTGTCATGGCTATATGTCCCTCCTCAGTGGCAAAGCACGGGAAATTGAAAACTCCTTGACTTAAGGTGAGCAGGACTTAGCAAGAATTAAAACATCAGCTGTGTATCCCAGCCAAAACCAGGACACGGAGGCATGAGTTCTAATTTCTGCTAGTTGAATCCAAACAGGGCTCAGCCTCTTCCCTGCTCTGGTTTATTTGTTCTTCCTTACAGTTCTCAAAAAGAATTGTACATAACCACAGGATATGTTCCCTGCTCCCTGTAAATTCCTAGTTTCCTTCTCACAGGCTTTATCGGAAAAATTTACTTGACTTTCTTTCCCATGCTCATCTTCCAGACCTGGATGCACAGGAATAAATCTTACTGCCTGGGAACATAAATTCAGTGTATGTCCTTGGAAGGGAGTATTCAGAATGCATCATGACTAAATGACACAAAAGATACACGTGATTAACATCTTCCCTTGTAGTACATTAATAAAATGTTTTGACAAAAAGCCCACAGATTATGGATGTCACATAATTTACTGTATGGTTTACCCCACAATAATTACAAGCAATAAGAGCATCCAATAAGCATATATATAGAAGATGTTAATCTGACAAAACATATCTGATTTTAAACAACTGATTGCTCTGAATGTTTAATTTTTATAACATTAATCTTAGCAATTCCAAGAAAATGCAGCTAAGCAGTAGATGGATAGAGGACAATGCACATATACACGAGTTTGAAACTCAAACCCTCAAATGTCCTTCCTTTTGATCTCCTGCCTCTTTTTTAACTTGCCAGGCAAACTCATCCTCAGGACTGGATTTCTGGACTCTGGCCTGAATTTAATAACTACAATGGAGGCATCTGAAGCTAATTGTGACCAATTTTCAGTAAAATTGCATTTCTTCCTCTGTCAGGGTCCTGTTGAGTAGGAGATTTTATGCCTGTCAACTTCCCAGGTTGCTGCTGGTGTCTGACTAGGCTTTGGCTGTGAGTTATGTGAATGCCATACATCACTTTCTGCAAAACAAGTGCAAACCCATTAAAATGCAGCGGATGCACTGTCCTTTTGCTCAAAACACTGGCCTTCATACTTGCACTACCTCAAACTGCAATTGTAGCATGATTGCTTTGATTGCATCTGATGCTGCCTCCTACACTACAACTGAGAATACTGACTGTAGGTCCACAGATGCCAATCATGTCCTCTAGGATGACATAGTTTGTTTCATCTGTAATAATTTCTTCTGATTATGAAATGTCCTTTCTGGACAGCCGAGGAAGTGAAAAGAATGAGTCTGACTGCAGAATTAACCTTTTTAAAAAAAGAAAACCAAATCATAGTTAGCTATTATTGATGCAGCTATTTCCCTAAATGAGAAGAAATCAGGATGCATTAAAGAAGGTAGTAGTGCAAATTGCCATTCTGTTTATTTTCTGTGTCTAGCTCAAGAAAATACCCTTCCTTTCTTTCCAGCAAGCAGCTCACCCTGAGTGCAAAACCTAGTAATTTATGTTTGTAAGGCACCATGGGGGCATGTGCTTCTATTGGCTCTTACACAGCATTCATCAGGAATGGAAAACCACAAGCAATGAACAGGGCTTACCAAGGAACCTTGAGTTTGTATTAGCATTGACTTCACGGTGTGTTCATTTGAGATACTCCCTGTTGTTTGTCCCTTGATTTAAGGCATGAAATCTCTGATAAAGTAACAAGTTATATAGGTGATTTAGTATAATGACCCCATATGAAATGTAAATGCTCTGTTCAGTAGGTGTTAGCAAGGGGAATGCAAATGTGATTATGGGTCTGCTGCTGTCATTTTTAACACTTGTAAAACATGATAGACAAAATCATGACATTAAAGCAAAAGTTTTTATAATGAGCTAGTGATGGAATATTCACCACACATAACAAATAGGAGGAATTGTAGTGTTTGGCAAATATTAATAATTAAAGGAAGCAGTTGCACCTTCTTTAAACCTTTCTTTAAATGATGAACCCTAATCATTATCTACTGTATGCTGTCAATCATACTTTGATTGCTGAAAACACTACAGAATCTTCTGTTTAGTGAACAGTTTAATTGCTTTGAAGTATTAGTACTTATGTGAGTACATGTGAGAATGGCTGTTTTACTCATAAGTGAAAACAAACATATATCTTCTTTGCATTAAACTGCTCTGTTTCTCTTGTTTGCCTGATAAACGTTATCAGGAAGAATGAGATATCCATACCAACATATTGGTTGGTCCCTAGAACAACAGATCTTTCTCAGAGTCCTGCGTAGGCAGATTTGTGATGAACACTGCTGGTGTAGTGGCAGAGACAGGACCTAATATTTGGAGAATGTCAGTGAGGACATGCTGCAGTTGAGATGATGGTCAGGTGTAAGGCTGAAGGAATAACTTTTGGTTTAGACTCATCACGGTCACTTGAGAGCTTTGTTGAGAGGGACTATGAGAGGAGCAAGGAGGATGCAGGAAAGATGTGGATCTGCCCATCTTGCTTTACCCTGTGGGTTTTCCTCCTACTTGACTGATTTTCACAGCAAAATATTCCTGTACAAGGTCCTTCATAGCAGTAGAAGACTCAGAGAATAGTAGTGTAGTTTCTGTTGATGGTAGGAGGGATCTGAAGCTGGAGGCATTGGAGATTCTGCAGGGTGGGCTGCAGGATCTCGAGTGGGAGAACGTGGAAGAGGTGGGAAATTGGGAAGGTGATGCTTTTGCAGAACTCGCTGCCCTGAAGCCTGTACCCAGTATTCACTCACAAGTCTGCCTCACAGTGAAGTCATACTACCACCAATACTCCATTTTATGTTCTCTCTTGGCTGATAAAGCCAAACCAAATGCAGTAAGGCCTCACTGATGCTGTTCGTGGAATTCCCTCAGCTTGTACCAGTATGCCTTGAGAATGATTCATCACCTTCTTGGGGTCCAGTGCCAAATATAGCAAAGGTGAAGATGTCCCACTTTCTTTTAACCTTGAATATGAGTGGATATTTGCAGTGATTTCCCAGAAGTATGACGCTCATTGGAGACAACTAGGTGCTTTGTGCTTTCTTGGATTGGGTCTGTTCCATGAGAAGAAAGTCTGAGTCCTAGCAGGACCCATGGTAAGGATTGTTCTTTATCATTCTGAATGCTATGAAGGAAATGGCTTTAGGATGCAGGGTGCTGTCAGGAAGCCATAGAATAAAATTCCTATTGAATTAACCTCTGCTCAATGTGTGGAGTAGGAATTCCCCAGTGTGAGGTGGTGGTTCAATTAGAATTAATGCTGAAGGGAATAATTCCTGACCTACCAATGCCAAGGGTACAGGTTTGAAAACACAGCTTAATGTATGAAGGAAGTACTAAACCTTATACCCTGAGGCCATTCATTATGTCTACAATTTAAGTAGTGTATTTTTAAAATATAAGAAAGTAGAAGCTTACTGGGAGAACTGTTTTAAACTAATTACACAGAAAGCACCTGTTAAACTTTCCCAGTATTGCCAAATTAGAGTGTAGAGTGGTATCAAAACCCAAAGTGCACTGATGCAGGAAAAAGAAGTTGTATGCAGTGATGGCAATGAGATCAGGAATGTCCTATCTAATCAACAAAAAATTCTTCAGTTACTTGGAGGCAAAAGTTTTACTCAACATAAAGACTAGGTGGAGTGAGGTAAAAAGCAAAGTAATAGAGAAGAAATAGGCAAGAAGGCTTGCTGGAGGAAGCAGTTGGAAACATTTATGATGAGAAGACAAGAGATACCAGGAAAGCTCAGGATAAACCATAGGAAGGAGGAGGGGGATGAGACCAATAGTGATGCACAACAGATATTTAAATGTTAGCAATAATGTACTGAATTAACACAGTTGAGTAGGCATACAGGATGTAGAGTTACCTGTGAAAGACTGTTACCTGTGAAACACCTGGTTTGGGAGTGTGATCCAGATGGAAATGACAATGGTAGCTGAGCCTATTTTAAACAGGATTTGCTTGTTACTTTCCTGCAAAGTACTTATTTGACTGATAAGTGCATTGTAGTGCTTTTTTTTTTTTCATGATTTAAAAATCATTCATTTAAAAATAAAAATTACAAAGCAGAATTGGGGACTTGGGCATATATTGTGGTCTAAAAAAGATGCAGAACCACCTAATAACTGAGAAGGGATCCCTGCAAAGAGGAAACAGAAAATAATTTAGTCTTCTGATTCTTTATTTGTTGGGGCTGGAACACAACTTAGTCAATTTTTAAGACATTATAAACCTGTACTATGCTTCTAGAAATCAATAGCAACAACAATTTCGAAACTTCAGATACCATATCAGCATAACAGGCTGGCTAGGATGGCATTTGATTAACTTCCAAAATCCTCAGTTTAGCAGACTGAGCTTGTTGTACTCCTCACTGATTGCTTTTTTGTTGAAATGGCAGTTACAGTTCTATTGCCCTCTAAATAACTTTCCTTTTCTGAGGTCTGTAAATGCCTAGGTACAGATAAATTCAATCTGCCTTTCATGTTTTGATATTAATGTTGCAGAAAATTTTCTTAGAAACACATTTATATTTTCTTCAAAAAATAAGACCTTTTGGAATAATTGGGTCACTAACTGCAGTGGCTCTGTGATTTGTATCAAAAAACAAAAAAAAAATAAAATTTGTGTCTCTTTATATGTTAAAATAGAAACCTTTTGGCTTTCAGTGTTTAACCGTCTTTACTTCCATGAAGACTTTCAGCAGAAGAATGTTTCCTCTGATGTTTTTTTTATTCACCATTCTTGAGGCTCATGCATACTGATAAAGCCTGTGAAATGAGTGTTTTCTAGAGGAACTAAAGCTATCTACTTTCAAAGACTGACACACCAGGAAAAATGTGTGATGCATGACAATTGCTCAATTTCAGCTAAATCTAAGAATTTGAGGATTAAGCTGATAGGCTCAAACCCATAACCAAACTCAGACCCAGTGCTCTGAGTCATTACAGAGGATTTTAGTGTCCCAGTGAGAACCTAGAAAATGCCAGTGTGGCCTTTTTGTTCTCTCACCATGTTCTCACCTTTTGCTATTGCTTTGGTATCTGCACTAAGTTACTATTCTGATGCCTGTTCTCTCTGCACAGAACCAAGAAATGCTTGTTGCAAACAATGGGTGAACCCAATCCAGCACCTTCCACAAGCCATCCAAAGTCTGCTGAAGTCAGCCAAAATACAGGGAGGTAAAATAAGAGCTGCTTCACCAGAATTAGTGAAAATTACATTGGCAAAAATATTCAATAGAGGCTGAAATCAGTCTTCATATTTAAAGTGTTACTTCAGTTAAATCTGATGTTTCTTTAGCAGCCATAAGTTACAGAAGAAACTTGTGATCTTTTTGATAAGCCACTTTCACTTGCTCATGAAAAGAGACCTAGGTTTACTTCTGGGTGTTTGGCTGCCCTCCTTCCTGTACTGTACTCAGAGGTTAACTCTATGCTTGTAAATTTTAGGCTAGCAAAATCTGTGGAGCTGATTCTGGTTTACTTAAATAAAATAAATATAATAAATATCGGCCACTAGTACTGATCATTAGGGTCAATTGTGTTATATTGTTATATATGTGTTATAAATTAATCTCATTTAGGCAGGTATTTTGTTTACAGATCTGAGAGAATTTTGGCCTTATCTGACAGCACTATTTGCTTTTGAATGAATTTACAGGTGGATGGTTTTGGTGTTTTGTTGGGGTTTTTTATGTGTGGGTTTTTTTCTTTGCTTTTGTTTATGGGTTTGTTTTTTGTTTTGTTTCGTTTGTTTTTTGAACTGAATGCACAACTATTGCTTTTGACAATTGAAGCTGAGTCATTAAAATGAAATATTTTAATGTCTCAAAAATGTCAAGCACCATGACTATCTTATTCTTGCCTAAAAGCTTAAGATAAACACATAGTCCTGATTTAGGATTAAAAAGGAAAAAAAACCCCACACCAAACAACCCAAATGAATAATGAGTAATATATAATGATAAATCTACTGACAGTGAGTCAACAAACAGCAGTCCCTATTCCCACCAAAACAGAGAAAGCACCCAAGGTACTCTTTCAAAACACAAGTCTGCAGGAAGGTAGTGCATAAGCTTGACAGTAAGTGCTTAGAAAATTTCTAAAAAGCAGTAAAACATATTAAACAGTAATCAGAAATTATCAGGTATATAGCCAAGATGTCACCCATGGTAGTTTCCAAACAGACATAGCGCCAAACTTCCATGAGGCTGTAAATCCCATACACAAGCCAGTAAATAAGGTACCAGGACCCAAACTTCCTGATTCCCCGTTCTTTGCTTAAGAAAAAAAAAAAAAGGTTGCAAAATAGTTATATAATTAATTATATTATTTACATTATAAATGTTTTAATTGTTTTATGGGTTTGATTTTTTTTTTTAACTGGATACTATACTAAATCATATAGAGTAGATTCAGGGGAACAGAATCATAGAATAGTTTGGGTTGAAATGGACCTTCAAAGGTCATCTGGTCCAAACCCCCTGCAATGAGCAGGGACATCTTCAACTAGATCAGGTTTCTCAGAACAACATCTAGCCTGGCCTTGAATGTCTCGAGGGATGGAGCATCAGATGTGAAAGCTGAGGAAATGATATACTTCATTCATTTTACAGATATACAGTTGCACTCAGGGAAACCTAGTAGACACACAAAGTGAATGATAACAGTGCTTTCATTTTCTGCAGGTTCCTGTCTGATATATAGGGGATAGGATATAAATAATAATTCATAATAATTAGAAAAAATATGGTCTACTCAGTCAGGAATAACCTGGTTGAAACTCTTACCAACACTTAGGAAGTCTTCCTCTGAGAAATTGACTGCCAGGAAAAACGGGGAGGAGGAGCTGTTAGCAAGGCCTTTCCAATGACTCATACAACAGAGTCTGAACAACAAATGTGTCTACTGTGCTATTGAATATATTAAATATAGCAAAAGGGCATGTCAGAAAGTTTCTTACATTTTTTGATTTCATGATATGCCTTTACTACTTTCTCTACTTTTCCAGTCACAGGTTATTAGATTTACTGCAGCTTTGGAAGGTACAACACATTAGTATCTGTCAGGTATACTGCCACTAATGACTTTCTCAGCTTGCTCAAGTACAAACACCTTACACTGATATTTATCAAATGAACACAATTTTTTATCAATTCATTTGTCTTAGAAATGAAGAGTTTCATGTTTCCCCTGATACTGAAAGCAAGATTTCAATGAAGTCCAAAATGTTCAGTGCACTGGAAAGACTAAAGTTTGCTTCGTCTCAATGATATTCAAACTAATCTAAATGAGATTTCTGACACAACGTTGCTTCAGCCATTACCATTAATTAGAAGTTTTGTCCTTATTTTTTCTAAGTAGTACCCTGTATAAATGCACTCAGCAAGCTGCAAATTGTCACAGTAGCTATTGATCTTTTTTACATGCCTAATCAGCCTAATTCTGCTGATAGAAGAGTCAGTCTGATCTGCCCTGATGCTATTGACAGGAAAAGAATTATGCAAAAAGGCAATGAAAAATCCAGTTTAGTTGAAATAATGAGTTAAGTACTATTAATCCTATCACATATTCACATATTTGATCAATCTTGTTTTTTCAGATAAGCACAATTGGGCTTAAACTACATGAAATTAATCAGACAATTTTTTATTCCTGTTCTAGAGATCTCGTTCTCTGCTGAGTATTTTCACTGTTGAATTCTCATGCAAAATAATGTAAGTAAAGGAAGTTTCAATGTTTCATGCAGACTTGTTATTGAATTACTTTAATTTCCCTTTAGCTACATATAGCAGAGGTGTGACAGATGCACTTGACCCCTTATTAGTTCCAGCTCCACAGGAGATAAAGGCCTGAGCCATAGCTGTTCCAAGAACAACTTTAGTTTCAATCTGTTCTCTGAAAACCTACAAAGGAGCACAGGGTTGACACAGTAAGCATTGATGCATATGAGCTTGGAACACTGATCACACAATGAACGGAGTGACTTTTCCAAGAGAAGTTTATCAAGAAACAAGGAAAGCTGTGGGTACAAGGAGTATTGTGCACACCTTTCCCATCACATATAGTTTGACTAAAAGCCAGCCACTTTATTCCATAAATATGACAGCCTAAGTGAATCTTCTTTGAGCTCTCCTGGCTAAGCAACCTGGTTGTATGGCAGTGATTTCCCCTTGAGCTGGGACACATCTCAATGGTGCTCCTAAAGACAGGGAGACCTTTTACCAAAGGGAGACCTTTAGTAAACAATCTATATTGTGCATAATCTTGTAGTCCGGTACTGAATCTCATGACTTGGTAGCTTTGATTTTGACTTGGTAATTTTAACTTATGACTTAGTAACTTTGATTTTATCTTGGTAGTTTTGAGTCATTGTTCAAATAATTGTGGTGTACAGTAGTAAAGTGAACCCTGCCAATGAACTTTGTTAGGTTTCACTTTTACAACATCATATTAAAGACACTTTTGATAATACCTTTGATAATGGTCTTCACAGTGGTCTAAATCACCTACTCACAACAAGAAGATGTCTTTTAATAGTTTTAGTCAAAGTACTACTTTGTTCCGTTGATTTAAGTAGTACGTGCATAAGTTCCTACAAGAAAGATAACTATTATATCATAGTGGTTTTAGTTTTGTATAATGAAATTCAGTGCACCAGAGTATTATCCTGAATTCTATTTTTTTTTTTTTTTGCCTGTGTGCCTGTGACAGTTTCTGGTATTTGTGTTTAAAACATGATTTTCTATCAGATGCTAGAAATAAATCCGATGATAGACTGAAAACAGGCAGTGCAAAGGGAGAAAAGGAGAAGAGTAAGGAATGAAATACCCTAGAGAGGTAAATTTAACTGAAATATACTTAATAGAAAGGGGATTATAATTGCTGTTAAAGTAACTGCTGTAAATCTATCTTGTAACCAGCACTGGGCCTTTTTTACAGTCACTGTACCTTTTGTTTATGATACAATTTAATAAAAATGCTTCTCAAGACATCTCATTAATGAAACTCCCATCTAATGCTTGTGTGGCTTCATTATTTTTAGCATAGCTACACCAGCATAAAATCACAATGCTGCAGCTTCAAATTCCAGCCAGGCACTAACCAGAGTCTGATCTGAGTTATGACACCGTAAATCTATTGTATTTGAAATCAGTGGGATCACATGCTCTACCAGAAAACAGTTTGCTCTACTGAATGCTTAACTACTGAACCACTGCTATGCTATTATCATTATATTTATTATGAAAGGCTGACAGTTTGATAGAAACTATTATTCTCAGACAATGTAATATAGATGAGTGCTTGTGTATAACTCACTCCAATTAATTAGTTTGTTGTTATTTTATTAAGCATTAGCTGAAAGTGATTTTTTTTTTCCAAAATCTATACTTCAGGTTTTCAGCTAATTAATTGGATGCCATTTTTGTTATTTACAAGGGGATTGCAATGATAAATTACAGTCAATTTTGAGCCAGTGCTTCCTCAATGATTGATTAGTGCCATCTGAAACAAGTTCATAGAAGTCATATGAAATGCTCTAGGTTGTCCAACTGCTAAATCAGCAGCAGAAGAAAACCACCGCATGCGTTATTTCTGAAATGCTTTGTCTGCATGCTCTCAGCCACACCACACACTGCTAATACTACTTTTAGTGAGAAGATTTTTAGAGATGCTGAGGACAAGTTGCTTTTTAAATATCAAAATGTGTGTTGGACTGTGCTGCAAAGGTGATTTTTCTGCTCTCCACTCTGCAGCCACAGGAATAAGATGAGGTTATTTGCTTTCCTTCCCACTCCTTTCAATTTAAAGCCATGACAGGCACTTGAAAACTGCTTGATATCACTGATGACTTGAGTTCCAATGATTTGTGGCTTGTTTGTGATTTGTGTGTGAGGTGAATTTAGTAAACATGAAGATCTTTCTTCATTGGAGCTTGTTTCCTGTAAGGAAAAAAGTGAAGCTGTGTAGGTGTGTTGCTTTTTTCACAGCACTGTTAGGGTACAGTTCAAGCAATAAGAGCGGACACACACACTAGGAAGAAACACAAAGATTTTTAATTCACTGCAGCTAGAAACTGTTCAGTGAGAGGAGTGGATACTAGATCAGTAAAATCTGGGATAACCAGATACTTGGTTGGGGTTTTTTGTTGGGTTGGGTGTTTTTGTTGGGTTGTGGTTTTGTTTTTTTTTTTTTTTCTGGTTGGTATTTCTTTTATCTAGAAGGAGCAATGGAAACAGATCTGAAGTTTGCATCCACTCCAGATGGTCAGTTAAGTGACAGGAGTTGTAGAGTAAGCCCAGGAGCTATATTCCAAGCTAGTGATTACTTTATATATATATATATCTCTAAATATATTATTTCATGCTTGTACAAGGGGAAGCGGAAAGCCACCAGGTGGATGAGAAGCAGATGGCACCTATTACTGAACAAGTTGAAGTCAGCTATTTGACAAATCTGTAAGTATCTGGATCATATATCTGAAATCACCATTTAAAGAACTCCTCAGTATGTCAATGCAGCAAAAGTCTCTGGGTATTTGTCTAAAAAGCCTCAAGCTGGAGTGTCTGCAGCACTGGAGACACTGAGACACATTTGTGAGCAAACAGTTGATACAGAAGACACCCAGGAGGTGATATTTGATGAGCGCAGCAGATACTTCAAATACAGCAGTCTTGAATTAGAGTTCAGATGGGCAATCAAGTTATTGTGGCCTGAAACTTTTTCACACTTCAGCTGAGCTATAATGACTATTTGTGGGCGTGTCTGTAGTCCTTTGAAAATTACAGTGCAGGGACCAAAAACATCCTTATCTAAATGGTGGATGAAGAAGGTGTGCAGCTGTTGAATGTGGTACGGCTTTGTGTGTGCAGCCAGGCAGGTAAATGAAGAGGCTTAAGCACCCTTAAATCCATGCCTGACTTAGCTCAGGCAACAGGCTAAACTACTTCTCATTTCTTCACAGTTGGTCTTGGCTGAAAGCCTGCATGGGGACAGCTGCTGTTGCTCAGTTAATGTGCAGTTAACCTGTTCCTCCAAATAGCATATGAACTTAGAGAACTGTTCCTACCACCTAAACCCACATCATACATCCTGCATAGTCATTTCCTTTGAAAGTTAGATTTAAATATCAAGAAATATACTTTTGAGTCCTCTGGTCCAGAGATGCAGACCCACATACACAGATCCAGAGTCTCCATTCTGGCAGCATCTGGACTCTGGCAGAGGGTCTGTCCTTAATGAACACTTCCCTTTACTGACAGCCTTAGGGCTCATCACAGGGGAAACAAAAAAAAAAAGATAACAGTATTGTGTTCACCAAAACGAGTCCTGCAGCAGGTTCTTGGCAAATGGCTAGGCAGAAGATTTACAGCTAAATATGGAACACTGAGAAAAAGGTTAAGCTCTAAGTTTAAGTCATGTTCCTCTTTTCTAATAATATTTTTCAGACTTGTGGATTCACAACTAATTTTGATGCTCAAGTGACTTCAGAACATTAGTTGTGCCCACTTCAAATTTTCTTCTATTTGCTCTGCTGCTCTTAGTGGTGAAAGAAAAGATTTTTTTTCCATCATCACCCTAAATCCCTTTACCTTCATATTTGGAAAATATTATAGCTTTCATTAAAAAATACACTTTGGAGGGGTGTTTCTTATTCTGAGTATTCTGGTTATGATTTCACACATGGAAAGTTTGTCCGAATTGTTTCATATTTGACACTCTTTATGCTTAAAAGAACAGTGTTAAAAGTAAAACACTCATTTTTTCCTCAAATGAGTTGCAAGTGGCTTCATTCCAGATTATCACATTTGGTATTAGTCAGCTCTTTTTCTTAAATAACCTAGTTTTTGTAAAACAGGAGAACATCTGTTAGGACTTTTTGTCTTATAGCAAGCTTACCTATCATCTATTTTACTTTTCACAAAACAGAGGGTGATGCCAGATAGCAGGGCACAAAATGGGTAGAGGCAGATTGAAATTCCAAGTATTCCTACTGGAATTCATTATATATTTGACAGTATTCTGGTTGACTTTCCAGTCATACAGCTGTCAGTGGTTGGAGTAGAAAGTAAAAGTTACAGGAACTGGCCATTATATCTGTATAAATATATGTAAGTATAAGTGAAAACTAGTCTAAATTACAATATGCATCACAAACTACCTGCTTCTGATTTTAACAGTACTGGCCAATGCTGCCAAGAGTTTGGGTAGAAACTGTAGGACAAAGATACATAGTTCAATTTATAATAGCTCTCTGTGGGAAACACCCATTGCCTGAGATTTCTTTGAAGTAATCCTTAGTAGCGCAATCCTTTATCCCATCCATAGCAGGTTTCCATTCACTGATCTCCCTAGGCTTTGCAAAAGAAAGTGTAGATATCTGATCATAGCAGGGATGAGGTGAAGTGGCCTCTTCCAAAGCTTGAGGAATATGGCAAAGGAGAATGAAAAGCATAAGGAATTGACATTAGTGACAGTCTTGGTTCTGAGCTTTTAAGTCTACAGTATTGCCAGCTTCTTGGCTAGAGGGTCCCTTCCACCAGGGAAGGTGAAATGCATGAGGCTGACTGGCTCCACTGCCCTGGCACTGGTACTGGCTGCACCTGACCAAGAAAATGCATGTAAGTGCTCTTCCTCAGCCTTTCCTTGCTACCACCATGTCAGGGTTGGAGGTATCATTCATGAGTACTGAAGTGCAAGGCAGAGGACACCACTCTCCATGTGCAGTGACCCACCTCCTTGTAGAACCCAAGGGGCTCAGTAATGGCATGCAGGGAAACTGAAGCTGGTTCTCCCCCATGCTTTAGATATATGGCTCAGACCTCTTTGTCTTTGGAACTGTGTCTGCAATACACTGTACTTAACTGATTCCATAACATAAATGTTGGAAAAGCTTTTTAACTTGGAAGCATTGGTGTGCAAATGTGGCTGTGCCAATTCCAGACTTTCACTGCTAATGAGTCTTCCCATGCTGCTTGCTTTTCAGAAACTTTCCTGCTTAGGCCTTTGATAGATGAAAAATTTCTTCTGTAGATATATGCTGAATATGTCATACCCACAGCGTAAAATGACAGCACTGAACAGTTAGAGGCTAATATACTGTTAGTTAACTTCCCCACTTAGTCATCTGCAGCATGGAGTCTGACATCTAATTAGTGCAAAACCCACCAGTTTTGTAAAACTATCTTCAACCCCTATTGTTAATGTCACTTCAGCAGGTATTAGCCATGGTGGATTATTATATTTACAACTATGTGTTCATTACTAAATTTCAACTTCTTACAAAATCGGAGTGGCAGCTTCTTACAGAAGTCCCTCATATCTGTACAGGAGAACCTGATCCTTTGAGAAGAAGTGATACTGTCATCCATTCTACATGCATGTTAAAAGATGAGGGGATTCAGGTTGTGCTAGCTTCTTCTAGTCATAATGCTATTCAGGATTTATAAATTCAAGAGGGCCTTGTGCTGGTTAAAGGGACACAATCCCTCAAATTAGCAGTAGGTTTAAAATGTGTTTACAGTAAGAGGTATAAATCACTGTTTAATCACGTGCCTTGTTACTCCAGACTCGGTGTTGGTTCAGCTCTGCCCATTACTGACTGACTTCTGTTGGCTTCACTGAATGATTTTTACAGTGCACACATGATTAACTGTGTGTTAAAAAACAAGCAGGTACAATAACACTGAGCAACAGAAGTGATTTCTGCTCACAGCAGAATATGAAAGACAGGAAGAGAGGGAGAGTATTATATTCTAAACCAATGTGACTGACCCATGCTTACTTGGAATGAATGAATGAATAAGTATAAATCTGACTTTCCAAATATTTTTTTAGTGTTGCTCTAGAAGAACTTGGAAGTCTGTCAACATGATGGGCATTTCATGAAAGGCGCAGTCTCAGGCTAAAAGCTCAAATATTTCTTAGCCAAATGTTTCTTAAGAAAAAAGCCTTCTGTCAAAAAAATCTGTAGCTGCCACCACAGCCTACAGAAGATATACGTGAAAGACAGGGACTGGGAATCATGGGGGGGGCACATGTTTTCTAATGAGAAAGTTCTGCATTCTAGAATCTTCTTTAATTTTGAAATGCTCCAGCTAGAATAAAAAATACCAGAATGTTTTCCTTTCTCTATCTACATTTTAGTAAATATAGAATAATAAATGTAAACCAATTTAAAGTATATTCAATTTCCTTCCTAAAATCACCAAGTGTTGTAAAATATATTTTTCTTACTTATTATCAAAGGGACCTATGCTTAATTGATGCTACAGTGTATTAAGAATGTAGGATTTGGCTCTAGTGAATCACAGTGCTGTTGTGAGTTTATTTTTTTAACCCACACTGTTGTTTCTCTGTGGTTACTTGTAGCAACTGCATAGACAGATATAATCATGGCATGATTATTCCTTACCAGCTCATTGCTGCCATCCTCATCAAAATCCTCCTCTATCCCATCAGTCATATCTTCTCCATCCCCATCTGCATCTGGCCCTCCTTCAATTGGCTCTTCCGTAGAATTATCTGCATTCTCTGATATGCATTCCTCTTGAATCAAATCAGCATTATCTTCCATTTGTTTCTTTTGAGCTTCTGTAAGGAAAACATACTCTATAGAGATTCAGTAACCTTCCCTACTGGTGGCAAAGAAAAGTGCTCTGAGGAAGAAACCTATGCTTCCCCTCTCCAGATGTGCTAGCTTTGTAAAATTCAGTGTGTTAATATCTACCAGGCAAATATGATAAACCCCCTTGTTTAAAAAAAATAATGCACAAGTCAATCTAGGGCAAACATGCTCATCTGTCCCATGCAGTAGCTGAAGGTGTGATTTCCCAGTGGATCCAGCTTTCTGATTTTCTGGACTTTGCCTTGGGAATTCAATTGGCATAGTCACTATATATTTATTTATTTGCAGCCAATGAGAAGTACATAAATCTCTATGCTCTGAGAAGTGGAAGGATGTTAATTTCCAATAAGTGAACAAAGATTTGCACAAATTTATTGTGAATATGTCTCAACAACCACACAAATCAAATCCTTCTAGACAACTGAACATATTTTTTATATTTTACATATGGACTAAAGTAGCTGTTTCTCCTTGCTGGTATAATGTGCTGAGGTAAATGGAGAATGCCCCTTCCAATTACACAACTATAGGCTTCCTATAATTTCTGCAAGGCAGTGAAAAAGAAGACCATTTCTGTGGAGGCCCAGAGGATCTGTTCCACTTGGTTTAGCTCAGATAGCTGCATTGTTGTGAATATGCATTGTAAGACTCCTGGATACGCTGAGGAATTTCATCCAGCCAGCAGAAATCCAGAGGATTGAGGGAGGAATGACAGACACAGTGGCCAGAAGAATGGTTTGAGGGATCAGTCTTACACATATCAGGAGTTAGATGAAGAGCTTTATGTACTCAAAGTGAATACGGGCCAGAGAATTGGTTGCATGTAGGTGAAATAGCAATGTCTTTTCAGTCTGAGAGTGACAATATCTGTCAATAATCAAATTTCTAGAACAAAACCATATATTTCTTTGTTAGATTAACTGTTTTATAATGCTAGTAGTACATCACCTATCTTGTTGGACAGCCAATGAATCTGCAGATTCCCTGAGAAGCTCTATATTTTTTAGTTCTATGAATATATTATTATTTTACTATTTATTATTACCAACTGCACATAATATTCAAATTTGGTCATACTTTTTTTTTTATCATAGTCTTAAACCAAGAAGTTTGCTTTCCCTTCTGCCTGTGCACAATTATTTTGCAACTTACTTTCACTTCTTCAGTCTGTTAGTCTTTAGCACCTTGTTTTCAAATTCATTAGCTGAAGACATAGAACAATTGAGCTTTTATCCCTTAGTCACATAATTTCTTCAGAAAGATTCTTGGACTTAAAGAATAAAACTAATCTTAGATAACTGCTTCAACAGTAGTCACACACAGTAGCAGAAGATTCTGTGTCCATGGAGCCTCATAATCTATGTGTAAGGTGATCTATAAAATACCATACTACTTATAAATTATCATGTTACTTGTCTTACTGCACAAGGAAATGTGGATGGAATCAGCTATGTCTATGTCCTGCCACACCACCTTCTGCTTCAAGTCAATTTTGAGATTAACCCATCTGTGGCAGTGACACACTGACTCAACTTTGGTCAAAGCTTTCAAAAAAGGTTCCTGAAATTATGGACTTAATACTTTCAAAGGGAAAACTTTTAGGATACAACTGCTAAAAAATCAGGTCACTCAGTTAATTTTCTGAATGAGAACATGCACTGGCTTCTTCAGAAGAGTATCAAATACAGGCTCAGCATTTAACTCTCGGGCTCTTCTGAGAAGCTAACTCTGTGATTTTACCTTTCAGCATCCAGCTCTGATATTACAGGGAGAATATTTTCCTTTAATAGTGGTTGGTTTTTTGTTGTTTTTTTTTTTTTGTTTGTTTGTTTGTTTTTTTTCACATCAGAGCACCTTCTTATCCCTGGGTTCGTAATTCAGATTTTTACAAAGTAGCTATTCCTGAAGTTTCCCTATATAGAGGAAATCCTTTTGTCTATCGCCCCCTACTAGAGTGGTCACTTAATACTAAAAGATAAAACACCAGCTATAAGAAGTTTTCACACAGCTGTAGAACAGTAACCAACGTATGCAGTGAACTTGTCCTGCTTGTCTGATTAATGTATCACATTCTTCCAAATGTATAACTTTTAAGATTAATAATTAAATAGTATTTCTGAAAGAGATGCAAACTTAAAAACGAAAAGGGCAAGATTATGTCTCAGTTTTTTGTTGTAAATGAGACATAGATCCTCTCTCTGATCCCAGTCTAATGAGGTCACACCTTCTGGCAGAGGAAAGTAATAATATTGTGAAATCATAGAGAAGGAACAAAATCATCACATGTCTGACACCATAAATGAAATAGTTTATCTACTAATGTAGCTTTCTCTTTAAGCTGAGGAAGCAACCATCTGCAGACTTATCACCCAGGCTGCATAACCCTCTTTATCAGCTCAAGAGATGTAAATGAGGATCCACGCTTACAGGTCACTCTGAGTCTTTTTTTCTTCTCATACCCTCTGATAGGAAAAGAAATATGGGGGACCGGTTCTGCACCTGATGTTTTAAAACATCAACAATTTGAAACCAGTTTTTAATCTCTGGGGATATTATTCAATGCTTGTCTTCAAAAGGCATAATAGTATGATTCAATACAAACCAAGTTTTCCCTCTTTGAGCTGATTTCTATTTAAATGAGTTCAATATAGTCCTTTAGCAAAAATGAAAATTGGATATCAAAGTACAATAAGATGCAGCTTGTTTTGCATAGTAATGGATTTTATATAAAAGCTACCTGAAGTAGTGATTCACCATCTCAGAGCATTTCAGTGTGCAAGTGATTCAAAGGACTGCCTTGCAATTACATCTTCACTGATTATACCAACTTTTATCTAACTTGCATAAAGTACAAAACAAAATATAATGAATACGTATTGTGCATGGTTTTCCTGAAAGAGATAATCACATTCTGTACTAATAGTTTACCTTAGACTTGCAAAAAAGCACTCACCTTATTTTATGGGATAAACTATAACAGCTGAGGTATTGGTTCTTGTCTACCAACTTAGAAAATGATTGTAAATCATGAGCTGGTTTTGGTTTTCTGTTTTGTTTTGCTTGTGATTTTTTTTTACTTGTTTGCTTATTTGAGTTTTTTTATTTGTTAACCACAAAATATTTTTCTGTAGTGTTCTGCCCTAGGAAGATGTTCATTAGAGTTACTTCTAAATGTGAGAGAAGGTTCAGAGAGGTACTTCCACAATAGATCAGGAAATAGGGCAGGCACTTGGGAACAGGAGGGATTCAGATCTAAATATCTATTTTGCCTTCACCATATTCAAGAACCTAAACTGCTAATTCCCACAAATGTCTTAGATAGTCTTGATGGAACTCTCTTTATGTGTCCTGTTTGGTCTTTCTGGCTTATCACATATCACATAATTCAGTGTGATATCACATATAACATATATCACATAACTTATGTGATGTTATCACATAACTGATTTGAGTTATGCAGGGGACACAAATCTGATGTTCAGACACCCAGGCGGCTGTGGATTATGAGGCAGAATTTCCTTCACATATTTCACACAGAATACATAAAAAGTTTTCATCAGGGAATGAAGGGAGAAAAAAAAGAAGCTTTGAGATTTTTCATGAAAAAAGGCCTCCATTTCCCAGCTAACTCTCATCAAAATCACCTTGCTAGTACACAGCTCCTGTACAGGGATATACAGTGATTTATAAGGAAATAACTAAAGAAATACCATAGACAGTGGTAAGAACTGAGATTGTTTTCTATATATACTGTGGTGAAAATACAAACTCATAAATCCCTTGTAAGTGCTCAGCAGAGCTTTAAAGCATTGCCAGGTGAGATCATTCATCTAACAAAATGACTGCTGTAATCATAGAAAAGCTGACCATGACGTTGCTGGTTTTATAGAGATGCCACAGCTTCACACAACAGTTTGGGCTGGAAGGGATCTCTGGAGTCTTCAAGTCCAACCGCTCTTCAAAGCAGGGCCAAACTCAAAAGTTTGGTCTAAGTCCATGTTGTTTTGGAGTTTTGAATGCTTCCAAGGATGGAACAGCCACTTTCTCTCTGGGAAACCTGCTATACTGCTTAGTTGCACTTCTTTTCCTTATATGAAACAGGAATTTCCCTTGCTGCAACTTGTGATTATTGCCCAGGCAATAATTCCTGATACAGACCATTTTACAATTCTGAATGTGGATAGCACAACATCCCCAGAGTAAATAACCTTTAACTTAAATCTCTCCAGTCATTTTTTTTAGCCATATTTTGTTTCCAGAACATCTACTAAGAACTTTTATTTCCTTTTTTTTTTTTTAATTTTCCTACTGCACAATAGAAAACAATTCCTGAAATTATGTTGCATGCTCTGTGAATAATATCAGTTTATCCTCCCAGTAGTTCTACCTGAGAATTAATTTACCTTGCTTTAGACCTCCATTATGTAACAAAATTTCTGGAAGGATTGCATTCTCTCTGGTCTGTCTGTTTGACTAATAACTAGGCTCTAATTTAATTCATTTGACTACAAATTGCTTTCACCTACCTGCTTCAGCTTTTTGCTGCTTTTCAATCTTTTCCAGTCTCCCTAGCAAGGAGTCAATTTTTGTTTTGATTTGGGTTAATTCCTTCTTGATTGTTTGCAACTCATCTGATTTCACTGTGGAAAGAGAGCAAAGATGTAAAACATGAAATAAACTATATTTGTAGTCCCTCCTGAACAAAACATGTTTCTTTTCTTTCCTCTGTAGTACCCAAAATCTACTGTCTCATTTCTGTTAGTATTGTTACAGATTTAACTTTTAAAATGAGCAGTGTTAGTTAAAAATGGTGAATCCTAGGAAATCACAGAGTTCTAAGTCCTAATGGCAAGAGATTATCTGAGGTATATTGCTTTGTAATAAGTATTTCAGGCAAAATGTCTCAAGGGCATTCTTAGTATTTCCAAGTAGCTGTTACTGAAAAACAGCATATAATGAAAGAACGATTCAAATATGACAGACAGTTCACAATCTTGCAATGCTATTTTGCTGGACTATTTTGTAATAACAGAGACAATAATAAAAAGTTCCCTCACAGTAGCAGTAGTTCTTTTTCAACAAGTGTGAATGGTAACATAAATCCTAGGGCGGCCAGGGATGCAATATTATGTTCCAGTCAACAGCTTTATTGCAATAGGTTTTAAGTATTATTGCTTCAAAAGCTTTCAGTTCTGGTAATTTCTTGTACTTTTCCCAGCTATGAATATCATATAAAAATATTTATTTTTATGATCACATCCAGTGACATGGAGGCATTGACTATAAATGAAGTGCTGAAGTTTCCAAATCTGTGTTGTGCTGCATTGTATTACTCTTTAATTTATTTGCATTATTGCTCTTTCATTGTCTAACACTAGAAGGAGGCCCTGACTTGGTGGTATTTTGTCTTCAGAAGAAACAGCACTGCAGTCCTCATGAATGACCTTATGACATGATCAAGATATATTTTTATGCTCAGAAGATGGTCCAAACAAATCCACTTGCCCTGTCTGTGCTAACATATAATGTTGAAAAGTCCCAGGGGAGAAAATGTGAAACCTGTGCTAGCATGGGAGATTAAAGTAATTTGTAAAGGTCAAGAGTAGGTAACACAACTGTCACTCCTACAACTCTTTTAGGAAGAACTGGGCCATCACCTTAAACTGCGAGGGACTGGCAATGGAAGAGCACTGGGTAGTGTTACTCCTCCATCCTTACCACTGCTGAAGGAGGATGTGCATCGACTTGGTGTGTATATCCAGAGCCTGGGAAAAGGGATGTTCTGCCTTAGAAAAGGACATGTTCCTTTTCTGTCCAAAGGGTCTCCTGGTTGTAACTTGCCATATCAGTCCTGTTTATTAATTCTTGGGCATGTGCCTCATCATGGTGTCTCGTGGGTATTTTTTATCAGATAGTCAAAATCTTATGATGAAGTGTGCAGGCAAGTTACTTTATGCTTCAGTGATAGTAAATGAGTATGCATTTGCATCAAAATCAGCCTTCTTGCAAACATGGAGCACATTCACTGAGGTTGAAACCAAGGCTTTTTATCTTAGAGTTTGGACTGTGTGCATTATTGTTATAACAATTCAGCTAAAAGCAGTAAGTTGCTACATGGCCATCATATTTGAAAAATCATGGCAGTCAGGTGAAGTTCCCGACAACTGGAAAAAGGGAAATATAACCCCCATTTTCAAGAAGGGGAAAATGAATGACCCGGGGAATTACAGACCTCTGTGCCTGGAAAAATCTTGGAGCAGATTCTCCTGCAAGGCATGCTAAGGCACATGAAAAGCAAAAAGGTGCTTGGTGACAGCCAGCATAGCTTCACTAAGGGGAAATCCTGCCTGACCAATTTGGTGGCCTTTTATGATGGGGCTACAGAACTGAGGGACAGGGGTAGAGCAGTGGATGTCATCCACCTGGATTTGTGTAAAGTGTTCGACACTGTCCCACACGACATTCTTGTCTCTAAATTGGAGAGACATCAATCTGATGGATGGACCACTTGGTGGATAAAGAACTGGCTGGATGGTGGCACACAAAGAGTTGTGGTCAATGGCTCAATGTCCGGCTGGAGACCAGTCACGAGTGGTGTCCCTCAGGGATCGGTCTTGGGACTGGTCTTCTTCAACATCTTTGTCGCTGACATGGACAGAGGGATTGAGTGCGCCCTCAGCAAGTTTGCCAATGACACCAAGCTGTGTGGTTTGGTTGATACGCTGGAGGAAAGGAATGCAATCCAGAGGGACCTTGACACACTTGTGAGGTGGGCTGATGCCAACCTCATGAAATTTAACCATGCCAAGTGCAAGGTCCTACACCTGGGTCAGAGCAATCCCAGGCACAGCTACAGGCTGGGCAGAGAGGGGATTCAGAGCAGCCCTGCGGATAAGGACTTGGGGGTGCTGGTCGATGAGAAAATGAACATGAGCTGGCAGTGTGTGCTTGCAGCCCAGAAAGCCAACCGTATCCTGGGCTGCACCAAAAGGAGTGTGACCAGCAGGTCGAAGGAGGTGATCCTGCCCATTTATTCTGCTCTCGTGAGACCTCACTTGGAGTATTGTGTGCCGTTCTGGTGTCCTTAACGGAAAAAGGACATGGAACTGTTGGAACAAGTCCAGAGAAGGGCCACGAGAATGATCAGGGGACTGGAGCACCTCCCATATGAAGATAGGCTGAGAAAGTTGGGCCTGTTCAGCCTGGAGAAGAGAAGGCTGCATGGAGACCTCAGAGCAGCCTTCCAGTATCTGAAGGGGGCCTATAGGGATGCTGGGGATGGACTCTTCATTAGGGACTGTAGTGATAGGACAAGGGCTAATGGGTTAAAACTTAAACAGGGGAAGTTTAGATTGGATATAAGGAGGAAATTCTTTCCTGTTAGGGTGGTGAGGCACTGGAATGGGTTGTCCAGGGAGGTTGTGAATGCTTCATCCCTGGCAGTGTTCAAGGCCAGGATGGACGAGGCCTTGGTTGATATGGTTTAGAGCGAGGTGTCCCTGCCCATGGCAGGGGGGTTGGAAGTTGATGATCTTAAGGTCCTTTCCAACCCTAACTATTCTATTATTCTTTGTGGTAATGAACTTCTTAATTATGTGCTTATATTAAGAAATTGTATATCTCACACTGTCATAATCTGAAACCTCTGGTATATTAAATGAATGGTAGGAATTAAAGAACTAAGCTTAAAAGTAACCTTAGTGCTAGACCTTTATATGCTGTACAGTACTTGATGTTATTATTCTGTATATTTATAGAGCAAGGCTTTAAACTGTTCTTAGAGAAATAACGGGTCACTGTCCAATCCACCAGATCTGTAACAAAACTCTAAGATTCTGACAACTGTATATTTAGAAGGTTACTGCTTCCCCAGGGGCACTGGCTTGTCCATGCTGGTTTAGCAAGGCAATGCAGATAACAGGGTGAAATAGCATGAATCTGTCCAACGAAGAATGCTAAGTGTTTGCTCCAATCCACTATGAAGCCAGTCGGCAACACGTTCTGTGTGGCCAAGCTGTTATGTTAGAGGTGCTCCCTTGAAAGACAAATAGCAGGCTTGCCAAAGGTAAAAGATCAAAAGTGAGAAGTGACACTGAAAGGACCTAATGGTATTTGTTCCCAGTTTAGAAAGCAAAGCAGAAAACATTTGCACTTCTGAGATTGATAGTGAAAAAGGCATATACATAGGATTACTGTTCAACTGAGGTCAAACCTGCTTCACAAGGGTTTCCCTGTGGTGTCTCAGTGAGGAATCAGTTTAGAAAGAAGACTGTATCAGAGGGAACACGGGCACAACAGTGAGGATTCAATAACAAACAAAGATTCTATAAATGACTGAGGAGCCTTATTGCTACCTTGCAAAATTCCCCTATGCCAAAACCTTTCCATCAAGCTGTGGCAACTGAACGTGTAACTTATCGTTCACATTTAATGAGGTGATTCCATCATACAGTCAGTCACTTCAAGTTAATACTAAAAAGAACTGAAAGAAAAAAAGGGAAAAATTCCAACAAATCTACAGAAGTTAAAAATTTTCACCCTGTTTCCAACGTTGTGATGAAGTAATTTTTTAAGTTGCTCATTGTCTTAACTTGCAGGAATTTTTAGAGAAATTCCACTCTCAGTTATATTGTAGGTATTTTCTGTAGTAATCAGCAATTATTAAAGACAAATTATGAAGTGTCCTGATGGGCAAAATATACCTTTGTGACAAAGAAGTCTGTCAGCATCCAAGGCTGCATTAGGAAGAGTGTTGCCAGCAGATTGTCATGGTTTAACCATATGTGGCAACTAAGCAATACACAGATGCTTCCTCACTCCCTAAACTCACCTCCCTCCCCCGCCCCAGCAGGATGGCGAGAAGAGAATTGGAACAGGAAAAGTGAGAAAACTTGAAGGTTGAGATAAGAAGAGTTTAATAGTTGAAATATACTACTACTACTACTGCTATTATTACTATTGATAACTAGAATAATGTAACGAAAAGAAAATAACAGAGAGAAATAAACCCAAAGAAAAACAACTGATGCCAGTGGAATATGTTGCTCACCACCAACTGATCAATGCCCAGCTAGTCCTTGAGCAGCAGCCCCTAGCCAACCTCCCCACTAGTTTATTGTTGAGCAAGATGCCATATGGGATGGGATGTTTCTTTGGTCAATCTGTGTCAACTCTCCCAGCTGTCCCCCTTCCAAAATTTTGTGCACTCCCAGCCTGCTCATTGGCAGGGTGCTATGAGGAGTAGAGGAGGAACTTGATTCTGTGTAAGCACTGCTCAGCAATAACTGAAATACCTGTGAGTTATCAATACTTTTTTTCCAGCATGAATCCAAAACATAGCCCCATACTAGCTACTATGTGGAATATTAATTCTTCCCCAGCTCAAACCAGCACAACCCTCAATACAGCACTTCTGAGGCAACATCTGGAGCACTGTGTCCCTGGTACAAGAAGGAATGAAGACAAAGTCAGACTCTTTTCAATAGTGACCCACTACCACATGAAAGATAATTGGCACAAATTAAAGCATAGGAAATTCCATCTAAACACAAGAGAAAGCTGCTTCATCTTTTTTTTTTCCCTGTGTGGGGGGTCAAATGCTTGCACGGGTCACGCAGAGAGGCTGTGGAGTTTCAACCTGTAGAGATATTCAAAAGCTGCCTGAGTACAACCCTGTTAAACTTGCTGTAGATGGTCCTGCTTAGGCAGGGCAGTTGGACCAGGTGAACTCCAGAGGTCCCTTCCGAACTTGACCATTCTGTGATTCTGTGATAGAAAGCTTGGGAAGAACTTTAGGCTATTTCTGACAAAGTCAAATGTAAAAACTGTATGTACTGTACTTCAAGTGTCCTCCTTTGAGTATATAAATTCTCCTTTAAAATATCACAGATTTCTTTTTCTTCAGGCAAGAAATAAAGCAATTGATAAACATGAAAGCAAATCTGCATGAGTCCAAATATCTGTTCATCTGCTTTTGAGTAATAGAATAGAAAAAAAAAAAAAAAAAGTAGCTTACTGCATTTTTTTTTCCTATTAGCAGATAAGCAAAAGCCAGCAGGTGACAGAAATGCACATGTTGGAAATGAAAGAAATTACTAATGAAATTTCCCAAACACTGGCATCAAAATGGCTAAATATCTTCAACAAATATTTTTTACTTTGGCGCCAGAAAGTAAACAAACAGGTTAATTTTGCTGATGACATGAAATTGGAAGGTATCATCTATTCAAAGTGAACTGGAATGCAAGGAGGGGTTAGGTGATTTTAAGGCTTGCTACCACTGAAAAAAGATGCAATGTAATTGCACTGAAAAAATGTCCCACACTTGACTAACAGAAGAACTCCTACTCTTAACATTGAAGCTGCTCAGCAAAAAAAGACAGTGACAGAATTATCCTTGGCTGTAGCTGTAATCTCAGATTGACAACAGGCTACACTATAATATAGCCATAAGAAAATGCAGTGTTATGATGTCTCAAATGATGTATGGCTAAAGATGAAGCAGTACAATGACATTTTACAAAGACCTGGAGATATCTGCATCTGGAGTAATGCATACAGGTTGAACCACTGAATTCTGTTGGTGTGGGGAGTGGGGTCACAAAGATGAGTATAAGAATGGAAAGCCTGTAGTGTGACAGAAGAGTTTTGCTTGTTTGCCTGAGATAAAAGAAGGCAAAAGGAAACATAATTTTAAAGCTAAAGCAGTGTTGGCACAACAAACGAATATGAACAAACAGTAAAAAAATTTAAGCAGGAAATTAAAGAAACAGAGACAAAAAACAAACCCTAACTAGCTTTAAATTGGAGTTTAAAGGATTAGATGATGTGCCTACTTGCAACAGTAATGAATTAGAATCAGTGACCCTTTCCAGCCCTCTGCTGGGAGTGAAAGGGCCTTCCAGAATGCATCCTTCATTGAAGCATGTAGCACCAGAGGAGACAAACCGCATCTGGCTCAAACCAAGAGATTTAAAATTGAGGTCAATCACATTTTTAGAAATGAAAGGGCTAGTGTTGAATTACAGCTATATTTGTGAAATGTTTTTTGCCGTAACTACAAATTGATTCATCCACAAAGCATGATTTAGGTTTTTTTAAATGTCATGTATTTTTGCCTAAACCTTCATGTTTAATATAAAATATTTTATCATATTACATTACTTTAGATTTCACTGAAAAATGGGTTAGCTAATGAAGTTAAATTTAAATGAGTCAGAATGAATCAATTTAAAGGCACAGTTCAGGACATATTGTAACATCTTAAGGGTCTACTCCTTTATCTCAAACACACAGGGCATAAAAAAATTTGATTAGTGTTTTCCTCCTGTTTTAGATGTGTAGAATAAAAGTGCCTATCCCAAGAGCTTCAGTTTGTATATTGACAGATTTTTTTCCAGTTCTAAACAGCAATCTGCATCTGCTGCTTCATGCCATTAATGTGAAGAACTACTATGTGTAGTTTCCACATCAAAATGTTTCATTTTGTGAGTTACTTTAAATAACGTGAAAAGGCTGATAATATTTTTTCTGGTCTTTGAAGTTAAGAATAAAACAAAAAGTTGTCAACTGGTCTTTGAAAAATTATAGATTCAGGAAAGAAATAAAGTCATTTTGTGTTTTGGAAGCATACTTCAAACACATTACAACTTTTTGGTAGAACAAGAATTTACTGCACTGGCAGACATTATTTTTGCAGCTGTAGTCATCAATAAGCAAGGCATTTTTGGTATTATGTTTTTACAACATCTTTGCTTTGTGCCACAGCAAACTTCTGGTTTTGAATTGCTGGTTTTCAGAAGTGAGTCCCTCTAATCCTGGTAATTACACTGAGAGGGTCTCTCTGACCTTTAATACTTTGTGTATGGGTTCATTTTCTGAATCCAGTCTGAGTGGAGAACAGCTATGAGAACAGTTATGCCTATGAGATTTCTGCTTAAATCTTGAAAGTCTATTAGGGGGTGTAATCTGACGAGAGTTTTGCTATTTGGAGGTGAAATCTTTCAATCATAGGCAATAACATTTTGATATAGTTAATTCTGAACCTGCAATTAAGCTCTTTTATGGTATTGGATTTCATTAAACCCTAAAATAGCTTCTTTTCCACCATGCTTCTTCTTATTGAATAGATCTTTTATTTAACTAGCAATAAATTACAAGTGGAATCAACAGGGTATTAGTTCAAGGGGTTCAGATTAGCAGTGTAGAGTAAGGGACAACAAAATATTGAATTGCTTCATCCCATATTTCAATATAGCCAACTTCTCCAAGAAATTAGCAAAAGAAGCCCAAAACCATGTTCTTTATTTTCTAATTTAAAGCCCCCAAGGGACTGGTTCAGTTGTTTCTCTGATAAACGTCTTACATTAAGCTGATTATATTCCTGTCCAAGTCAACAAAATTGTGTTTCAATTTTTATGATGAGTTGGTTGGACTAGACAAAAGGGGAAGTAATTCTATGTGGAATTCAAGCATGAAAGTCTGTATACTATGTGTCTGACTCCTTTTAAAGGTGTGATGTATGCAGAAAGAAAAATTTATGCAGTTTATTCCAACACGATAAATAGTCTTCGCAGTTGTGTGCCAACTGCCATTGTAAAGAACTGAGGGTGGAAACTCAACAGAGGTCAAAATATCAGCCCATGTTTTTAGCAATACATCTTGTAGCTCTCCTTTCAGTGTTAAAGAGCTGGGTCTTGTCACTTGATGCTCCAAAACTGACATTTTTAGAGTTCACATCACACTTGAAAATGAAGGGTACTTTTACTGGGCATAACACTGTCTATTAGGATCTCTAGACTCCTGAATTCACTTTCATTAAATAATTTGCAGGTTCTGAAACATTTGCCATGTTATGTGTTTTGGAGGTCTTATATCAAGTAGCTGTGGGTACTCAGACTAGGGATGATTCCTCTAATTTAGATTATGCATTACTTAAATCCTCACATGGTACTACAAAAGATTTTCTGAAACGCAGTATAAATAATAAAGCAAATTGGTGATTATTATGAGGAACAGATATCTATATGCTACCGCAATATGTTCTGTCCCATTCACTACAATGAAAACCCAGATTTCTGGGTGAGAAATTTACTTGACATCTATTGGAATATAATAAGGTCCTCAGCTCTCTAGAAGAATTTTTAGTTATTCTGAACAATGAGAAGTATGTATATAAAAAACCTTACCTAAAAATAATTTATATTCTCAGGGAAAAGTGAGTCCAAAAAGTCTATTCGCTTTAGGAAAATTAGTGAATTGAATGCTCTGATACTGCTAGCTTTTCATATGGGTAAGACAACAGTAAAGGATGAAAAAAGATCTAATGAGTGAATCTGCAAGTATGTATACTTACTAAAGCTTTGATTCACTGTGTGAAAACCCAAAGCCCCAAGGACTGGAAAAGACTATAAAAAAAATTTCAATTCTATGTTTACTAAAGTTAAGATCTTGAGCTGCATGCTTTCTTTTAAATTAATATAATTAATATTAATCATAATTCATTACTTAAAGTATTGAGAAAAGACAAAAAATAGCTACAGCCAGTGGATTAGTTCAAGATGTGTATGAAAATGTCTAGACTCGTGTTTATTGTCCAGAGAACAAAGGAAGTGTTGCTACTCCCAAGCATCCTCTTAGGGTGTGTGTGAGCTCCATAATATTGAACTTAAATTGAAATGTCTTCCTGTGTGCCAGCTATCAAAGCTCCAGCCGCTGGTAATGGGCATATAGCCAGTCATTCTCTGGAGACTTGTGTGTGATTCAACTATACAGACAACAGAGCCTTTCTTTCTCAGAACATCATCCTTTCTAAGGAATTGCTCAAGCTCCTTATGTCACACTGTACAGCATTAGCTCTGTTTATCATATTTACATTCTTTCAGTCACATGCATGTTTATTACATTTCTCCTTTTGAGGTCTCTGATATCATCAGTTCATACAATAGGATCAAGAATGGAGATTAGTGGGCTCACTGGAGGTCCGTCTTCTTTTTTGCATGCTAATGTGTGAGATTTGGGCATGTGGAGTATATAATTGGCTCATGTCGATGCCATAATTAATCCCTGGTGCAGTAAGATTCACTGTTGGTGGATTCACTTATTTCATGATTGTGCTTTGTTAGCATGATGCTTTGTTAGCCAGTCTGGCACTCCAAGTGTCTTATTTAAGTCCCTTCATTCTTTCTAATATCTGATCCCTACCTGATCTTTCTCTTCCTCTTCCAGTGACGCTTCCAAGGACAGTATCACTCCACATAAGGGGCAGGGGAAGACAGGTGGGTGCTGAAAGATGCACGAAGAGGAAGTTGAAGTTCCCAGGACATACTACAGAGTGGGGGTCTTGGTCAGCATGGAGGAGGGAATGCTTAATGTTCATCAGGTCTTCTAAGGCCAACTCACTAAAGAAGGGTTGAATAACCCCAAATTGCCAATCCTGATTTGGATTCCCTTTAGAACAGGCAAAGACACTTTGCCTCTTTCTACCCTAAAGGGAATCTGGCAAAAAAAGGACACACAACCCAACCTCCCACATGCCCCCAGCTCTCTTCCCACCACCTCAAATACAACCCTCAAGTCTCCACAGAAATCAGTGTGTCTTTGTTTATAACAAGACTAAGAGCTTTGCTTTACTATCAGCTGTTCACAGGACCTCTTGGTGTATAAGCAGTCAGGATGATAGAAGATTTTAAACAGTATTCTAATGAGGCCAAGGGAATGGGTCAAACGTTGATGGGATTTTCTTCAAAACCTACATGAGTGTGCTCTTTGACTAGCAGGAAAGGCATGTCGCTTTAGTAATCAAGCCAGCTTGTGAAGCTAGAGGCTGAGGGTAGGAAATAACTGCAACAGAGCTATATAATGGAAGCTGTCTGCTTGCAGAAATTACTAGGATCATTGTTTCAATAATATCCAACTGAAATGAGCAACTCACATTTGGATCCTGAAGAAGAAGCTCCACTTGAGGTGGATCGTGATGCTCCTTTCATGGAGAAAACCCCTTTGCCTCTGCGAGTTGTTGTCACAGCCACACGAGGACGTTTCAGTGGAATTACTGCACGAGGTGGTGGTGGGACACGGCCATGGTAATCAAACAACCTAGAAAAAATAAAGTCAGCTGGACTTCATAAAACCTTATATGATTTCAAGTCATGGAAGCCCTGTCAACAAAATTTTAATGTTATCTTTGAGAAAATTGCTCTTTGAAACTGTAATCACTTCAGATCACAGTCAAATTAGATTTCAAGGACCTATGCACATTAAGTGCCACAGACCAGTGCATACCTCAAATTTTTTGTATAATTTAAATGAGGGATGCGTTATGGGACCATGTTATTTGCAGTATGGAAAACCCATAACCAGCTTTCCACAGATCCACAACATTTCATTGCACACAGCTAGTAGAAATACATTTTGTTATGGTGACATTTCAGCTCCTTTATTACATGCATCACTTAAATTCTAGTTTTCTACACTCCCATCCTTAAAGACGGAAAAAAAATTGAACTTTTCTGAAGCCAGACATTGCCATAAAGAAATACCTTGCAGTTTCTGAAATAGCAAAAGAGTATTTACAGTGAGGCACCTGTATGTCCTTCTGAACGCATAGAAAAGATGTCCCAGCATATGCTCTCTTTATTGAAGAATGAATTGATGTAGGATGGCTAAAACACCCAAGCATGCTTAATAGAAAGAAATCTTGTTCAAACACCACTCTAGCAAGTAAATATTCAGAGAATTACTACAGTCAATAAAAGACATCCTGGAACCAAAATGAACTAGTGTTCCCAAGTAGAATACCCAATCCTAAAACCACAGTTATCACCAGGTGACTAACCTGCGCAGAAGAAAATAAAGTCAGTAGGAAAGGTGATTAAAACTACATATACATTTAGAAAATAAAAACCTATGGGTTTTCCATCTGGCAGGCCAGGAGAATAAAGTTCAGAAAATTAAGATTTCTTGTTCAGACTGAAGCAGAGGAACAAGCAACATTCTCATGAAATGTTCTTAAGTTTCTTTCAAATAATACTTTCAACTAGTAACTATGGAAATTTATAACTGCATGTTTACTTTTAACAGTTCTAACTACTGTTGCTCAGCTGGGCATATAGATCACATTTGAAAACAAATGCCCAAGAAGCAGTAATTCACTCACCACACTCTAACTGCATGCTAAACAGGAAGCAGAATCAAACTTAAGTCTCTTCTAGCCTATTTTCTGGCAAGTAAATATCTAGCGCTTAAATCCCAGGATCCTTACTGTTGTCTGTACCATAATCCTACAGGCAATATAAGCAGCTCCTCCATTTTCCATAGCTGCCTAGAAAATGTGTCACAGAGACCATGTCACCTCCCTGAACTTGAACCCTGTGGCCATGAATACTCTTGCTGAATAAGCAGTTTCTAGCCGTTGTGGGCATAACTAAACAATTACGTATGAAGATGAACACTAACATATTTTAGGGACTTTTAACAGAGATGTTATTATTTGTTGTCTCTCATCATTTATCACATTGGATGATCTGGAGGTTAGCCACAACCTCCATTTGACATTAATGGAAAGAATGTTTCAGAACTTTTTATTACTATTATTATTTTATTATTATTATTCCAAAGGTGATTTTTTCTATCTTCCAGTATTTCATATTGTTCTGGTTTAAACCCAGATGGTAAATCAGGACCATGCAGCTGCTCTCTTACCCCCCACACCTTCCTCTCCTGAAAGATTTATACATCAGAAAATTTCACTATTGAATAGATTTATGGACACATTTCACTCAGCGGTTTTCCATAGGAAGACAATCATCAAGATGGATAGACACCAAGCTCTACAGAAACTACCTTTAATATCTCGTAAGTATTTTATTGTGGAAATTTGACCATTATAGTTGTTCATTTGTGCTACCCATAATATACAGAATTAGGAAAAAAACTAAAGACATATAGCTTTAATATTCAGGTGGCACAGATCAGAAACAGTACTTTGTTAAAAACATAAAAATCCACTGATGAAATTCAGAGCATTAACCTTGGGGAAAGTAAACACAAGCCTATGGAAGTTAACTTTGTACAGGCATGAGCTGTTCCTACTGTCAAGGCTAGACTAAGCAGGACTAAACTACACTGATGGCTTTTACTCCAAACATTTATAGTTCACTATTTTTAGCTCTGTCCGAAGGGAGCATGGTCATTAACATACAAACCCAAAACTTATAGCTCAAATTAAACCAACTCCAGGAAAATAAAACAAAACAAAACAAAACAAAACACATGCCTCCACCAAAAAAAAAAAAAAAAAAAATTTCTACATTTTTCCTAGTGTTTCTAAGCAGAAAGATATATAGCGCATGATACCTTAACTTCAGGGTAGAAACCACTCCACTGCTATTATCCATTTCTTTACATAAAAGAAATCTCAGATTAAAAGAGGCTGGTGAAGCAATACTTTGTTCTCCTCTAACTCACTTGGCCTATGCTAAGGCAGGCTGCTGTAATGCAGAGGCAAGGCACAGCACTGCTGGATCATGAGTTGGTTATCCATGGTCATCCATGTTAACACTGTGTTGTGGTGACACTGCTGCATATAAATGAATAAATTCCCATACTGCTGAGCTAGACTGTGTGCATATACCCAAAGAACAAGTCTCCAGTTACTAAGGTATCCACACTTCTTTTCCTTCTTTAGAAACACATATGCTGTTCATATTGTGTTTTTTGTTTTGTTTTGTGTTTTTTTCTTAAGGTCCTTTTAGCCTTTTAAATATTCTTGGAAGACATAGTTTTCAGGATACATTCCATATCTTTTCATACACATGGATGAAAAGACAAAGACATGAGTGCTATGCTGAAGAATTTTACAGCTGCTATATGTTCCACTGGAAGAATTCTGTAGGGATAAACACTGAGCAATTAAACTACCACTGAAATGTTCTGCACAGAAAATGCCCCAAAAGCTCTTAGAGAAGGATAAGACCAAAAGAACTGTTTAATGTGCATGCATGCATTTGTTGGTGATAATCTTCTCTGCTTGTGATATATTCAAATAGTCTTATTCTGATGCACAATAGAAGTAATGAAATGAATAATATATAAAATCAGAACAGACCTGTCTAACCAAATGATGTGATTACATTATAAACAAACAGTGGAAATGGTGTAGGATGTACAAAAGTATAACCACACATACCGATTGTAGAAATCATCTCTGTAGTAATCATAATCAAAGACATAACCACTGTGGAAAAACACAGAAAAACAGAAATGAACTGGTTTATAGAAACATACACATTGATTAAAACTTCTGTGGTATTACTGGCTTACTCTCACTTTCCAAGACCGTTTTAGAAGTCCTTCCCCTTCTTTTCCACAACCATACACTGTACATTATGTTTGTCAATGCTGTTGTCAGCTATCACTGTAATATATTTGGAAATGTGAAATCCAGGACATGCAGAACAGTGTAAACAGTCGACAGCACATATAGAAAGGATTTAACACAGCATGACAGCTCTGTAATTAGAGGATCATTATAGTGTAATTCTCTGAGTGATCAAATGAAGGAAGCACTCTAATAGTGAAAACCTTTTCTGGGGTAACATAGCATAATCAGTAGACAAGTAAGAATGTTAAATGCATGTAAGATTGGTAAAGGGATGAACAGGTGAGCTGCCATAAGAAAGTGAATTTGATTTATGAGAAACAGGAAAAGGATTGGACTGCTGGTCCTTGAGTTCACCAAATCTTCTTTACTTATAAATAGAAAAGGAAAAAAGTTAGAAAAAATGAATGCTGCAAGCAATAGTGTTATAGAGATGCTTTTCCTCTCAGGCTCGGAAAGGAAAATATAGACCAATCTGGGTAAAGACAGGCACCATCAAGGGAAACAAATATAGGGAGGAAACTGCAGAGGTCCAGGGAAAACTATTTTTGAGCTGTCAATTGCAAAGTCAATCCCAGATTGATCTTCCTAATTTTGCATTCCATTAACATCTTTCTACCTTTATGGTGAAGAAATAGCAATGTAGTCTGTCTGTCTCAGATACTCAAGAAAATAGAACCAAAGAGCTAATAAATCACAAGAGATTTGTGCTCTGCCTGATGGACTAGTAACACAAACCCTAAGTTAGTCTCTTGCCTGAGAAGGGCAATTATGAATAGTAAAGGTAAGAGGCATTAAGAAGTATCACAAAAAAGGAGATTTCAGTAAGAAAGCAGAAAGGTAGAAAGGAGAGAGAAGAAGGAGGAAACTCACTGAATGTAAATGGAGATGAATGATGGTAGCTACACATTAACGAAGCTTGTCTTCACAGGGAATGGACTTGTGGCTAATTTCTGCTCTTGAACACTGAGCAAAATGTCTTCTGCGGGGCGTGGGGGTGTGTGTGCATAATTTGAAGAAAGGTTCAAGAATTCTCAAGTTTTTTGCTTTTCTTAATCACATAATGCCTCTTTCCCCTTTCTTCCCTTTGCTATGTTTCAGAGGCTGACCACTAAAAAGGGTGAAAAAATAAAGTTGACAAGCTTAAATTACTTCATTACCATATTACAATAAATTATTACCATTTCATCTTAGTGTTTTGATTTTGAAGGCTTGCGGTTTCCCCTTTCTCCAACTGGGAAAAATATCCATCAAAGGAGGTCAGGGACAGTTTCCACCTCTGCCACATCTACTTTGGATGCAAGTGCCCAAGTCAAAGTGATAGTTTAAGTTTTACTGACTACCCACATAATACTGGACCAACAGTAAGTATTATTAGACTCACCAGGTGAGAATGTCAACTGTCCTGTTGGTAATCTATTTGAGAAAATAAAACCCTATATGAATTTTGTGTGAAATTCTTACTAAATAAAACAGCCCTGAGAATCTAGAACCCAGCAGCGACTTGTGTGTGTCAGAGGAAGCAAAATAACAAGTAATAATAATTAGACCTGGTATAGTGATTATGTTTCTGTACCTTGGCTTAATGCAAAACTAGCAAATTTTTCCTTACACTTTACAACAGCCCGTGTTTTGTCTGTTATAGCCAGTCTACATGGAACTAACAGGTAGTATGTATCAAAGCTATTATTTTATTTAAAGTTATTCACAGCTTGCTAGTGGATTTACTTAGGTGAATGATTAATGCTACACTAAGCCTATACTTAATATTCAATTTTGGCTTATAAGTAGAAGATAACAGATAATTTGAAGAAAAAAGATTAAATTTAAAAGGCCTGTCACATACAACTGTTCACCTGGAGTGACATTAATTTAATTTGCATCAAGACCAGATAAATTCAGTTTCTCAAGGTTGAAGATCATGATGCTGATGAAGAATAATTCACTTTGCACAAGCCAGAGTAAGGCTGGAGGACAGCTATATTTTCTGTGGCAAATCAACCTTGGTCCATGGGACACAACAAGGACTGCAGGCTCTTCACTGGGTTTTCAGAGTATGGAACTTATTTTTCACGTACAGATGAGGTGACAGAGAGAGCTCAAATCCCTCCATGGGAATAGTGGCACTGATTTGGCATGAAAGGGAGAGAACTCTCCCTTCATTTGCCCTGGTCTTCACTGGCAAATGCTCTGACCACACCACCTAGGCCTTGGAAGGCAGATGAAGGGACTGTGAGAATGAATACCTTAGGACCACTGTAGGAGAGGATCAGGTTTGAGATCATCTTAGGACTCTGAATATGCACAAGTCCATGGGACCTGATGAAATCCATCTGCTGGTCCTGAGGGAGTTAGTGAATGAAGTTGCTAAGCCACTGTCCATCATATTTGAAAAATCATGCCAGTCAGGTGAAGTTCCCGATGACTGGAAAAAGGGAAATATAACCCCCATTTTCAAGAAGGGTAAACTAAACTGGATGACCCAGGGAATTACAAAGCAGTCAGCCTTACCTCTGTGCCTGGCAGGATCACAGAACAGATACTCCTAGAAACCATGCCAGGGCACATAAAAAACAATGAGGTGGCTGGTGACAGCTAACATGGCTTAGTGAAGGGGAAATCCTGACTGAACAACTCGGTGGCCTTCTATTATGTGGCTACAGAACTGAGGGACAGGGGTAAAGCAGTTGCTGCCATCTATGTGGCTATGTGCAAAGCATTCAACACTGTCCCATATGATATCCTTGTCTCTAAACTGGAGAAACATCAATTTGATGGAAGGACCACTTGGTAGATAAAGAATTGGCTGGATGGCCACATGCAGAGAGTTGTGGTCAATGGGTCAATGTCCAAAGGGAGACCAATGAGGAGTGGTGTCTCTCAGGGATCGGTGCTGGGACCAGTCCTGATCAACATCTTTGTCGACGACGTGGACACTGGGATTGAGTGCACACTCAGCAAGTTTGCCAATGACACTAAGTTATGGGGTTTGGTTGATATGCTGGAGGGAAGGGGAGTCATCCAGAAGGACCCTGACATGCTTGACAGGTAGATCAATGCCAGCCTCATGAGGTCCAACAGAGTCAAGTGCAAGGTCCTATACCAGACACAGCTACAGGCTGGGCAGAGAAGAGATTCAGAGCAGCCTTGTGGACTAGGACTTGGGGGTGATGGTCAATGAGAAACTTAACATGAGCCAGCAGTGTGCACTTGCAGCCAAGCAAGGCAAACATATCCTGGGCTGCATCAAAAGGAGTGTGACCAGCAGGTCGAAGGAGGTGATCCTAGAATCATAGAATAGTTAGGGCTGGAAAGGACCTTAAGATCATCAACTTCCAACCCCCCTGCCATGGGCAGGGACACCTCGCTCTAAACCATATCACCCAAGACCTCGTCCAACCTGGCCTTAAACACTGCCAGGGACGGAGCATTCACAACCTCCCTGGGCAACCTATTCCACTGCCTCACCACCCTAACAGGAAAGAATTTCCTCCTTATATCCAATCTAAGCTTCCCCTGTTCAAGTTTTAACCTTTAAGTTTCCTGCCCCTCTACTCTGCTCTCCTGAGACCTCACTTGGAGTATTGTGTGCAGTTCTGGTGTCCTCAACATAAAAAGGGCATAGAACTGTTGGAACAAGTCCAGAGGAGGGCCACGAGTATGATCAGGGGACTGGAGCATCTCCTGTATGAAAACAGGCTGAGAAAGCTGGATCTGTTCAGCCTGGAGAAGAGAAGGCTGCATGGAAACCTCATAGCAGCCTTCCAGTATCTGAAGGGGGCCTATAGGGATGCTCGGGAGGGATTCTTCATTAGGGACTGTAGTGACAGGACAAGGGGTAACGGGTTGAAACTTAAACAAGGCATGTTTCGGTTCGATATAAGGAGGAAGTACTTTACTGTGAGTGTGGTGAGGCACTGGAATGGGTTGCCCAGGGAAGTTGTGAATGCTCCGTCCCTGGCAGTGTTCAAGACCGAGTTGGACGGAGCCTTGGTTTAGTGTGAGGTGTCCCTGCCCATGGCAGGGGGGTTGGAACTAGATGATCTTGGAACTAGATGATCTTAAGGTCCTTTCCAATCCTAACTATTCTATGATTCTATAATTCTAAGTCTCAGGCAGATATCTGGTTGTGCTACTGAAAAGAGTCAGTAGGCTTGAGGCTCAAGTGATTGGGAAAGTGTCACAGATTCCCCAGATGAGGATTATCACAGGCACTGGGTGTTTTGGGTAGGGAAAATGCAGGAAAGGTTTTCGGGTGTGTCAGCCAATTGTTTCTCTCCTTACTTAAGAATTTATTTTGCTCTGTTCCATGTTCAGGTAATTTCTGTCTTGAAACTAAGTTCTTTATGCTCCTTCATCTTTGCAAATGACAGTGTCAACCCACATGGTATAATGTTTATCTGTGGACCAGAGCAAAGTAAGTAGAAACACATTTTGAAATCTGATTATTACATTGAAGTGCAATGTGTGAATATTTTTTAATTCTTATGAGTTGTTTATATTACCTTTTAAAAATATTTCTTTGCTTCAGAAGCATCTGATACTCTAATTATGTCTTTAATTTTCACCTGGAGAAGCCCAAGTGGTTTTCACACAGTGTTTTAAAACTGAAGCTGTCTAAACAGCTCTGCTACAGATGTTGCCTCTAATCTTAAAGTTAAGGTACTTTGCATTTTTGCATGCTTTAGTTCAGTAGGATACATTGCTACTGAAATAAGATGTAACTGCAGGTATTCTATGTGTTACATGACAGTCAGTCTCTGAAATGGGCATACACATGGCTTTAGCTGCAGTAAACATTTTCCAACTTTTCCATCTTATCACCTCTCTGGCTGGATACAACATACAAACATATTGTAGCTTCTGACAGTGCAACCTGATAGCACAATTAATGAGATAACAGGAGCTCATTTGCTTACATTTCTAGCCTGGGTTTATTCTGAATGAAATCATCACAATTCAAGGGCATCCCTGTTAAGTCCCATATCCTACGACATGGGTTCTGGGGACTCTAGCAGGAGGTGGGGAGGGAATCTGCTTTCCCCGTAGACCATTTGGGATCTCTGTGTTGAAGTACCATGGATATGGAGTGGGAAAGAGCCAGTTCTGCACATACAGGGCCTCCTCACTTGGGACAACTGGCAAAAATGTAGCAACAGCTACTTGACCCTCAAAGTAGGAACAGCACCCTGAAGCAGCAGAAATGGGTGGGCTGTTAGGGGATCTTAACAGACTAGGGGGCTCAATTCCTTTTTCACTTTATCATTACTCTCCTTGAAGAAAGCTAATGGAATTTAAGTGTCAGCCGTGGAGGAAAGACATCCTTCTGTGCTATGTCTATTATCTATTGCAGGTCAAAGGAGCTGATCCTGCCCCTCTATTCTGCTCTCATGAGACCCCACGTGGAGTACTGTGTGCAGTTCTGGTGTCCTCAACATAAAAAGGACATGGAACTGTTGGAGCAAGTCCACAGGAGGGCCATGAGAATGATCAGGGGACTGCAGCACCTCCCATATGAAGACGGGCTGAGAAAGTTGGGTCTGTTCAGCCTGGAGAAGAGAAGGCTGCATGGAAACCTCACAGCAGCCTTCCAGTATTTGAAGAGAGCCTACAAAGATGCTGGAGAGGGACTCTTTTTCAGTGACTGTAGCAATAGGACAAGCAATAACAGGTTCAATCTAAGACAGGTAATGGGCTCAAACTGGAACAGCTTGCCCAAAGAAGTGGTAAATGCTCCATCCATGGCAGTGTTCAAAGTCAGGCTGGACAGATCCTTGGGTGAAATGGTCTAGTGTGAGGTGTCCCTGCCCATGGCAGGGGTTTGGAACTAGATGATCTTAACGTTCTTTCCAACCCTAACTATTCTACAATTCTATGATTCTATGAAAATATCATAAAATAGGCATAGTCCTGTAGGAGCATATGTGTAGGTGTTAACCCTCATTGAATAAGACAGGTAAAGGAGGGTGGGTTAAAACTTTGGAAAATATTCTTTATATCCATGATCTGGGTTTCTTTTTCTCTCTCTTTCTGTTATTCTACCTGTAGTTATGGCAGCACAGACAACACAGAGGCAACATGCAACTCCTGGGGTTAAGCATTCTTCACATCCTTCACTATTACTTCTGAGTTAACAGTCCAGAGATGCAAGATGTCATGTGAGGCCCTTAGAGACGTGAGGTTTTACAAAGGCAGTTCCTAGTTCTCTTGGCTGTGAAGCAGTTGTTCTGCATTTGTATTAACAGGGGTATGAACCAACAACAGTGAAAAGAACACAAATGGATAACCTAGAAGAAAAAAAAATAAATTGCTTTTTCCAACCAATCTCAGTTGACATTTTTATTTTTCATCCTTTTTTCTTTTATTTAAGCTGAATGATGATGTTACATTTGTAATACGTTAAAGAGATTATACTGTAAAAGTGACCAGTACAACTCTCAATGTACAGCCATAATTGTACACCTAAACCACAAAAAGTTCACACTATATAACACAATATTATATAGTTCACACTACAAAACACAAAGAAGAAAATTAGCACAGACAAAAACTGGCACTGAGATGAAGGTGACTGCAGGACTCTTAACCTCTTGAGAGTTATTCCCTAGCAACCCAACAACCTGTGTTACAGAGGCTGCAGGAAATCACTCGCATGGTTTTGAATAGCAAATACTCAGCAAGTCAGAAGCAGAGAAAGGTTTAAATTAGCCTGTGAACTAGTGGAGTCAGCAGTTTCTTAATGGCACTGTAAATAGGCAGATTACTTACCCACAAACATATGCTATCTCTGCAACATTAACAACAGAACTCTGTGCATTATTCTGCTATTAAAACAGAAAACAGTAAGAGACATTGTAATCTTCACACTCAGGAAAAGAAAACTCATCAGCAAAGTATGTTTCTGTTAAACCAAAATCATGGTTCCTTTTTCTGATTTATTATCTTCAAGACAAACTTGTATACGCTGGGTGTTTCAGTTTCACTGAATACTACATGTGCTTTAAATTGTATATGCCTGAAGAATAAAGGATACCCTGATGTATTTTCAGAGTTATGATGCTGTACATATTCAAATTTCCTATGTACAACAGCAGTTGCACATGTGTCAGTCAAATGCAAAATTATGCTTTGGCATCTTTGAAATCAACCTATGGATTTTATTACGTCTTTATATATCTGATGATACTGTATGTTGAAAATATATTCTCACACTATAGTCTTTCTTGTGTTCCATTTTATATGCCCACAAAATATTTTAATAAACTAATGATTACATCTTGTTTTAATTTATTTAGCTCCAAACACTGGTGAGTGAAATGGACTTATTCTACTTTAGAACAGTTAATGCAGAAGAGAGCAGAAATAGCTTTTGATATTTTCACGGCAACAAGAATTTCTGACTTGCATGTGAGTCACCCTTAGCTAATATCTCTTTCTTTCCACAGGTACAAAGATGTATTTGTAAATCATAAATGCTGACAAACCAGGCGTAATGTATCTTAATTCAATTGACAGTGCTATCACCATTTATACTGTCAGTTGCTTTTCTGTTGTCAGGGCTGGGTAAAAATATTAAATACAAAAGCAATATTCCTTCAATCAAACTCTTTTAGGAGGCACATATCAACCTAATGGTTGAAACTAGTATTCCAGTCACTTGTAAAATCATTTCTCTTGTTGTGCAAAAAGAGTGCTAGAAATTGTTCCTGATGAGTGCAAAAGAGACAGTCTAAGCTGATGTGGTGCAAAAACAAAGGAGTGGATGAGGGTAACTACATGATTTAGAGAATAAATACCAGGAACTGGAAACTCTACCTATTAAAAAATCAATCAGATGGCAATGACTTTCATGAGCTATTGGAAAAAAAAGGTGGAGATTTCAGGCCACTTTTCTGTGAACAGTTATGTATGTTCCCTAAAGACATGAATTAAATTGGTGGGATGAATCCCACCTTTACTTTAGAGATTACTTGATTTTAGTTAAGGCTGAAAATGATGATAGAAATGGAATATTTCTGTTTGCAGTTCAGGCTGCATGTTCTGCACAGAAAGATAACACTCTTCAGAGCCTCCTTTTTGCTGACATACTTATTTTCAAAACACAAGTTTTGCCAGTAATTCCTTCAACCAATGTATTCTTGGAGGTTTACAGCACAAAAGAGGGAACCAGAGAGGAAAACTAATTGCAGAAAAGTATTTTACATTCATTTCCATAATGTAGTAATGAAGGCAAATAGATATACAGTTAAAAACAAAAATAACCACCATAAAAAATCCCCTACCACTCATCCCCAAATGCCATATGATTGAACATAACCTACTCTGTATATTTCAATTACTGATAAATTGTCATAATATTCTTTGTAACCATAAATTAATAAATGTTTTATTCTGTTTATGTTCATTCCATTAATAAGAGCAAGATATATATTTATTTTTTTCCCTGAGGTGGGGGAGAAGTATGGAGTTTTAAAAAGTACAGCAAGGAATTCAGTACTGTAAATGAAGATTTTGTATCTTCAAAACTGAAAAGGTTTTGACAAATCTAATCTGAAGATATGTGTACATGTCCTGCTTTTACCCAAGTAAGGCATGTATACACAGGATAGCTGATATACTGTACTCCATTTTCCATTAAAGTATCTTTCTGCAGGCATTAAGCAGAATTTATTTGCAATATGATTAGTCTGGGTTTTTTTGTATGTTCAGATACATCCCTTTTTTATCCTCGCTCTCCTTCTGAAGATATTTTCCTAGTGAAATGTGTTTTGGGAAAACTGTTGAACTTACTCTTCAAATTGAATTTTAGGCAAAACAGGCAAATATCCTAAGTTGCACATACACAATCAGGTAATTAAATCACTTACTTAGAGAGGATTAGGCAAAACTTGTGAAGCAGAGGATAGCAAAGACATCAAGATCAATATTCAGACTCTGGGATCAGGTGGTCTGAGAGCTGTTTATGACTGCCAGGCAGGCACAAGTGATGCAGGGATTTCAATTTGAAATTGAGGCCCAATAATTTTCTATATAGCTAATTGCCAAATATTAGAATTGCATCTAATGAAAACTACTTACTGTGCCTGCAGGGACAGTCTATGCTTAACACTGGTAGCCTGATGCTTTTTAGAAACAAAAGAGTAGTTTTTATGTGTAAAGAAATCTGAGTAAATCTACTTAATATGTCCCTTACCTTTCTCTTTCTACTGTAAAATATTTTTCTGCCATTGAAAGTAATCTCCAATTACTTTTGTTTCCTATAGGAGCTTTTCATAGTAAGGTAATGAAAAAGCTTTCCAGTGGCCTGTTTTCCAAGGTGTCTTTTAATTGCATAGAGGGACTGGGAAATTCTTGATGTCCATATGGTATTTTTTTCTTAGTACAAGAGTAATGAGTCCTGCCTCTTAAAAATGTGTTTTAAATTCAGTGTATTCAAGGTACTAATGTCAAACCCTACATGTGATTAATTATCCAATTTATTAGTAATACTGTATACATTGCAGGAGTGTCATTTAACTTGCTTTGGCAGTACAGACACCGACATTGATAGGTGTGGGAATAAGTGATGGGTTTAGGTTCTAAAGTATTTCTACAGCATTTCACTGAACAGCAGATTGATAAATTAAAATCACAGTAGTAGCACTGGAGCTGAAAGACTAACTGCTTATGATTGCAAAACCAGATCTCTTAAAAATTTATGTAGTCTTCAGAGATGACTACATAAGAAGCACTACATGAAACAGAAGCACTACATGAAACAGAAGAGCACAGTTAACAAAATATTAACCAATTACAATGTGACAATGTCAAAATTTATGTAAAGAAAAAATATTTATAGAAAATTCAAACATATGCATACCCTTGTTAGAAGGCTTAATTAAGTTTATTCTGTTCTCATTTTCACCATGTTTATGTTTTAATTTAATTATTTTACATTGAGGAACTTAAGGTTTAAATTAGTGAAATGGCTATATAAAACAGACAATGACTGCCAGTGTCCTCAGCAGAGCTTGTGAAGGCAAGACATACTTCTTGTTTCTCCAATTCAATTTGCAAGTGAAGTTATAATACAAATGGAAGCATCAGCTACTGTGAATCTAAGAAAGCATTCTTGTACTTCTGGCACTCTGTGCAGCAATTTCCATGGTAAATGAATATGGGAAGTACATCTGACACAAAGGAGATTCTTCTATAACTGAGCACAAGACTAGACTCAAGTCCAGTTTGCTCAGAGGTGAGTGGAAAGGGCATCTATGAACGACACAACCAGTTTGTATGCTCTAGACTAGTGCTAACTATACTGTTATACCACTTGCCTTGGTTTCTGACAAATCTATGCCTCCTAGTCAGTGCCCTAGAAGGTCCTGTGCTCATTCACTTTCTGTAATCACAGTGAAGATAAGAAGATTTCTGTAAGGGAATAAAAAGTCACAAAACAAATTCCTAAAATATTAGTCACCACTCCGAACTAAGTGCAAACTCTGAGTAAAGCTGTTGAAATCAAGAGTTATTTCTTTATGGTTACATCCACACACTAGAGGCTTACTCCCCTCCCTGGTTTACTGTCAGAGCACCCAGCAGTATGGGGTGCTAATAATTTCCTCTCTTCAAGACTTTCTGATGGGCATAGCTGACATAGAGTTTAATGAAGTTACATTTTTGGCTTCATTTTTTTTGTCCCAACTTTAAGCTCCTTAAAAGACTGTAGTCCCATTTTGTAGATCATGTGTTGCTATCTTGGTCAACCATTTTGGTAGCATAAGTGATATTAACTTAGTGATCCAGTCAGACTGTTATATTAAAACAAAACAAAACACAATCAATATGGGAATTTCAGTATGCATTTTATGTGATCTTCATTTTTTTCCTCGGATATTACGTGATCTCTTCTGGGGACTCCTTCCTATCACTGTATTAAGCTCCAATGAAAGAGATGCACAGATTCACATTTTGACATCTTGCTTACAGCAATGGGGCAAGTTTCATTCAGTTTTTGTTATCACCTGTTAAGAACATAATACCAATATTTGTGTATAAGATGCCACATTCATTTGCTGTAACACTAGAATTGAGAGTATTTTTATCCTGCTTGCTAAGAACACTCACTAATGTTTCTTTAGTCTTATCAAGCATGGCAAAAAGAATTCCATGTATGTAAAAATTAAATAATAATGCATTCAGACTTTTACTTAGAATGACATTCATCACTCTTAACTAAGATACAGTAACTATCATGGTTCTTAGACAATGATCCGTAGATACATCTTTTCCACATAGATTGATTTCATAACACTTTAGATATTAAGAAAATGACTGCACAAAAGAGGACTTGAGGGGCTTTATGCTTCAGTTATTGTCATTTTCTGTAACATGTGTCCCCAGATCATGTGGTTACACTCCCTGCCAGATTAGTGTTTTGCTTGCACTGGTATGCATCAGGGCTAGTAAACATTTATAGAAAATTTCAAGTGTTTTATCCCTGTGGGAAATGTACATTCAAAGTTAACTATACAGGCAGATCTTAGACTATATGTGGTTTTATATAGTCTGTTGAATTAATCTACCATAACAATTTAGTGCTGCGAATTGCCTCCAGCATCTCTTCCCAAGCAACAAGATTGTGAAGGAATTTAAGCTGTTAAGGTCTCTCTCTCTCCTGCTCTCCTCTCCCTTACCTTCTTGCTGAACTCTCCTCAAACAATTTTTGCCTTCTCCCAGCAAAACTGCATTACCGTTACTCACCCTTATATGACTTACATGACTGGAATGTTATTTTCCGTGAATGCTTTACACAGCAAGACAGCTTTATAGCCTACAAAGTATCAGTTGGAACATGAAATACACCTAACTGGTGATACGTAGACAAGGTATGCTTGAAACCAAATCCTATTTGATTCCAGACTTAAAATGTAGCTATGAATAATATGCTTGCGTGTGTATGTGAATAAAAAAGATTAGTTCTGTGAAGAAACAAAGGCTTATTCGATACCTCTCAGGTTCCTCCATCTCTACTAAAAAAATGTCAGCACTTTGGCATAATAATGCTATCTCCAGTTTTGTTTCACTAGCTTCACTGTTCCAGAAGATGTAACTTCCTTTTCCATCCCATATCCTCTTGTACACCAGAAAATGATAGATCTGTAGGATGAATTACATTAACTCAGAAATGCTTCAGTTTTACTCCATGGAGTATTGATCCTGATTTCTGTGGTGTTCACTATTTTCAGGTATTCAATAAATAGTTAATAATAAAAATGCGGTCTGAAAGTTGGAAATTTTTCATTTTGTCTGTTTGCTGTTCATAGCGTGCCTGGAAACCCACCTGTAATTTCTGTTCCCTGATTCAGACAGCAAGAGAATAAACAAGGTCATGCCTATTATGTACGTTTCCTTGAGTAACTGCTTCTCATAACAGCCACACAGAGGAACCTTGACACGCTTGAAGGGTGGGCCAGTACGAACACCATGAACTTCAACAAGGTGAAGTGCAAAGTCCTACACATGGGTTGGGGAAATCCCAAGAATTAATACAGGCTGGACAGAGACTGGGTCGAGACCATCCCTAAGGAGAAGGTTATGAGGATGTTGATTGTTGAGAAGATCAACATAAGCCAGCAGTGTATGCTTGCAGACCAGAAAGCCATCTGTATGCTGAGCTGCATCAAAGGAGTGTGACCAGCAGGCTGAAAGAGGTGATCCTGCCCCTCTTCTCTGCTCTGATGAGACCCCACTTAGAGTACTGCATCCAGCTCAGGGGCCCCCAGCACAAGAGGGAAGTAGACCTGCTCAAGAGTATCCAGAGGAGGCCAGGAAGCTGATCAGAGGGCTGGAGCACCTCAGCCTGAAGAAAAGAAGGCTCCAGGGAGACCTTATAGCAGCCTATCAGATTTTACTTCAGAAATAGGAAATAAGAATACTGAGTTAACAAGGACTGTCCAAATATTGTTTTATAGAACTCCTGGATCAGTGACTACTGTTCAGGTAAAACCCAGTGAGGTGGAAATAAATAGTATTGTTCTACAGTGAGGCTACATACCAGCAAATATTTTTCTTCCTTCTTCCATTTTCTATTGCAAGAAAATGCCTCCCTTTTTGCTTCTTTGTATAGTCCTTTTCCCCAGACTTTCTATTCTTATGGTTCTGCATTCTGGTTTATTTTCTTTCATTTTTCCCTATCTCTAGAATGTTTCAGCCTCCTGACTTTCCTTCCGAAACATTCTCTTGAGCATCATTTTCCCTGCTCTAGGGAACATCTAGGTAGTCAGTACTGTATTCAGTAATTGTTCATCATGAACCCAGAACATAAATGACTCGCATATGGATTGTTTTAATAGAAATACTAATAGAAGGGTAGTCTTGGATTACAGAAATAACAGAGAGTAAAAAAAAAGGGAAAGGTAAATACAATAACCAGAAAAAAAAAAAAGTGATCTCATGCTCTGTTGTCTTTCTCAATTATGAAACGCATTGTTATTGATGATATCAAGGTCAGAGAGAGGAAAAAGAATTTATTAAGGTGCATACTTGTTGAGTTTGTTCTAATAAATGTTAAAGGAATTAGAAAAATATTTTTCTTTTTTTGGCCAAATATATTAGCCTATTTTCTATGTACTGCATGTGTATTTCTCTGTGTGTGAAAGTGGAAGTGGTGTAGAAGTAAAAAGATCAGCAAAATAGAGGAAGTATAAAGTTATTACTTAGATTACAGGTGAGTAGAAAAAGACATTATCTGGGATCTATGAGCACTGAGTAATGACACAAAACCACTGACAAATGCAGTGCCAACACTGGACCACCGTTATTGTTGTAGTTGCTTTGTAGTCTCTTCTCCAGAGATATCTTCAAGCAAAAAAAACCCTTTTTTTTTTTATAAATTTATAAAACAGTTATATTCATTCATTGTTTCAGAGTCTTATAATAATGGAAAGAAGGCAATTATAGAAAAGCTTAATCCTTGTGGGTTTCAATAAATTCTTGGAAGAGAAAGGTATAAGTAATACAACATCTTCCACATGAAGATCACCAGCTTTCCATATGTGGTATCACCCCACACATCCCTCCTGTCTCTCTGGGGCCTACCATGGAAGCCTCACCATGCACAAAACCCTTGCAATTCCCAGATTTCTGCTTCTAGTATTCAGGCTAAACCTTACACATAATTAAAGAGTTGGTTGTTTTAGAGGTTATTCTCTGCAAATGCAGAAGACTTGTTGCTGCCTCTGTCAGAGAGCCTGAGTGGTTTTAAGCATAAGGAATTACTGCCTGTCTCTAAGCAATAAGTTTAAATAATTGTCAGGTGTCTTCAGTCCTCTCATGCTTTTCATGAAAACTCCTGCATGCCTGGCATGAATATAAATGAGAGTTACAAGATTGTGTTGAGGTTGGTAGTTTTATTGGTTTCATATTAGCAGAACAAAATGCATCCAGTATCTGCTTTTATATTTTTCCTCTTCTAAGGTAAAATAATTTTCTCAGTTTTCTCTCTTCAAATGCTGGATGGGAACAGTAGCAATAATGCCTGCCCCTTCCACTGGTGCTATCTGGTAATCAGGATGGGGGACAAGTGTAATGGTGATCAGGGGACTGGAGCACCTCCCATATGAAGATCGGCTGAGAAAGTTGGGGCTATTCAGCCTGGAGAAGAGAAGGCTGCGTGGAGACCTCATAGCAGCCTTCCAGTATCTGAAGGGGGCATATAAGGATGGACTCTTCATTAGGGACTGTAATGGTAGGGCAAGGGGTAATGGGTTAAAACTTAAGCAGGGGAAGTTTAGATTGGATATAAGGAGGAAATTCTTTCCTGTTAGGGTAGTGAGGCACTGGAATAGGTTGCCCAAGGAGGTTGTGAATGCTCCATCCCTGGCAGTGTTTAAAGCTAGGTTGGACGAGGCCTATGGTTTAGAGCAACGTGTCCCTGCCCATGGCAGGGGGGTTGGAAGTTGATGATCTTAAGGTCCTTTCCAACCCTAACTATTCTATGATTCTATGATTTGTTGTACAGAAGATGACATGGCTACATTCTGGTTTGTGCTTTTAACCTACTGTCTGCTTTGCCGTATAACCTATAATCTCTGATGTCCTAACAGAGCCTTCAAGGACTAGGCTTCCTTTTTTTTTTTTTTTTTTTTTCTTTTTAACTATCTTGGTTCTTCAGAACAGAATCTCTTAAAATGGTGTTTGAGTTCAGGATTTCCTGATTCCATTATTTCAAAATGGCCTTATGGGAAAAAAAAAAACAAACAACCCACTACTGAGCAAGAGAAAGAAATGTGGTGACAAACTCTAGTTGTTAAATGTTTCTCAGAACAATTCTACCAGAAGAAAAGTAAGAAATTTTAATTTTTGCATTTTGGAACCGCTTCCTAAAGCTGAGCCCACCAAAATTGCTCCACCTCTTCTAGAAGTAAGCACCCATGATTCAAAAGCTGCTATGAATAAGATGTGATTTGGAAAAACATGGCTTTTCAGTATTTTCTATTGTCACATACTTTCTAGTAACAGGACCTCAGTGACAAAAACAGTAAGTCATACAGATCTCTAGTCTTTCTGCTGAGAATGTAAGGAAAATGTAACAATTAGTGCCAATTTTACTTTTATCTTGTTTCCTTCTCCCACAACAGCCAACTATTCACCATGTAACAAATGCATAAAATGAATTCATTTCACTTATGTCTTTCTCTGGGCTTTCCACCTAAATTTATACTGTTTATAGCAAACAACTAATATTGAAAAAAAGGAAAAAAGAGTTAGAAAGTCAGCAGTTTGTATTGTTGGTTGGTTTTGCATTGGTTATTTTTTTGTTCTTTTGGGGTTTTTTTAACATCTACACAAAAAAAAGAGAAATATATTGAATCTCAGTTGACAACCAGATGTATATAACACGTGTTTTCAAAGACAATCTCACTGAAAAGTTATTGCAAGCTTATCCAGAAGTAATCCCATTCTCTGCAGCTGGCAATAGCTGAGTCTAAGGTCTCACTAGCCTCAGAAAAATTCAGCTGTTTTTTTCTCTCCTCATCTCTTCTGAATTCAACATCATGGGACATATTATTAAATAATGGCTAACAATGAAGACAAATATTTTTAAAAGTTTGACAACTTATTAGTTACTGTGATGGATTTTCTATACCACTGCATATATTAAAGACGAGATGCTATTATGAAAGTTACATACAATTACAGTTAGATACAAACAAGAATTAGTTCAAAGAATTTCTACTCTGCCAGACAGTTACAAAAGAATTATGATCTCTGTTGGCCATATACCACTATTACAGGTCTTAAAAGATGCTGCAATGCATGTGTCCTACAAAACATGTTTTGGTTTTAGAGCTCTGACTGATGACTAAATGCATATCTGCATGCAGTAGTATCTGGAATTTATCAAGGGCTCCACTTTTACATGCAGACAGTTAACATGAATCAGCTGCTGTGAAATAGCTGGGTGAATGGTTAGTATCTGGATTATCAATCCAATTATTTATCAATAATGATAGCAGTTTTGTTGAAGGAATAACTGTACATCATTATTATTAAGAATAAAATGCCAAATATGGAGAGCAAATGTGGATAATTAAAAGTTATTGGCATTTTAAATATATATATTTTGAATATTATACACACTTTGCCACAAAGTCAGATGAACTTAATATGAGCTGGCTCCTAGGTTGCTCTTTTTTTGCAGTATCCCTTTTTTCTAGCTGTTGACCTGTCTGTTCTTTCTAGGTCTCAATTTTTCAAAGGCTTCTGCATGAATATAATTTGATGCATTGTCAGTAGTCTTCACTTTGGGGGAGTTTTACCAGAACTGTTGCATCTGATGGTAAAGTCTTCCAGGCATTTTGGCTATTTGCATGACTTAATTTTATTTGAACCCTACATGAGCATGAAATCTACATGACATGAAGAGGATGTCCAGACAACTCTCTTGCTCAAGTTGAACATGGACACAAATTCCCAAAATCATGGAAATAACACCTGTGGGGAGAAGCATCCTGTGCTTACACAGGTTAACACTCAGCGTTCAGGAGTGTTAAGAGTTGTTTCAGCCTTCTTTAAGAATTTTATTTTCACTTCTAAGAGACAAAGAAAGGCAATATGTGTTTCAAATTCTATCTATTTGTATTCTATCCCAAAATCATAACAATGAATTCAGATACTCTTATCTGGATAGATCACATGCTTGATGAAATTTTACTCCTGATTGCTACCATTAGAGACTTGCATTAAGGAGGTTACTGTTACTTCAATGCCAAACTATGCCCCTGTCTTGCACAGGGAGTAAAGGAGCATGATTTTTTTTTTTTCCATTGCTATGCACTTTGCATAGAAAAAAAGATAAACAGAATTTCCTTTACGAAGGGAGTACAGGAGCTATTCTCTCCCTGCGTTTGTGATGTAAACTGCAACAGCAAAGGTTGGGGTCTGCTTTCTCTGTAGCTTCTGAGTGGGAAAATAATGCACCACTGTAAGATCCACTTTTCCTTTGTGGGTTGTCTCACAGGAAGGCTGCAGCCCTTACTATACATGCAGAGCTCAACAAACTGTAGCAGTCTTGAGCTTTTTAAGCTGCCACACTTCATGTTCCCTTCCCCACTAAAAGAATTAATAGAAAAGCATTAAGAAGTCATTGCCTTAGGCACAATAAAAGAAAAAATCAGAATTAGCCCTTACAGGCAGTGTAAAGAAAATGTGGAAAGAAATCTCTGCTGAAAAAGGCAGATGAATTAAAAGCTGGTGTGCAGGACAGAGTCGTCTGTAGGCAACTTAAAGTAATTTAGATTGGTGCCTTGGCCAACTCTGTCTGCAAGAGGCATTAAGGGCACCATGTCTTAGTCTAGCTGGGGCTAAGTCAGCCTTTTTCTTCTGAAAACATTTACAGGTTGCAGCTATCAGTCTGGGTTAAAACCTTAGATACAGGTCTTGGAACAGCTTGTCTTCTGAACAGATTAACCCCCAGTAACTGTAGAATTAGAAGAAGCTTCTCTCTGATTTAGTGCCATGGTGGCTTGGGCCTCTCCTCAGATCATGGTGCTCTAACCTCTCTCTAAATCCCTTCTTTGGGGTGCTTTTTGCAGTAAAAGGCAAAAGTAGCACAGAGGTGAGGACTAATTTTTTTATTTTCCACTGTTATCATTACAAACTTGCAAAAAATAATCCAAATACATTACAAGGAAACTTCTGGGAAGAGGCTAAATCTATTTGCTCAGATTAGATTTTCCAAAAGGAATCCAGGTTAGTAACAAAGACACATACAGTGGCTGTGTGGAGGTAATGTGGATTTACACGGTGGTCACAAATCCACTCATCTGGAAACAAATAAAAACCCAAAACATAATCATAATTCTTCCTCCTAAGCAGACATCCCCAAATATTGTAAAATTGCTAGCATGGTTATTAAGACCATGACAAGAATTACAAAAGTGGGACATATTATTCTGTGGCAATTCCTATTAATATAATTGAAAATCTTCAATTTGCTTCCTGCATTTTTTACTTTCAAGTTTGCTCCTCAACCACAATGGTATGTGAAATCTTTTTTAATCTTAAAGTTGAGATTTTCTGATAATCTCTTCTTTATGAGAGTGCACGCTCCAGAAAAACAGCTCAATAAGACAAGTTACAAAGTGGAGCAACTAAAGTTAATAACAGAAGTAACTAAATTTGATAAGGAATTTGTACATTTCAAAGCATGCAGACTAAGAGTATCCCACATTTAACCAGCATTCATTTATATTTTTATAATTTTGAGTTGGTAGAATGTAGAAATGGCAAGCAATTCATTCAAAATATACTGAAACACACCAAAGTTACGGTCACACTATGGAAACAGACATGTTTTGATCCTGCTTACTCTGATTTGTTGAGCTTCTCTGTTAATAACTGACACTCTTCCTTTTTTGCTAACTTTAATTAGCACTTCATGACCTGAAGTACTTTTTGATTTGCAGTTAATACAAAAATTTGGAAGCTACTAATAAATACATGGTAAAATTAACTCTTAAATGGCTATTTTGCATGGCATACTGTTGTGAACAAATTAAAAAGAGAATTAAGAGACAATGAATATACAGTTCTGAAGGAAAACAGGGAGTGAGAATGTTAGGAAATGTCATAAAGTTTGAAAGACAGAAGCTAAAAGGAAAAAGGTGCATGAAAAGTGAACTTTGGATTCAGAAGTGACAGATACCTTTAATATGCATAATGGTCTAAATTTTATTAAAGAATGGTGCTTTTTTCAGAATATTTAACATTTCAAAATGTTTTTAAAAAGTTAATGGTTTTAATATATGGACCATATAACTGTTTAAGTGGTTATAAGACTATGGAGATAATAGCTGTCATGCACCAGTCCGAGTAATGATTTATAGTTAGGCTAAAAATGTGATATTTTTCTATTTTATGAATTTGATTTAATTTCTGTTATTAAAGAAGCAGAAAATTTTTATTTTAAAAGAAACAATCAATTATGTATAAACAATATTTAAAATGGTTTCTGACTGAATGATCAGTGAAAATAAAATACTAAACCAGCTACCTTCCAATGCAACATTTAACTCCTACATGTCTTTTAGTATAGATCTTGGTTAGTCAATAGAGGCAAAATATGTCTTATTATTTTTTAAGAAGGGAGATATCTACAACTGCTGACTTTATTGACTAATAACTACTTTTTCTAATCTTAGCTATAGTATATAATTATAATGTTGAAACAGGATGTTTGTGCTTAACATAAATTATATTGTATGATAGCTGAATATATCAATATCTACAGAAATACAGAGATTCCTACTTACCCAACGGATAGGAAGGGCTCCTTTGATTCAAGTCTGTCAAGCAAATAAAAGAAGTTTATATATATATACACACACACACATATTTATTATATTTCAGAATATTTATAAGATTAATTTAAAACAGCCACTCTCAGTATCAAGTTTACTTGGTGACCAATACACAAATTAACAACAATTGAAGGGACTGATCCATTGCGCTAGGAGCTTGCCTTGAAAAAAATCCCATTTACTTAACTGAACTTTGGCTTAGAAATCAAGTATTTATAAAACAACACATCTAGGCCCTTTAAATTTAACAGATTCAGTTGACTTGTATAGGTATTTATATGGAAAGGCTAGAGCAAATAAGTAATAATTTGACCTCTTTTTTTTTTTCATTTTTCATAATTTTTTTTCCTTCCATGGACATGATTTAGGCGATTTAGGGAAGATATTTATCTATTTTAACTTTAAACATAAAATTTAGTATGGGTATAAGAACTCTCTTGATTGGAGGTCTTTCACACCCATCTTGCTTGCTTTACAACACTCTCTATTTGTATGACACGGTTATTTTGTCATGAGAACCTCTGGCACATCTGCTACATTCAGCCTTGTGCTGGAGCAGGATGCTACTGGTCTGGTAGACACAGAATCATGCCCAGTTCTAAACCCAGTTGTCGAAGTGCTGGTCTCCAACTCCTGTTCCTATCTGTGTGAGGAGCTGCACCACTTGCACACTGGCAGAAGCCTCTTTTATGAGTAATTTCCATCCAACCCGGATAGATTTCCAACATCCTCATCTATGTTATTGCACTGTAATTCTGCTCCACTACCTAGAACCAGCTATCCTAATTTTGTAGTGTGTCCTGGCTGCAATCAGTGCGCTAATTTTTGTATTTTCATCTGTATTTTTGCATTAGTAGCTGCCTGTTTGGACCATTAACATGTGACTTTAGAGTCCTTTATAAACATACATAAAGCAAATTTACAACTCTATTCTGAGAGGTTACATGACACAAGAATGATGCAAAAGCTCTCTATTGTGCTAATTTTCATGGCATACTGTGTTAGGAAGAACACTCCGAGGCAATTAATGTCTCTTTGCAGCCTTTAAAGAAAAGTGTTTCTAACAAAGCAAAGTATGTCATATCTAAAATGAAACATTTCATATATGATGACCCCTCCCATCTGAAAACAATTCAGTGCCATGACAAAATATCTGAAATAGAACTGTAAACAAGAGTATCATCATGGCTTGACTTCGCAAACGAAGATTTGGGAAGGGCTTTACCCACGCTTACTACAAGCGCGCTGATGACTAAGAAGGCCAATGTGGGACAGGCAAATCTGGCTACAAAAACCACAGCAGAAGGTCTCCTTGGGTGGTACAGGTGGGGTGCGATTCTTTCTGCATTGTCTTTTTTCCTCGAGACTAGTTCTTCATGAGCTCTCAAAGGAGTCAACAGCGTTATGTATGGTGTGCCTCCAAGTCCTGCAAGTCTTCTTTGTAGAAAACTAACAAGTACATTCACAGTTATTCATTTAGCCAAGCCTTTGTCCAAAAACCTCACAAACCAATAGACAAATTTAGTTATTGATAACTATCCAGAAGGGTGTTTAGAAAAGGTGAACTTGTCACTGAGCTTTTGAAAGTGTTATATGATTTTGCCTTTAATTGAAAAATACTGCATGTCATCTTTTTGCAAAGCATTTACTTCTTTTCCAGAATCATTAGTGGAAATAATTTAGGAGCCTGTCTTCATTTACAGTGTCATCTTCTGATGTACTTTAAACCTAATTTTCTGGGGTTAGATTTCCAGCTGTAAGGACAACTAGCATAAGGCTTGAGGAAATAGCAAAATGTATCCGAAACATAATAACTTTCCTGTTGTTTTCATGGCTGTACCTGATCTTCCCATTTCTTTCTGGGGTTGTGATCCATGTAGAAGTAAAAGAATAAAAAAGGGTATCACTAATGTCCTTGAATGCAGCTGGAAGCACAGTGGAAGCCGAAAGTTCAGCAGTCCTGCTTTCAGGGGGAAGCTTCTCCAGGGCAGGTCCAGTACTGTTACAAGCGTTTTCCCTCCCAGACTGCCATGCCATACACCAAAACCCTCACAGTACCAAGAAAATGCTTAGCTTGACATTCTCTGTGCCTAGGCAGTACTGACAGACAGCAATAAAATGACGGGGCCCTTCATGTGCAGGTTTGCATCCCCCTCCTGCAGGTTCTGTGCAGCCACAATGCCAGCTTCATGGACCAGCTTTCCCTGTTGTGGATCACATGATTACAGGAAAGCATCTGCACCATCTTTGCAGATTCTTTCCAGTGCATGAAGAAAAACCCAACTACTGCTACTGTCTTGTTTCTTGCTTTTCTGTTTAGTGAAATGAACCAGATCTGTGAAGTATTCAGTGTTTGGCTCAAAAGATTAACTATAAGCAAAATGAGCAAATAATAAAAGACTCGGAACATATTTACACACTTCATAATAAAGAAGTGCCAGAGACCTGGCACTATCCTGCTGGAAAACATTCTGGTAGATTTTACTCGTAAATGAAAAGTATGTGATAGAATGCCCTGTGGACAAAATACCACAATTAAAAATCTATTTGCAATCCATTCTCAAGATGAAATTCAATTTGTTTTAAATAGTGTTGCCCTAGGTTTGACCCCTCTTAGTATATTTGACTAAATGGTTTTAGATAATTTTCTGCATTACTTTAAATTAGTTCAAGTGTTTCTTATAGTAAAGGAATATAATTACCTGTTGGCCTTTTATTTAAATTAGTAATTCAGAATATGGCAAATTAATATAAAGGTTTTAAAATTGCAACACCACATAAAATAGCATCCTCTCTTATCTTTACCAATGATGTTTATCTCAATATTATAGATTTTTTTATCTTTCTTTTCTAGCCTGCAGTACAATAAATTCTCCAGAGTTTTGAGGAAGTCTTGCATAATTATCTGTAATATCTCAAAAAGAGTAATCCTGATAAGCTGTGAGAAGGGCTCATATGTCTTCAGAAAAAATGTTACAACAGAAATTTTCTTTATTGAAAAAAATTATTGCGTATATAAGAAATATGAGGTTGGACAGTAAACAAAGGGAATAATATTTTAATTATGGAACTAGAGGATCTTAAGGTCCTTTCCAACCCTAATTATTCTATGTAGTGAAGCTGGAATGATCAGGATTTTTATTTTTTTCTTCAAATTGTTTTCCTATCAGAAAGTTACAGCTTGTCAGATGCCAAGGCAATAAAGCAGTTTGTATAAGAGGGAATCAGGCTAATAGGCAGCATGACTGGAATGGGGCAATCTGAAGTGTGCTTCGCTTTGATTCTGAGCTAAGATTTTCTGAAAGGTCTGACTTTCTTACCTACATGTAACGGGTAAGTTTTTGCAGGAAGAAAAGAGATTTTTACACAATGTAAATTGCTCAATTAAAATCAGTCACTGTAAACCAAACAGGCACAGACAAATTGATTCATACCCATTGATATGCCTCAATGCTGTCACAACTCTGTGTCTAAAATAAAGACCCCGTAAATTTCCCATTTAGTATTTTACCCCTGGCAACCTGCCTTGGAGAGACATCTTACAAGATCTGAGTAACATAACTGTGTATTTCATTATTTTCTTTGTTGCTAAATTTACTTATTTTAATGCCATTTATCTCAATCCCATTTTTTACATGGACTGAATATTTGGTGGACAATTTTTTCAAGGTTTGCAGACAAACATGCAAGCAAATGTGGCTAGATCAGAGGCATGTGAATTCCTCTTTGAACTGTAAACAAATAATTTGAGGACAGGAAGATCCCAAAGTAAACTCCACTGTTCTTGCATAATTGTCTTATTAAGATGACAAGGCAAGATGGCTTTTCATATCTGAGGCCTGACCCAGCATACGTAAATCATTATAATCTCTTGTAAAGAATCCTTGCTTCTCCTTCCCAAAATATATTTACAGAACAAAGTGGGTAACATTTCTAACAATATCAGCACTGTACACAAGCAAATATATTTTAGCCAAGTATTTTCTAAGTTAACTAAATATATTCTTCCTTGTGGTGATCATACAATTTCATTTCTAAGGAGTTAAGTAAGAAGAACGTGGAATTCAAGGCATTTGTTGTGTTTCCTATTCTGAGTTTTCAATATAATAAAACTGTCTACCCTGAATCAGGGAAAGTGATGGTAAGGGGCCAGGTTTTTTTTTTTTTTTAGATGACTCACCATTTTGGGTTATGATCTTCAAATCAGAATTCCCAAGGATAACTTGAGTGTGTTGCTAATGTCACTCATTTTCTTTCTGAATGTAAAAGCCATAAATAGTGACTGCAGTTTTCAGTGGGATTGGAAGAGTTAATACCTCTAACAGGAATCCAGAGGATTCAAGCTTTTCATTCAAGCCATGTAGGAAAGGCAGACCAATTGAAAAGCATTTTGGAATTCAGTCACTTGATGAATTGGCTGGATACTGTTATTGTGTATTTTGTATGATTGATGTGGCTGACTTATTTAGCTGACAAGCATGTCTATCTCTGTACTATACAGCTTTGGGAACAAAAGATTTATTAAAAATATGTGAAGTCAAAGAATATTCAGATTATGGTTCACCTGGCTTGTCGATATATTTAATGAATAATAATTTATAATAATCTTTAGCCATCAGTTAGTAGAGTATGAATAAATAATCTGTTCAGAATTATCTGAAAAAAATTATGGTTGAAAACCTGAATAAAATGATAGCTTAAAATACAAGGAGGAAGTGCTTTAAAGAGACTGCCTCTCACCCATGATAACTTTCACAGCAGCAAGAGGACAAGATAAAACATAAATCAGCATATGCAATAGTTGGGTTTGATATATCAGTAAAAATGTCATGTTGGATACTGGGTGCACTACTCTTATAATACAGAAAGGTTTTGGGGTTGTACTAGGAAAGGGAGGCATGGATAAGAACAGTAAAGGAAGTAGTTTCCAGTAATCCTTGTTAATATGTTGCCTAAATTTTAAGCAGCAAGAAGACAGGAAAATACAAAAGCTTCAAGTCATTTGAATTGTTTAATACAATATTATCAGAGAGCTAGAATTAAAAGTTAGTATCCCATACATCTAAGAGAGTTTCAGTAGCTGATTTTAGTTTGTACTTGGCTTTACTGTATTTTCCCTTTATAAATCCATGAATCAAAAAGACAGTGGCATGGATTCTCATAGGTGAGGTGAATATTGTTGTGACTTGCAAAATTAATTCAGAGTCTGCATATGAACACCTTCATAGTTATGGATTACAGCTTTTTCCCACACTACCCCAGAGAATTCTCCTGATGCCAAATGGAAGCTAACTTGAATTTAATCTGTACATCACATCTGTGTGATGGTAGAATCATAGAATAGTTAGGGTTGGAAAGCACCTTAAGATCATCTAGTTCCAACCCCCCTGCCATGGGCAGGGACACTCTCACACTAAATCATATCACCCAAGGCCTCATCCAACCTGGCCTTGAACACTGCCAGGGATGGAGCATTCACAAACTCCCTGGGCAACCCATTCCAGTGCCTCACCACCCTCACAGGAAAGAACTTCTTCCTTATATCCAATCTAAACTTCCCCTGTTTAAGTTTGAACCCGTTACCCCTTGTCCTATCACTACAGTCCCTAATGAAGAATCCCTCCCCAGCATCCCTATAGGCCCCCTTCAGATACTGGAAGGCTGCTATGAGGTCTCCACGCAGCCTTCTCTTCTCCAGGCTAAACAACCCCAACTTTCTCATCCGATCTTCATATGGGAGGTGCTCCAGTCCCCTGATCATTCTCGTGGCCCTCCTCTGGACTTGTTCCAACAGTTCTATGCCCTTTTTATGTTGAAGACACCAGAACTGCACACAATACTCCAGGTGATGTCTCACAAGAGCAGAGTAAAGGGGAAGGATCACCTCCTTTGACCTGCTGGTCACGCTGCTTTTGATGCAGCCCAGGATACGTTTGGCTTTTTGGACTGAGAAGGCACACTGTCGCAAACTTCGTGTTTCCAGTCACAAATAAATTAATGAAAAGATTCAAAATAAGATTGTTCCAAGAATCAAGAATAAGAACTGCTTTTCCTTCAGGTATGAGCACTCCTAACTCTAATCTCCTTCCCAAACTGAAAACATTATCAATTTGATACCTTTGTTCAAGCAAGCAAACAAACTCTGGAGAATGAAAGAGCTCCATGTCATTGCTGCCAAATATAATTTGCTTTTTCCTGCAGTATGAAGTTGCTAAATTTTGCAAAAATATATGTTCCATCAAAAGAAAGAATTTTGAAAAACATACAGTAGTTTACTTAGCTATCTACCTTAAAGTCCTCTTTCTGACATTTTAATCATTCTTTGCATGAAGCTGATGTCACCTGACTCTTTTTTGCTCTAAATCAGAATAAGAACATTCAGGTCAATATGAACTGGTCAAAAAACATCTAGAATGAGTTCATCAGGGAGGGCTGAACAAAGGAGTGTTGACTGATCTAATCAATACTACACAATCACACAATCAATACTCCTTTACTGTGTGGCTATTTGTAGTCATGAGTAGATGAAGGTTTATGCAGGCATTGCCATTGAAGATCCCAAGGGTAGAGGCTTAATCTCCTTTTCCCTCAATGACAATATTAACACTTAAAAGTAGTTACAGGAGGGACACTGCTCTGACAATGTATGATTCATGTTTGTCATGATGTTTCCTAGACTAATCTCACTCTTGCAAGACTGAAAAATACAACATACATTTTTATGTCAATAGATATTAGAAATTGCTCATTTCTTAAGACTCATCATAAATTTACACACATTTGTTACTTTCCAGTAAAATAGCCAGTGCTTTTGGCAGAAGTTCTGGAAATACCAGCCACATAACCTACCAAGAATGCATGACATTTGTAACCTATTTAAAAAAAATTAAGTTAGATTTGACATTATGCACCAACAGTACTTTCTAAGTATTGGTTCTGGCAGGCTGGATAACATTTTCAGATAGTATACCCCACGACTAGCAGAACTCATCAGGATATAAACTTGCAGGGTAATGTCATTGCTAATAATTCGCTGCATATCATTATGTTGCTATTGTCCCTCTGTGTTGCACACAGCATAACCTTTGTGCTACCTGTAATCTTACTTAACGATCCATTTAAAACTTAAACAGGGGAAGTTCAGGTTAGATATAAGGGAGAAGTTTTTTACTGTGAGTGTAGTGGGGCACTGGAATGAGTTGCCCAGAGAAGTGGTAAATGCTCCAACCCTGGCAGCGTTCAGGACCAGGCTGGACAGAGCCTTGGGTGACATGGTTTAGTGAGAGGTGTCCCTGCCCATGGCAAGGGGGTTGAAACCTGATGATCCTTTCGAATCCTAACTATTCTGTGATTCTATGATTTTCTCTTAAACTAAGCATACTTTAAATCTCTTCTTTTGATATTATTCATAAGACTTTAAAATATATAACGTAGTCTCTCATTTAGCCAGCCTTCCTTATTTATTCATAGAAAACTAAATATATAACCCAGCATCATATTTCTATTGTTTGTAAGCTACTGAAATGGCGCCCTTATAGTATATCACAGCAGCTTCCAGACTGAATTACAGCCTTCTATACAATTAGAAGTGTTACATTATGTGAGAACCAATGACAAGTTACGAGCCCATAAATTGGTACTCTGAAGCACAGCCTTCTCCCACATCTCTGATTACTGCTGCAATTAAGGTTTTACTAAATCCCTGAAAATGAAGAATTCTGCTGGTCTCTTGGGTTGTTAGGACAGGCCTTTCTCCATTCTCTTTCATAAACCCCATGTCGTTGCTTTTTAGACCTCTATAAAGTTAATAAGACAGTTACCAAAAAGCAGTGGTTGCAAAACCAAACACTATTTCTGTGATTCCTGCCTAAAACTCAAATACGGAAGAATGACCATGGTGTCTGTTTTTGATTTTTTATTTTTTATTATTTGTTTATGCTGTAGGAGCTATCCATTTTCTTTTTAAGCTAACTGAAACACAGTTGAGTATCTGTAGAAGACAACATCATTATGGACACTGAATCCAAATTCTGATTATTTTTTAAATCAAACGCAGTAAGCCATGCAGTAATAAAGGTAGAATTCTCATGTGTAATTAGTGATAGGAAGATGGATCATAATATCAAGATTTAAATTGAATGAATGACTAAAAGTACTATTTCTGTTTGCCTGGAGGCAGAAACCATCAATAGTCTAAATCTTTTAGGAATTTAGCTGTTGAATCATAAACCACAGACTTTTCATTCACATTAGCAGCACAAATTCTTGCATAAGAATGGAGTTAGAATAATTTTAATGCTATTAGAAGGCTGTGAATGTTTACTGTTCCACCGTTGTATAAGCAGTGATTAAAAAACATGAGAAAAAATAAGATGGGTTTCCAGTTAGTTACTTTAACTATAGTATACTACTTCAGGTTTCATAGTAGATGAAAAAAGTAAGAAAGGAGATTAAACACTAAGGAAAGAAGAACCAAACCCAAAACAAAACAAAACAAAAGCAGTAGTAAGAAAACAGGCTATTCTTCTCCAAACATGCTAGACTCCGAGTATGATAATTATGTCTGGCTTTTTGTGGAAGAAAACAGAATCAGTCATGTGATGCTGTATATCATCCCCTGCAAGAGCAAAAGTACTAAGCTAAGAAAAGGGCTGTATCTCCTCTGCAGATGTGTGAAAGTTGGTGTCACTGGCTTCCTCTTAACAAAGGAAAAAAAAAGAAAGACTGTGTAAGTTTAAAGAACAACTTGAGGGGAGATGAGAACAAAGGCAAGTGCTAGTCTTTATGTAGGGCATACTTCAAAATGGATCTAAGTCAAGACCACAGTTTAAAAAGTGTGGTGAAAGTGAATACAAACAAACATGAGAAGAATGCCAGGTTTAGGATATACTGATAATCTGAGAAGGAATATTTGCCCTAGTCACTAGGGACAAATTCTAAAAGGAAGTCAGCAGTATTTTTAAAGCAGTGAAGAGGAAGATTTAAAAAAAAGACTTTTATTGCCCTACTGTTATTGGAGTTACTGCACAGATTAGGAATCATATGAGTGAATGAACAAATTGAGATGACAAGGTGATATATTTTGGTCTTTTGAACTTTATCTGTGATTTGTCACCAGAAGCAAAGGTTTTCCTGGCTATTACTAAGGACATGAGGCCCCCACCCATTTTCCCCTCTCTAAATTTATCAGGTGCTGCAGATTCATCCTCTGGATCATGCGAATGGGCAAACTTATGTCCTTGGCTTGCTCTCCCAAATGATTTGAGCGCATGGATTTGCTCTTTAAACATCTCTGGGATAAAATTGATTGCAGTTACAAACACATAATTCAGAAATGCAGAGCTGCATGTGTTGCATTCAATCAGCAGATATATTTTTCTTATTCTTATGATATTAGTTATTTGACTTGGGGCTTTTTCCTTGAAAGAAAATAAAAATTCAGACCAAACTGAATCACTGGATCTGCTGTAGCTTTGTATTTGTGCCTTTTAACATTTTTAACAAAATTGAGAATGCTACTTAAGTCCTTTACTCAAGTAAAATTTGTACTGTTTATTGTGAATTTTAAGCAAGGATTTAATTTTAAATGATATGTTTTCCTAACTGCTTCAAATGTGATCAGTGAGAACATTCTTTGATGAGATTAATGTAAATAATATTCTGCTAGAATTAAATTTATCTCCATTTAAGCATGCCTAGAAAGTTTGTTTTATGGAAGATAGCTCTTTTGTCAGGAGAAGAGCTGTAGAGCAACACTCATCTTCCACTGCACTGAAATAAATAGCTTATTTCATGAAGGATGGTAATCAAGGGTATCACGAAGATACATTTCTGCAAAAAGGAAACACTTTGATAACAAAGAGATATCACACTATATAATCTTAATATGATGTAGTCATCAAAAGATTATGTTCTATAAGCATAAGTGACTTTTTTTATTCAGTATGTAGAATAAAGTAAGTGGCATAATCACAATTTAATGCAAATGCAAAGTACCAGAAAATATCGTTAAGGTGTATTTCTGTTGTCTAGACTCTGCCTTTAGGCTTTTTTAGGCCAGTGACAAAACTGGACACACAGATACATTAAGAAAAAGAAGTAGAAAACAGGACAGGTTTGGGAAATCTAGGACAGTATTCAACCAAGAAAGTTCCTTATACCTGCAGTTATTTTTATTATATGCTAGTAAGTTAAAACATATTGCTATCACACTGCCAATGGCACACTATAGCAGAAATTATGCAAAATACTGCAGTATTCAAATAGAATAGTAATGCTTGTTTGGCACAGAATTTGTTGAGTTTATGTGATGCTTTCGAATAGGGAGAATGACCCCAAGAAGCCTACCTTGGAAAAAGCAGTCACACAGCCCATCACTGTGCCTTTCACACTTTGCCCTGAAATGAAGGGTGCCAAGGCGCTCAGAAAAACAACTCAAAATAATGGATGGCTCTGTGGACAGGCAAACCAACAACACCAAACTCTAGACATGATATCTTAAAATAAAGCTGAGAAGCAGGGAGCAAGTGGAGAAAGACTGTGAGCAATTCTTTAAGCTTCTGCTATAAAGTAAAACTGCAAAATCAAAGGAAATGCAAGATGTGTAACATAATCCAATCAGTTTTGTGATGGAGATTATAAAAGTAAAATGTACTGAGGAAACTGATAAAGAAAAATAAAACTTTGATATAAAAACATAATCATGCGCTGTAAATAAGAGAGCATCTCTTTCCAATATATTCACATTAGACATTTAAATAAAATAATTTCCTCCAGAGGCCATGGGACTTATTAAATTGTAAAGTAAAGCCTGTTTAATATGGCTAATTAGTAGCATGTTAAACCAAGCACGCTGAACATATATATTTCAATTGCATTACATGAATAAGTGGTTAAGAATGGGAAATGACTGACAACACTCAGAGAGCACTGAACTTTAAGCCTGAAACTTCAGAGACCAGCTTGGAAACTTGTCCTCAAAGGATGCATTTGCCAGAGCCACCATGTGCTATAGATGGGGGAACGATAGTGCTGTGGGAACTCAGCCACTACTGAGTGGAGATCCAGCCAGTCAAGGCAACATGGTGAGAGGTGATTTCACCCAGTATTTCCTGGTTCTTGTCAATCCATCCACTAAATCCATCCTGCTATTTGTCTCACTGCAGGACATGCTTTGGCTGGATGGATCCCAGGCTAGGCAGCTTCACACCCAGACAGCAGTAAGAATACTGAGAGGAGTGGGGACTGGATAACTCCTCACTGGGCCTTCACGATGTGGCAGTGAGGCAAGGTAAATTCTGCTTACTGTTGCCTTACAAGGAAGCTAGGAGTTTGGCAAAGGCAAAAAAAAACCCACATGGGGAGGGTTAGTCTTAGCTAAATTGGTCTTGGAAATGCTGTGCTTTCCTACATTATGCAAGTATTAGTTCGCTTCAGGGGGGGGTTCGTCTTTGGTAAACAAACTAGTTTTCTCAGAAAGCAGACTTGTATGTGACAGTTTGCCCCCAGCTCTCTCCCACCTGTACCAGTATCACTGCACTAGTTTTGGATTCCCATACCCAGTATGGTTTCCAGCAGGTACCCCACCACCAAATCATACGTGAATCAAAATGAGTACCGTAGATGCACTCATTTTCATGCCACTAAAATTTCCACCATTCTCTTAGCCTGTAGCAGAGTTTTTTTATTATTTCAAGATACTCAAAAATAGGTGCCCCCTTCCCCCCCACCTCAAATCCCCACATTTTTGTTACTGCTAGAGGGGTGCCAGAAAAGACTTTTAGCTGACCCCCATGCCAGCAGCCGTACAGAAGGAACGTGACTGGAGGTTTGGACCAGATGACCTTTAAAGGTCCCTTCAAACCCAAACCATTCTTTGATTCTGCGATAAGCCAATCCTGAGGCAGAGCTCTTGAGGCAAGGAAAGCCATAAGAAATGTGCTGGCTACTCACTTCTGCCTGGCCTGACTCTGGATGGAAACATTAGCAACCTCCAGAGTTGAGAACTAAAAGAGCCTCGTCCTATTTTAATAACCCCAGCAAAGATCTTCAAAATGGAGAAGGTTTCAGTCATGTATTTAACATCTTTTATAACATGGTGGTGTATTGAAATGAAAATAAATATTAAAAATATTCTTTTATGATATACAAAACCAGAATGAGTGTACATCTGAGTATTTGCAGTTGATTCTACTTTGGTATGATGGAGCACAAACTCAGATGAAAAAAATAGTAAATGGATTTTCATATGCTGACACATAGAATCATAAAACTGTAGTATGGTTTGGGGTGGAAGGGGTCCTAAATCTCATCTAGTTTCAATCCCCCTGCCATGGGCAGGGACACCTTGTGCTAGACCAGGTTGCTCAAACCCCTAAACAAACTGTCCTTGAACACTGCCAGGATGGGACAGCCACAGCTTCTCTGGGTAACCTGTTCCATTGTCTCACCACTCTCATAGTTAGGAATTTCTTCTTAATAACTAATCTAAATATATATTCTTCTAGCTTAAAGACACACAATTGCTTTAGTGAAATACTGATCAAAACACCACTGAATTAAAAAGAAAAAGTGTATTCTTTATTTTATTACAACATTGCTCATTAAGAGTGCTTTGACACATTTGTGTTAGCATCTTTAATCTTCACCTTGTGTTTCAAAGATATGAGGATTAGCAAAAAAAAAATTAACTTCTGCTTGAAGCTAGAACCAAATAATTAAAAGTAAAATAATTTTAAGATGCAGATTTGTCCAGCATTTGGTTTTCTTCAGAAGTATTCTGCTAAGAAAAGAAAATAGAGAAGAATTTTGAATGTTCTGGGATTTAGGTCTCGCCTTGCATGCTGAACAGCAATGCAAAGCAGGATGATGATGCTGGAGCAAACATCTATGGTAAATTTAAGCTGATTCCTGAGCACTACCTTAAGCATATCTATAGTTGTTCAATGAATATGATTAAAATTAATAATGTCTTTAGCAGCTTTCTGAAGCAAAGACTAAATCTTTCCGTACTCCAAGTATTTTTAAGGCCTAATCCAAAATGCAAATTCTTTTATTATGGATTAGGTGGCCTCATAATGACATTGACTCATTCTTCCCACAACACTCTAACTCCATCCCTGCACGCCTGGACAATGGCTCCATATAGCTCCCAGGCCACTTGTTGCTACTTCCAATTTTTATATCTTTTTTATGTTTTAATTTTGTTCAGGATCTCCTTGCTCTTCCTTGCAGGCCACCTTCTACTTTGCTTCATTTCCTGTTTATCAGAATGAACCATTCTTGAAATTGAAAGAGGTGATTTTTGGAAATCATCCAGCTCTCCTACCCCTTCTTCTCTCTGGGACAGTGTCTCATGAGATTAATCTAAGCAGTGCAAGCCTACTCTCCAGCAGTCAAGGACTGTGAGCAATGGGATCTTCATCTGGTAGGAATTAGGGTATAAAGTTAAATTTACAAGAGAAGGAGTGGAAGTAAGTTCTATTCCACTGAGTAGCAAAACTTTATGCTGGCTGAGTGACATCATGACTTTAGGTCCATAATGCCTTTCAAATTTTATATTACTTTAAATTGTGGCCTCTTTTTCTGCGAACTGTAACAGGAATGCTAGCATCAAAAAAATGTGAGAAGAAATATAAGTGGAATAATAAGATAGGTATGTGGATGACTGCACATATTAAGTCAAAGAAGAAATCATAGAATCATAGAATAGTTAGGGTTGGAAAGGACCTTCAGATCATCCAGTTCCACCCCCCCCTGCCATGGGCAGGGACACCTCACACTAAACCATGTCACCCAAGGCTCTATTCAACCTGACCTTGAACACTGCCAGGCACGGAGCATACACAACGTCCTTGGGCAACCCATTCCTGTGCCTCACAACACACACAGTAAAGAACTTCTTCCTTATATCTAACCTAAACTTCCCTGTTTAAGTTTGAACCCATTACCCCGTCTATCACTACAGTCCCCAGTGAAGAATCCTTCCCCAGCATCCCCATAGCCACCCTTCAGATACTGAAAGGCTGCTATGAGGTCTCCACACAGACTTCTCTTCTGCAGACTGAACAGACCCAACTTTCTCAGCCTGTCTTCATATGGGAGATGCTCCAGTCCCCTGATCATCCTAGTGGCCCTCCTCTGGACTTGCTCCAATGGCTCCATGTCCTTCTTACGTTGAGGACACCAGAACTGCACACAATACTCCAGGTGAGGTCTCAAGAGCAGAGTAGAGGGGCAGGATCACCTCATTCTACCTGCTGGTCACACTCCTTTTGATGCACCCCAGGATACGGTTGGCGTTCTGGGCTGCGAGTGCACACTGCTGGATCATGTTCATTTTTTCATTGACCAACACCCCCAAGTCCTTCTCCACAGATAGAAGCTTATCTGTGTTGCATTGAGTTATTCCTATAGCTGAAAAAAATGGTGTCTTGCATTTAGGCTCATGTTGTATTTCACACAGGTGAAATTAAATGAGATTATTTCCACACAGATCATAAAACTTTAAAGGTTTTTTTTGGTTTTTTTTTTTTTTTTAATAATTTGGATCCTGAACTGAGGCATGATCAAGTATTCTTATAGCATTCCAGGCAAAAGTGAGACTAATGACCAGGACACAAAAGCAAATTCCACAGGTATAAAACATTCTTGACAGAAGAGCTGTAGCCACGCAGCTCAAGTCTTGGAAGACAAATGCAGGGACTGGGGGTATGAAGACTTGTCTCTAAACTGGAGAGACATCAATTTGATGGATGGACCACTCAGTAGATAAAGAATTGGCTGGATGGCCACATGCAGAGAGCTGTGGTCAATGGGTCAGTGTCCAAAGGGAGACCGATGAGGAGTGGTGTCCCACAGGGAATAGTGTTGGGACCAGCCCTATTCACCATCATTGGCAGCGACGTGGGCACTGGGATTGAGTGCACCCTCAGCAAGTTTGCTGACAACTCTAAGTTATGGGGTTTGGTTGATATGCTGGAGGGAAGGGAATGTCATCCAGAAGGACCTTGACATGCTTGACAGGTGGGCCAATGCCAGCCTCATGAGGTTCAACAAAGCCAAATGCAAGGTCCTACACCTGTGTCAGGGCAATCCCAGGAACAGCTACAGGTTGGGCAGAGAAGAGATTGAGAGCAGCCATGTGGAGAAGGACTTGTGGGTGCTGGCTGATGAGAAAATGAACATGAGCTGGCAATTTGCGCACACAGCCCTGAAAGCCAGTTGTATCCTGGCTGCATCAAAAGAAGTGTGACCAGCAGGTTGAAGGAGGTGATCCTGCCCCTCTACTCTGCTCTTGTGAGACCTCACTTGGAGTATTGTGTACAGTTCTGGTGTCCTCATCATAAAAAAAGACATGGAACTGTTGGAACAAGTCCAGAGGAGGGCCAGGAGCATGATCAGGGGACTGGAGCACCTCCCATATGAAGATAGGCTGAGAAAGTCGGGTCTGTTCAGCCTGGAGAAGAGAAGGCTCCATGGAGACCTCGCAGCAGCCTTTGAGTATGTGAAGGAGGCCTTCATGGATGCCAGAGAGGGACTCTTCATTAGGGACTGTAGCTATAGGACAAGGGGTATAAACTTAAACAGGGGAAGTTTAAGTTAGATATAAGGAAGAAGTTCTTTACTGTGAGAGTGATGAGGCACTGGAACACGTTTCCCAAAGTGGTAAATGGTCTATCCCTGGCAGTCTTCAATGCCAGGTTGGATTGCATGAAAACTCCACATATGGTGTCAGAGCTTGTTTAAATGACCATATAGCACATGTACTGTTTCCTCTTTATGCACTAATTCTGCTGTCTTGCCAGAGAATGAATCTATATGGCTTCAATATAATTTGATCCTTACTTGTTAACATCTTAGTATCTGTTAGGTGTTGATAAATTAATTGCTTAATAATTTGTTCTGGTACATTTCTCGGAATCAAAAGTGTGTTGACCTGATAATTTCCTGGGTTGTCCTCTTCCTAAAAATAGGTATAATACCTGCCCATACACACTGGTTTTCTAACTTATGTGACCTGCATCAATTTTTGAAAACAATAACTACTAGTCCACATACAGACTCAGCTAGTCATTTAAACACTCTATGTGATCTCATTATATCATTTCCATTGAATTGACTTCTTGAAATAATGATTAGTCAATCCTTTTATTCCATACCCTCTGGTTAAAATTGATTTTCTCAAATAGCTGGTCAACTAACCTATTTTGCTAAATCAAAGGAAGACTTTTTTGTATCATGTATTATCTCTCTCCTTTCCTGCTAAGTAACAAAAGTATAAAAAAGCAAAGGAAGTTACTTTAATTGCAATCTTTTTGTTGGCTTTTATGCTGTGATGTGCCTTAGCCTTTCTGACATCCTGCTAGATGATTCTGCTGTTCTTTTCTACTCACTTCCAGTCGTGGGGTTTTGATTCTACATTTTGTGCAATTCATTTTTACTTTTCAGGAAGCTATATTATTCCTTTATTCTACTTCTACTTTAGGGTAATTTTCTGTTCTACCTTAAGCACAGTCAATGAAAGATTTTCTGCACTCCTTTTGTCCCTAAAATTCCTTTCCAAGATACCCTACTTACCAGATGTCTAAGCTCACTGAAGTCTATCCTTTCTGAAATCCATTTTCCTACTTTTTTTGCTCTCAGTCCTTCCTTTTCACAGTATATATTTTGCGGTAACTAAATTTCTAACCAATTCCTCTCTTAGTCAAAATCAAATCTAAAGTAACCATTACCCTCTTAACTTTCTCCATCTTGTAGGCTGAGCCTGGCCAGCAGCTAAGCACCCACACAGTCACTATCACACTCCACTACTGTTGTCCCCTGTTGGGATGAAGACAAGAGTAGGAAGAGCAAAACTGTAAAAGTCTCATGGGTTGAGATAAATGTGGTGTAATAAGGGAGGGAAGGAAGGAAAAAACAAGTGTTGCAAAGTCACATTCCACCTCCCACAAGTAGCCCAGGCAGTCTCCAAGCAACAGCTACTTGGAAAGAAAAACCTCCCCAGTTTTTGTTTCTCAGCAACTTTTTATATTCTACAGAATGTCCCTTTGGCCATCTTGGGTCAGCTATCTCAGTTGTATTCCTTCCCAACTTATTGTCTGCCCCAGCTTGTTCACTGAGAAGGCAGAATAGGAAAAAAAGAAAGCCTTAAGGCTGTGCAAACACCATTCAGCAACAGCCAAAACACCGGTGTGTTTTAGTAATAAATCCAAAACACAGCACCATGTGGGATCCTATGAAGAAAGTTAACTTCATCCCAGACAGACCCAGGGCAACATTTTGAAATAAATACATGTTCTCAGCCTTGTCAAGGACTTTATAAGCCGTTGATCTCCTCACATGTTATTACGGCAACAAATACTGAGATACTGAAATTTCTCCATTACTAGCAGACGAAAGCTTCTGTTAGTTGCTCAAGGAAACCTCTCAATCTCCTCGAGAAATAGTCTATACTATATCCATGAAAGGACACAAACTAAGCTCTCTTTTCAAGTTACCTCAAAAATTTTCACAGGTGTCATGGTTTAATCCCAAACAGTAACTCAGAACCACACAGCTGCAAGCTGATGAGCTTTCTGCACACACCCCACCCCCGCCAACTCTCCCAGAGAGATGGGAAGGAGAATTGGAAGAATGCAGATCCCTTGGGTTGAGATAAGAACAATCTGGTAACTAAGGTATAATACAAAACCATTACTGCTGCCACCAATAAGAATAATGATAAGGGGAATAACAAGGGGAGAGAATATAAAACTGAAAGGTGAAAAGGAAAAGGAAACAACAAACACTAGCAATGCACAATACAATTGCTCATGACCTGCAGCCCAACCCAAGCAGCGATCTGGCCTCCTGGGTAACTGCCTCCAGTTTCTATACTGGGCATGACATGTTGTGGTATGGAATAGCCTTTTGGGTAGTTTGGGTCAGGTGTCCTATATCTGTTTCTTCCTTTCTTCTTGTGCCCATTCTCAAAGGCAGAGCATGAGACTGAAAAGTCCTTGATCAGGGTAAACATTACTTAGCAACAACTAAAAACATTGGTGTGTTTTCAGTAGTGTTCTCAGACTAAAGTTGAAAACACAGCACTGCACCACCTACTAAGAAGAATAAAAATAACTGCTACAGCTGAACACAGGACAACAGGTCTTATCCTTGTCTGTAGAACAAGTATTTATGAGAAACCATTCAGAACCTCAAAGGCGGAAGTGCATATAAAGGCTAGAAACCACAGAACAACTTAAAAAATCTTTTAAAATACCGCTAAGGAGACACAGTTGACCATTGCTACCAGGAACACCTACATACTTCCAACAGCTTGCAGTTGAGAGCAATTATAAAACAGGTGTTCTCTCCTCCAAAAATAATATTTCTATCACTTCAGCTAAAGGCAACTATATGATAAAACTTCACATCAATATTGTGCAGCATGCAGGCTCATATCTAAAATGCTCCTGGCTGTCTCATTCTGAGATCACACCTGTGAAGCTTTCAGACCAACCCAGGCTTCAAAAACTCCTGCTGAAGTGTGTCTGATTTCACTGCTGAGCCAGTGAGTCTCAGAGCCAGTCTACCTGCATTTCAGCCACTGTAGAGATCAGCCCTGCCCCCTTTAATGGGTCTGGAGCATAAACTCTGTAGTACTTTATGAGAAGTGAGGTTTATTGAGCACAAAGGTATGTGTGCATGTTTGCCTGTTAACAATCCCCTTAAAAATCTGTAATCCTTCACTAAGCTTAATTATATTTGAAAAAAAAAAAAAAGTGAGAGTTTCTTGAATTTTGAACAAACTGTCTGAAAAAAGATATCTGGGAGTAGGAGAGAGATGCTATAATTGCCCTCCTGAGCACTCAGGGAAGAAGTCCAGTCTTGTTAGAAGGTGGTTCTCACCCTTGACACACAAATCAATGAGAAACCAGCCCTGTTGCTCTGAAATTATTAATGATTTCATTGATTTCTGCAAACAAAAAAGTCACAAGAATGAGGACACAGCCAAGCAATAAAGCGTAAGTTTTAAAATTTATGTGCATGCTGTGATCATTGCACCTAAGCATCAGTCAATAAGCATCAAAATATTGCTTGTTGGGCTTACTCCTAGTTAACTCTAAAATAAGAGAACAAAAAAAAAGATCCCATTGATTGTAGCATTAGAAGTGGAAACATTAATGAACCACACCAGACTTTTGATAGGAAGTTTAGGAAATGACAAGAGTTATAATTTCATTGTGTATTTCAGTATAATTTTGTTAACTATAAAAGATATAGGCCTAAAGTCTGGTTCTCTTTTCCTGCACTTCCATTTTCCATTTGGAAAAAGTGAAAGGAGGTATGGATGGAAATTTAAGCTTCCAGTGCATAAGTGAATAAGTAAACAAACATCTTTTTAATGCAACACATACTTAAATTCAAAGCTTGAATTTGAGACTGAGTACTTGGGTGCAGCCTTACAGCACTTAATATTCATCAAGCAGAACCTCAGTGGCTTTAGTATCTGTGGAACAAAACCTGCACAAAGCACTTGCCTTATGCTACTTCATCCTGAAGGAGTGTCACTGTCAGACATCTTTTCAAACAGCTTTTTAGTATAGCAAGACTCTATGTGTAATACCTCTTGCAGTGTTAAATAAATCCTTTGGGTTGTTCTTGCACTAGCAAATAGCATCCCTGGTTTGAATACTAAGAAGGCAAAGACCAGTAAAGCATATTTTGGCTTCAGTAAAGCATAAGTTATTTTCACTAAGAAATAAAATTATGGTCCGACTGATTTAATTTTATCTATTCTTCTGCATGTCTGTGTTATCATCTAATTAATCTAAGTATTTTACTTTTTTAGAGCAAACACAGACTCTGGTGTTCGTTTCCAACTAAAGGAGGCATTATGTGAATAGTGTGATGTTTGCATCTAAGCATCGGTCAGGAATTTTTTTTGTTGGGCTTACTCCTACTTAAGTTAGTTTTTTTAAGACAGGCAGTCATTATGTCTGAAAGTTAGAATATAGAATGAGACAACAGATAGATACACATACTGTCAGACACTACAATACTGTCTCATACTCAAAACATTTCGGTGTGTATAGGAACTTGACTGTATTTTGTATGGACGTCAAAGAACAAATGAAAAAATATTGCTTGGTCTCATTCACAGCCTACATTGTGACATTGGGAGATATATTTCAGGTCACAATATTTTTCCTAATAAAACTGTAGTAAGTTGAAATCTCACCTGTAAAGTGCTGAAAGTGGCCGCTTGTTGCCAGGTTTTGGTCTGTACGGTTTTGGTTCTCCTGCCATGTTGATATCTGAAAGCAAACATTTGATATTAGCAAGTCAGATGCTTGGAAGTTAGATTGAGTTTGCAAAGGCATTTTCAAATCACTGAAAATGAATAACAGTGAAAACGGGCATCATACTTAAAACGCCTATCTAGTTTTAATCACTTCTGAATTGGTTCTATAGAACATGCCTTTAAAAAATCTTACTGTAATGGATGAGTATTTTAGGCAAAATGTCAGTTAATGGTAACAGAAAAATTACATTTTTAAAACATACAGGTGTTTCCACTCATGGAGCTGAAGCCAATAACATATTTCAATTACAGAAGGAGACTTGATTCATAACTTAGATGCTGAGACAAAGTATGATCTGTCAGATTGTGTTGTGGAGGACTATAATGGTTTCAACGAGTTCTCTTTTAGGCTCTAGAGAAATGCACACTGATCTTTAAGTGCTACTTCACTGTCCACCCAAAACTTTTCAAAAGCAAAGAAGAGAGTATATATTTTATACCTCCAATAGGTTATTTTTTTTTCTGTTGTTTTGTTGTGAGTAGAGAAATACGCTGGCTTTAAGCATCATATGCAGAAAGAGACACTCAGGTTTTGACATGCTTTGTCCTAGGGAGGTATTATAGTTCTCAACAACACCAGAAATCTTATGCACACTTTTTAAAAGTTCGCTTACATTATTTCTAAGTATTTATCCTAGAAATTTAAAAATATGTCAAGCTATTAGTTGTGCAGGTACTCCAATTACTCTTTTCTTCTGAATCATACTCACAAATGTACAGGGAAATACAGATTCATCTTTCTGATTGCTTGTAACAGTTACTCATGGAGAAAGAAGCACAGACTCTTCTGTGGAGATTACCTCATTTGAGCTTAGGAAGCTGACTGTATAAACAAAACCCTACTTTAGAAAGCAGTGAATGTTGCAAAGTTGACATTACAAGAAATCACAAGGATAAAGTAAAAGTTCTGTTTAAGAAACAAATTCCATGACATCTGAGTGATGTTGCAGCTAAATTTCTCCTCAGTTTCACTAATATACAAAAGAGTAATATTCAACAAAATAAGAGCTATTTCAGCGTAAAAGTGCTGGGACAGAACAGTGTGTCCCAATTACTGTGGAATCACCTGATGATCGAGGCTTTAAAGGAAACACATATTCTTGGTAAAATCTATGTTTAACCTGAAACTGAGTGTAGTAGAGGGAAAAGAGTAGTAGAAAGCTGAGGTGTAGAATGAGGAAGATAGATATTCTTGACCCCAAAAGCTGCAATAAAAGCCTGAAACTTCGTGACTGGATACATTTATTTAAAACAAGGTGGAAGAAAAATAATCCATCCGATTATTTATTTTTTTTATAAAACAAGGTGGAAGAAAAATAATCCAGCTGATTATTTATTTTTTTATCAATTAATCAATAAGAAACATTGAAAATGTGCATCCAGAAATGTGTCCAGAAAATGTGTGACAGAAAACATTTTTCCATTGGAAATGTCATGCTTCAAATATTGAAAAACAAACAAACAAACAACAAAAAAACAAAATCCCAATATATTTTCAATTTAACTTTGATATTTTGAGCTAAATCAACATTTATTTTAAATTATACAAGGTGCTGAAATGACAAGTTTTGGTATAGAACTATTTCATACAAAATATACTTTTTGGTAAAATTTTCTCCATATGAAGCATTTTGGAATTAAATCTGACTGTAGTTCTTTTTGTAGGAGCTGTATTACTTGTAAATCATAATTTGCCATAAAATATTAAGGTTTTTGTTTTACTTATCTCTCTGAAGTTGGATGAATACTGAAGACACTTTTCACACCTTCTCAACATGCTTTCCCTCCCTTTATTTTAAGCAAGTGCTTTTTAGTATAAATTAAACTTCTTTTTTGATGTTTTTTAAAAATTGAGCTATGTTTCCCTTATTTAAAGAAACATAAATTCTAATTTATAATGAATGTTGACCCATCCTTAAACTGCAACATAAACATCAAGCATTTCTGGAAGCCACTGAGAAATTTTGACCGCTGTGCTGCATTTCTGTTGGTTCTTTGAAATACCAGAATTGGAATGAAATTTTTATCCTGTGACCTTTACAATAATTAGACCTTTTCACATTATTTTAATATGTCAGATTTAAGGTCATTGACTGTATTGACTCCTACAACAACTAGCTCAGATTTTAGGAAAAAAGTAAAATTAAATTCGGTCATGGGATATACACGAGGCTGTGGGATTCATCTTCAAATATTTTTCATGTCTCTCATCTGCTTGTCTTTCAGAGCTACAGTCCAGGTCACTATCCTTAGGCATATGACTTTAAAGACTTTTTCATATCCTTCCAGGAGTGATCAGTACAAAGACAAGCAGTGTAGAAGACTAAGGTCTGTTATGTGTTCCCTTTATTTTAATCAAACTGTCAGAAGAGTAATGCTGTAAGAAAACACTTTTGCAAAGCTGCTCAGAATTAGTTAAGATTCCCTCACACTTAAATAAATCTGTAAATGTACCAGCAGAAAACAGTGAACTATGTTATACAGACAGTAATAGCTAGGATTTCTCTTTAACACAAGAAATCATTCATAGAAAAGCTGTGCACATGGGGCTTTTCCATTAATATGAAAGTGATTGAACAGCTCTGCAACTCCCTAAGCACCTTGTACTAAGGCTAAGAATGGATGTAGGAAAAGGTTTGAAAAGTTAGAATAGATTTGCATCCCATTATTTTTCACCACTATATACTCCAACATCAAATTTCTAAGTAAAATTAGAAGTGAACTTGTCAACATTTCACAGGATAGATTATTTCTAACCAAAGTGGAAATCTTGTGATATAACTTTTCTCTTGCTTCATTATCATTAGCTTCACAGCAGACATTTAAATCTATTGGGTCATAAACTGTGTGTCAAATAAATTTGTTGGCTGTAGCACTCTAATGATTCCACCCAAAGGAATGTAGAGGGGTATCACTCCTTATGCTGTAAAATTAACTACTTGTACATGAATATGAACCAGACAACATGACAGAGGACACAGACTTCCACATTGCTTCTATGTGGGAATGGAGCAGCCTAGCGACTCTCACATTATTTTCTCTACACATATGCTACAAATTTTCACTCAGTCATCAACTTTAAGATAAATTCAACACTGAAATTCAAAATATTAAGGAATCATTATGAATAGAAAAGTGACTGCACAGACAACAGCGCATTGTAATGCAGCAGCCTGCTCCCTCTATTATTTCAGAATCAAACAAGATTATTAAAAGAAACTCATCTTCAGGTCTATCTATTGCTGTTACAGCATAGGTTAGGTAAGGTAAGAGGTCTAGATTTCATTCAGGGTTGTGTGTCAGCAGAATATATCTGATTTTGAACAAGGTGTTTTTCTTTCTGATTGTACTGAAAAGAGCCTACAATTAGAGAGGGTGAAAAAAAATGCAAAGCATTTAGAGAGAGCAGTGATTGTATCCAGTGGCTACATAAATTTGTCTGAAAGATCAACTCAACAAAACATGGTCTATCTTTCTCTTTCTTCTTTTCTCTTTCTCTTTTCTCTATCTTTCCTACCACTGCCTGCCTAGATACTCTAGGCAGTAATGTCCACAAAGACTTTGGACTCCCTCCAATTTTTTGAGAGGCAGTATCAGCTAACCTTGAGGCTTTGCTCATAAGTTTGCTGTCAAAGCAATTTGAGAATTGGGTCCTGAAGACAACAGTTGCCTTTAAACCAGCTTTGTTAGTGCAAGCAATGATACCTAAGGAGTATTCATACGCCAGAAGTATTCCAGTACTTCTCAACACACCAGTCTTTCAGACTCTTTGAAAAGTTTTATTGAAAAAAAACAACCAACAACCCAAAGATAAAAAAATCAATCATTTTGTCTCACAAAAATAAATGCCATAAACTAGAAACTTCAGTGGTCATTAGCTCAACCCATGTAAACTGTGACTTTGAGGATTTATGGTATAAATCCAGGACCTGTTTCAGACTACAGCTATTGAATAAAATTAAATAGTACCATTCCCAGCCATTAGTACTCGGTTATCTCTTGTACTAATTGTTAAAGTGGCTTCTGGCATGACTTTTAGTGCCAATTAACAAGTACTCTCCTATGCAATTTCTAGACATAGGTAGAGAATGGACATGACCTTGGGATATTGGCAATTTAGCTGTGGCCACTCTGCTTTGCAGGGTAAGACCTAGTCAAAAGGAACGATTCCAAGTACCTATAATTGCATATTACTGATGTGTGTGGGCTCCATGTCAGAAAGACTAGAAACAAAGACCTACAGCTAAGAAAACTCATAGATCCTCTGTAGCTCAACAACTAATTTTCTAAGACTTGTTTCATCAGATTTCTTCCACCCATTCTTGTGGATGGTTGCAGAAACAAAGACATTTCTTAATAAATTCCACAGTTGCTTGCCTTAAAGTTTTGGGTGAAAAGGGTGTCACTATGTACTTCCAGACCAGCTCTGCTTTAGACCAACCTTTAATGGAAAATACAGTAATCAAAATTAATGTACAGAAAAATAATTTAGACAATGAACAATCGACATCCAGACAGAGACAGGGACACAGGGCGATCAGGATGCGTTTTCTTTTTCAGATGACCCAGAATATAAGAGATAGAAGAGAAAGACAAAGAAGCAGATGTAATTTAGAGATAGCATCTAGTCATGTGATTCATAGCAGAAGTAAACACCAGAAAAACTAAAGATAATCTGTCTTTCTTTTATATTCTTCCATCTACCAGTTTTACAAATCTCTTTGCTGCATGGTAATGAGATTTTAATGAAGTCATATGATATTTTTTACATTATAAACTTATTTTTTTCTTTATACATTACACTAATTACATGGCATGTCCTCCCTTTTCCCACCTCTAATATGTGAAAAAAGCAAAGAGGAAAGGACAGTTCTCAGTTCTGTTCAAGTCTGTACCCAAATTGTACACCTGTAAAGAAGAAACTCCCCAGAAAATTTAACACAAACTCAACTTTCAAGATTAGTAAAATATTAAACAAAGGTTTGAATCACACATTTTTCTTTTCCAAATGGCATTAAAAATAATTTGCTTGTGGGGCTCTGAGCTGCATTTGGATTTTCTCTTAGCGTTGAAGTAATTGGAAGCCTTTTTTTTTTTGTAGAAAGATGACAGCTATTGTAAATGCTTTATAGAGAAAGAGCTGCTTGTTGAATAGTATATGAAATTGCTTTGTTCAACCATCTCTTCCTTCATTAAATACTGCTAAAATGAAACAAGGCTATAGGATTATATAAGCTATCACTCCTAACACCATTCAGTAATGGAAGGGCCAGGCATTGTCTTGCAGGAAAGTCTTTTCCTGTTCCCTTGGGAGCTGAGCTGGTGTGCGGACAGGCGACAGCTAAAAGGGGAAATCCTGTCCTGTCTGTACACTCATACCAAACTGTTCCTTCAGGGTCTTTGAGACAGCAGTCTCTCCCTTAGCTGCAGAATGGATGCTTCACAGCTGATGTGGAGAATTGGCTTGCCTTGGTTTTCACCTGCTTGTTGCCTTCCCTGCACCTCCTGCCCCAAGTAATGGCACAGTCACTGTGCAGACCTCCCTGGCCCCACTGAGTGTGTGATTAGCATTGGTCCATATCGTGGCCAGGGAGAGGCATCACTTTTGCCTGGGGAAGGGAAGAACGCTAATTTGTGACCTCTTAAAGACTAACCATGGGCTCTATCGTGACTGCAGTCTGTGGCTGAGACCTCACAAACTGCTTCTCTGGTGGTGCTTGAATCCCTGCAGATTCAACTGTACTGTACAGTTGTACAGTGCTGTACTGTACTGTACTGTAGAACTACTGTAATGGGGCAGGAGCCGCACTAGGGGAAGGCTGGAGGGGAAGAAACAGCACAGAGAAAAGGGAGGAAGCCCTGTTGCTGGCAATCCTCCCCACTCCTTCTGCTCAGCACTGGGCTTGCAGGTTCCTCTGCAGAAAGATCCACACCAGTGTTTTGCAGGTATAAGAGATTCACACTCAGCTACAAGGGACTACCTGGCCATAGCCACTTATCTGCAGACCAGGTGTAAGATCTGCACGAGTTTCACAGTGTTAACTGTGAAAATACATAGTTGGTTTTGTGCCATGACAGCCATGAAGTTGGCTGTCTCACATGAGCATTTCACCACAGCAGAGCCAAACTATAGATGCAGACAAATATAGCCTTCTTGTAAGAAGATCCTTTTAATTTAATCAAGTTTTAGCTTCTCTATTTCCCACCCAGACTACAGGACTTCTACGTGCCAGGTACTTGTAACACATGGACTGGGCAATTCTGCATATGCAGATGATTAACATTTTCATGAGGATATATGAAAACAATGGAAAAGTACATCAGGAACTTTCTTCTACCTTCAGGAAAATGGAAAACTGTCTTTAATGTAAGTCTAGTCATCCAAAAAGAAAAATGAAGTTCAAGCAGGGATTCCCAATCCTTGCTTGCACTGTTCCTTCTCATTGCTGCTATTAACAGGAAACAGAACTGTTCCTTGAGTTACGCCTCTTTTGAGACAGTGAGGTGTGCAAGGGGCACCTTTCTTTCTTTCTTTACCGTCTCTTGATCACAATGAAGACATTGTTTACAAGAGGAAAACAGAGCACCTGTCTTCTTTCAGATCAATCACGGTCACTACAGGGCAGCAGCCAACAAACTCTGCTGCTTTTCTTTGATAACAAAAGATAGTTTGTCAGACAAAGAGTCAGGCAAAGCTTAATGCTGACTATATGTCTGAGATATTCAGCATTGCAGCTAGCCCCAAGCAGCAACACTAAACAGTGTAGTGCGGATACAGCATGAAAGTCCCTCTTCTGCCTCTTTTAGATTTCACTATGATTTATTCCAGGGAACATGCCCTGAACCTCAGTAATTTTCAACTCTCCCTCAAAATACTCTTTTTTCCCCCCTCTCTTATACTTCACTACTTTCTCTGCCCCACAGCCTTTTATCTAACTCTCCTTACTAATGTTAGCTTCATGCTTCAAGCAATAGTTTTTCATGATAATTGAAATCTGTATTATACAAAAGAATTCACTATCCCCATTACCTCAATACTTTTGTGTTTCCCAGTTTTCTTCCTGCAGGTGGCTAACTATGTTGATGTAAACACAAACAAAATGTATTAGTCCTAAAATAATCATCACAATATTTTGCCCCAGATTTTTGGTCTGCATCTATTAGCCGTATTTTTGGGGCATTCTAAAAAAATTTGCTTACATTTGAAATGCATTTTCTCGTAATTCTGGAAAGTGAATATTCCCAAGTCTTTATGGGCGGCATAAGCAGAATATTTCGCACAGATATGCTTTTTAATGCACAGATCATTCTGCACATTGCAGCAGACTTGGGGTCTGGTTTGGGCAGAAGGAACCAGCCACCCCAGCAGCGTGGGGCAGAGGCAGCAGGGGTTGGTGTGGGGCAGAAGATGTGGATGTATACCTTTAAGGTGCTGTTAGGTGGGAGGGCAAAGTGTGTTTCTCCAAAAGGTTGGCTACTCTATCTGCTTCTGCCCCTGGGGTTTTTGGCATAACAGTCATCAGTGAGAGGTAAGTACATTTTTAATATCCTGAACTTTGCTGTCAAAACCTTCAAGGGTAAGTCTGACCTTTGGGATATTCCCACATGCCAGAGGCTTTCATCCAGGCCAACAACAGATCGGAGAGAAATCACGCTATGGATTTCACCAAGTCTTGAAAAACGATGTCCACAGATTAAAGAAAGTTGTCAGGAAGGACAGAAATGGACCTCTGCAACCCCAAGTGCACTTCCCCACTTTCCCCCATTTCCACTATATACTGTTTCCATGATATAGAATAAATTCTCCTTTCTATATACCCTCTTTCTGTCCATGATCTTCATATTCCAGGTTTATCTGGATTAGGGGATCTATAGAAGATGATCTTTTCAAGCTCCAAATATACTTCTGGAATTGCATAGCACAAGTCTTATAACTTATATTTGTGTCCCAAAATATAGAATCATAAAATCACAGAATGGTTTAGGTTGGAAGGGGTTAGGTCATTTAGTTCCACTCCCCCTGCCATGGACAGAGACACATTCCATTAGAACAGGGTGCTGAAAGCCCTGTCCAACCTGACTGTGAACACTTCCAAGGATGGGGCGGCCACAACTTCTCTGGGCAACCGGGTGAAATGTCTCACTATGCTCATTGTAAATATTTTTTTCCTTATATCCAATATATCACATATTATGGTTCTGGAAAGTTTTGCCTTTGTAACACAACCACTGTAAAACATACTAACCTAAAGCCTTGTCATGGTTTAACCCCAGCCAGACAGCTTGTTCACCCGCTCCCCACCCTTCTTGCCCTCCCCCTACTCCTGGAGGGATGGAGAGGAGAATCAGAAAGAATGCAACTCCCACGGGTTGAGATAAGAATAGTTTAGTAATTAAGGTATAACACAAATCACTGCTGCTACCACCAATAATAGTAATGATAAAGGAAATAACAAGGGAAGAGAATACAACACATCAGCACCAGCTGACCGATAACTCGCCCCCCCCCCACCCCCCCACGACCCCCCCCCCCCCCAGCCCGACCAAGCACTGACTGATACCTCCTCCAACCCTGCAGTCCACTTAGCCCTTGCGGGTAACTCCCAGTTACATCCAAGGCATGACGTGCTGTGGTATGGAATACCTCTTTGGTCAGTTTGGGTCAGGTGTCCTGTCTCTGCTTCCTCCCAGCTTCTCTCCTCCCTGGCAGAGCATGAGGCTCACAAAGTCCTTGGCCAAACCAAACATATCATCTTTATCAGATCTGTTCCCAGGCCAAAAGTCAAAGCATAGCACTGCACCAGCTACCAAGAAGGAGAAAAATGACTGCTACTGCTAAACCCAGGACAAGTCTGCTATTCTTATTAACAGGCTAGGGGTGGTTGAATAAAATAATGGCAGAAGTGGAGATAATTCCACTGAAATTTGGCATAGAGTGGGAAACATTATTGTGGAGGTGATTTACAAACAAATTATATGCCAATTTTGACATTTCTGCATTAGCAATGCTTAGGTCTTAGACATGTAATAACTCTTTCTCATTGCCAGCGCATGAAGTCCCCCAGTGGATTCAATTTGACAACCAAACTACAACAGCATGGAAGTCTTTTGCAGACACAGGACATTTAATAACTGGAAATACTGACAAGCTTCAAAATTAGCAATATGCAATGTTGTTTTATTTGGGTTTCCTTCGTGTTTCTGCAAGGAAAATATAGAAACAGTTGATGGGAATAGAGAAAATGCAATAACTTAGCCTGATGGTTTCTATAATGCAGTTTTCTGCCTCCAACTGCCCCAGGTGCTTTGGAAGGAGATGCAAGAACCTCAGACTAGTTAGAAACAAGATAATTTTCCCTCCATTCTCTTATAATATCAGCATGATTCTCCTCCTAAAATTCTAAGTAGTTTAGGATTACTTTAGCTCCTAAAGTATGATGTTTTATCTTTCCTCCTATACTGATTTTGTTAGTATGTAGCTGGTACTAACTGGAACTGGAACTCACTACAACTTCAAATAACCTTGCTAACTACATAAATGTTCGATTGCTGTGTTATACTTACTAATATATCACACTGGTGTATTTTTTTAATTAAAAAAAGAATGTTTCTGAATGAGAAAGGAGCTCTGTTTTTGCCTTACAATCCCCCCACCCTTCATCCACTCAAAACCTTTTTCAATCACTATTCATTTTGCCATCAGTAATAACCAAAAATCATAGAATCCATATCAGAAACCCTTTCTCTAAGCATAAAACCTCATCCTTCTCCCTGCAATTTACTGGATATTTGCCATTTACTCCTATAGTTTTACATGTGGTCTTGCATGCAGGTATAATTATATGGTGCTTCAGAGTTTCTCTCACAAGTGGTTGAAGATGTACTACATATTATTAATGACATTAATTTGCATATATCATGAATCAATAACAGGAAACATTGTAATATGTTACTAAAAATCATATTAGGAAATAAAGTAATTATTTTGCAATTCATTAAATCAAGTTTGAATATCAAAGGTACTACCAAAAGATCATCTGACCCATTCCAGTTTAATATTAAAGAATTATAAATTACTATGCATATTAATATACAGTGCTAGTGAAGCTCTCAAACTGGTCATTCATCATCTTATGTTAGGTGGATCCACATTCTTTTAAGCTTCCCGGTAACATTTTCTGTCTACATTATATTGCCATACAAAAAGCAGATCTCTACTACCCGCAAAGAAAATACGTCATTCTGGCTCAGGGACTTAAAGGAACTAAGAACTCCACAGTGAGCTAATTTTTTTCCCCAGACGTCCATGGAACCATGATAGTTCCAATTTATTTCTTCAGAACATGATTATTTTGAGCAAACCACACAAACACACAGCACAAATGTTTGTAAAAAAGGCTTCAGAAACTATCCTCTATTGTAGCTGGCATAAGAAATACTTAGAGCTAGACAAGACAATAGACAACCATTGGACATTCCCTTCCACAAAGGCGTTTGGGGCCTATGTCAGATTCCTGTAAGGAGTTCAGACTCCTTATTTTTGTATTGAGTCTCATTGGAAGCCATAGTGTTTCTTCTGCAACTTGGTCATGACATTAAACACACACAACCCCTATTGCACCCCCTAAGATTAAAATTTTCACTCAGGTTGCCAACCCCTACCCAAGGTTTCTGCGTTTTGTTTTTCCCTCATATATTTGTACATGTGTACTTTTGTGTGAAAATATTCACAATAGAAGTATGTATTTTCAACCTGAACAATTTTTGTTACACTTTGCAATCCATCTTTATCACACAGTTTCTGAAAATAGAAGGTTGCAAAGGAATAGAGTATGGAATTCATGAATCTGGAGTTAAATTATTCTGGACACTGGAGTCAACTGCTTTAATAGAGCAAACAAAACATTCCTTAGTCTCAGAAATTGTTACCTATCATTAAGGGAAGACTGGTGATATAGACCTATCAAACCTCAACAGCTTTTAGAACTGTTAGTTTCTTTCTTTTTTTTTCCTACTGCAGTATGAAATTCCAATAGCTGATCAAATGAAACAGCTCTCTAAGCTCACCTGGAAACATTAATCTTCTGGACATACTGCATAAACCACTAATCTCATGCCTGTCATTTAAAATGAGGAAGAGAGTACAAGGGAAGTAGCAAGCAGACCTTTTAAAGCTTTAGCACTGTTATTTTAATTCACTTTAAGGCTAAAAGAAGATCCCTAAATCTTATATTGCAATAAACAGCAATGGTTAGAGAAAAACTCTGCATGGAATAATTCCTCTGAGTAAAAAATGAATGTGGTTCAACACAACACTTCTTCAGAATACTGTCTTCTAATCTTTCACTTCCTAATATTCAGCTCGTTATCAGACACTGCTGTTAACATCATGACATATGTTTTCTTGAAAGCAGAGCCAGAGATACAGCTAAACACTAAAATATTTATGTTGGCCCAACAGCCTACAGCTAGCTGTGCATACCTTCCCTCTGCTGTAACCTCAACCATAAAATCCTTTCCTGTAATGCTTGATACTATTTATTAATCTTACAAGCATTTCTAATTCCATACTTAAAAACATTTGTACCTAATTTCCAAGCAATTAGGCCAGAATGGAAAAGCAGTGCTCATGTAAGAAAGGAGACAACTTTGGATGATAATTTCAAAGCTCTCTGTGTTAGTGTAACCTTCCATTTAAGTCTGTTGTTACTTTTCACTCTTCAATCATATATCATATGACAATCAAATTATTTGCTTATTCTTTTCTGACCTACTGAGGTCGAATCTAGTAAAATCCAGTAAGAAGGAAGAGCTTGTGGCTTTTTACATCTTGGTCATTCACATGGTCACTGTCAACCTGAACTTTATTTTAGGGAAAAATGAAAGAGCGCATCCAGCAACAAAGACTCTCAGGGATTCAGGATGTCAAGGAATGTAATCTTGTATGGAGGTATTCCAGAAGTGGCAATGGGAAATTACAGATGATTTTGTAATGTTTGTAACTGTATTTATGGAAAAATAGTTATAGAGGGCATGGCTGTGTGCCCGAGCACATGGCACTGTGTTATCTGTACTGTCCAGTCAGTACGCTTTATGCAGGACCTCACTGCTGTCTTAGCAGCAGATGCCCACCATTCCCAGCTTATTTTCCTTTTCTACAGTGATCCACAAATAAATAAAAATAACATTGGAAAACAATAAATTGTAGTAAATGAGTTCATTACTCATTACTTCATTTTATGCCATTCACTAGGATACTGAGTCACTACTGTAACGGCTCCAGAATCAGTTTTGACAACCCCTTTTTTGTGCACATTGTGTTCTTTATTTTGGTGTCATTTCATTCCTCAGGATCATCCCCCCCCCCCCCCCCCCCCCCCCGATTTTAAAGGGTTCTATAGGGTAAGATTAATAGAAAAAAATAATGAATGAGAACATGCAAATGGTTAAATGGTTCTCAGCTTCAGCTCATGTAAGTGGATACAGGACAAGATCAAGCATCAGTTACCTACCAGAATCCCAGTGCTCACTTCAAGACATTTCCAAGTTCTGATGTGGGAAGGGTGCATCACTGTTGGGAGTGGATTCTTGTTTTCTTTCAGCACATTTTCATTTATGTTTGACTGGAAATAGAGGCTGTTCTAATTGCTCTGATCACAGCTAATTGCTCTGATCACAGCAAATAACCCAGAAAGGTCCAACTTTGTTGTAATTAGTTTATAATTACTTTGTTTTACTTACATCCTCATAATATTTGACACTTCTCCCAAATGAAAACACTGCTCATACCTACAGCAGTTGTGAGATCACAGCTCCCCAGATTCTGCTCAGATATTGAAAGTCTATTTGCAAAATAAGGACACCCCCATGTTATTACATGTAATAATTAATGTCTGGCTGTATTCTTTAAATTAAAAATTGTGTGTGTGGTTGTTTTTTTTTTCTCTGATATGTGTTGCAGTTTTGGGAAGGTGAGTAACACAGCTGAGTATGAAGGACTACCCCCAAAGGAAAACAAAATCCAGTGGTTCACTTCTGGGTTCAACAAGTACTTCATGATTCACTACCCCTGGTGACACATACTGACAAAGATGGCCATGATGGATGCTGCACAGTGCATATTTTTTTCTGCTAGGACACCAACTGAAACTCAAATGATATTGGTGCCATGGCAGAGCAATGAGTGAAGGCAGATGAGACAGGGATTAGTACGGTCATTGGCATAGACTTCAGCTGTCAGAGAGGCATACGGCCTGTTGTATAGTTGAGAGGGAACAGGAAGGTAAGTGAATTTAGACCAGCCCATTAAGAATACAAATATCCCACACAGGTGCATAATATTCATAAACTGGGTGCATTCTGCTTCTTTACCATTTTCACAGAGGAGTATGATGAAGTTTTCTGGTGCATGCATGTAATCTTAGAATCATAGAATCATAGAATAGTAAGGGCTGGAAAGGACCTTAAGATCATCTAGTTCCAACCCCCCTGCAATGGGCAGGGACACCTCGCTCTAAACCATATCACCCAAGGCCTCGTCCAACCTGGCCTTGAACACTGCCAGGGATGGAGCATTCACACCCTCCCTGGGGAACCCAATCCTGTGCCTCACTACCATAACAGGAAAGAATTTCCTCCTTATGTCCAATCTTAACTTCCCCTGTTTAAGTTTGAACCCATTACCCCTTGTCCTGTCACTACAGTCCCTAATGAAGAGGCCCTCCCCAGCATCCCTATATGCCCCCTTCAGATACTGGAAGGCTGCTACGAGGTCTCCACGCAGCCTTCTGTTCTCCAGGTCGAACACTTCCCAACTTTCTCAGCCTATCTTCATATGTCAGGTACTCCAGTTCCCTGATCATCCTCGTGGCCCTTCTCTGGACTTGTTCCAACAGTTCCATGTCCTTTTTATGTTGAAGACACCAGAACTGCACATAATACTCCAAGTGAGGTCTTAGGAGAGGAGAGTAGAGGAGCAGGATCACCTCATTCGACCTGTTGATCACGCTCCTTTTGATGCAGCCCAGGATATGGTTGGCTTTCTGGGCTGCAAGTGCACATTGCCGACTGATGTTCATTTTCTCATCGACCAGCACCCGAAAGTCCTTCTCCGCAGGGCTGCTCTGAATATAAGTCCCATTTTCAACAAGGGCAAAATGGATGACCCAGGGAACTGCAGACCAATCAGTCTCACCTCTGTGCCTGGAAAAGTCTTGGAGCAGATTCTCCTGGAAGGCATGCTAAGGCACATGAAAAGCAACAAGGTGCTTGGTGACAGCCAGCATGGCTTCACTAAGGGGAAATCCTGCCTGACCAATTTGGTGGCCTTCTATGATGGGGCTACGGAACTGATAGACAGGGGTAGAGCACTTGGCGTCATCCACCTGGATTTGTGTAAAGCATTCCACACTGTCCCACACGACATCCTTGTCTCTAAATTGGAGAGACATCAATCTGATGGATGGACCACTTGGTGGATAAAGAACTGGCTGGATGCCTGCATGCAAAGAGTTGTGGTCAATGGCTCAGTGTTCAGCTGGAGACCAGTAACAAGTGGTGTTCCTCAGGGATCAATGTTGGGACAGGTCTTGTTTAACATCTTTGTCGCTGACATAGACAGTGGGATTGAGTGCGCCCTCAGCAAGTTTGCCAATGACACCAAGCTGTGTGGTTCGGTTGATACGCTGGAGGGAAGGAATGCCATCCAGAGGGACCTTGACACGCTTGTGAGGTGGGCTGATGCCAACCTCATGAAGTTTAACCATGCCAAGTGCAAGGTCCTACACCTGGGTCGGAGCATTCCCAGACACAGCTACAGGTTGGACAGAGAAGAGATTCAGAGCAGCCCTGTGGAGAAGGACTTGGATCTTGGATCTTGGGTGCTGGTCGATGAGAAAATGAACATGAGCCGGCAGTGTGTGCTTGCAGCGCAGAAAGCCAACTGTATCCTGGGCTGCATCAAAAGAAGCGTGACCAGCAGGTAGAATGAGGTGATCCTACCCCTCTACTCTGCTCCTGTGAGACCTCACTTGGAGTATTGTGTGCAATTCTGGTGTCCTCAACATAAGAAGGGCATGGAACTGTTGGAAGAAGTTCAGAGAAGGGCCATGAGGATGATCAGGGGACTGAAGCACCTCCCATATGAAGATAGGCTGAGAAAGTCTGGTCTGTTCAGATTGGAGAAGGCTGCTTGGAGACCTCATAGCAGACTTCCAGTAGGGGGCTAAAAGGATGCTGGAGAGAGACTCTTCATTAGGGACTCTTCACTAGTGATAGGACAAGGGGTAACGGGTTCAAACTTAAACAGGGGAAGTTTAGACTGGATATAAGGAGGAAATTCTTTCCTGTTAGGGTGGTGAGGCACTGGAATGGGCTGTCCAGGGAAGTTGTAACTGCTCCATCCCTGTGGGTGTTCAAGTCCAGGTGGTCTAGAGCCCTGGGTGACATGGTTTAATGTGAGGTGTCCCTGCCTACGGTCAGGAGGTTGGAATTAGATAATCTTAAGGTCCTTTCCAACCCTAATTATTCTATGGTTCTATGAACATCTATTCTGATATAAGATGATACTGGGGGAGAACTGAATCACAAGTCTTTTTTGCTCATATAGTCACTTCAGTAGGCATGCCGGCAATGAAGAAAATCTATACGAAGGTCAAATACAAACTACATTTATGTGTCCCAGAAAATACATATTAATTTTAATTACAATTATAATATATTAAGTTAAATACACAGTGTGGTTGCTGGCTGTCCACAAACCCAGGAGCATTTCATACTTCTTTCTCCACTGCTACTTGAAATCCTGGCTTACTGAAGTTGTCACTGCATGAAATAGTTCAGTAGCAAAACCAGTATTTTTCTCAAAAATCAAGAACAGCAGTAGCTTCCTTTTACTGAAATGGTCATACGTAAGCAATTCAAAACCAAGAGATGAAACAGTAAGCCATTTTAAATTAAAAAATTAGAGTTATCTCTCTACAAGTAGGCTGTAACTTTGTCAAAATTAGAAATACTTTTGGTAGTGCCACAGTTTCTTTTTGGCCCTGTGGCTTCATGCACTGAGCAACAAATCCCTGATCTATAATTTAATATGGTAAGCAAGCATATCTCCAAACTAATTAGTCTAAAATCAAATTGTCGAGCCATTAAAAAACCAATAAAAAACTCAAACCGACAAACCACCATTCTAACTTTTCCTTCATTGTCTTCTTTGTGGGTTCATATGAAATTGAAAATTTGGATGTGACAAATAAAATTGATCACCATGCCCATCATTATAACATAGCACAGATACAATCAGCATAGGTTTATGAAAAATTCAAGGTGGCTTTTGTCACTGGGGTTCGTCTGCAGTGAGCCTGTGCTACCATGTAGGAGCAGGATAATCTAAACCCTGTGTAAGGAAGAAATCTGCCTACCCAGTGATGCTGTTTTAGCTCATCTTCCAGTCCCTACTGGGAGGAAGAAGGGCTTCTGTATAGCTACTCCTCGTGGTCATTTCTGAACCTCATAACACTTATCTTCAGTTCTCTGGGATATGTGAAAGATGACATAGAATCGTAGAATCATAGAATAGTTAGGGTTGGAAAGGACCTTAAGATCATCAAGTTCCAACCCCCCTGCCAAGGGCAGGGACACCTCGCTCTAAACCATGCCACCCAGGGCTCTGTCCAACCCGGTCTTGAACACTGCCAGGGACGGAGCATTCCCAACCTCCCTGGGCAACCTATTCCAGTGCCTCACCACCATAACAGGAAAGAATTGCCTCCTTATATCAGGTCTAAACTTCCCCTGTTTAAGTTTTAACCCATTACTCCTTGTCCTATCACTACAGTTCCTAATGAAGGGTCCCTCGCCAGCATCCCTATAGGCCCCCCTATGGCTTTATTCCTACAATTATGTCTGAGCACTTGACTGTATTAACGTATTTTGTGCTTTTGGATTTAGATTCTCCCACAGTAAAAGAGACAGAGACCAGGTTTTCTTTCATCTCTAACTCCACTGAAAGGAAACAGATTATTGCTGCTATTTGAATTTTTATTTTTTTAATTATGATTTAACCAAGAATAGATTTCAGAAAAAAAGTCAAATTTATGAATAGTTTGGAAATAAAATGTGAACTGGGATTAGGACCTTAATAAATAACAATGAGGGTCCTATCTTTTCATGCAGCTTATTTAAATTTCTCATGTAGATATAATTTCTTGAAAGAGCATTTTACGCTCTCTGCCATTTTAACTAGGACCCAAAGTAAGAATTTGTTATCTTCTGGGAATGTTCTGTTGAAAAGCTCACTGCAGTTAAATGCTGGTCTTTATTTGGATTTCAGGACTCTTAACATATGACATATACTTATCTTCCTGCCAGTATGAAAATAAAAAAGAAAACAGAAGCAAGATAATAAACAGAAGGCCTTGTGAACAGGAGATTAAAAATAAAGGTATGGAACTGCTGACTTACTTTTTCCCTTCTAATCATGAGCAGTCTGTTGCTGGCAGTAATTATTTTCCTCATCTTAATACCACTGGTATCTAAATTCCATCATGAACATATTTTACTTTATGTATAACCTCAGATAATAACTGTTAACATGGTGACCAAAGGAAAAGACAGTCTCTTCCTAAATGGCACACCAAAAGTAATAAAAATCCCAAATTACAGTTCTGCATTTGAGAAATCACAGACATTAATGCTGTAAAAGATGAAGGGAAAAATCCATTTGGCATAGGAAATGTGGGCAGTGGAACATGTAATTTAGTTATACAAGAAACAGAATTAGTTCAAAAGAAGGGAACTGGTTCTTCATTTGTTCCTAATATCTACAATGCTTGAACCTGTGAAATTGAAATTTAGCTAAGAGAGTTTTGCTGTTGCTTGGTTTCATCAAGTTTAGACATTTGTTCTTGTGTTAATACTTCTGCTTAAAGCAACAGTAATCAACTAAAGGATGACTGTGTACGGTTGTAAAACTGACATAGAGTTTAGAATATTTTCACTTTAACTATCAAGAAGGAGAAAAAACACCCACCATATTTTGGTAACAAGATCTAAAAGCTGTCATGATGGTGGGAAGACACAGAGGCAGTCAAGAGGCAGAGGTAGTTGAAGTTCAAACTCATCTACTATATGCAGTAGATAATGAATATAATGAAAAATATCCTACAAACTTTGCTCAAAAGTCCAGATTTATCTAATCTTACATTATCTAAAATATCATATTTCATGGACATACAAATGGTCTTTATTTGCTTTGCATATCTGTGATCTTTGACAAAGCAATTTGTGAATACTATGATAAATCACAAAGTAAGAGTAATTATACCTATCACCTCAGCAGTGGAGGAAAGTGATGTATCAGGAAGAAATAGAAATACAGTGAGTTATCACATATGCTTGAGAAACTCCGTAACAGAAAGTAAGAAGTATCAGTAAACAATCACAGAGGATGAGAACTACCACAAGAATGAGGAAAAGAATAAATATAAATATTTTTATTATCAAGCTATATCCAACTGCTCAAGTAGATGAGCTATGAATAGCCAACACAACCTCATGTTTGTCCTGCCAACTCCTACAAAAAATTCTCAAAAACATAGATAAGAAAAACATGTTTTAATTTGTCAACAAGTGTTAAAGTGTGGATTTTGAATGTCTGAGCTTACTGACCAGTAATACAGTGTACTTGACCAGCATCATTTGTATCTAAATGTCGCTTTTTTTCACTCTTTCACACTGCACCCCGTCCTGCCAGCCCCACTTATTTTGCATTGAGGCTGAGCTCTGGCATATTCCTCCCGACTGCATGGATGCCCCTTGTACTATTACTTAGCACATTTACTAGCTGACCTCCTTTTAGTATCCTGCAAGACAAAGCCACTGACATGTGAAAACCAAACATGACTTATATTCTCATAAGGGAAATGTCACAGATTACATATAGCCCTGTAATTTTCTGGCAGTAAATGAATAATTACTTATGGTAATCTTGACCATGCTACTACTGAAGATACTAAGATTTCAAAATAGTGGCATAAATACATCCAATAATTGCATAATTTACTTTGTACATAACAAGTATAACATTTAAATTGTTATCTGACCTAGTTAGTATTTTTTTTTCCAATTTTGCTTGGAAAATCTTTATATGTTATTTAATTTTCTCAAGTTTAGTATGTACTTTTGTGCATATTTGACTACCTATGAATGTAGAAAATGTATATACATCTCTGATTCCTTTTTAATATAAGGAAAAAAAAGTTAAGATGACGAGGTCTCTAGTCTCTCTAAAAATAGGTTCATCAGAGTGAACACTTACCTTCACCTGTCACCAACAAGATCACCAGCAAAGTACGTAAATTTGGAATAAATAAGAGCTCTGAATACTTTTTCAGGAAATTATTTTTAAAAGATTTAAGATACAAGAAACATCACAGAACCTAAAATAAGAAGTTTTAGGAGGAAAAAAAGGAAAAGCCTGAGCTAATCAGTCTTCCTGGGGATATTTAATGAAAGAGAGGACAACTGGTCTACAGAGGACAGAGGATTCACACAAAAGTACCTTAGGTAAGCTGTAATATGGTTGCAATGTTGATACAGCCTTGATTGAGAAGATGATAATTCTTTTGCCTGTTTACCATACAAAGTGATATTGAATCAGAATTAAAGTGGAAGGAGAAATATGAAACAAACTCATAAATATGGCCTGTAAAAGAGGGAAAGATGATGTGATCCTCATTGGTAAAAAAGATTGTTCACTTTAAAAAAAATGCAAATAGAATCAAATTATTTTAGCAATAAAAAATTAAAACCAGATGTCTTAATAGAATCATAGAATCATAGAGTCATAGAATGGTTTGGGTTTGCAGAGACCTTAAAGTTCATCTCATTGCAAGTCCTCCACCACAAGCAGGGACAAATTCCACTAGACCAGGTTGCTCAAAGCCCCATCCAACCTAGTCTTGAACACTCCAAGTATGGGGTATCCACAACTCTGGACAACCTGTTCCAATGACTTTTCATCCTCATAGTGAAGAATTTTTTTTCTAATACCTAATCTAAATCTCTCCTCTAAGTTTAAAGTCATTATCTCTTGACCTATCACTACATGCCCTTGTAAAAAGTCCCTCATGCCACTTGTCTTATCTTAACCTCTTTTTTAATCTCTGCATCTCTGAATTCCTGCCCATAGCTATGATATCAGGCAATTTTGTGCACATGGCCAGAAAAAAGTTTCTCTCAGAAAAGAAGGAGCCAACAAACTTGGACTGTCAAGATTGTCCATGTAACAGGCTCTGACTAGTGAGTTCTCTTTTGTAAAATTTATTGCTTGCATATTCAAGTCCTCCTCATTAACAGGAGCAATTAATGGCATAGTATATATGTCAAGTTTAAAGGATCCAAACCATAATGTATTGCTACAACTTTAAAACAAAAGGCCTAGGTATTCAGGTTAATGCAAAACTAGTAGTGATGGCAGAAGTTGCAACGTAGGCAGAATTCAGCCTTTTACCCATTGTATTACACAAAGCTGTTGCTGTTGCTGCTACTGAGTTGCTTTAGTTTAAAAAAGGCAAACACTGAAAGAATCTATTTTTCTGAAAAATACAGGCTTGTTATGCTTACATATTAAATATATACAGTGTTTTCCAAACCCGTAAGTCACTTAGAATATTACCGTTCTAGTACCTTTCTTCAGTAGTAGCATTTGCAAAAAAATCATAAAAGCAAGTATCTGTAATTTTTTTTAAAATTTTAACTTGCTTTAATACAATTTTAAAACAAGGAAAAAAAAAGTAAAAACCAAACCCAGTAGTAAGAATTCATCATAGTTGCAAAAATCATGATTTTGAGAAAAAAACAAAACCAATCAACTGTGGGAAGTGTCAGCTGGGAGAAACTTGAAACCACGTGAAAATATTCTATTGATAGTTTCTGCCCTTTTGTAAAGTCACTGTAACTGACGTGGATGGCAGACAATTTACTATGTACCAGCCATCTACCCTTCTAATGTAAATAACCTGAAAAGGGCCACATCATAGTTAATTTCTTAGTCAAGAATGGTTATAGCTAATTTAAAATTTCTAGCATGGTGTTTAATTGAAAATGTTGCACAATTATCTCTCAGCACAAGTTGCTACACTAAACAAGATATCTGTCTTCTGATCACAGAAATATCAATTATACGGTACAGATAGGAAAAAGCCTTAGCATGCTTTAACTCCCATGCAGGTGTCCAATTGTATGACTATTGTAATGTCTGTTATTTCTAAGTAATCTGAATCTCTGCTGGTAGGATTAAGCAAGCAAGAAGGAGCTTCTGAGACCATCAATGCAACATAACAGAAAGCAGAGCTCAGGGCTAAAGGAGAGCTCTAATCTGTGGGATACAGACTCTGTTGACTCCCACCCATGAACTGGGAACAAAACTTCCCCCTCCCCCACTTGAGTTATGAAGTGACGGGCAAGTCTTGCTTTCTCATCCTTTTACTTCCTCTTCCACATCTCTAATACTTCCCAATAGTACAATGAGGTTCTCAAAGGAAAAACTGAATGGTCTTTGAAACCTAAGGACAGATATATCACAAATTTCTTGCTTCTGCTACCTCATCACTGGTTAATACATATCTGAGCCAGAGCACTGATCTGTAAATACTGGTGAATGGGTAAACACTTTATTCCCTAGAGACCCCTTTACCTCAAATAAACTCCCCATGGAAATTGTCAGCATGCCCCCAAAAGAATTTGTGCTCAGAACTTCATTGGAGCTCTCAAGAGGAAGAATATTTGTTCAGAAAGAGCACCTGAGCATGTCCGCTTGGAGATGTGATAAAGGATTTTGTTTCCTTCACAGGGTGTGTTTATCAGGTGGCTATGTTCAAACAGGAAAAATTGCATTACCCTGGAAGCACATGGTCCATGATAAACACCTTCTACAGGCATTCTGATGATAAACATTGTCAGCACATATCTGCCACAAAGCCATTATCTTCTTAAGCCCCAGCTAGCAATCAGCTTAGTTCTGATACAGAGAGATTAATATATTCACAGGATTTGGTACCAGCCAATGTAACTAGAAATGGCACAAACTGGATAATAAATCATCCACAAAATGGGGGTATATATTGCTATATATAACTTCATTCATTTGAAGATGTATACAATAAAAAGAAAATTTCTGATTTTATTTTGTATTGACATAAAGCACATGTTTTGCTTAATAAAAAACCCACCATGGAATTTCATATGATTTTTTTGAAGTCTGGAACCAAATATTTTAGTAATCTGCAGTGGTTATTCTCAAACTTCATTTTCATCTAACCTTGGAGGTAACATTTTTTTGAACAGTTAATTTAGCACTAAACACTACGTACAGATCTCAGGGTATGCCCCCAATAAGCTGCTGCAATTTTATATTTAAAAAATTAAAAATATAAAGGATATTACCTATGACCATTTTTACAAGCAAAGAAGGATTAAGATGTATTTTTGTGGGCTGTTTATAATCCAGATTAGCCTTTTGCTTTTTTGGCTAATGTTGACAAGTTTAGCACATGCTAAATATGCTGACACTCATGGACTTCACCATATATATCCAGGGCCTGACAGGTTTAAGATCCGTCAGATATTTGCACTCCTAAATCCAGGGGACTCACATTTACATTTCAGTGACAAACTTAATAGCAACACTTTTCAGGATCATGGTAAACACCAAGACTACATTCTTAAAGGAGTTTAAAATTAAAATCTTTGAAGATGCGTATCTCTCCTGTGCATGAGCAGAAGTAACGTCTGGCCAAAACGACATGCATTCGGTTTTGATTAAAACATGTATCAAGCTAATTACTTTTTCATACACACAGATTCCAAGCTTATCAATGTCCTTTTTTAATAGTCACTACTTTCCTGACTGGACTTCAGGTGAAGTTCTTGACGACTGGAAAAAGGGAAATATAATTCCCATTTTCAAGAAGGGGAAAATGGATGACCTGGGGAATTACAGACCAGTCAGTCTCACCTCTGTGCCTGGAAAAATCTCGGAGCAGGTTCTCCTGGAAGGCATACTAAGGCACATGAAAAGCAACAAGGTGCTTGGTGACAACCAGCATGGCTTCACTAAAGGGAAATCCTGCCTGACCAATTTGGTGGCCTTCTATGATGGGGCTATGAAGCTGATGGACAGGGGTAGAGCAGTTGATGTCATCTACCTGGATTTGTGTAAAGCATTCGACACTGTCCCACATGACATCCTTGTCTCTAAATTGGAGAGACATCAATTTGATGGATGGATCACTCTGTGGATAAAGAACTGGCTGGATGGCCTCACACAAGGAGTTGTCTTCAATGGCTCAGTGTTCAGCTGGAGACCAGTAACAAGTGGTGTCCCTCAGGGATCAATGTTGGGACAGGTCTTGTTTAACATCTTCATTGCTGACATGGACAGTGGGATTGAGTGCCCCCTCAGCAAATTTGCCAATGACACCAAGCTGTGTGGCTCGGTTGATATGCTGGAGGGAAGGAATGCCATCCAGAGGGACCTTGACACGCTTGTGAGGTGGGCTGATGACAACCTCATGAAGTTTAACCATGCCAAGTGCAAGGTCCTACACCTGGGTCGGAGCAATCCCAGACACAGCTACAGGTTGGGCAGAGAAGAGATTCAGTGCAGCCCTGCAGAAAAGGACTTGGGGGTGCTGGTCGATGAGAAAATGAACATGAGCCGGCAGTGTGCGCTTGCAGCCCAGAAAGCCAAGTGTATCGTGGGCTGCATCAAAAGGAGTGTGACCAACAGGTCGAAGGAGGTGATCCTGCCCCTTTACTCTGCTCTCGTGAGACCTGACTTGGAGTATTGTGTGCAGTTCTTGTGTCCTCAACATAAGAAGGACACAGAACTGTTGGAACAAGTCCAGAGGAGGGCCGTGAGAATGATCAGGGGACTGGAGCACCTCCTGTATGAAGATACATTGAGAAAGTTGGGGCTGTTCAGTCTGGAGAAGAGAAGGCTGTGTGGAGACCTCATAGCAGCCTTCCAGTATTTGAAGGGGGCTATAGGGATACTGGGGATGGACTCTTCATTATGGACTGTAGTGATAGGACAAGGGGTAATGGGTTAAAACTTAAACAGGGGAACTTTAGGTTGGGTATAAGGAGGAAACTCTTTCCTCTTAGGGTGGTGAGGCACAGGATTGGGTTGTCCAGGGAAGCTGTGATTGCTCCATCCCTCGTGGTGTTCAAGGCCAGGTTGGATGAGGCCTTGGGTGATATGGTTTAGAGTGAGGTGTCCCTGCCCATGGCAGGGGGGCTGGAACTTGATGATCTTAAGGCCCTTTCCAACCGTAACTATTTTATGATTCTATGAATTGTGTGTCAAGGAAAAAATATAATGCTTGCTATGCACCACACCTGAACAATATCATTGCACTGATAAGGAAAAGTGCCAGAAGGAGTAACTCAGGTGTGTTGATTAAATATGTCAGTATTAATTAGACACACACTATTTTGGACTATGTAACATCCTTAAATGCCATAAAATTAAGTGCATGATAAAATATGAGTTTACTGCACATCAGGAAAAATGAAGTTATGTTCCATAATTAATTAATCCTTTCAAAGTACAACTTTCTTAGACCTCATAAATATCACCTGAACTACTGAAGTAACTTTGAAATAGTTCCACTGAGGAAATTAATTAAAATTTATGAAAGATATATAGAAAATGTAGGTATCTTTAGTGTTTCTGGTTTCATTGCAGCCTGGTAAGTTTACAGTTCTCTAAGATATATTTCAGATGGAGAATCCCTGGTCCTTGCAGGTAGAGCTTCAAGGTGAAGAGGAACCTAGCAGGAGTAATGTAGATTTATAATCTTGCACTAAGTCAGCTTGTGCTGTTCCAGTTTTGTGAAAATTTTTTGCACCATAAAGAGAAAGAATACACCGTGCAGGTTACCCCCAAATCCTCTCATTGAGGACACTGATGTAGCTGAAAGGGTGTAATATCCTTCAAAGCAGGGATGCTGCTTCCTTTCCCAAGACCAGAATCAATTTTGTTTTCACAGTCAAGAGGGGAGCCCTTACTTCTCAAAATACAAGTTTCTGGCCAGAATAGCATAACGTTTTCATTGCAGATTGGAACTGAGCTCCATTTCCTCTCTTCTCCACCATTCTCTCTTTTTCCCTGCACCTGACTTAGTTACTGTAAGGGCAAGAATTTCTCTGATTTCTAGAACTTTCATTCATCACTGGACAAATCCTTCAATACATCACACTGAGGCTTTCATGACAGCATTAAATGGAAAGATCACTAGTACCATTTGACTTTAGCATATCCATCAAAAGACCACTAAATACTCTTTTTTAAAGCTTCACCTTGATATTAAGTTATTAAATCCTTTGAACTTCAGTACAGACATGAACCCTGTGATAAACCGTTTTGTCCTTATCTCATATTTTATAGAGGCCAGAGCACTATGTTCATACACTATCACATGAAATGTTAAATTACATGAATGTGCTAATGTTTCTGAGCAACTTCTGTTTGGGAAATTTATAATATAACAGTGAGCAGTATGAGTGTATTCCAAATGGGTTACAGATTCCCTTGAAAAATCACATTTATGGCAGAGTTTATAAATTGGCTGCTTAATTTGCATTTGCTTGAAGCACAGCCAAATATGTGGTTGTTAAAAAAACCCACATTTCTTTTTCCTTTATAAAATTTATTTTAATCTGAATTGGCCAGTGGCTTTTCAGAACTGAGAGAATGAAAATACATACACACACTTTTCTGCTTTTTCTCAATGCCTATCTTATAAAAGACATACAAAATTCATTTGCCAAATTTCTTTTCTCTTTCTTAAGTGAAGAGAGACCAAACTAGGGGTCAGATATTTAAGATTCAGTTAATGCCCAGCAACAGCCCTTGCCTCTTAAAAATAATCTTAAATCCTGACTACATAATGTCCAAGAAGGATTGACTAAAATATTGCTTCTCATAATATACTATTTCAGTATTTTTTGGAATGGAACAGGTTGTCTACCAACTAGGTAAATGCAACTTGGTTTCTGCTGATGTCCATGACAAAATACTTACTCCTAAATTAAAGGATCCAGGTGTGCTTTTGAGCATAAGACACAGTTGTTTTCTTGCCAACATGCCAACTTCCTGTTGGGGAGAGCTCCAGTGATGTCCTCACTTTTGTCCATTCCTAAACTCTCCACTCCACAGAGGAAAACCTGAGTATGGAGTTGGATGGGCCCATCATGTGCTTACTCAGTCTAGGCCCTGAGGAGAAATAACTTCAGAAATCAGTTAAATACTTAATGTGTATTTATACCTACATATATGAACAATAATAATTTGGAGAACTCTTGCATGCGATGTAGATCCTGGACTTTTTAAAAAGTCACAGGTAGGAAAATCATATTACTTGGGAGGCTAAAGTACATTTTGTTCGTGCAACATCCAAGTCTCTTACAACTCCAAAACAATGTTTAAAGACTGTGTGGTAGCTTGTGTGTAACAACAGTAGCTGCTTGCATTCATTTTTCTCAGCAAACTGCAACATCCAATGGTAATAAACTGGATAATTTAATGTCAGTTTCAAAGATGCTTCAACCAAAAAGCTGAAGAAACAAAATAAACAGGCATTCATTTGCAAGACATCCCTTTCAAGTCTGGGTTAAATCCTAAACAAAGGGCTCCTGGGGCAAGTTACATGGCTATTTTCTATTAACACAGTGTAGGACAATAATTATCACTCTTCCTAAGCAATAAAGCCTTGATTCAACACTATATCTGGCAGTGTGAATTTTACCATTGATTTCAGTTTGGTCATGATTGCATGACCAGAAGTTTAGTAATCAATAAAACAAAAAAGAATGCCTGGAGAAGATATTCATAGCCACAAAATGCTGTTGAAAAGCCTGCTTTCTGGAGTAGACTTTCATCAGAGATTAGCGAGTAAATTGTCACTGGACAATTTTCCCTTCCTCTCCCTGACGCATGTCCTAAATTCTGCAGGCAGCTATAGATAGTGCATATCACTTACATATAACCTAACTATGCACAAAATATTTTTTGGTTTTAAACCACATTAAATAAGGCAGAAATAAGTTATAATGGGGAGTAATATATATCAGCCACTTCATTTTAAATGCTCAACATACTTGTTCCTCATGTACCTAGGCTACAAATTCTATGCAGGATTTTAATTTTTTTTAATCTGCATTTCTGTATACCTAAACTGTTTTGAAAGTAAAATTTTGTGTAGACAGGCTGCTTTTTTCAAGTTGCTTATTCAAGCTAACAGTATTTGTGGACAGTAGCTGACCAGACAGTATAATAGATACATATAATTCTAGTGCAGATCTCTTTTGCAGTAGAGATTTAGAACTGAGATTTTCTTTTGCTATCTGTTCAGCCACTGAGGGCAAGCAGGAAGGTACCTCCCTTACCTACCACTTCTCTTGATTTTTTTTTTTTAATTATATACTTCAAGTTTAGAAAAAAATCTTCTCTTCGAAAAAAGATAACCAATAAAATGGAAAGACCATTTTCAGGTTAATAAGCAAGACTGCTGAGTGCTGAGACTCTTTGGCATTAGGTTTCAGTTCTGTCCTGATAGCATATGTTGCCTGCAGTAATATGATCAAAATATAGCAAAACCAAATTGTTGCAAATAGCTATGAAAACGTGTGAGTCCTAAGAAAATAATATCTGAACACCGGGCTAGAAGGTAACACCTAAACCCAGATTTATGACAGACCTGGAGATGAACCAAAATCAGCAATAGAATTGCCTTCGGAAACTATTAGTAAGACAGATATCAGCGATTTGGAGAACAATGGATGCTCTATTTGGATGATTTTCTAATGCAATTTCTAACTCATCAGGGTAAAAAAAAAAAGACTTATGATACAATATGAATTATCTATCATCTATCTATCTATCTATCTATCTATCATCTATCTATCTATCATCTGTCTATCTATCTAATCTATCTATCTATCATCTATCTAATATGGAAAGCAGCCCTGGGAAGGCTGTATTTTTGGGAAGTTCAAGAAAAAAACAAACAGTAGTTTGTAGAGATCACCTCAGGCTTCTGCAAAGGACAATGAGAAAGTTTCAAACAGGGACAGAAAAATCTATAATCATAATCCACATTATAAAGTGACAAAGCAGCCTATTTTTCAGAAAATTTAACACACTAATAACTGAAAAAAAAACAAACCCAAAACCAGCCAAAACAAAACCCCAACCAAAAACAAATGAAAAAAAAAAAACCAGAAGAAATTAAGTGGAACAGAGAAAAATATAATTTTAAGGTCAAAGATTGAGCTCTTCAAAACAAAAAATGTGATGCTGAATGCTTCATAGGTAGGAGCCAGAGTCTCAAAACTGGTCATACGCATTCACAGTCTTCATTGTGATGCCAGTCTAATGTATCTGAGATCTCTGTCCATTCTGGGTTGTGTATGAAGGGAAGAGGGGGAATGTTTCCAAAGTAACATTCAGAAATGTTTCTGGATTTTACTATCAATTAATCTTAGAGATGAAACTGCTGATAAAATGCTGGACTTCAGGTAGCATTTAGGTCTTGGCTGATGCTCAACCAGTAAATATCCCTGTAATGGTTAATCAGATTTTTTATAATCATTTGAGAGAACCAGAAGGTAGTTTTTTAAACTCTCTGGGATTTTTTGCTAGTGAAGCTGTCAAACTGTGGCACAAAATGTGCTTGGTCTTATTACTGGCTAAAGCTGTATGTATGTCATGAAAACATTTACTAGAGGTCTTCTGTTTTTTTAATTTTGTATGTATATTTCTTGTGATAATTTTTTTTTCTGTGATCTACTGGGAAAAGATTGCACATATCAGAAAGACTGGGATTTCAGCCTGTCAATATTTTGGATTATGGAAAGAGGCAGAAACACAGGCTTTGTCTGAAGTTTACACCTGTACTGGAGGTAGGATAGAGGCATTGCTCTGTTCCTACAGAAAATGTACATGAAAGGCCACAGAAAAAAAAAAGTTAGCCATGAAAACAAAACAAAAATCTGCTTAAAACTAGGTCTTGTGCTTGTTACATATTCTGTCATGCAAGTCTTTTTTCTTAAAATATGTTGGTACTTCATACAAAAAAAGCAACAGAAAATTTTTCCCTTAAGAAGACATTCTCTATGTTCTGAACCCCTAAAGGATTTTTCTTCTTTTTCTGAGTAAACATGTAGATGGCATTGCTATAGCAGCATACAGAGATTTTAAAAGATTAAGGCTGGAGTCCCTTCAAGATTTCCAGCATTTTATAGATTCTAGAGATTTTATGAAAATAATACTCTTTTCTACTTGCATATATACTGTAAGTTTTGAATAAATACTTTGTAATCAGAGCCATAGTACATGTTTAAAAGAGACTTTTAAAAACGGATTCAAAATCTAAATGATGAAGAGAAGAGATTGCAAGTTATGATTGATTGCACTCAGAAAATGTACATCTTAAATTAGGCTGCAGTTATCTAACCTTAGGTTCTAACCACTGGGCTTATGTTTGCGCAATTTAAAATACAGAATTATCTTTCTATATAGATTGTTTTAGACTGAGAATGTCTTCAACTTGTTGATTGTTATTTTAATAAACTTATTTTTTTTTTAAACTATTATTGCTTTCCCAGATCTCAGGTCTTTACTGGAGTGCTGTTCCAGAACTTGCAAATTTTGATTCCCTGTAGAAAACTAACCAACATACAGTAAGTGCTGTTTCACTAATGATAAATTGTGTTACTGATGAACATAAAAGCATTTGCTGCCAGCCTGAGAAGGGCTTAGAACTGGAATTCTATGTGTTCATGAAAATCAGTATTACGCTTAAATTTCTGATACCTGCCTAGCTTTAAATGACCTTTTAAATGCAAACTTTTATTGGTGTGGTACATTCCTTTGCTAATTCCCCTAATAGACTTCAAATCACATAATCCAAATTACATTATTTGCATATGATCATCTTTTTTAATAATACCCTTTTTATGATCCTTAACAATAGCTGATGTATTTTTATGAGTTCTCCCTAGCTTTCCAATTATCTTTTTTTGAACCATTGTATATTGTCCAATAATCTACTATCTTACTTATGCAAAATAAAGACCCCCCCAGCATTAAAACATAATCTTTCTAATGAAGCCAAAGGTATTATTAAAGTGTCTTTTTTCCTTTAGATTTCTCCTATATAAAGCTGAAATGACTCGCTGAATTTCTTTGTTATGTTCTCCATATTCAGGAGTTCTGAATTCTGCTCTCAGATAATTTTTAAAGTAATTTCTGAATCTGTACTTACACCATTTATTTCTTTATCTCACCTTTTCAAGACAGTCTGTAAGTTCTTGACTGCCTAAGCTTTCTGTCCCCCTTCAGCATTTACTCCACAAGGACAAAAATTCCACTTTTCTTCCTCAGGCAGACTCCCACTGTACAGTGGGAAGCATCATGCAAGTTGTGCGTGTAGGGTTTGATCAGACTACTAATCTTTCAAAAGATGTTTTTTGAAACAGCTATCTTTCAATACTTTTGATTTACTTGTACAGTCTAGAAGCAGAAAAAAAAGTCTGTTTTAGAATTCTACACAGACACTTGAAAAAGCATCAAAGAAAATATTCTAGCTTATTTATCCTGCATGCTTCACTGAGGGACCTATGTCTTGGGTTTTAATGTTTAATAACATTGGGAAATGAATAATTTCATACAAACCAACTTTCTCAGGTCACAATGAATTCCCTTCAAAGCTATGAGAAGAGTGCTTCTACCTCTGCAGCCCCTGACTTGCTGAGTAGCAATTATTAATTTTTTTTGTATAAAGATGTTATCCATGTGATGTGAATATTCAATGACATTTGTAGTCCTGTAGGTCATGAGTGTCTTTTTGCTCATTCTTATTACTGTTGAATTTAATTGTGCTGAACTCTACTTCCTGAAAAGGTATGCAGGAATAGGAATGTCCTGGGGCTATTCTAAAATAGCTTTACATGAAGAAGTTGAGGAGATACTCCCTTGTTGTCTCGGTCTCTGAAGTTTTAAGGAAAAAGACAGAGGGTTTTCTCATATGTATTTGGGTCAGTAATTACACTTATTTTCCCCAGTGAGATTTAGTTTTCCAGTAACTTTACCTCCTAGCACACACTTTATTAAAGCCTGCTATTTTCTTTGAACAGCAACAGCCTCAGTACTGGAGACTTTATTGCCCTAAGAGGCAAAAAGAAAATGGAATTAATCATGGGCTGATCAAACTGTGATATAACGAGACTCAACAGATGCCAACTATTTTTTAAGGTTGAAAGCCATTATGCCATATATAAAGGACAAAGCTGTGAACAGTAGATCCATGATGAAAAGATGGCAAGTATGACCTTATCAATTAAAGAAAATATAGAAGGCAATGCAATAGATCTAATAATGCTGATAGAACAAAATACTCCTTAAAACTGGAATTTCACAGAATATCTAATCAGATGGTATCAATACATACAAAATCCTTTTTTTCAGTAAGGTAAGAATACTTGAAAAAGACACATCAGGTGACACCTGTAGACAGCACATCTCTAACTATGGAAGTAGTTTAAGCCCCAAATATTATTTTCCTTTTGCAACAGCCATATGCATTTGACATTGCAGCATCTATCTGTGCAACTTTTGAAAAGAATTTATTTTACTTTTATGTCACTATAAGTTATTTAACCCTTTAATGAATGTATGTGCTACTTTCTAAAACACTCTGAATGCAGGGAAACCTAGGACTGGACAAACAAAATTGGCAACTGAGGATAAAGAATTATAATCCATTTGACAATTACAAGTAAAGTTTTTACATGTCTCCTGTGAGAAATCACCAGAATAACAGGAGGCATGATGTCTTCCCTCTACTTACTCTTTTTAAAACAACTCCTGAAAAATTACTAATGATCTTTTGTTTTTAAAATATGCAGAATCTTCAAAAGATCTGGATGACACTTTTATGAAATTGCTCTTTGTATCATGTCAGCATATAAAATAACAATGACAAGGTATACCCCAGATAAAAATGGATGCCTGCTACTCACTTCATGAGAAGAGGCTCAGAGGCTTGGCATTTTCAGAAGATGTGAATGCTTCTCCATGGAGAAGACCCACAGGTACACTGCAGCCTACCACAAGCCTTGTCCTGACCATTCTCCTCAGCAGCTGTGCCCCAAAGCAGGTCAGTCTAATGTTTCAACTTTTTATTTCAGAAAAGCTTTATCACACCTTTATTTTTTTTCAGTGTTGATAAGATTGCATTTGTTACAATGGTTTCCCCTTACTCAGTCATTAGGTACATGCAAAGAAATGAGAATCAAGCCTACCAGCTAGATAACATCCTGATATAAGAATAAAACATGCTATAAATCTGGATGTGCAGACAAATGTAAGCAGGGAGTCTGTGCATGTATGTGTAGATACACGAACACACAGACATAACCTTAATCTGTTTTCTTTTAGTGATGCAAGTTTCACAAATTACTGTAATAGTTATTTTTAATTCTCATTAGTGAAAACCACATATGGAATAAATAGAATATGTTAACTACTTAGTATGAGGGCCACTTTGACTAGAGTCCAAACCAAATGTACAATGAAAGTGAAACATTAAGGTTAGTTTTGCACTTAGAAGACTTATGTATGATGCTGCAGCTGAAAAAAAAAAAAAAAAGGAAACCTTTATCCCATTCACACAAACAGGTAAGTAGAGCCATTTTTTTGCATTTACTCCTGCAGCAAAAGTCTTGTACCTGGAACAGAAATTGGAAATGGGGTTTTCTTATATTTTATGTCAGAAAAATATCATCATGCCTCTATTTTAAATATCCTTCTCTCTAATCTGATGTGCTTTTAACTTAAGTATAGAATGTCTCTACAACCTTCTTCAAACATTAAAAGGAAAAAAATGGGTTAGGAAAGTGCTTATGGTACCGTTCAATATGTACTAAATCCAGAAGCAGAACTTTAGTGAATAAAAGCCACAAAGCTCACTTTTGCTTTATGCCACATATTCAAGTGCTTGAAAAGTAGGGGAGATATAAACCCCAAGGTTTATCCTACCTATAATGGAAAATATATACTAAATATATTATTAAAGGCCACCAAAAATGCCTTCATGTTCAAAATAGAGCATGTGTTAAATGTAATGGACAGAAAACGTAGTACTTTTCTGGTTTAACACAGCTGCTACCATTATCCCTTATATTTCAGGATAACAATTGCTTAGATGAAATCTATCTTTTAAAAAGCTTTGAAGTGATATGAATAGGAGCAATATCAAAATTGCTCAAATTATTTTGTCTATCGCAGCTGCTAATTAACAGGTGTTAATGAAGCACCCATGTAGACAGTGTCAGTATCTAAGGTAGCAGAGATAGTTATACTGAGATATTTTATTGATTGGGATCTCCTAATTAGCGACAGTTTTAAAACAAACAAAAAAATTCCCACATTGCAATTGCCACCTTCATAATTCAAAATTTGACTATGTTGCTTTGTTGTTTTTGTGGGTTTTTTTTTCCCTCTTGTAGAAAATCACAGAATTTTCTTGGGGTAAGCAGGGGTAGAGGGGAAAGGAGAAGAAGGCAGGCTCTCTTCATAAAAGCAGTCTTAAAAGCACCTTGTGCAGTTTTCATGAATGACTATGATTGCAGCTGGCTATAGAAGGAGCTCCTGGTTCATATAATAACACTAAGAGCAAGCAGTATGTTAAAAATGAACTAGATGAATTATAATCTGCCTGTATCTATATAATTTTCTTTCACTACTGCTATAGGAATGAAATTTATTTTATTGAATGTGAAGCAGAAGATTTATTTCTGTTGCAGGTATTTCAGCACAGATCTGTCCTGCAAACTTTCTACATGCAGCACATCCATTTGTATTGGGCAAGAAACACTGGAGAAAACCTATACAAATTAAGCTCTAAGGACCAAAAACTGAGGTCAGTGATATAGCTATATATATATATCCCTTCAACTCTGAACAGCAACATACCCTGTCCTAATAAAGTGCAACTTACCCTCTTCCAAATTGATATTCCTTCCTTCCTGCTCTCTCCCTGAAAGCACACATTCCCTACACGGCATTTTTCTTAGAGGAATGTCTTTTTTCTCAGTCTCAGCCATGCTCTCCATTTATAGCTTGGTTTCTTCCTAGATATTTCCTTACAGTAACACATCTTGACTTACAGCACTTGGTTGTTACTTGCCTCAGTCACCTTTCCATAATGTTCTGGAGCAGACAGTACTGATAATGAAATTCCCCTGGTTGATGCCATAGCAATTTAGAAAGTCAAACAGGTGCTGGACTGGAAACTCAAGCATTTAGAAGACAGTGAATTTTCAGTGCTGCAGTGTCTTAAATACACACAAGAAACGCATGCTTTCCTCCCCCCAGTTTCTGTTTCTGTGGTTTATGCAAACTAGTTAATTCTTTTAATTCTTCTGAAAGTTATGGTAAAGGAAAATAAAATGACTGCCCCTAAAGTTCTGGTATTGCTGGTTCCCTAAAGCTAACCACATACAGTCCAACAAGGGAAAGCATGTCAACCCTGACAAGTCAAAGGCTATATCTAGCCTTAGCTAAAGCTAGCCTTATCTGTTCTTAGCTAAATTTATATTTGATTTCTATTTTTTTGTTGATATTATAAAGCAGTCACTTACTGAGGGTTTCCATAGTAACAATTGAGCTAGTTTTTTTGGTTTGTTTTTTTTTTTTTTTTTTAATTATTATTATTTTATTTTAAAGCTTTTTCATGCAATTAACATACGTTTACAGTGAGATAATTGGCATGGAATACTGTTCCTGCTTTCCCAGTATTATTTAACCAGAGCAGGGTAAAGCATGGCTTTAGGTGAAACTCGAGATTTTATTTTCCCTCCTCTGTAAGAACATTAAAAATACTTTACAATTTACTTACATCTTTGGTTTCTGCGTTTGCTCTTGTACATAGTCATTCTGAAGAAATTCCACTTTTTAAAAAGTAATTGCCTTGAACACAGAGAAAAGAGATGCAGTTGTGCTTCTGCTTTGCAGGGAGACAGTTGCTCACTGACAGAAGGTAACCAGCAATCTCTCAGAGAAAGGCAGGGTAATACCATTCTCCTAAAATCCAGGGGAGATGCAACTGGCTCTTACTATTTTCTCTGTTACAAAGCTCAGAGAAAAAAAATGTATTTATTTTCATATTTTTTCAAATGTGTTGGATACCAGCTAATAAAATCTTGAAAGCATATAAAATCATGTAATCAGGCAAAACGGGGTAATGTGCTATTTGATAGTCTGACATTAAGATTCCTCAAAAAAGCCTTGATATAACCAAAATTGCATAAATGACCTCATCAACTAATAGCAACTAACAGTTCATTGTAAGCTCTTAGAATCATGCATATGAGGACATTAAAACATTTTGGGGGTAAATTTTTTAAGCAAAATCACCATTAAAAAAAATTAACACATGTTGATCAATTAAATCCTGACTGCAGGTAAACTTGCTTATGTTTACTTCTGCATTACCTTTCAATGTTTAAATCTGGGAAGCTTTTTAAGCAACATTCTACTGATTGCTCATTTTTATAACTAATTCATTGTCCATTATTGTGTTGAATCACAATGTCATGGTAAAAAAGTGGCAGCATCATATGATCTTCCACATGTATGTCACCATTTCAAAGAATTTAGACATCTTAAAGAGATCGAGGGAAAGGGGGAGAAATTCTTCTCATGTTGGGCAATAAGACTTACCACAATATTCAAGAAAAAACATGCCAGTGTCAGCTATGGAGCTGGAAAGAAGTTAAAATTCCAGTTCATTCAGCAATAAATCTGCCTTCAATTAAACTATGGAGATATTTCTTGATGTTTTAGGAAACTCATGTTTTGAGATGCTTTTCATGTTTTCTCAAACTGCTTACCCTGAAATTTTTCATCTTTTTTTCCCCTCTCAGTTTTTTTTCCAATATCTCCAACGTAACCATTTTTAGTTTGTCCATAATTTAATTTTCTCTCAGTTGCTCAGTATACACAGATCTTCACACTGGTCCATCTCTAGCTACTGAAGTGAAATCTTTGCTTTATATTGACTCTACTAATCTATTTTTCCTCTCTCTGTCAAAATCTGACCACATATCTTTTCATTTGCTTTGGATTTATATCAGCGTAGTTGAGGATAAAGTGTAGCCTGAAGTAAGTGAAAGCAATGGATGCATTTTTTAGATTTATTTAGTATTTCAAATACAGTTGTCTTAAAATGCCAAGGTTGAAATAACACCATCTCTATTGTTTAAGTCAGCAGAAAGGTGGGAAATTGCAAAGCACATCAACAGTGACAGGAAGGAAAAGAATTGACTAATTAGTCATTGCTACACATAGTAAAAGGCAAAATGCTTGCACCACATAGAAAGACCCTGCATGCATATACTCAGCTGTTATATCCACTGGTCAGTATTTTTGCAGCAATTTATATGTGCTGAGGGTAATTCCTCAGTTTTCCTGCTAGATTTCTTCCTCTGGGTTAACTTCCAGCTGAATCAGATCCGTGGTCTGATTCAGACTACAGAGTCTCCTTTTATATTTGCTGCTTCTTGTAGCAATTTTTGTTTACTTTTCCTGCTCTTTTCTTTCTTCCACCCAAAGGCTTTTATCTATATTGTCCAGTATAAATTTTCTTTCTTTCATTGATTTGGTAAGATGTCCTAAACCTTTTTCTTCAGGCCTCATTAGATCTTAACTATAGAACTCACTGCTTTTCCTTATCATCAATGGTCTACTTTCTGGTATTTTTTATAATGTGTTTAACCTAGACATATATTATTATCTCTCCATATTATATTATACATAGCACATATAACACATGTATATTTTTTCATTGTTCTTTTGTGCATTATTCTATTACAACCATGTATTTGTATGAAAATATCTTGCTATTAGTATGTATAATATAAAAATATAAACTAAATAGAAATTTAATGATAGAAATTAATTTATTTTAAATTAATGATCCCTGAAAAGCACTGTCTTTATTGTTTTTTCTTTGTTTTAATTGCAATGCTCATTAATTCTTCAATATAGTGAAATGCACTTGCTAAAAATAACGTAAATACACTGTTTTGTGAATCATTCTAGATCTGCTCATTAAAAATATTGTAAAAAAGGCACTTAAATGCGCTGGCTACCTTTGAGTAGGCACAGCAGGCTCCTGTTTCTCTGTGTTACTGTTCTCTGTTAGGAGAGTTTAAAATCCATTTTCACACACTTACAGCCTTAAAATAGTCAGAATCTTGCATATGGCTGGTTAAATGCATCAAGCTTCGTGAGGTGGGAAGAAATGAATGGAACTCCTCAGCAACAAAAATCACCTAGCCAAATTAAGCTTATTACTTTTCTGCAAGGATACATTTTCTTAAATGAGTACTAAGTTTTAATTATTTGTTGTTGCTGGTAGTAAAAGAATTAATAATGTCCACATCCGCACATCCCATATAACCTCTCTTCTTTCTCTCCTCCCCACCCTACAGGTTCCAATAAGGAGTTGTCCTCTGAATACTGCAATAAATTTCTCAAAATGTTTCATAAGCAGAGGAAAAGAAAAAATACGGATATTTTACAAATATAGCTGCCAGATTGACTGTCACGTATTACTCATCAATAAGCATGCTGCCTGGGTTGCATCCTCAATTTTATTTTTAATGAACACAGGCGAAAAAAAAGAAGGTGGGGGAGGCTTAAAGTATGTTCTGTCTTTCAGTGTTTATTTCAATACACCCAAAGAGTCTTCTTAGAAAATATCTTTTTATAGCTTCCACTATGGTTATTTTGATGATATTCTCAAATAAGAAAATATCACATCTATGAATATGAATTACTTTTTTCTTTAAATAAATGGTATGTATAGAGATCAACATTTAGAATTACATAATAATAGACTAGTTAGGGTTGGAAAGGAGCTTAAGATCATCTAGTTCCAGCCCCCCTGCCGTGGGCAGGAACAAATCACACTAAATCATGACAACCAAGGCTCTGCCCAACCTGGCCTTGAACACTGCCAGGGATGGAGCATTCACAGCCTCCTTGGGCAACCTATTCCAGTGACTCACCACCCTTACAGTAAAGAATTTCCTCCTTATATCCAATCTAAACTTCCCCTGTTTAAGTTTTAACCTGTTACCCCTTGTCCTGTCACTAGAGTCCCTAACAAAGAGTTGTCCTGGGTTTAGCAGTGGCAGTCATTTTTCTCCTTCTTGGTAGCTGGTGCAGTGCTGTGTTTTGACTTTCAGCTGGGAACAGAGCTGAAAAACAATGATGTTTTGGTTTGGCCAAGGACTTTGTGGGCCTCATGCTCTGCCAGGGAGGAGGGGAGCCGGGAGGAAGCAGAGACAGGACACCTGACCCAAACTGACCAAAGAGGTATTCCATACCACAGCACGTCATGCCCAGGAGGTAACTGGGAGTTAGCCGGAAGGGCTGGGTGGACTGCAGGGTTGGAGGAGGTATCGGTCGGTGCTTGGTCGGGCTGGGGGGCAAGTTATTGGTCGCCTGGTGATGGGGTGTTGTATTCTCTTCCCTTGTTATTTCCTTTATCATTACTATTATTGGTGGTAGCAGTAGTGATTTGTGTTATACCTTAGTTACTAAACTGTTCTTATCTCAACCCGTGGGAGTTGCATTCTTTCTGATTCTCCTCTCCGTCCCTCCAGGAGTAGGGGGAGGGCAAGAAAGGGGGGGAGTGGGTAACAAGCTGTCTGGCTGTGGGTTAAACCACGACAGTTCTTTTTGGCGCCCAACGTGGGGCACGAGGGGTTGAGATAACGACAGATCTGACCGTCACAATGCTGATTTATTGGCTCTCAGAGTTGTTCCTCTTGATCTCACAGCTTCAGAATGTTGTAACTTACTTAGAGCCGGTATTTGCTGTGTTAGTGTTTATCAAGTGTGGGGCTTGGGCTAAGGTTCTTGTCTCACTGTACTTTATGGCAATGACTTGTAATACGGGCGGGCTCCAGCAGCAGGGCGGGACGGACGTGGCCGTGGACTGGTCCCTGGCCGTCCGGCTGCTCCTCACCGTCCTGGCCCTCGCCCTCGCCTCCGTCTGCGTGAGGCTCTGGGGAGCCGAGGGGGGGCGGCCCCGGGAGCCGGCGGCTGCTGAAGCAGCCCGGGAGAGCGGCCCCGGGGACCAAGCGGGAGCGGGACCGGAGGCCGGCAGGGAGCGGCTGCCAGTGGAGGAGGTCGGGGCGGTCGAGGAGCGGAAGGAGGCGGCTGCCGAGCAGCGGGAGAAGGCAGCCGAGGAGCCGAGCCCCGCGGCCGAGCCCAGCCCCGCGACGGCCGAGAGCATTCCCCGGAAGCCGCCCGCCGAGCCCCAGGAGGACGCTGGAGACCCCGCAGCATTTCCCAGCAAGGCAGAGGAGGAGGAGCTGGACTCAGGAAAAGAGAAGCTGGTGGTGGGAGAGCTGGCAAGCACAGCAGCTACACCAGCCCCAGTGACAAGTACAGCAGCATCGTTTGAGAGTTCTGAAGGTTTTGAATGGCCTTTGGGTACCCTTGGGACCTGCCTGCTGATTGTGATGGTGTTCACTATGTTGGCACACATGCAGAGTGTGTTTTACCCACCACCATTGTGTCTGATCCCAAAATTTAAGCAGAGTCGGGTTTGGGTCTTGTCTGGGGTTAGACAACAATATGGGAGGACCAAGAGGTTTTCCCCAAGGGTGTACAGCCATGAGTGGCAGGGCATGTGGGACAGTATGGGCAAGTATCTAGTCCACTGGGCCCCTCCAGTGCTTTGGAAACATTGGAGATGGAAGGACAATGAATTATTTTGAACCTGGTGGGCCCATGACCCTTAAGGCCAACAGAGCAGAGATGCAACATAGAGATGGACTCATGATCGAGGGGTGGACCTAACAATGGACACTATCGCCCAGGTTATTCACAGGTGTGAACACTGCACACAGCCTCTCGTGCTCTGAAAGACTGTTACAAGAGATGGAGCCTGACATCATGGACCACATGGACTCAGCAGCTTTATAGGGACTGGTCCATGCACTACGATGAGAGTGCACTTAGATAAGAGTGAGGGTATATTGAAAATGTGGGATCTGAGCATGACGTGAATGGTATGGAATAAGGGGTGGATAATGTCCTGGGTTTAGCAGTGGCAGTCATTTATCTCCTTCTTGGTAGCTGGTGCAGGGCTGTGTTTTGACTTTCAGCTGGGAACAGAGCTGAAAAACAATGATGTTTTGGTTTGGCCAAGGACTTTGTGGGCCTCATGCTCTGCCAGGGAGGAGGGGAGCCGGGAGGAAGCAGAGACAGGACACCTGACCCAAACTGACCAAAGAGGTATTCCATACCACAGCACGTCATGCCCAGGAGGTAACTGGGAGTTAGCCGGAAGGGCTGGGTGGACTGCAGGATTGGAGGAGGTATCGGTCGGTGCTTGGTCGGGCTGGGGGGCAAGTTATTGGTTGCCTGGTGATGGGGTGTTGTATTCTTTTCCCTTGTTATTTCCTTTATCATTACTATTATTGGTGGTAGCAGTACTGATTTGTGTTATACCTTAGTTACTAAACTGTTCTTATCTCAACCCGTGGGAGTTGCATTCTTTCTGACACTCCTCTCCGTCCCTCCAGGAGTAGGGGGAGGGCAAGAAAGGGGGGGAGTGGGTAACATGCTGTCTGGCTGTGGGTTAAACCACGACAAGAGTCCCCTCCAGTGTCCTCGTAGGCCCCCTTCAGATACTGGAAGGCTGCTATAAGGTCTCCAAGCAGCCTTTTCTTCTTCAGGCTGAACAGCCCCAATTAACTTCTTCCAAGTAATAAACAATCCTTGACATAAAATTAAATTAAAATTATGCATTTGATGTGTGCACTTTTTACTGGTAGGATTTGGACATTACCTGACAATAATGTTTTTTAACCTGATGTAATACTAGATAAATAAAATTCAATTTACCAAGAAATGCCATTTAGCTATTGAGGTAGGTTTTAGAAAATATATTCTCTTTATGCTGTAATGAAGAGAGAACTTAAAATATTGGCCAAACAATAAGCCTGACTGAAATTGGTACAGTATTGAACAAGCTGTGGCAAGCAGAATAAGATAGAGCAAAATTTGTGCTTCTGCTAATATCTATAAGTTAGAATCAAGAAGATCCATAAATGCTTTTCAAGAGACAACAAAGCTGGCTAGCACTGCTGAAGCAGACCAGAAATAACGAATGATGAGGCTGACAAAACAAAAAAAAAATATCAAAAGGTTACTGTAGACTAAAGGGCTCAATTCAGCTGAATAAACATTCATGTCTAACACTATTTCGCTGTTGTATGGCACCTGAGATATCCATACACTGCAAGAAAATATGGCACAGGACCTGTAGGAAAACCTACAACTTCTGGAGCATGCTGCTGAAGCCAAAACCATCTTAAATGTCTCTAGGCAAATAAGCAAATGAACAAAGCCCCAAAAGCTTATAGTCTAACCTCTGTCTCATGACTACCACTATTATTTGGCTTTTTTTATACTTAAGGTCATTTTTTTCAAAGGGGTCCCAACATTTGTTAAAATCCACTGGGAAACCAACAAAAAATCCTGGCCATTGCAGGCCTGTGATTGGTTGAAGTAGGAATTGTATAGAAAGAGAAAAAGGTAAGATGTATTACTGAGAATTTTTAAATATCTTTAAAGAGGCCACTATTTGTTAGCAGACAATCCACAGTTGATTGTGGGGGTTAAAAAAAAAAAGTGTGAAAAAATAGATGTGTGAAAAAATAGATGTAATATAGCACAATACTTTCAAATCAACAGTATTTCCCTTTACTAAAGCCAAAATGCCTGACAAAATGTTTTAATAGTCTTTCTTCAGCCAGTTTTTATTCTGCCTGTGTTCACATACAGAATATAGAGTTTGGAAAATTTCATTAAAACTTCCACATATTCATCAAAAGCTGCATTAGAATGCAATTTGTTACACTCACAGCATTTCCATCATCTACTAATTTAGGAAGAAACATCAGAAGAAATTTTTTTCTGGAGCTGTTTGATTTTTAGAAAACTATTTGGCTGTTTCTTGTATCTATTATCTTCTACACGTCTGCTGGCCTGTTTTCTTCAGCACTATTAGACAGTAATGGCACTTCACCACAAATGGCTCTTTTTTAGATAGGAGGAGAAAGGACCCAAGGTGCTGGTCCTACTTTTACCATAGGCAATTCTCTTTTTTTCAGTGACACTTCTTCACTAGAATATCTTTTGTCTCATTGTTGTACTAGCATTTCTTTTTAAGGAATTCCCTGTCAGGCTTCCCTCATTAAGCTGAGATCTTCTTATCAGATATTGCTATTGCCATTTAGCAATATGATCACAGAAATATGAAACAAAGCCTTCCACCTTCTTTCTCAAGAGCCCATACAGGCTCTTCTTCCCATCGCTTGTAATTTTCACAGCACTTTCTTTTTCCTTCAACATGAACTTTACAAAAGCATTTGGATATTTTTCTGTGACTAACAATTTCCAAAGCTTATAATGTCCCTTCTTACAAATGTAAGGTTGGAATTTACATTTGCATGTTAAAGTAAATATTAATCTATTAATAAAGATATGAATTTCAAAGAATGACAGATTAGGGGGAAAAAAACCCAAAACCAACAAAACCAACTAAGCAGAGGTACTGTGTATCAGTCCTTAAATACATTAAAAGTTGACACATTTAAAAAAATGAAAAAAAAAGGGAAAAAATTTAGTGAATAAGCCATTTTCTGTGTCTCTGGAGGTTAGAAAAGTCATGTACATCACAGTAGCAAAAGAGATCTAAATTAGTAATTGGGAAACTAACTTTGTTATTGATAAGGGTACCCATACCTTCCTTAAAAATTACTAAGGGATTTTAGAACAGGTTTCAGAAGAGCCTGACTAGGAGATGGATAAGTTGACATCTTGTAGTTTCTTCCAAGCCTTACTTGTGATCCTATATGTGCAGATAAAACAGCAATTTTAAGATTGACCATTAACCAAGATTCAGCATGTTAGTCCTTTAGCCTACCTAATATTAATAAAACACTTCAGACATCATGAGACTAGCATAACATGGGGACACCAACAAGTATAGAATCATAGAATAGTTAGGGTTGGAAAGGACCTTAAGATCATCAAGTTCCAACCCCCCTGCCATGGGCAGAGTCACCTCGCTCTAAACCATATTACCCAAGGCCTCGTCCAACCTGGCCTTGAACATTGCCAGGGATGGAGCATTCACAACCTCCCTGGGCAACCCATTCCAGTGCTTCACCACCCTTACAAGAAAGAATTTCCTCCTTATATCCAATCTAAACTTCCCCTGTTTAAGTTTGAACCTGTTACCCCTTATCCTGTCACTGTAGTCCCTAATGAAGAGTCCCTCTCCAGCATCCTTATAGGCCCCCTTCAGATACTGGAAGGCTGCTATGAGGTCTCCACGCAGCCTTCTTCAGGCTGAACAGACCCATCTTCATATGGGAGGTGCCCCAGCCCCCTGATCATCCTTGTGGCCCTCCTCTGGACTTGTTCCAACAGTTCCATGTCCTTTTTATGTTGAGGACACCAGAACTGCACACAGTACTCCAGGTGAGGTCTCACAAAAGCGGAGCAGAGGGGCAGGATCACCTCCTTCAACCTGCTGGTCACGCTCCATATAATGCTCTTTACATACTTTTAGGGAATCCTGGAGCAGCTTCTCTAACTGGGAATGAATGAGTTCACCTGTGGTTGAGCCCTGCCGTAAATCTTTCCAGCTACAGACACTGGTCTGCTAACTCAGGCACCTATAGAGTCACACCACAAATACCCTTCAGCAGTGCAGTCTCCTCAATTACATTTGGGTAGCTTCCACCAGATTCAGGGGAGCTACAATACATGGGTATGCCAGAAGCATGAGCATTCCACTCTGCAATTCCAAATGATGGTTTTACACAACAGTCTGCTCCACAGCTTTCTCCCAGCCCCAAAAGTTGACGGGGGCTCTAGATAGGTTTGATAATTTCCCAACTTTGGTTCCCTCCTTATTATTCACATTGTCTTGTGTAACCCTTCAGTGAAACTTAGCAATTCCCCATTACAAAAACAAATAATGCAGTTATGAAAGCCTGATAACTCTTTTTTTTTTTCATTTTTTTTACTGTACACAGTAAATACAGGCCCTTTTAGACCTAGTGGTGACATTAGGCTATCTGTTCCTCCATCTGAGGAACATTTAGCTATTATTTTAAGCAAGATATAATAAAATATTCCTCCCTGAAATGTCTGAAAAAACAGTTAAACTTCAAACCTCAGAGTTAGATATTCTATATGGTAGATTCTACAGTGGAAAAGCACATCTTCCCTTCTGCTTTGGCAAGTGGAAAAATGCTAAATCAATCTCAGGTGAATGCCATTCAGACTTCTTTCATTTGTTTTACACATTTCATAAAATTCAGGTTTGTTCCTCCTATCTTAGATGAGTTTCTTTCCTAATCCATTTCATTTCTTAGCAACTTTGTTCTTGGTTAGTTTCCTTCTGATTTTGAGTAATTTTAATGTTTGGTTTTGGTTTGTTTTTCCTAAGTCCTGGCTTCTTTTATTCTTATCTTTAGTTTTATTTTAGTCAGGTTTTGTCTAGTGCTAACAGGTTTTCACTTGTTCTGCTACCTGCTTTGGTTGCTGATTTGGCTGGGATTTTACATCATCTTTCATTACATTGTGATGAGGTTGTCACCATTCAGCAACAATACCTTTTAGTCACTTTCATGCAATTTCCAAGCATCTGTTTAAAAATTGAGACAGTCTTAGGAGATGTTCTGATTCAAACTTCTCAGATTATGGGACTAAAACACAGTTCCCTTCCGTTAAAATGAGATTTGTGTACCAAACTGTTTTTCAAATATGAACCAAGATTCCACTCAAAACCATCTTTTCTTCAGGATTTACATTAATTTAAGTTAGAAAGTAAATGATGTATAAAGAGGTAGCCTGGATTTTTCTGATCATTAAACTCTTCCTTAGTAATTCAGTTTATGAGACATATTACTAGAAAAGCTACCCTATATTTCACCTTACAGTAATATCAATGATCAATGTTTTGCTCAACATACTAAAGTTACATTTCATAGATTTTCCTAAATACAGCACAGGCACAATCCTGTACTTGGAAACATATTCATTTAATAAAAAATGGTAGAAAAATAGCTATCAGATTTAGTAAAAATCAGATTCAGTAACAATTTTTATCTGAGGTAGTTAGTAGCACAGTAAGGTTTTAATTATCCTAGATCATTGAGACAATACTCATGTGTCTAGAACTAGACATTTAAAAATCTAATAGTTTTTATTCAGTTGGTCAGTTGTAATCCTAGTGCAAAACTGTTAGAAAGTCATTAAGTAATCATTTTTTTTCTTCCCTGTTGTTAAATCTGAAGTAAATCATGATGCCAGGAGCGGGCACTAGTTTCCATCATTTGAGAGCTGGTAGATATTACAAAATACTGCTAATACAAAAGGATGGACAAATAGCAGCTGCAGGGCAAAAGCAGCTCTGCTGAATTAAAAACTATTTAGGTTTTTAATAGACTCATTTGTGGATTTAATTAAAAAAAAGTTTATATATATCATTTCTACTAAAACAAAGTGCTGAATATTGGTGTTTTTCTGAGAGATTTAAGACAGTTTTTTCTATCAATTTATCTTCTGCTTAAGTCTTTTTCTATCGATTCATCTTCTGATTAAGTAACAAAATCATTTCATTTCAATATAGAAAGTTGTTTTTAATGGGATTTACACCCACTGTGTCATATTCTGCAAACAAATGATAACCATTTCAATTTGATTAGAGTGACATGCCGTTCAACATTGCCCTGTTTTCCTTTTTGTGTTTGTTTTAATTATCACACTCATGAGACACTTTGGCATGCTAAATTTAACAGGACAAGCCTTTGGAACTGCATCTATTCTTGCATGACCCAAGAATATTTTAAAAATACACCTCAGATTCATGTATCTTAATTCTGCTTAAGGGCTCAGAAGTAACTGAACACTTCAGACAGGTTTTTCAAACAGCCATTTGAAGAACCCGTTTGCTATTGTCAACATTGTACTATGATATCCTATTTTTAATTTTTTATATGTTAACTGAAACAGCTTTAACACACGTTCAAAAGGCATTTTCAGTTCTTCACTTTTAATGAACATTGCCTCATTTTGTCTACAAAACAGAACAGGAAGATCCTGAGAAAGAACCTTTTGTGAACAAATGAGGCACTTAAAATGTCAGTTTAGGGTGCACAGCAAAGCAAAATGATGATGTTTTATGGTTCAGTGTCCTGGGTTAAACCATGACATACAGCCAATGTACAGCCACTGCTTCAACCTTTCATTTCAGAATAATGCTTTTATAACAATAAAGAGAAAGCTTAAAAAGTTCCACTTTCTTTCCTTATCATACAGGATCTTTCTTTCTCAGTGTATAGGACTAAAGACAATTTTAGTCATAATCCATCAGTGTAATGGCTGGCTTGAGAAGGAGAATAAGACCATTAACAGAGACCAAAAGTAGATGTAGATTAATTTTTGGAGTGATGGAAAAAGCTGTATTGTATAAATTCACAACCTGACAACGGTAAAGGATGCAACACTATTGTCATGCATACAATAACATCCTTTAAATTAGAGGGGTCTGCTCACTTGGTACAAAATACCAGTGTTACTCCAGATTCACAATTTTTCCTACTTTGGGGGCTTTTTTTAGGGCTTCTGTGCATGTGTCTATATGGGGTGGCAGGGTGCAGAATGTGCTGACAAGTTATTACATTAAAATTATTTATGCATCTGATTTAATGTCTTAATTAGATGGGTGGACAGCTGGGGAGGAAGCAGTTTTTCCCTATTATGAATGAGGCTACATGCCCATGGCAAGATTACATACATTTTGAGTCACCTCAACTCATAATTTCAATTTTTAGGATATGCCAGTTATATGGCAAATTCTCTAGACATTACAACTTATTTAAAGACAGTTTTTGAGTCAATGGTATTCTATATAGAAACAGGAACTTTTCTCTACAACTATAGCAAGCCAAATTGTTTGGTTTTGTTTTAAGCTCAAATAAGTTTTTAATCAAGACTGCTATTATAGCACAATAGTGCTGTGTAACATTTAATGCTCAAAGCTCTACTTTTTCACCGGAAGGTTTTAAACATACTGTTTGTCCATTTGAGGAAAGGGTAGCAAACATTTGAAGTGCATTTTGCATTTAAAAAATTCTGTCAGTAATAAAAGGCATCAGCATACGCTTTTAGATGATAATGTACTTCCAAATCACATTGCCTAGTTAGGGATGTTTCAAAACCACAGGAAGATGAACTTGGAAAGACTAGTACTTGTCACCTTGAGGTTTTGCTACTAAATAACAGATTACAGTGTGAATTAAGTACTTAAAAATGCACACAGCAGCTCTTTACACTGGGATAAAGAAGCACAGAAAACAGAAGTGTGTTCTTAACGACCTGAAAGCAAATTGAAAAGAGATGTTCATACAGTAAGTAGAGGAGATAGATAAAGAACATTTTTACCCCCTTGTGGATTTAGCAGGAAAATACTTTCTCATCGAAGTAAATAGCTAAGAGAGACCATGTGTAAATGTGAAACAAAGGTATGCAAGATGCTTTATTAATCTCTAGCCTAAATGCACAAGTATTGAATAATTTAGGTGCCAAGTTTTCTATTCCCTGTTCCGTGGCACCTTGGAAGGGTAAAGCTATTTCAGATAGCGTGAGAATAGCAGCTTCTGGTGATAGTCTGTTCACAAAAGATACCAAAACCACAGGGATATTCAAAGTAATTTTTGAAAAATCTATCCCCAGACCACTTCCATTCTTGAAAAATTCTGTTCTTGGTTCAGCTACACCAGAGAAAATATGCTTATATTTTTTAATAAGTTTGGCTTTACAAGTAAGAAAACCCCTCTGTGATGCTGCAGCAAAATAAGAAAGGAAAGGACTTAAAAAGGCAGTGTTACTATTCACGAGTTATCTCTGGAATGAAATTCCTCATGTCTCAGAATATAAAAGATGTATCAAATTATTTTGAGACTAATATGCATAGGATACAGTTTAATATCTCACTGAATGTATAGCTCTTTCTTGCCATTACTGAAAGAGTAAGATAGCTTCGGAATCTTCAGAGAAAGGTCATAAATGTTGACTACATTGCTTTGTAAAAGTTAAAGGTAAGAAAAGCTGCAACTCCTCTCATAAATGGTTTATTTCCTCCCTCAGAGCAATGATTTACAGAAAGGGGGATTATAATTAGAATACACTAAAATAAGAACCTTTGCTCTGTCGTATGACACGAATATTATACTTTGTGGGAGGCTAATTAAAAACAGTCAAAACCTTAATCTGCAGTTTTGTTGTTGTTGTTTTGTTTGTTTTGTTTTGTTGTGTTTTTTTTTTTCCACACAATAAGTGCTATTAATGGTTCACGTTTTACAATGAGTCAAAATCTCTCATTTAAGGCCACCTACATGTTATTGTTAGGAATGTAGACCCAAGCCATTCCAGATTCATTTTTTGCCAAATGAAAAACAGTATCATGCAATTTTGGTATCTTATAAATCCAAGACCTGGACTATTCCACTTGCAAAACAAATGAGCATTATTTGTTCTGGAGGGATACAATACTTATGACCTAGATATTTAAGGAAATGAGGTTTGGAGAATGAAGGTCCTGCTCGAAACAAATCTTAGGGAAAAAAAAGATCATGAGAAGATTTTGGTTTGCTTTCTGATTGGCAGTGATCTTAGTCACGTTTCTGGTGGGCTGATGGTTTCATGACGGTTTTAAGGGCTTCATCTGAGTGGTGGACTTGGCAGTGTTGAGTTTATGGTTGGACTCCATGGTCTTAAAGGTCTTTTCTAATCTAAAGGTTTCTATGATTCTATAACTAAATATGAAAACAACTATGCTTTCAGATTTTCCCAGGAAGTGAGCAGAGTGAATTTTCTGGCAAACATTCCTAGGTTCTTGGGAAAGGCAAATCAGAAGAAATGCAGTATGTCAAACATATGATGAAATCAAATTCATCCAGCTTGAATCTAAACCACACAAAATGAAAACTGACTGACAGTTTCAGAAGCTTTCAGTAAAATAAATCCACGTGAAAGACTGAGGTAGGGTTAACTGATACAGAAATTATTGCAGAAAACATTACACTTTCTCAAATCTGTACTTTGGACCATAAATCCAAAATACACTGAAATATTTCTTCTCAGACTTTCACATGGCTTTTGCCAACACTCTGTAGCTGAGTATTTTGAACAGCAATCAAAGTGTAGCAGATGTGACCAAATATGAAGGGGAGGTGCTGGAAATCATACACTGGATGGAAGGGTCCGGTGCAGAAATGTAGTCCTGTCAACTGTATTTTTGATAAATTTTCTCACAGTTACATTCCCCCCCCTGCAGAACAGTGCCACAAACTCCACACTGCTCTAGCAGCAGCTGAATGTGTAAGGATTATTTTTATTTAACATCTTTTTAAAGAGGCTACCAAGACATGGGTATATGCAGCAGCCCACATTCAGGCTATTAAATGTTAGTGAAGTAATTTTTCAAATGTTAATAGAGGAATTGCTTCTGACTAACATCAAGTTAACCTTTAAAACACCTGTATTTGGAGAAAGGGGAATAAGATTACATTTCTTACAAGCTGTCATACAGAAAACATACAGTGAGGTTCAAGTATGCAGAATTTTTTATTGATGGGTTCAAGATGAAAAAAACAATAAAATTTTCAGCTGTTGTAATTTAGAAGTTATTATATGACTAAGTTGCCTGCATTCATGGATGACTGGTTTTCATGATGTGGGAGTTTCTACTTTTGCAGCATAAATCCAGGAAAAAAATCAAAATTATTTTCATTTAAATTAACTGAACATTTGGTTCACAATTTGTAATTTTCCAATTCAGTAACTTCAATAGCCTAATCTTTCAAATAGAGGGATGAACTTGATCTGTAAATGGTACCTCTGGCTAAACATATGACTAATCATGCCATTTTGCTGCCTAATCTTTTCTCTAGGAAGCACCTTATTGGAAGTAGACTTGAAATTTTCAATGGGGTCAGTATTTCCAAGAATGATTCCTCTGGAATATACTTATGTGGAGCCCTTTAGAAAACTGCTGAAAAACAGGTGTCTAAACTTAAACAAAGAAACTTTTAGGAATTGTCTTAGTAATTGCACCCATAAAATACTATAACCTTAAACCATGACCTAGAATATGTCTTGAGATACTAGCAAATGTGCAGCATTGCATGCTAAGCGAAATAAAATAATGTAAAGGAAATTAGTATTGAATTGCTGTAATGACAAATATAGCTCTATAATTCCTTTCTTAATGCAAGCATACTATGTTGTTTTGCAAAGTTATAGATTCTTAAAAAAAGCTTTTTAGCATTTTAAAAGAAATTACACCTATTGAAACATTATCATCATGGGTTATTATACACTGAGATTGCTCTATTTCACCTAAAAAATAATGACATTGCATTTTAATGTCTCACCTTACTAGAAGTCTTGGCAGCATTTCATAACAATCTAATTTTAAAATATAGCAATTTAAAATATATGAATTTTGCTACAAAGGCACATTTAAAAACAAACAAACAAACAAAAATAACCACAAACACCTGAACATGACAGGCGTCTTCCTACATTTTAATTTCTTTTTCTTATCCTCTCTGAACACATGAAGCTGCAAGGACTTCCAGATTCTGCATGAACCTCAGGTTTCCCAGAGCACCTAAACATTACATGAATGCAGGCTAAGAACTGAGCTTGAAGGTGCTCAAAAAATAACAAACAGCATCTCAGGCAAGTATCTCCAAGAAAATCAACCAGCCTTTCAGCAGATTATGCAGGTTCCCCAGGTGGACACTAGATCTTTCCCTATGACACTTGTGTGGCTTTTTAAATAATAGTCAGTCCCTCCAGAGATCTTTCTTCCCGAATTCCTTTCCTTCCTCCTCATAAAAAGCCTTAATTTTTTAATAGAAATGTATTTATTTCCCAAACAGCACCCTTCAACAGATCAAAACTTACAAAACAAAATGCTTTTGCAACGTGCCTGAATTTCACCTATGGGGAAGACATCATGAAACTGCATCAGTGACACAGAAGTGACGGGACAGACTTGGTATTACAAGGGTTTATAATACAAGGCAGAGACAGCAACCATCAGCGGTGACACTTTACTCTAAGGAAAACATAAAAAGAATAAAATCCTTAAAGAACTCTTGCTCGGAGGAGCGCTGTCTCACAGCTATGTTTAGAGTGCCATCTATTGACAGTAGCTTCCATTGCAACTCCCAAAGTAAAAAGCTCTTCCGGGAGCACATTCATTCCTCTTTGTGCCAAGTGTAGTTGTAATCAGAAATTTCTTGTCGGAATTATAACTGTGATTAATTCCACTTGATTTTTAATTCTGGGTTGGGTTTTTTTTTAGGACATATGGGGATTTTCAGTAGAGCTACTTGTTTGTATTGCCATCATACATTGCAAACGGGATTCTGATACTTCTTAGTGCATTTAAATAAAAAAAAAAAAAAAAAAGAAAGCTGCTATATGAAAATCTTGCAGTTATATTATAAACTAAAGTAGGATCTTAACTTACAGTAGGAACAAAGTAGTTCTCTACAGTAGCCAGCTGTGGATTCAGTATGACTAGGGTGCTTAAATTCAAATGAATATAACGAAGTAATGCCCTGGGGTTTCAATTTGGTATTAAATTTTTTTTTTTCTCTAATCTGCTGGTTTCGAGTTGAAGTATTTCTTGCCCACCTGAAAACCCCTTACGTTGAAGGAAGATCTTTGCTTTTAATCACACTGCAATTGAAGAGTTCTATCTTAAGTTGGCACTTCCAGGTGGCAAGACATAAAATGCAAACACTGCATTTTCCCATATAAACATACCTGACAACATATACTGGAAGAAAGAAATTCAGAGAGCAGTTGCCTGACAAGCATTTGGACAAAAACAGGAAAGGGTTTTATTTTTCTACAAACTCTGAGGCAGCTCACCAGAATCTTTACACAGATCTGATGAAGTCAGTTCTCTATGCAATCATTTCAGAGGAGCCCCAAGAAATAGTTCTTTCTCTTCTTCCCATCTTGTATGGGGTAACTGCCATTGCTAATGTATTTTTTCATGCCTCTTTTTCTTTAGAAGTCTTAATTGAAAAAAAAAAAAAAGTGTTAGAAGCAGTGAAATAAGAACTGGTGATAGAAGCAGTTAATGTAAAGAAAAAAATAATTAATTATTGGAGTGGAGAATTTCAGACAACTATGGGCATAGTAACAGCAGTGGAAGATAGTTAAAATTGCTCAGATTGGTAGCTTATATGAGAGATTTAGCATGATGTGTGTACGAAACCCATTGAGTCTAATAATAATTGTAACTTTATATGATAATCATGGGAAGAACAACTATACTGGTTATCCCAGAGCACTCCCTCTTTAGGGGGACAAAAATGATTTGGGGATTTATAAGTTCAGTATTGCAATGATGACAAGATGAATAGGCAACTGAGTCATATTTTGAACTGAACTATGTTCACAGAGGGACTTAAATGAGTCTGAGATATCACAGCTACTACACTCGTAAGTACACTTTCCTCGAATGCCTGCCAGGAAACAAATGAAAAGACAATGGCAGTCTGTGACAAGCGCAAGTCTTTTAAAGTGTGTTTTCACTGTAAAGTGAAATCCTTGTTGGCTATAAAGAGCAATTCTGCATTTCAAGACAATAAGATCTGTTCTTGATCTGCAGTTTCCTGATTTTGAGCAAGAAAAAAACAGTCACGAGTCAGCTCTGAAGACAAGATTTTAGATTCCATCTTTAGAACATTTATCTGCACTCCCATGTTACACATTGATTTCAATGGAATCTGTAAATGACTGATTGAAATAAGAGCCCATTAGTCTGAATGCAACCAATCTTACAGCAGGTGACCACAAAAAAATACCCCATTTGAGCAAGATTCCTTTTTCAAGGATACAGGGTTACTAGCAAGAGGCAAATGCATTAATAAATCAAAAGCCAGGAAAAACAGAAAAGCTTTATATACTAAGCTGCAGGTGCATATCCCACTGAAATAAGTTAGTTTTTGAATAAGGTTCAATGAGCTTTGCATTGAACTATTTAGCAGGGAGTTCAAGGTAAATATCTCCTGATGAGAGCTTGTTTACCAGAAATTTGTTTTAAAATACTGAAGGAATCAGCACACGTATCTTAATAAGCTGGGAAAGTTTAAATATTTTTTAGTTCGACTTCTACAGGTATTGTGTCTGAACATTTGGCTTTTTTTTTTTTTTGGCAGCATAAGGTCTAAAGCCAGTTTATAACTGTACACCTTCTAACTTACATTAGCCACAGACTGTAACAGACCCAAGACACAGCAGATAACCTGGAACATGCTGCAAGAGATGTTCATAAAAAAAATGGGGGAAAGTTATTTTGCTGCTAGAATTTTTTTATTATCATTTTCATATTTAAAATTGTTCTGGTATGCTCTCATCACCTCCCAGGATTTTGAGATTAATGTTCCTCCTACACGATAGTACTGTGCACTGGAGTAGCTTAACTGAAATGTAATCTTCTCCATCTCTTTAAATGCATTAAATGAGGCCAGTGTACACCTATATCCATGCAGTATTTAGAGCATATAGTAATGAGTGAGGCTCTGAATCTGCGAAGAAAGAGGCAGTGAACAGAACTGCCTGACCTCTGCTGGCAGCAAACCCGTCTGCTCCCAGGATTAATCAGTGAACAGAATTTCAGTATAACTTCCTATGGCTGTGGATTTCTGAAAAAAAAACCAAAACGAACAGAACCTAATCGATGAGTAGCAGAGACAACACATGAGAGAATACATTTTAAAACTGAAGTACTGAATTTGAATTAAGTGCAGAAGTCCCTGTAAATGTGACATAGCAAGAGAAAATTCAAGATAAACTCTTTAGTGAGTGCTACCTACACACGATTTGAGAAACATTGTGTCAATTGCTAGTCAAATAAAAAAATCTTATAATAGAAAAATACATTTTGGAAAGGATTCATGTCTTTCTTAATGATATTATCATGAAAGGGGCTCAAAATCATTTAAAAAGTTGTTTAATAATTGCATTCTTCATGATTTTCTTTTGTAGAAAACATGCTAGATTCAAAAATTATATACTTTGATAAAAAACACATTTAATAAAAAGTACCTAATAACAAGTAAAAAACTTCATAAAAAATAGATACGTAACAGGAAAAAAGGAATAAGAAGTTGTCACTCCCCCACACACATTCTAAGGTAAAAATAATTTTGAAAAAGAGTATTTCTGCAAAACTGCAGAATAAAAAAGACTCCATCCTCCTTTCATCAATTTTGCAATCAATAGATTAGCTGTTTGTTTGCAAATCAAAGGAAATCTGGGTGTCAAAATGAAATATATTTTGGGCAGAACCTTACATACATGTAGCTCCCACGAGTCAGTTGTTTTTGGCTTAGCATTTCTATTCTAACAACTGATTGAATTTATATGAAAGTTTATCCTTTGTTAAGAGAAATAAACACATTGTATTTTTTGTGTTGTTCATAAATTGTTGTCAGTAAAGCAAATGTAATCGTATAATAAACACACCAGTTTTATTTGCTTATTCATGAGACTGGAAATTCAGATGTAATAAGAGGAATCAGAGTCCTTACATGTATTTTCCCCTTTGATCCTCTTTCCACTTTCATCTTTTTCATTTTCATTCACCTTTTGCATTTTCCCTTTCCTTTTCCTTCACAGAAAGTGAAAAAATATTGCCATCTTGTGGACAACGGTAGTTATTATACTATCAAACAAAACCATGAAACAGGCTGCATGTACTATGATGGTCACCATGTGGGGAGCTGCAACTTCAGTGAATTTAAGGAAAGAACAGAACAGAACAAAATTTTTAGTTATAAAGAAAATGTCATACACTTTTACCTGTGCTGTATAGATAACAAGAATAGAATCACAGAATCATAGAATTGTTAGGGTTGGAAAGGACCTTAAGATCATCCAGTTCCAAACCCCCTGCCATGGGCAGGGACACCTCACACTAAACTGTATCACCCAAGGCCTCGTCCAACCCGGCCTTGAAGACTGCCAGAGATCTAGCATTCACAACCTCCCTGGACAACCTATTCCAGTGCCTAACCACCCTAACAGGAAAGAATTTCCTCCTTATATCCAATCTAAACTTCCCCTGTTTAAGTTTGAACCCATTACCCCTTGTCCTGTCACTACAGTCCCTAATGAAGAGGCCCTCCCCAGCATCCCTATATGCCCCCTTCAGATACTGGAAGGCTGCTACGAGGTCTCCACACAGCCTTCTCTTCTCCAGACTGAACAGCCCCAACTTTCTCAGCCTGTCTTCATATGGGAGGTGCTTCAGTCCCCTGACCATTCTCGTGGCCCTCCTCTGGACTTGTTCCAACAGTTCCATGTCCTTCTTAAGTTGAGGACACCAGAGCTGCACACAATACTCCAAGTGAGGTCTCACGAGAGCAGAGTAAAAGGGCAGGATTGCCTCCTTCGACCTGCTGGTCACACTCCTTTTGATGCAGCCCAGGATACGCTTGGCCTTCTGGGCTGCAACAGCACACTGCCAGCTCATGTTCATTTTCTCATCGACCAGCACCCCCAAGTCCTTCTCCGCAGGGCTGCTCTAAATCTCTTCTCTGCCCAGCCTGTAGCTGTGCCTGGGATTGCTCCGACCCAGGTATAGGACCTTGCACTTGGCATGGTTAAACTTCATGATGTTGGCATCAGCCCACCTCACAAGCATGTCAAGGTCCCTCTGGATGGCATTCCTTCCCTCCAGCGTATCAACCGAACCACACAGCTTGATGTCATCGGCAAACTTGCTGATGGTGCACTCAATCCCACTGTGCATGTCAGCGACAAAGATGTTAAACAAGACCAGTCCCAACACTGATCCCTGAGGGACACCACTCATGACTGGTCTCCAGCTGGACATTGAGCCATTGACCACAACTCTTTGTGTATGGCCATCCAGCCAGTACTTTATCCACAGAGTGGTCCATCCATCAAATTGATGTCTCTCCAATTTAGAGACAAGAATGTCGTGTGGGACAGTGTCGAACGCTTTACACAAGTCCAGGTAGATGACATCAACTGCTCTACCCCTGTCCATCAGTTCCATAGCCCCATCATAGAAGGCACCAAATTGGTCAGGCACGATTCCTCCTTAGTGAAGCCATGCTGGCTGTCACCAAGCACTTTGTTGATTTTCATGTGCCTTAGCATGCCTTGCAGGAGAATTTGCTCCAAGATTTTTCCAGGCACAGAGGTGAGACTGACTGGTCTGTAATTCCCCACATCATCCATTTTAATGGCTCAGAGTAAGAAAGAATGAAGTAGGGTGCACTGTACATTATTGGATTCAGCCTCCACACTGTTAATTACTGGAGATGCTGGTAATATTTTCTTTTGGCAAAAAGCTGACATTTATAATCAAATTCACATGTTTTCATCAAAAATTTAGACTTAGGTGAGCTGTGAAAAACTCTTAAGGCTGTTACGGATCAGCAAAGTATCAGTTTTCATATTGCCCAAGACACGAAACATGAAATGTTTAGTAATTACAACTCTCACAATGAACACAGTAGATAAAGGCACCAAATTTTGTTGCCAGGAGCTTTTCACAAGATGTGAACAAGTGGTTGTGGCCACCTCCCTGCCTGAAGGATGTTCCCCAAGGACAGAAAATCTCCAGGTGATATACACTTGACAAAGCAGCTCCTCTGTCTACCTTTTTACTTTATATGGTGGATAGATAAAAAGGTCATATCTATGCTCTGGCGATTTGTGGCTGCTAAAACAGTCAAAATTTTTCTTTGGATTTATGGAGGCAGCCAGCCTTATTCTCCCCTGACTGCCTGACCAGACCTCCCACAGCACAAGAGACAGATTCAAATTCTTTTGCCTTACACAAAGACTTGACTGACTGGTGCCGTGTGAAGAAATAGTTGTTTTTTTCCTAAAAAAAGTCTTCACTGCTATCATCTTGTAACTTTTTCTGCAAGTTTTGCAACTCATTCGGTGGGTTTTTTTTGCATACCACCCCATGAACCAGTTAATGTCACTGTTCTGATATGGGAGAAAAATTCTCCAAAAAAAGAAAGCCATTCTTTTGACGAGGTCATTTACTGGTAGTGATATGTGCTTGAGAATTTTTGGAAATTAAAAAGCTCTTAACAATCCAGAGAGGGTACTTGAAAATTAAACCCACATAGGACTTTCCTCTTGCACCAAAGGCTAACTATCACAGACTAGTTCATGTCTATATAATGAAATACTTTTGTTCCAAGACTAGGTGACTGCAGCCAGAATACCAATTAAAATGGTCCTTGGCATAAGCTAATTCCCAAACCATGCCTTGATATTGCCAGGTAAGTGATAGTTAGCTCAAGCCAAAATTATCCCAAGACCTGTTCTAACAATTTATATTCTAGATAGTTGATGTCCTGAGCCTGGGAACATTCTCTGGTTCAGTTTAATGACTATTAGGTGTACCCAGATATTTTCACCTCCGGATTATGGCAGTGGATTTAGCTGTGAATCCTGAAGTTCTAAATATTATAAATGATCTTGTTACTTGAAAAGAGGTTATTATACTCAATTATAATTAAGCTCTTATCTCCAAACAATATTGTTTCACCTTATTCTCTCTGTTACCTACTTGAAGAAGAGAAAAAAGGCTAAGGGAATTCTGTTGAATGAGGAAAAGAAACTCATATATGGTATGGCTTAAATGGTGCTGGAAAAGTGGAGGTTTTTTTCCTACAATTGCCTTAATGTCTATCAGTTTGACATGACTCGGCAATGTGCACTTGCAGCTCAGAAAGCCTATGATATCCTGGGCTGCATAAAAAGAAGCATGACCAGCTTCTAGACCAGGTCGAAGGAAGTGATTCTTCCACTCTATTCTGCTCTCGTGGACCCCACCTGAAATACTGTGTTCAGCTCCGGGGCCCCCAACATAAGAAGTGTGAGGACTTGCTGGAGTGAGTCCAGAGAAGGGCCACAAAAATGGTCAGAGGGCTGAAGCACCCCTCCTGCAAAGACAGGCTGAGAGAATTGGGCTTGTTCAGCCGGGAGAAGAGAAGGCTCCAGGAAAACCTTATAGCAGGCTTCCAGTACCTAAAAGGGGCCTACAGGAAAGCTGGAGAGGGACTTTTTGACAAGGGAAGGTAGTGATAGAACGAGGGGGAATAGCTTTAAACTGAAAAAGGGTAGATATTAGGATATGATATTAGATATTAGATATTAGGAAGAACTTCCCTATTCTGAGGGTGCTGAGGCACTGGAACAGGTTGCCCAGAGAAGTTGTGGCTGCTCCATCCGTGGCAGTGTTCAAGGCCAGGTTGGATGGGACTTTGAGCAACCTGGTCCAGTAGAAGGTGTCCGTGCCTATAGAAAGGGGTTAGAACTGGATGAGCTTTAAAGTCCCTTCCAACCCAAAGCACTCTATGATCCAGTGCTGGCACTCCAGCTAAAATTAGGACATGATACCCTGCAGATGGTATGCTGAATTTTAGTTCTGCTCAGGTGAATTAGAAAAAAAAATATTGAAAGTGCATATTTGTTCATAGAGAACTTCTACATTGTTAACAAGACAAAAGACACACTACCAGTAAAATGTTCAAATACTTTTCAATGAAAACAAGATCCATTCTACCCTACCTGGATGCAATGGTACATAGGGCAAGACAACAGATTTATTCCTAGGAAATCTGAAATTTCTATTACGAAATCAAGAGAACAGTATTGAAACTGGAGTAGGGGCAATTTATTTGCAATCAAAGGCAACAGTCATTAAAATGAAGCAAGTCCCATGTAAGGATGATACAGGTTATTTTTTATTTGAAGATTTAATTTAATATTTATCCTATCATTTAGCATCTTTGCATGAATATTAAGAATTAGGTAGTCTGAACCTAGGCAGCAATATCTGGGCCTCAAAAGCTTTTCTAGCTGGTATCTCAGTGGTGATATATCTGAAGAATTTATTTAAAAACTGTGAATATTCATTCTAAAAATAAACAAATAAATGAAGATACTAACAAACTTGCCAAGAAATACAAAAAGAAGTATACTTGTTTATGACTCATTTTTAACCATTGTTGACTGCATATAAAAACCAGCCCAAAAGGTACAGACTGTCTCTTCCAGCAATGTCCCTGTGATCTTGGCTACAAACACTTTAATCATGGAAAGTATTTAACAAGCAGATGGCAGGCTGTGCCTGGAGCAGAGGTGGGTAGATGGAGTAGAAAACAATAGGGTATGGCCATATTTCAGTAGTATGGATCCAAAATCTCAGTTCAAGGCATGTGTTGTAAGAAGATCCTAACTCTAACCATAGGCAAGCTTAGATTCTCAAGTTTTCATCTGGAAAAAAAAAGGAAAAATCTAATTCTACAAAAGAAATGTCTTGGCACATTCCATCAACTTTGATTTGGATGATTAAGATCACCATGGAATTCCAAGCAAGCCACTGATCTTGTCTAGACTATGGTCCAAATACAGACTCACAGCCTGGCTTGAGGGTGCCTGTTGATTACGTACCTGCGCACAACTACTCTTGTCAAGAAGTTAAGCAAAACTTTATTTCCTGTAGTCACAACAGATTTGAAGAAAATTTTGTTCAAAGACCAGTTTCAGTAACAAAATCTATTCTACCACATGAATAACTTACAGTTCTTTAAACAGAATCATTATGTCTGTCTTTAAGGCTAGGAAGAGTTTTGTTTGTTGCAAAAAGAGAGTCTCCACTGTATTAAAGGTCAGAAAGTTCTTCTGAGTATTATATAGTTGCTTGAGCACAGGGAAAATAAAGCTGAATTCAGATTTATTAGAAATTACCATATGCATTGATTAATATTAAACATATGTAGCAAAATTATTTACTATTAGCATATACTGCAGAATGCTAGCAGAGTTTTAAAAAGTCTTTGCAGCCCACTATCGTGCAGTAGCATATGAAATTTGAGCAAAACAAGACTAATAACTTGGTTTGATGAAGCATATGTATGTTCTTGCTATAAAGTAAACATATAATGCAGTTAAGATATTTGATCTGCAAGAACTCAATTGGACAATATACAATTTCAGAATGAATGAGTAGTTTATTCCTCATGCACCTGTTTCTTCATAGCAGCCTTAACTATTTTGCTTTTGTATATGTCTATGTACACCTCAGGGTTCGTCTGTACCCAGATCTCTAAAATGCATTCAAGTCCCTTGCTGCAACACAGCAGAGTAAGTGTCTTGTACAGCTATCAACATTTTGCATGGTATTGCACATTGGTAGACCAAACACACAGAACTGCAGGCTTCTGTACAAAATAATCATGTATGTGTCTGTCAGGAGAGTAAAACTGCATGACTGAAAGAGATTCAGCTGTCAGACAGTCAAGAAGTAGGACTGTTTAAATGCTTTTGAGATGCTCATGTTTTCATCCATTCAATTTTCTGTAAACCAATAGCTTTGCCCCAGCAAGAGTAACCACATAACCAACACAAAAAGCTGAAAGATTTCAATTCTAAGGCACCATGATGGAAGTAGTTTCTCTTGACATTTATGGCAGTTGAACTATGATGCTTCCTAATGATATTTCCTTTACTGCAAAGCCTCTGAAAGAGGTAAAAATTCAGAAAAAAAGGGAAAGGTCTGCCTGTTTTCTCATGTTTTGAAGGATGGAGCCAGTGAATTACATGTGGGCAGACAGTATCAGAGTTGTAAATTCTACTGAGCTGATGGAAATCAAGTCATCCGTTTTGACTTGCAGGAGACTTCCTACATACATTTTACATATCAAGAATCATAGAATCAGCTAGGTGGAAAAAGACCTTTAAGTTCACGAAGTCCAACTGTTACCCCAAGACTTCCATGTCACTAAGGAACTCATCTGCATGGCTTTTCAACACTTTCAGGGATGGTGATTCCAGCACTGACTTGGGATATTTTCCTAATATCCAATCTAAATCTCCCCTGGCACAGCTTGAGGCCATTATCTCTTGTCCTGTCACTTGTTACTTGGCAGAAGTAACCAGCCACCTCCTCTCTCCATCCTTCTTTCAGGAAGTTGTAGAGAGCAATAAGGTCTCCCCTGAGCTTTCCGTTTTCCAGGCTAAACAACCACAGTTCCCTCAGCTGTTCCTCATCAGGCTTGTGCTCCAGACAGTTCACCTTCATTTTTCTAATTGCCTTTCTCTGGACCCGCTCCAGAAACTCAGTATCTCTCTTGTAGTGAGGGGCCCAGAACTGACCTCAGTATTCGAGGTGCAGCCTCACCAGTGCCAAGTACAGGGGTATGATCTTTGCCCTAGTCCTGCTGGTCATGCTATTTCTGATACAGGTCATTGGCCTTTTGGCTACCTGGGCACACTGCTCGCTCATGTTCAACCAGTATTCATTGCTAAGGAGCCTGAGAAAAGAATGCAAAGGAGACCTAGTATAGCTATGGGGTGTCTATGTGCCTCAGCAACCCTGTCACACTAGGAGCAATGTGAGAAAAGTTGGCAAAAAAAGAGGATCCTGAATACTTGATGACTGGAGAGGGGTGTCAGCAGTGCATAGAAGGAGTCCAACCAGGAAAAAAAACAACAAATCCCTCCAAAAAGAAAAAGCACATTTTCTCTTCTTCGGACTTTGCAAATATAACAATTAAGACTGCACACATACCATGTCTGGAGTTTGCTACTGAGTTCACTCTGCCACAGAAAAGTGCTCCAGGAAGTCAACTATATTTTTGAAACGAAGTTCTCTGGCTTACCTAACTGCAAAGGGATAACTAATAATACTCGGTTGACTTTTCAGAGAGCTTGAAACAATGGCTCTGATAGGGGCTAATTGCCTCAATCACCAAGCTCAGGGCTCTCTGGACCTGCTGCTCTACAAGTTAATTATTTTTCAGTGTAAGAAAAATACAGAATTTAGTGTGAAGAGAGTTCACTCCATCCTGGCCAAACGCCAAACATCTGTTTCAGTGCTCTGCCTCATCCTGTCACTTTCTCAGTTCCTCTTTTTTTAATTCACAGAATCTACTGCTTGAGTTTTATTTCCTCTTTTACTTTTCACTATTATAACAAAAAAAAAGCAAAACAAAAACAAAAACAAACAGGGTTCAAAGAAGAGCAGGGACAAACACCATTTTGTAAACAAACGCAAGTAGAACCAGAAGTTCAAATTTGGCTGCTGCAGAGTTAAGGGTTAGAGGAGATGCTATAATGCAGCTGGCTGAGATGCTGAGCCAGTGAAGATCAATATAAACTTTCTGCTTCCATGTCACATACAGTGTAAGGAAAGGACACACCACTTAAGGGTAAAGTAGTCTGGCCTATAATAGCAAGATTAAGTTGATATTTTAAAGTTACAAAGAAAATTATTTGCATTTGAAACTTAAAAAGAAAACTGTTGTGGAATTCGTGACCTTTTCTTGGGTGATACACTTGATTGCTGCAGACAACTCAGAGGATAGCTGTTTCTTACCATGGAACATCTTAGGTGTCATATCTGAAAAACAGATAAATTCTTTGCATAACTAGACAATAATTCAAGATCTTACCTTTAACCCTGACTTTTAAAGATCACAGACTATATTAAAGATTAAAGTGACTTGTCAGGGTGATGGAGTACCTGAAGCTTGTCCCTAAAATATTAACACAAACTAAGTAAATAGTCTCAGCCACTGCACTAACTGCCTGGTGCAATTCGGCCTATGAATGCCTCATTCTTTCCTGACAGCTTCAGTGAGAGGAGAACTGTCTGCAAGTTGTCTCAGGCATTTGGTAATGCTTGAAAGGAGAAGGCACAGTTTTTGAAGCTGCTCAGAGAGGAGGGAGCTGATGCCACATGTCCCACCTTCTGGGAAATCTCTAACTTCCTCCAACCATTTAAGAGAAAACATAAGGCGATCACTTCCTCACGGACTCATCTAATCCAGAATCTGTTGCAGGTCTGAAGCCTAAGCTTTGAGTGGCTTCTAAAATGGAAATTGGAAACGTTCAGCCAGTGTTTTTTCTCGGTTTATCTCCATACTCCATTTGGCCCCTGGGGGTGTTTGACTCCTTTTCCGATAAACTGGACTACTCATTGTGAAGGAATTTAACTTGGAAATTATGTTATCAAGAATTTAATTTTTGAAACTTACTTCCAGATACATTTGTAATAAGAAATATCTGCAGATTCCTTCATAGATCTGGGCTTTCTCAGCCTCTGAAGTTCTCAGTATGATCAAATGTAATTGAAGATTATGTCAGATGGTGGCAGCAAAGGACTTCCAATGTTGGGATTTAGCGGTGTGCATCCAGCATACTACCTGCTTATCCTTTGTTTTGTTTTCAAGTACCACCTATGATTAAGAGTAAAAATTGCACTGCATTTGTTTCAGCAAGAGGAAAAATAGCAAGCACGTGGTTTATTGCTTGTTTCTCGGAAAGAAACTGTTGAAATAGGATGTACCACTCATAGCACAGTCAAATAGAAGAAAAAAAAAATGGGTAAATAAAAGCAAGCAAAACACACAAGTAAATAAAAAAAAAAATTAATATATAACTCTGTAATCCTCCAGAGAGCAAGATATTCCTTGGATGTTTTTGCCAAGATGTTAGAAGAAATTCTAACATAAACTGACATAATAAGTATTATTTTCTTAACATTGTTCTCAGTCTTACTGACATAAAAATAATTACACTGACAAAACAGGCAGGTGTTTTTTTCTTCACTTGCTAGGGCTCAGCTGCAAGTAAAGAATCAAATCTGAATCTAGAACCTGTAGGACATAGAAGATTTTCATTATTTGTAGATGAGATTTCATCATTTAAGAGGCTGAATATGGATGGCCCTGTTTGGTACTATTGCTCTGCATTATGCTTCAGCTCCACAACTGTGGGCAAATAATTAACAGCAATGTCAGATATTGCCTAGAAGAAATTTTAAATCAGATTCAGGAGAAGAGAAAAGCAAAAGAAAAATACTATTAAATTAGTGTTGAAAAATTAATAGACAGGGGCCAAAAAAACCCACCAAAAAAAATTGATAGCTAGCCTGAAAACTGAATATCACACTACACTAACTCGCACCAAACTAGTTTTGAGTGTTCTTTCCTTTGAATGTTGCTATCTAGATCACTGGTTTACTATTAGCTGAGTTTAGATGAATTTCTATTGGGTTAGAGCATGAAGCTTAGACTTAAATTTCAGAAAAAAACCCTCTGATTCTGCAAAGGACTTTCCTGTGGCTGGACACATGGGCTGACAAGGGAATTAAGGTCTTCAGGGGGAGCATGTGAGATCCCCATGGGTCGTGCAGAAGAAGCTGGATGGCTGAGACAGTATATCCTAATTAATCAAGAAGTTGTATATATCCCTTCCCAATTACATTATGTTTACCTTCACTTCATGATTCATGCCACGAAGAAGAAAAAAATAAAAAAAAAAAAAATAAAGGATCTAAGACGAAATAAAATGGCACTAAAAATAAAATATGCATGTGTTTTTAAATATTGAAGACAGAAAATAATACTAAATTATAACAAAAAGAAACCAGAAATCGAAGTTAGTAGCCCATGCAATCAGTACCTGGAACAGTTCAGAAAAGGACCAAAGTGTTTCAGATAGCTACAGTTAAATCACATCAGAAACCCTGCGAAATCCCAGGACACAGCCATAAGTAACTGACCCCAGTGATGTAATTTTATGTGGTTTAGGAAAATGCAGCATTTGGGGAACTCTGAAGTCTTGCTCCTGGATGATGCAGTGTAACCCATTACTGTATTGGCTGTTTTACATACTGGGAAGCCAAGACGGGGGGAAACAGAAGGCTTAAAGTCTGATAGATACCTAAAAACAGAACCAATCTAGAGTCCTTAAATTAGGCCATATGGCTTTAGAAATAATGAGGTTAAATAGTGTCATAAACCACCATACAAAATATACAAGTCTGCATGCCACTAGGAATTATCAACAGAAATTGGCAAAGATTTGCAAGGTAGTAATTAAATTCCAAGCTGAGAATGACCTGAGAGTCATTAAACACTCTGCAGCAATAACAACTGCTGAGAACCTTTGCAGATAGTGACTAATAGTGATAAAAAATCTTTTCAAGAATGTAGGATGATTCCAAGCTGCCCTTGACAGGAAAGAGAGTCAGCAAGGAAGAGAACAGCATCCTTTTTTCCTTTTTGAAAGCTGCTGTGCTCTAAGTAAACATGGCTTTTTCTTTTTTTCCCTTGGTGCTGCGTGTTCCATCTTCTCAATCTTAACATCATTGCAGAGACAATCCAAGAATAGAAAGCTTTTTCTACACAGGAAAGTAAAGATTCATTTTCTGTGGGCAAAGGCAGACAACTCAGTGAAGTGGCATAATTATAAGCATTCTGTTTTTGAAGATTTGAAGGAAATTTCAGATTTTTCTTATTCAAGGACCAGAGGATACAATAGAACTGTGGCAAATTTCTCACAGCTGCAATGAGAAAAATGTACATAGCTCTGAAGTATTACAGACCAAATCTTGTGCACAATTTCAAGGTCATATGTTCTGAGTGATACTTCCTTTCTCTTAGACACAGTGTATATACAGATGTACAAAGTAAGGGAATCCTGAGTTGCATTACCTCAGTGACAAATGTATATGAAATATATTTGATCAATAAACTGAACCTGTTAAAGGAGAGAGTACTGAAATTGTTAAAGCAATGAGAAACTTCCATGGTGCTTCCTGCTAAGACACTGAAATGCTTACTACTCCTTTCAACCTTCGACATTATCTCTTATCAGAAAAAAAAAATAAAAATCACCTCAAAACCTCCTTATTTTATTAACAAAATCTTAACATTGGTATCTTGAAGTTCAAATGGCAAGATTATTTATCTATTTGATTACCTAATTTTTTTAAACCTCAGCTTCTGAAGTCCTGTAGCTATAGCCAAGGTAAACTCAAAAAGATACTAAGAAGGTTTGGCAATGGAAATCCTAAAGACACTAAAACTTGAGTTGTGAAGAAACAAAACACAACTCTGTTGTTTCCAAATCAAAGTGGTAACTTATGATTCACAGAGCTGTATTAATGATATTCTTTCCTCTGAGATCGGAGGGATTTTGGCTTCTGTGCCTACTCCCTGAAAGACTACCAAGTACTGACTTGTCAACCATAAGTGGGACATTCATGAGGCACTATTGTCAGTGAAGCATTATTCTCAGGATAATTGTAAGTAACACTGCAACTTATAGTAGTCTTCCATGCTTTACATAAAGTCATTTTCTGTCATCTACAAGATACACAGTTAAGTTTGTTATACTTTTATAAATCTCTAAAGGTTTCTGCAGATTTTTTATGACTTTAAATTTAGTCAGGTTTGGTTCTGCACAGGGAAATAGTAAGACCTCTCTGTCCTTATCAGAATATCAAGTAGTCCAGGGTGGTACAGAAAATGACATCCCCTGTACAGCATGGATACTGCAACTTTGATCTTGTACGTAAAGTGGGAAAGGGCATTCTTTCCTCCAGCAATGTTTTAAGAAAGTCATTGACCTTTACCTGTTTCAGACAGAAACAGCCAGGTGCAGAAAGACAGGGATCTTGCTGGAGGAAATGCCTTTGGTAACTGAGTGAAGTACCAAATCTCCTGGGAAGGGCAAATTTAAAATCTGTGCCTCTTCTTAATATTAAGAGTGTGTTAACCTAGACAATTCTCCAGCACAGGATGCCAGCTGCTATAAATCATTTCACTATGCACTTATTTTTATCTGTAAATTGTAGAGGAATGTTAGGTGCCCAAGTCAGTACTGCCGAGTCCCCATGAGAGTCGGCTGAAATGCAGGTATTACAAACTTTCCTTGTTGTCCCCACTCTCTCTGTGAATCTGGTTCCTATGCTCTCTGTGTCATCCAGTTTTGAAGGTAGCTGAATTCCCATTTCCCCAAATAAGAAATTAAATGCACTAAAGATTGATGAATATTAGAGTGCCAGTGTAATACAGGCTCATGCAAATGTTTTGGCTAGAAAGCAAGAAAAGGCAGGGAAAAGCAACCAGTTCCATCTGCAAACAGTACTTGTCAAATGTGCTTTAAGATATGCAGTGCTTTATGCTAAACAATTCAGCAGGAGAAAGTGTGGGGCAAGAAACCAAGGGGATAGTCTAATTAGTGTGTAATTAATTCAGAGTGCAATTTCCTCCCACTGAGAACAATGTACTTGTCTCAGTAGGACTTTTAGAAAAATAGGAAATAAGAGACTCTCATAATTGCAATAGGTAGGTATCCACCATGGTGCTCAAATGCTTAATTACTTTTCTCTTTTCCTGGTATTAAATTTATACCTAAGTGCTCAAAAACATCCTACAGTCTGAAACCATCACAGCAACTGTCAGTACTCAATAGACAGTTCTGAAGCAGGGTCTCTGCACACCTGGGTCTGCTTTGCGTCATGAAAGGGGCCATCCCTTGAGCCAAAATTTCAGTTTTAATGGGAACAGAACATCTTGGAAAGGTTCCTGTCATTGAGAAGGAGAAAGAATAGCCAGCAGCAACCCTAATAGATTTCTATTTCAAGTACAGAAATCTCTTAGGTTTAGTAATAGCAAAGTATGGCAGTATTTTTATAAACTACCAGCTCCCAAGCATGGTACCATGCTTGACGATTTAGATTTCCTTTAAAAAGTTGAGATAAGAAAGAGGGGATGATATGGAACACAAATTAGCCACAATACTTGCTGCTGTACTGGAAGGTGCTTTAACAGTACAGTGACTGAGCAACCTGGTCTAGTGGCAGGGGTTTGAAATAAGATGATCTTTTAGGTCCCTTCCAACCCAAACCATTCTACAATCCTATGATTCTGTGATGTGCTGCTAAATATAAGTGCTAAAATTGAAACATTCGCAGTGAGCCCAAACTTTAAAGTGACAGGTACTGATGATTTAGTTGTTATTGATTTCAGCTGGAATTATTGGACTAACCATCTACTAGAAAAGGTTGAGTTTTGTGAAGCAGGAGAGAATAGATCCTCATTCTAGAAGAAATTACCTTTTCTATTAAGAACTACAACCTCATACCTAAATCAATGAGGAAATAATTACATACTTGGTACACTGAAATGTACGAGAACTTAGGGAAAAATATAATGAAAGGTTCACTTTCACATACTCATTAACACAGCCTCATCCTCTGGATGTTATTGCCTTGAGCACGCAAGAACTGAATTTGCCTGGTTTTGACCCTGAAAAGAAAATGCAATGGTCTTGTTATTACTGTATCCTTCTACTCATTGTGGAGTTGTAAGTGAACATTATTTCAATTACTTTGTTCTTCACAAGCAGGGTTGTTTGTTTTGTTTTGTTTTTTTTTTTTCCCTCTGAAATAATTTAGAGTTTTTTCAAACACAGGGAGACTGATAACATTTTCACCATCTCTCTCTTACAGCTATGTATGTTAACATGCATACAGAACCAGATAGCATAAAGATTATTGCCCAGCCTTCCAGCACTGTCATCTACTTGTAAACACCAGGATTAACAAAAAAGTGTTCCTGTCACATTCCAAAGACATTTCATCCTATTTGGAAAGCTAGTTTTAATGATTTACTTCTGCGTGAATGAAGTACATTGGTTACAGTCTGTAGTTTTGGATCTGGAGTCAAATAGACTGGAAACTTGCATAAAAAGGGTTATAGGAGCAACTAATAAAGCCAGAAGGATAATTCTTTAGTGTGACCTGGAAGCCCTATTGGTACCACATTCTCTTGATTAAATTGGTATCTCTGACAGGCCAGGAGACGTGTGGTTTTGGTCACACAGTTTTTATTGTCTTCACTTTCAAACTCTATTCCATTTTGCCGATTGATTTCTGCTGCTAATGTACTTTGCCATGTGATAAATAGGCATAAAAAATAAATCTTGAAGGCAGTAGGTAATTCAATAACAAATAAAAATTACTGCTCTGAAAAGCCAAGACTTCATATACAGATTAAGTTTAATGCAAAGCTTCAGCAATTTGGTTATGGTATGACTAAAATGTCTCTCAGTCTGTTTACTGCATACAAATATATATGCATATTATGTAAGACCGTATTTGTGAAGTACGTAATAGAGTATTACATGATTTATTTGTTTTGGATAACCTTGGATAGATGTATACTGAAGGTAATATAATTGCAGATTTAAAGACTGAATCAAAAAATAAAGGTTAGCAAAGATTGCACATTTTTTCTTAACGATAATGCAGTTTTAAGTATTCATTGCATTGTAATATTGCATTGCTATAGCTGAGCTCTTTATTAATCTTGAAAAAGAAAAAAATAATATTCTGTTTTATAACCAACAATTGTTAGCCAGCCACGGTCAAACCACTGATATTAAATGGTTCCCTGCCTATTTTTCATTTTTTCTCTATTTTTTTCCTTTTGAACAAAACTGATTTTGAGATGTACTGACTAATTCACCAGAGAGCATTACCGGCTTAAACAACATGCACATTTTGTGCAAATAGTATTAAAAATTAGCAACCATTTTTAAGTGACAAGGCTTCAGATCTGATTCAAAATTCTCAGCTCTTGATTACATTGAAACTCTTCTAACTGTCCAGATGTGTTATCGTTTACAGATTCACATTTCATGCAGAGAAGCACTTTTGTATGTGTTTGGAGAAACATGTCCCCTGAAAGCGTCCCTTGCTATGCTGGGTGGTGGCATCTATTAATCCTTTTTGTAAACTAAACAAACTCTTGTTCAGAAACTTTTTGTGTAACTCTGGAAATGAAAAGATTAAGTACTGAAAGTCAGTGTAAGCGGTGACTTGGATGACTCCTGGATAAAAACCTTAATACTGAAGCTTCTGTTTGAATTGAGAGTAACAGATTTCCGAAAGGAATCCTTTGGCAGCATATGTTGTTTATGGCTGTTTCTTTTAAATTTCAGTTTAAGTTTCATACTCTTCCCAGGACAAGTCACATAGGAAATCCTATGCAGACCCTCTTAACGAAAAAAAAAAATACTTTAAGTCCAAAGCAAATAGATTTTAATTTTTTTAATTTTTTTTTTTAGTTCCCAGGCAGAATGCATTATTGTATATCTGGTCTTCTCACTATGCTCAAATCGATCAAAAAAGTTGGCTACTAGGTTCTTCTAAACATAAAGAGGAGCAGTGTGAATCCATATTTTGCAGTAGGGAGCTATGCCACTTTTTTGTAATCTTTTGTTTAAACAGGAGGGTTCACCGCAGTAGTTTTGTTTCTGTAAAAAGCAAATGAGTGCAGGATTTTTTATCTCATGGGGTAGTGGCTGTTCTCTCCTGTTTCATCCTTGCACAAACTTCCATATCAGAAAACAGGTGCTATTTTATAATAATCTCTATAGTGTAGTTATTCAATAACTATAATCTTCTATAAGTCTTTATTCTCTCATATGACACTTGAACAATAACCTCAATCTTTAATGATGGCTCTGAACCACAAAACACTCTAAAGTATATCAGGTAAAACTGTATTTGGGACTACGAAACACAGAAGTGTTTCTGCATGTACTTTCAACTGAATATTGCTGAGCTTTGCAGTTGAAAAAGAAATACTGTAGATACATTGCAACATTTATATTTTGAAAGTAACACATCAGCAAAACATCAGTATGCTGATGAATGTTTCACAGCTGCAGTAGTGTAACTGAAGAGGCAAGAAGTACTTTAGAAAAACACATGGTTGAATAACGATGTCTCTGTAAGGAGACATTTAGCTATATGAGGATCCAGTTCTCCAGTATCTAATATATACATTTTTTGAGGAAGTTGAGACAGAAACAAGGGGATATTAAAATTGTATTACTTATAGTCTAAATATTTTTTAAAATATCCATACATGAATGATGATCTAAAAAAACATATTCTCTACAAATTTAAAGTCCAACCTGAAATAGTGGTCTGATAACAGCTGCTTATTTGATGGTGTATTTTAATTTCCACTGTCCTGAAATCACTTCTTTTTTTCAGATCACGGTGTAAAATGTCAGAAGACTTAAATCTGTACTGAATTGACAGGACTTGGGTGTGGGAGGAGAAAGAAGAAAAAGGAGCGTGATGGCACTGTTATGATGTAACATAACAAATGAGAGTTCTGACAGGCTATGATGACCAATATACAAATTCCCAGGTGAAGGTAAGAGTATATGAGGCTTACCAGGTTCTTCAAGACCCATATTATATCTGGCCCAGGTGCTTAGGGCCATGTTCTTGCTTAGCGTCAGTCTTGATCAAAGTGAGGCCAATGCATATCCTTTAAACGTTTTCTTTTAGTGCTACTTCTCTGGAAAAATAAGTTTGTAGAGGAAAAATCACTGGAATCAATCTTAAAGAAAATCCAACTGGTTTGTTCCAAAGATATTTTGATGGAGAGAAAATTGCATGTAACCTGGGAACTGAAGCAACCATGACAACAACATGTCCAGTCTGCCATCTGTAATTGCAAATACTGTCCTCGAGTCATCCTTCTGGAGTGCCATCCTTGGCTCCAGCTGATGCAGTTGAGAGTCATGCTCAAAAACCAGCTTGTCCACATCAGAATGAGTGACGCACAGATCACCATCCTCTAACACAGTGTGCACAGTTACATCCCTCACCTGACACAAGGGCATCTGGTGGTCCCTCAGGAAAGCTGCCGCATGACTTTTCATGACAGGCTGCATCTAAGTGCTACAGGCTGATCAAAACCAGTGTTTGTTTGTGCTTTATGAAGTCTTTCTAGAGACTTTATCTTTTTTCTCTTATTCCTTCTCTCAACCTCACACCTATTCCTAGAAAACAAATATTCTCCATATCCCATTGAGGATGTAGCTCATAAAACTCATAAGGTATTAAATATTAGACCATTGCTGGTTCACCGTTAGACTCAGTTCTTGGATGTAAATTCTCCTATTTGTAGCTGACTTTTCCAAATCTGTCACATTTAAAACATTTGAGGAAGTGACATTATTTGGCAAAAAGCTAATGAGCAGCAATCAATAAAGATCTTTGCACAGCATGAGTTCCTAATGGCAACAAGCAAGAGCTTCAAAAATTTTCTTTTCAAAAAACATGTTGGAATGTACATGTTTATTTCTAGTTACAAAGTTAAACCAAAAAATTTAATTAAACTGCCACTGAAAGACACACTCATGTCTGGTCTGTACTATAAGCTTTTCACACTTAAGTAAAAGCTTTGAAACCAGGTAATTTAGTATGGTCTTATTATTAAGGTTGTTTACTTATTTTTTTCTAGATTTCTGAATTCAGCACAGCATTAAATACATTGAGGACCAATGTAAAGTCACAAAATAATTCTGAAAATACATATAGAATTGCAAGTATTTTGTAAAGTACTCTTCTGGATTTTTTTCTTGATTGCTCACTCATGCAGCTGTCCAGTGTACAAATAGTTGTATCTCTGTTACACTGCCTCCTTCCTCTCCATTCATACACAAGTGTCTCTACCCACTGCATGCCATTAGAAAATTAGTCCTTTTTTCTTTCATATGGTATAATGTGATATTACCACTCCAGTGGACTCTAAGAGTCAGAATACTAAAACTCAAAATCTTAAACAGAACAATTGCAATTAGTTTTAATGAAAATATTGTTTTGTTATAACTACTGATGTGAGAGTCTGCATTTTGTAACATTTTTAGACATAGCTCACTTTCTCATTTCATGGGCAAGCAATATAGTGCATAGATAGTTGCTATAGAGCTGTGCTAGATATTTTACAAAAATACCTTGGTAAGAGAATTCTACCTTCTTATTTTTAACCTGTGACTGCTTTTCTGCTGCCACAGTATTAGGGATGAAAAATAAATGGTCTGTCCTGGGTAATTTAGAGAAATTCACATAAGCTGATTCCAAGTTGCTTAATATTTTTAACCTTTCCTTGCTTTTCCAGTGCCATTTTATTAAGAATAAAGTATTAATGACCTGACCTTTTCTCAAAATCATGAATGCAGAGAGGCATGTGTACAAATGAAAAGCAGAAGTTTCCAAATCAGAGAGAAATGTATAATACTACTAATAATAATCTATATCTTTTGGAGCCAAAGCTTTTATGTTGCATGCCCTCTTCATTTCTTCATTTGATTAGGTTCTCTCATTAGAATGAAAACCATTCATCATCCTCAATGTACAGATAATATGATGATTGATGGCTTTGCAACCAGCTGTATAACATGCAAATATGTGGCTTTTTAGTATTTAATGAAACACAGCATGCATGCATGGTTGTTTTAATCCCTTTAACACTCACATTATAAACATACCATGTAACATTATCACAGAAGGGCCACTGGACCCTCTTTTATCAAAATAGACATGATTTCAATAATAATCCAGCATAAAGCTTTTTCTTTTTTTTTTTTTTTTTCTGCTGGCATTTTCCTAGTAGATTTGGATAGCAGTTCCATAAATATAATTATTTTGTCAAATGCAAAATTATTTTGCCAGATGCAGAACACCATTTTTGCTATGAGTAGGTTCATTAAAATGTTCCGTATTATTAAGACCCTACATATTTACATTTATTAAAGATTAGAAAAATCCTGCCATTATGTAGGGGAGATGTTACAGTTCCTTCTCACCTTACTCTTGCTGCTTGTTTCTATCACCTATAGCAAGGTGATAAACAGATGCAAAGACAGTATGGAGCCAGTGAAGTCTGCAGCTTGTGAGAGCCAGCTGCTGTCACCCACATTAGGGAAGGGCTATAGTATGCTTCACTCTGAAGAAGGGAAGGAAGAGGAGGATGATTTTATAGAGCCTGTCACCTAAAGAACTCGGTGATTTTCATGTCATTCAGAAACAGGCAAGCAAACAAGAAGGTAAAAAAGCTGGATATCTGTCTTTCATATTTGTCACATCCTTGAGGTCCAATAAAGTATTCCCAGAGACAAATGATCTAGTCATGAGGAAATGCCTCTTATGACAGACAAAAACATGATACATAGCTTAGCAGACCTTCATCTTTGGAGAAAGAAGTGAGGATATTCATGCTGGTTTCTTACCATTTTAGCTAGCATGGCACATTCAAGACATATCAAGACAAAATGAAGAAACAAATTATCACTGTAAATTAGATGTAAACATGGCTGTTGATCAATTATTAATTACACCTCTTTTCTTCCTCCCCCTTTTTTTTTTTTTTTTATTCAAACTCAGCAGTGCCTGATATGCTGTCAAAGTGATTCTGTTTTGTGGAAATAACAAGAGTTGTATAGATCAATTTTACTTAGGATTACTGCAGACCCCCCACTGAACCTTCAAGATTCTCTATTTCCAAGGTTTATAGACTCCCCTTTTCTCCAAGGACTTCATGACTTCTGTCATTCTAAGAGGGAAATATTAGTCTATCCTACAAGATCTTGATCCCTGCTTTTTAAAAAGTTGGACATTTTGCTGTTGACTGATAGCATAAACTTCACTGTGACATTTTCTAGAGCATCAGTTCTTGTGATGGTTAGAGACTTGCAGTTACAAGGGAGCAAGGGGCTGGTAAGGCTCCCATGTGACAGAGCATTCTCAAAGGCCCATGTTCTCTCACTACAGCAAGATCTACTTGAAATGATATTTTGACACAAATATATTCCCAAATGTATATGTTCTACAAGAACACCTTCAAATTCTTTCAACTCAATATGAACACAACTTTCAAAACTGTCAGTTGTGACCTCAAAAAAATATCTGCCTCACATTCCCTGTTGCTCCTGTCAGACAACATGCTGGGGAGACTAGAAAATAATGTGCTTAAGACCATTTTATCCATTAAGGTAGTGATTTAACCACTCTATTTTTCTGCTCAGTGGCAATACAGCTACATTTAAACAACCATTTGAAAAGTTATTGCGCAGAGTCCTCCAGATGGGGAGAGGTTGGAGCCTTCTCTTAAAAGACTGGGCAGGGATATGCCTGTTCCAGAGGTTGGGTTGAGATGGCCCAGAGGTTGGGTTGAGATGGCTCTTTCCATCCCTGACCACTTAGTCCCTGCATGCGTGTGATGAATGGCTTTGATATAATAGGATTCTTCATGGACACTGTATACTCTTTGAAGAATGTGGTGAATCGCTAGCATGCCTGTAAAATGATCAGCTGGTCCTGCATCTTGCAGCTCAGCTGAGGGTCTGCACACCTGGGCCTATGACCTTGGACACTTACCTGTGTCCAGATCCCTTCTTATCTCTTCACCAACACTGTACTGATCTGCTAATGTCTGGACAAGATGAAAAAAAGTAGAGCATAAAAAACCAAGAGGACTGCAAAAATAGGCTATTTTTATGTGACATTGCAGAACTGTCCTTCCCCTATCCTTTTTCTGCACTTCCTGTGCTTATGACTGAGATTTTCTACAGTGGTTTGCAGGGTTCCTTGATGAAGTTTACTCTCCATGTAGAGAAGACCTAATATTTAATACTATGTCTTTTTCTTAGAAAGGGAGCCTCTTCTTTTGGGGAAACAAACAACCAACCCCCCCAAAAAACTCCAAACAAACAAACAAACAAACAAAAAAACTAAAAACCCCAAAACCCATCAAGAACAGGCAAAATACCTTAAGGCTGAACGTTTTAAGTAGTCATTTGTTCTGGATTATGTTCAGCAACTCTGTGTTGCAAGGAAAAGCTGCTCTACACATCCCCTTAACTTTCAAAATTAGCATGTATTCTGTATAACACATTTATTACAGTCCGGGAATTACATCATCTAAACACTCCTACAGTGATTTTGTACTAGATCATGTCATTCTGAAAACAAGAACAGCCGTGTTACATCTTTATACACTTCTTGTTTTTCTCATTGACCTTGTGATAGTGGTGGTAAATTTGTACAGTTTTGCAATATTTCATGTTTTAGTTAGAAATATGATTTGTAGTCTTAGCAGGTCATCAGAATTTCATTGTTTATTCTTTCTTTTCCTTATAAGAACAAATGACTGGATATATTCTTACTAAAACCTAATAAAACCAACCAAACGAACAAAATCCACCCCCTCAAAACAAAACAACAAAAAACAAACCAAAAAAACCCCCAAACCAACCAGCCAACCAACCAAACAACAACAACAAAAAAAAAACCAATCCAATCAATCAACCAAAAAAATATGAAATAAAATAACAAAACACCAATTCTTTTATGTTTGTTTTGTTTTGTTTTGTTTTTTTAATTTGAACTAGAACATCTTTAAATAAGGATGCTACTTTACCCTGTTATTTTAGAAGATACAGCAAATGCTCTTTATCCTTCAAATTGAGGCTTAAGAGGTGAAACATCTGTATAATAATTCAGCAAGTGCTGCCTGAAGGATGGCACACTGAAATAATACTGATGAGACAATGTCCTACTAAGCAGAGTGACTTACTGGGCAGTAACAGGCAGCATGTTTTCTCCTTTTTTTCAATATAAACCAGAGATGCAGCTTTTTGGTAAAATACGCTGCGCCCTAAGGCAAAGCATTGTATAAACCCTATTTTTTTATAGAGGCATCGCTACCAATGAATCTGATTTCAGGATAGTTTTTCTTAACAAAGCCTTTTCACTATTTATGATATAAAATCACAAACAGCAGTGTTCAAGGCCAGGTTGGACAGGGCCTTGGGTGCAATGGTCTACTGAGAGGTGTCCCTGCCCATGGCAGGAGGCTTGGAGCTAGGTGATCTTAAGGTCTTTTCCAGCCCTAACTATTTTATGATTCTATTATTCAATTATTTACTCCCATTGCATAAGTTTTCTGCTCACTAGAAGAGCAGTATTTTTTCCCTTTTGCAAGAAGTATGTTTATAACACATATAGATAAGTTAGTGTTTCCTAGAACAATTTTTTTAGAATACTGAGCATTAATTAGTGTATCTTTTTCTAACTGCCAGCTCTGAACTCATGAAAATCATTATGACGGTGGCAGCACAATGCAAGGTATGAATTACTGAGATGGGATGAAACTACAGAATCCTATATGAAGACAGCAAAATCCTGAGGACAGTGTGGAAACACTGGACTCCAGATTCACAGACCTACAGTTGAGGCACAGTTGCTTATTTTGGTCCCTGTGCGCAGGAGACAGAAGACAGCAGCATCACCAAGGTACTGAAAAACAACGCCAGGAGTTGAAAGAGGGAAACAGTATTAAGGGAATTAAAAATGGAGTAAGGACAGAGCTAGCTCATGTTCTGTTAGTGATATAATGTATCTGGAAGTCTTACTAAGATCAAAAACTCTCTTATGGAAGATGCCTAAAAAATTTTTGTTCCAAACATTGATTAGAAAAAAACAGAAAATTCAAACTCAAACCATTTAATGACTTAAAGTATTATTGATTGATACAGGTAAATGCACAATTTATCTTCTTTTTAGCCTAAATAAAATAAATCATTAATTAATGATATACTAACAGCATATTTGTAATACTGTAATCATTTAAAGCCTGCTAAAAGATTTGTATCTCAGGGAAAGATGAGTTTGCCCTTCTAAGTCATTAACATAACAGAATCCTGTCACCTTCTTTCTGTGTCTTCCCCATATACTCCATCTTCTTGATATTCATCATAAATGAAAAGTAACTATTACTCTGACTGAACGAAAAAGAGAAGGTAAAATATGCAGAAATGTGTGTAGTCATAATTTTATTCTGTGAACTTGAGGTTATGAACCTGAAAATATTTAAACATTATGGCTCAAAAACCAATGTATTAATATTAGTGAGCTAGAAGTCTTTCCTACTTGACCCAAGATAAGTGACAATTACAATAAATGTATTTTACCCTTTACCATGGTTGAATGGCTGCACGCAAAGAGTTGTGGTCAGCGGCTCAATGTCCACCTGGAGACAAGTAACGAGTAGTATCCCTCAGGGATTAGTTTTGGAACCTGTCTTGTTCAACATCTTTGTCGCTGACATGGACAGTGGGATTGAGTGCACCCTCAGCAAGTTTGCTGATGACACCAAGCTGTGTGGTTCAATTGATACACTGGAGGGAAAGAATGCCATCCAGACGTACCACGCCACACTTGTGAGGTGGGCTGATGCCAATGTTATGAAGTTTAACCATGACAAGTGCAGGGTTCTACACCTGGGTCAGAGCAATCCCAGGCACAGCTACAGTCTGGGCAAAGAAGAGATTCAGAGCAGCCCCGCACTGAAGGACTCGGGGGTGCTGGTCGATGAGAAAATGAACATGAGCTGGCTTCAATCTGCACTTGCAGCCCAGAAAGCCAACCATATCCTGGGCTGCATCAAAAGGAGTGTAACCAGCAGGTTGAAGGAGGTGATCCTGCTCCTCTGCTCTGCTCTCGTGAGACCTCACCTGGAGTATTGCGTACAGTTCTGGTGTCCTCAACATACAAAGGACATGGAACTGTTGGAACAAGTCCAGAGGACGGCCACAAGGATGATCAGGGGGCTGGGGCACCTCCCATATGAAGATGGGTCTGTTCAGCCTGAAGAAGGCTGTACGGAGACCTCATAGCAGCCTTCCAGTATCTGAAGGGGGCCTACAGGGATGCTGGGGATAGGCTCTTCATTAGGGACTATAGTGGTAGGACAAGGGGTAATGGGTTAAAACTTAAACAGGGGAAATTTAGATTGGATATAAGGAAGAAATTCTTTACTGTTAGGGTAGTGAGGCACTGGAGTAGGTTTCCCAGGGAGGTTGTGAATGCTCCATCCCTGGCAGTGTCCAAGGCCAGGTTGGACGAAGCCTTGGGTGACATGGTTTAGTGTGAGGTGTTCCTGCCCATGGCAGGGGTTTGGAACTTGATGATCTTAAGGTCCTTTCCAACCCTAACTATTCTGTGAGATTCTATGATTTGAGATCATTCATTAACCTATACATACTGTCCATTCTCAGCTGATATTAGATTTTCAATTCAATTATAATTTTAATATATATAACGTTTAAATTTTCTTCAGAACTGTTATTTAGTAACTACTAACACAAGCTTTTTATTTTCTGCTTGAGCCTCTGAATACCCAGTTTCATAATTCTGTATTATTTCTAATTGGAGGTGTTAAATTAATAACTGATTATGTTAAGCTCCTCCATTATCTTCTGCACATTTTTTCATATAGGTAGTATTAAGTGCTTTGAATTCCTTCTTTATTTCATCAGTTTACAATGTAAAATTCTGGATGCTAAATAGAACTTGAGCCACATTCATAAACATACTTAATTTTAGTTTAAACAAAAATCCTGAATTTCAGATAAGCAATGCTCCCTGTAATATAAAAATTAGGTACAAGACAATAATTCAGACCATTTCTATCTTTAGTTAGGTGCAGCCATGAATAGTATTTAGCATAAGAAAAGTTCACTTTCTGTATATAGAATTTAAACTTTGTCAGAGTTTAAAGAGCTTTAGTTAGTACATAATGAAATAATGAAAAAGCTAAAACCAAAGCTCAATTTCTAAAAAAGCACATCTTATAAAATTAACAAGTAAACCTGTGCCTTCTCAGAAAGTTCTTTAAATTCCAACTGCAAATGAAGCCTCTTTGGGGGAATGAAAACCAGTGGAGTTCCTCACTCTTGGCTGAAACTTCAGTAGTGAAACAAGTATTATGTATTCACACTGTATTACGTTGTCCTAGGTTTAGCAGTAGCAGTCATTTTTCTCTTTCTTGGTAGCTGGTGCAGTGCCGTGTTTTGACTTTCGGGCTGGGAACAGAGCTGAATCAGGTTGGAAGGGACCTCAAGGATCATCTGCCTGGATCCTTCAACCCATCTTGGCAAAAGCACAGACATGCTTTGCATGTAAGAGGTGCTGGGTTCAACCGCCAGCCTCTCCACCAGCCAACCAATAACTTGCCCCCCAGCCCGACCAAGCACCTGAAGGGTAGCTTAAGCATGACAATGCAATTGGTGAGTTCAGCTCTGTTCCCAACTTGAAAGTCAAAACACAGCACTGTATCAGCTACCAAGAAGGAGAAAAATGACTGCTACTGCTAAACCCAGGATGTAGGTGAAGTATTTATGTCCTCTACCCCAGAAACTAGACTACCAATTTGAAGGTTTTCAAGTTGTGTCTTACGTTAAATTGTAGGATTATGCCATCTTCTCAAGGTTTGATACTTCCATCTCCTGCTCCTAGTTAGTCACTGAAGTTCATGAGATTATTTTAACTAGTAGGGTTTATTATCTTAAGGGAAAATCTCTAAATTATTAATCATACAAGTGTTAAATTCTTATTCTAAATTTTAGTCTTATTCTTATGCTTAGTATGAACACTCTTTCAGCTTAAAGAATAGCTCCATAAATTGCATGAAAATGTTTGAAAATGCACATGTAGCACATGAGGGAAGTCAGTTCCCTGATGTGTTTGTATTTCTGTTGAAATGAAAACAGATTACCATTTCAGATTACCAATTCAGTGTTGATCATTTAAATTAAATATCCATGATGCCATTATACTTCTCCAAGTAATAAGGAGAAAGAATCCAGAGATTAACCTTACTCTTTTCTCCTTCCTAAATACACACCAAATACAAGCAGTAGGAAACAGAAGGCTTGTCCCAAGACAATTCCCTAGGTACAGTGTTTACAAATATGTAATGGGTGGGTGTCAGGATGATGGAGCTAGGCTTTTTTCAGTGATATCCAGTGATAGGACAAGGGGCAATGGGTGTAAACTGGAGCATAGAAGGTTCCACGTTAACATCAGGAAGAACTTCTTTACTGTGAGAGTGACAGAGCACTGGAACAGGTTTCCCAGGGGGGTTGTGGAGTCTCCCACATTGGAGATATTCAAGGCCCGCCTGGACAAGTTCCTGTGTGATGTATTCTAGGTTACCCTGATCTTGCAGGGGGGTTGGACCAGATGATCTCTTGAGGTCCCTTCCAACCCTTGGGATTCTGTGATTCTGTGTGATTCTGTACCTGTCTGCTGTCATGTATGCTATATGCCCACACTTTTCCTGATGGCCCTTCACTAGGCACTCCCTGGTATATCAATACCTTTCTTGCACTAGGGATTCCTAAACTCCAGATGCCATCTCATAAATGCCAGATAGAAAGAAAAAACATTTTTTCTACCTGCTGCCTACACTTTCCCTAATGTAGCCCAGTATGCTGGTATGCCACTAGCAGCCTTTGCCACAGCACAATTTAGTCATGAGGACCTTCGGATCATTTCTCAGGAAGCTCCTCCAGTTGGCCTGTACTGTTGTGTGAGTATATACATGTACAGGATACAGGATTTCATTGTCCATTTTGTTGAACTCCATGAGTTTCCTGCTTTCCATGCTGTCCAGGTCCATCAGAATAGCAGTCTTGGACTCCAGTGTATCAACCACCCCAGATCATCAGTGTAGTGCCATCTGTAACCTTGCTAAGAGGGCACTCCATGATTTAGGTCAAAAATAGAAGCATGAACACTATTGATTTCTGAGATATATCACTAGTAACCAAGCACCAGTTGGACTATGTATCACTGTTCACAATCCTTTGAGCTTGGTAGTTTAGACAATTTTCTACATACTTTATACTTCGTTTATGCAGATGTCACCAATTTGGATATATTAGTATACTTTGGGAGATTGTGCTTTAAGACTTGTGAATATGTCACATCCCTTGTGCATTTTCCTGCAAACTGCTATAAAATGTAGCCCACTCATGCAGTCATTTTTCTTCTAACATTGAACTGCTCTTGAAACCACCTTTCCTTAGTTTAAAAAGGCTGAAAATCGTCAGTAGGAGAGAACCAACTGTATAGGTTCCATTCTGCAGCAATCCCCAAAGCTCTTACTGCTTTTAATAAAATTAAACAATGTTTATAATAGAAGTCATATTAATAGGTAGTTTAAAGGAGAACTGATTAAAGCTAGTATAATTTTTTTTTTAAATAACCCTTTGTAGCACTACCACCATTCTGCTTTCTGCCGCTCAGCATTCTCCTGCCGTTCTGCGTTCCAGACTTCACTTCCTCTGCCAGGCTCATACAGAGCTGCCAGAGTTTGACATTTGCCCTTTTCTCTTTAGCTTTTGTCAGTTAACACTATTCCTTGTCTGAACTCTCAGAATGCACTTTGCAAATAGTTGGGTAGTGTCAGGCAGACTGCAATCCTGAGATTGACTGTTTCTTTAACTCCAGAAAGCCTGCAATTGTGCCAGGTGTAACTGTTTGCCTACTTGTCTTTATAGCCTGCATCACTGGCTTGGTACTGGATGACCTGAAAACTGTCAGAAAACGGCTGAGGCAGGGCATTTGTATCACCCCTGGGAAAACACCTGTCAGCTGTTATGTACAGCCCAAAGTTCAGTAAGCAAGGCAAGGAAGGCAGTAGAATCAAGAGAAAAAAACTAGCTTGTGGTTGTCAGAAGAACGGTGGTCAAAAATCACTGCTAGCTGTGCCAATCAGTGTCTCAATTGGCAGTGAGTTGTTTAGTGTTTGGACTTTTCAGATGAATCTCCCTGGGAGATTGGGATATGCTCTGTGAGTCAAGTGTCTTCAGCCACATTTTTGCTGTTGTACTCTGATTTGCAGAAATGCTATTTCCAAGAATGGATGGGTGAGAAATGACAAAGCATTACTGGGCAGTTTGGAAATCCTAACAAGAAGATGGATATTTTACTGCTTCCATAATTGAGCACTCTATCTGCTTTGTTTTTTAAAAAAAGGCTTTTTGTGAGAGGAAAAAAAAAAAAAAGGACAGGTGAAATTATGGTAAATAGAAATAAGAAAACCTCCATACTGATAGAATTCAGAAAATTAAGATACACTTTTCCTGGGATGAAAAAACAAATGTTCAAAATTTAAACAATCCTTTTATATACTTTGCATTAAAAAGATAAACCAAAAGCAATGGTGTATAATTGATATCCAGGAATTCTGAAAAGTTTTTTTCTGGAATTAAACTTTGACATAGTTCTAATTCTGCAGATTTTTTACAAGCGAATGTTATTTGCTAACCATGGCATGCATGAAGAACACTCACTGATGAATAAAACCTTTCTAGTTCATTACAGACCATCTAAGCAACCACAAAACCACTTACACAGAAACAATAGTTCAGAAAGGGACAACTATAATGCTGAGTAATTCTTGCAAAAAATAATTTCCATCTGAGGTTGACTATCAACTTAGCTAGACTAGGGGAACAAATAAAATAATGGTCCTTACCCAAAGTAGTTCAGGGTCTATTAAGGGCATACAAAAGGTAGAAGAGAGACTGCCTGATTCCCCAGAATCACACCACTGATAAGAGGCAGAGAGAGGATTATAAACATGACTTAAACAGCCTTTTCAAGTCGCTAAAACTACTTCCCAGAACAGCCACAATCTGGAGTACAACACTTAGCCAGATGTTGTGGAAGCATGGATAATGACCGTAAAAATGGGCTGCTAATAAGCTGAGGATGAGCTTTTCTGACAAATGAGCTGTTAGGAAGCAGTAAGCTTGCAGCAGGTGAAGCTTTCTTGAACTGAATGTTGAGGTAGCCTGAGTGCTCTGCGACAGTACAGGGTGCTGCTTGGGGAGATTCAGATAGCATCAACATCCTGCTTCAGTACCCTGTCTTCACAAAAAAGTTTCAGTGACCAAACCTTAGGATGGGGAAAACAGGTATTTGTTTCTGCTTTAAAATTTAGGTTTCCTTATCTTCTACAGTGCAGAATATTTCTGGCTACAGATACATTTGGTACAGTTGATGTGGTTTCAAAATGAAACCCCTGATTGTCCCCACTTACCGTGTCATGGCTCAGTTCACAGACTGTTTTCTTGTTCATGACAATCAGGCCTTTTTTGGAGAAAGTGAAAATGGGAGCTCTGCTCCAAGCATGCACCAAATGTTCTTTTGTACCTAATGAGGACAGAGACTGAACCAAAGAGAGGTACTTCAAACAGCTTCAATCATGTGTTGTCAATGCCAGACTACATTTTGGCTACAGTAAGTCCCTGAAACTTGTTCAGGGAAAATGCAAGAATTACAGTGAAAACTGGTCTGATTACTGATCTATTTCTGCTTTGACAAATTGCTTCCTAATGTAGACAAAAATTCAATATGCAAAAAAAGATCCTTTTCTAAAGTCCTCTAAATTTTTGAGCCAGAGGTAAGAGACAGTGGTATACAGCAGCATGGTATGGAAAATCCTTCTGAAATTCCAGAAGTGTTTTTCCTACTGCTGACCAAAATAAGACCTCCATACAAATGCCATTAGCAAAATGGTATCGATTCTCATTTCCTTAAATATTACATTAAAGGTTCATAAACACATGAGTTTTATGTTTGGCACTTTATGTGCATTCATAGGCCATGTCGTTACTTGTGCCTGTGATAAGCTTTCTGTGCACAGCTTAGATTCATTTTAGCATTTCCCCAGCAGCAACATACACAAGTGAGTTTGCTTCACTGGGCAAAAAAAAAAAAACACAACCCTGCAGCTTCCAGGCCTAAGTTTATTTTGGGCAGAGTAGCTTCCTACCTCTGCCAAGAGGAAGCTTATTATGGTGAAAAGTGAGTATATAGTTAAATTCTTGTAGAATCCTTTAGAGCATCAGCATACAGAAAGGTTATTTAACTTAAATAATACTTTGAGATTTGTTGTCCTTGCACATATTTATGTTGTGCTTTGTGCATAGTCGTGCTCTGAAAGAGTTTTGGTTCTAGCATGGATATATCACTCTCTCCATTCCAAATGAAGATTTTATAAAAGAGTGAATGAAAACCCATTCTTTGAAACTTTAATTACAGTGCTTGTGTAGTACAAAATGGCTCTGGACAATAACACACTTTGTTTTCACCGGGCCTAATTTTAACATTAGGTTTTATTTCTGAAACATGGCTATTTTATTTGTTTTCCTTTTTTTTAATATTTGTATGGCACTATTACAGCTTTATACAGTTCTAAGTAAGAAATAGTTACTAATGAAATGATGCAGCATTGGTAAATGCAGACTTCATATGACAGGAGAGCCTTTGAAAAGTGGGGACATAGGAAGCTATGCAGAGGAATATAAACATAGGATGATAAGAAATGGGGCACAGGCTCACCGATCCTCAAAAAAAAAAAATGTTTTATTTGAACCTGGACAAATACAATTTTGGGGGGATAAAAGAGAACAGTGAAATAGTGTTTAATATATTTGAAAGGCACCATATGTAGTATACTAGATGGAACATGGAGTTGCAGACCAATGAAGAAATAACAAAAGTGTAAAAGTGTTTAAAAGTGGTTTAATGAACATAAAAATGGCCCAAAGTGAAAACAAAAAAGGATTCTATGATTATACTGTTGAGATTTCCGTTTAATTGCACTAACAATAAGTTGTTGGCTTCATAAACAACAATGTATGTCATTTTTACCCATAAACATGACTGTACAGTTGCACAATAAGTACCCTAAGTATCTGTAGGCCTCAGGCCCTTTAGGCAGATCATTTCCCTGTATGTACTACCTCAGAAGTATCAGCATTAGTACCACAGAAGTAGCACTTCATACTGTGTACTGTCATCAACCAAGTTAAAAAACAACATTCCTCCCACCCCTGGTTGAAATGTGTCCATAAATGCAAGAACACTCGCAGGCTACTGAGGTCTTTATATTTAGGAGGCTTTGCTATCTGAGGACTGCTAGGAGTTTATACTGCAACATACTTCCCTTTAAAGTACACCAAATAAACATGCCTTACACAATGCCCTATAAGAAACTATGAAAAATTTTGGAGAGTAAGGAAAGTCAATTGTGATTTTGACTCTCTGCTCCCTAGACAACACTAGTATTTGCCCTGGGGAACAGCCTTATATCCAGAGCTATTAGAAGTTGCTGAACAATCTTGAAACTGGAAATATTTGAAGATATCCCTGTATTTTCTTTTCCTGCATCTATTAAAGAATTTGGTGTTATTTCTTGGTGTCTCTCTCTCTGGTTGAAACAGTGTCAGCATATTTCAGGCTGCAAAACTCATTCTCATCTCCCTCAATCATCAGCTTGCTTTAGCCTGTCACAAATTTCCCTATCAGTCCCCATGACTGATTAATGAGAAGGAGCAGATGTCCAAGTCTGTATCTATCATGGTAGACAGCTCTCTCTGTTATTTACCTGTGTGACAAGTGTGGCCCTTCCTCATGCTGGAGAGCCCAGCAGTATAAGGGAGAGCCTGTTATTGACTGAGACATGTGCCTACATCTGTGTACTGAAAGTGCACATCCATTGCCGCAGCTGCAAACAACGAACTAATTATAGACTGGTGCTAGTGCCTGGAACAGTACAGAAAAACTGTCACTGTGATAAAGAATGATGGACTCTTGTGAAAAGAACTTCAAGTTTCCTTTTTTCTTCAGAAATACTATTTACCTTTGGTAGATATTTACATGTGTTCTAATCTAAATTGAGCAGGAAGTCCCTTGTACATCATTTCCACAGGCCTTTGAACATTCCAAAACTGAAAAATTACTGTAAATTTGTGAGAGTAGATATGGACAAAAAGCAGCAGTAGCAACCATTTATAGCTTGGGGAGAGGAAAGCAAAATGAAGAAACTGATACGGTGAAAACAGAAGTGTTGGATTATGCTTCTGCAAGCTCTAGTCATTTGCTTTCAATGACTGTTGGCAGAAATCAGTTTTTGCCCTTTGCTTTTCTGACTAGTCAAGGTCAACAGAGCTCAGGAGATACTGAAGACAAGCTATTCATCTAGTTCTAATTGTCATAAATGCTCTGTTTCAACAATGTCTGGAAAATACTTAACAATAAAAATATCTGGAGAGCTTATTTTTAAGATTTTATTGTTATCAAGCAAATAAGGACAAATCCTGCTATCATAAAAACAAGTGAGTCAAGTAACTGCTGCACTCAAATAAGATAAGCACTCCTGTATAAAGTCTTATTTAATCTAAATATGTTTTTTCTTAAAAATATTTCTTGTGATTTATTTTAAAGGAGTTTTTAGTCACATATCTCAGGCAAAGTGCATCTGTAGAGCCAAAACATTCAAGGACTGGTCTGCAGTTTTCTCTGAGTCTCTAATTTAGACTGATTAATGACCAAAACTTAAGAGCCTGCAGATGCAGAGGTTTGAACTAGGATCTGCCAGTATCTTTTATACTGAAAGTTATAAATGTACTGAGCAAAAGTATAATTTTATACCTGGCATCAGAACTGTAACTGTCTTCTGGTGAATTCTAGTCCAAAGCTTGTGGTAAAGCTGTTGGTAAGGAATGTTTTACACCTAGGCTACCAAATATATATTAAATTTTAACAAGTGAATGCTAGTTCAACCTATTTTTGCAATCTGTATTTTTTAATAGATTAAAAAAATTTGAGGAACTGTGCTGGTTTCAGCTGTAACAGTTATTTTTGTCTGTCCTAGTAGCTGGTGAAGTGCTGTGTTTTGGCTTTAATCTGAGAACGATGCTGATAATACATCTATGTTTTAGTTGTTGCAAGTACCACTTACCCTGATCAAGGACAATTCAGTCTCATGCTCTGCCGGTGAAAAGGGGCACAAGAAGCCTGGAGGAAGCAGAGACAGGACACCTGGCCCAAACTAGCCAAGGGGTGTTCCATACCACAGCATGCCATGCCCAGTATAGAAACTGAGGGGAGTTACCTGGAAGGGATCAATTGCTGCTTGGGTTGGGCTGGGTATCAGTCAGTGGGCACTGAGCAATTGTATTGTGCATCACTGCTACTTATTAATTTTGTTTGCTTGTTCGTTTCTTTTCCCTTTTTAGTTTTATATTATCTCCCCTTGTTATTTCCCTTATCATTATTATTATTAGTAGTAATAGTAGCTTTATATTGTACTTCAGTATTTCAGATTTCTTATCTCAATCTGTGGAGTTTACATTCCTTTGATTCTTCTCCCCATCCTACCTGGGGATAGGGGGAAGATTGTGAGAGTGAATGAATGGCTGCATGGTGCTGAGTTACTGACTGGATCTAAATCATGACAGCAGCCTTCTCAGTTATGTGCATGGAACTAATAAAACTGCATGATGGTTTGAGATATTTATAGTTGGGTTCAGACTGTAGTAGATTGGCTGAACTCATTGGCAAATTGCTAGCACAATAGTTTTCTGGCTACAGCAGCATAACCAGCATGCCCATCCTTAACTGTCAAACCCTTAAAGATGTTTAAGACTATCTTCAACTGATGTAAAAGTAACTATCCTAGATTATCCAGCACTTACAGATCTTGCCTTAGGACTGAAAGGGTGACTAGACAAACTCTTATTAGGCTATCTGACCTTATGATATCCTTAGGCTAGTTAACACTCTCATCAGATTCTCTATTTTGCTAATAACTATAACTAATTATTATAGCGTAATCCAGTGGTGAAGGTGTAGCTTGATGTGCTACTTGAGAAGAAACTGTCCAGCATTTGGAAAAACAGCTTAAAGTTTACCAATAAATAGTTTCTCAATTCTGACACACTATGGGTAATCTGTTGTGTTACAGAAAAAATACTTCCAACTGTATGAATCTTTCTGATAGTTAAAAGGATGATGATTTGTTTACTTGTTTTTTCTAAATCAGGAAATGCAGAAGACTATTTTAGCTTCATCTGTTTTTTAACCTATTTAGGGAGGAGTTTAAGTTAAACAGAGGAACTGGATGAGGCAGACATAGCTTTGCTTGCTGTTACACACTTGACCTAAAATATAGGACGTCAACTTGTGTAAAAGCCTGTGTTATCAGGTATTGTAAGTTTGATCCAGAAAGTCTCTTCTGCTCTGTTGGGCATACTTTCCCCATTACTTCCCAGTGCTAAGACTCCGTACGTTTTATACTACATGTTTTATGCTACATGCTTTACATCTGTACTATCATGAAGACAGCAGAGCACTGTTATAAGATTTTTAAGAGAAAACAGTGATAGAGTCAAGAAGTTCCCTGGCTGTATCAGGAGCAGTGAGATGACCCGAGCATCAGAACCGCCTCTTGTCCGAAAAAGAAAAGTACTGATCCAGCTCTATTGTAGGAATATAGTGCATGTGAAATATTTAATGCAACAGATTATGAGAACACCTATGATACATATGCTGTTGATTAGGCCTGAAAGCAGTAACTGAGTTTTTAAGGTGACCTTTCTCAGCAAATTGATTTGCAGCTCATTTAGCCAGATATCTAGTATCTAATTCATTTGGCTTTCAGTCACTTTCTAATGAGTCTGCTCTTCTTTAGAAGTAACAGTGTAATTTAGAATTAGTTAATAGGCACAATGATATTACCTTAGTTTGGAAACATTGTAAAGTAGATGGCCAGTCATCATTAATTCATGTGTTTTTCACTGTAACATTAATCATGATAAATTAATTCACTTTACAGTTATATGTGATATGTAATTTAATTTACAAGAGTTGCTCAGTAATTTTGCAATTAAAATGCCATTATCTTAAAATGTTACCTAGTATTTAATCTCTACTTTTTAAAATATTTTTGCATAAATGTAGAGAGATCAGCAAAATTCTTAGTTTAAAAGGCCATATAAGCAGAAGCACTTGTGCTAGGGAATGCTAATTAGGTTCTAAGAGCAGCATCCAGGGAAACACTTTCACAAAGACAACTCAGTAGTCATGCAAGTATAAAAACATTTAAGAAAACTATTCCACCAATAATGCTCATCTAATGCAGCATTAGCATATGTTTTCCATCATCCAGTCCTGCTATTCTGGGATGCAGAAGGAAGGTGGGAACAACATACAACTGAAGATGTACTAAAAACATTTATTGCAAAATATTTCAGTTAATATTAAGTTAAATATGAAGCTTTTGATTAATTCTATGTGGTTAAAGTCCTGTCTGCATTCATTTTTACCAACCTACCATTTCATCTTAACAAAAAAAAATTACTAACACAACTTAAAACATGATCTAATGAATATCCTATATACTAACAGAGTCTGGGTGGGACATTTTTCTTATTTGCTTTCATACATTTATTCTTCATGGGTCTTACCTCTAGCCACCTAAGTTTACAACAGGAGTAATGGAATAAGAACCAAGAGAACTGTGGAAGTAATATACACTCAGACAATTCACATACTAATACTTATGCATTGTATACCTGTGTAATTTGGTTATCTTCACATTTAGATATAAGACATCTTAAGGAACACAGAATTGTGACATGATAAGAAGGAATTTAGCACAACTGATTTTATAACAAGGAAAAGATAGGGGTTTTGATTTTTGTGATGTTGTACTCTGCATCGAACAACAAAGAAAACATGGAAAGCAACTTGTTCACTGATGAAATAAGAGACAAGACTGAGACAGCCAGTAAGACCGGTATTTCCTAATTTCCTGGTGACAGCTATTGCTATTAGCACCCCAACAGAACTTATTTTCTCTCCCTAAGGGCTGCAGTTTCTTTTTATAAAACATGTAATATGATGGACTCATAAATGCCTATGCATAAATGACAGAAAGAAATGCTGTACCTCCTCAGCTGTCCAAGGAATATTAACATGTCTTTAGCCTACATTAGTCTCAGCAGAAAACTTAGTTCTGTGCCTCATAAAAAAAAAATTCCTCCATATACAAAAGACTCAAACATCTGGTTTGTAAGCAGAATCTGCTTAAAATTAGTAATTCACTTTAAACTGTGATTGTGTATAGTTCTATACTGATAGTACTATCACTGTTTATGAATTTTGAGTAGGTGATTATCAAAAACTATAATGGATGAACAACTGGGGTGGAGAAAAGAAGACAGAACAGTCCTCCTTGGATTGTTCCCTATGGGAACAGATAAGGTCCCTGTTTGAAAAGCAGGTAAGAAGATGGTATCACCAAAGTCTAATGCATGACTAAGTAGCAAAATATTTCTACCCTAAGCCTTTATAATCTACTTTTTAGAGAGATAAAAGAACACAGTATCATCCAAATACAAGGCATAAGTATTCAAAAATCCCTCTGGGCTCAGGTGACTTTTCCATTCTTTTCCAGGAGAAACGTTAATAGGAATTCCGGTGGTCTTGAGGTGTTATTGTAACTGTCTATATAGACATTTTTCACCTTCTATGATTATGGTAAAATACCTCATCTGCAAGATTTTCTCCTGTCCCACTACTGCAGTTTGTTATTATAAATCAGTAAAGGATGGTGGGTTTTTTTCCAAGAATGTCCCTTAGTGTAAAAACAGGTGCTCATGGATCTCAGTATCTGTATGCAAATCAGCCTGGAGACATGAAATCCTTAAATACATAGATGCCATCTTGATATAATATTTCTTCACCAGGTCCTATTGAATTCAACAGAAAAACTAATGATGTGTATCTCATAGTATTTATTTTATTATCTAACTCATTTAAACTCATTTCACTCACTCATAAAGAATGAATAAGGTGTAGAATATAGCACTGGAGGTACCCAAAGAGAAGTCAGTAGCTGGACTTGAACCAAAGTTTCTGTAGCAGAGCATTTGGTTTCTTCACCTTAAATTTCTGAATAAAGTCTCTCCCACCTTGCATAATGAAAATAACAATATGACAAGAGGGCATTGCAAACAAAAGCATAACACGATCGAGCATCTGGAAGTTGTCAGTGCACAAGACTCAGGCTTAAGAAACATTTTATTTGTAGAGAACATTGTAGAACTTATAATTTCAAAGGCGAAGTGTCTAACCTTAAGTTTGTTTTCTTTTTAACTGAAGATCCATGTTTATTAAAAAATATGTGCTCTGTGGCTGATCAGAGCTGTCAGGCTGTATGGCAGGAATTATTTCTAGGAACTCTTATAGTTTGCATTATTTAAAGATCTGCCTAAGTTATTGTATTGCACCCTTTCCTCTTTAAAATATACGGAAAGTAGAATTTATTTCTTCACTGTTAATATGTTCTCAATCTGGTTCTGTAATTTGCTGTCCAGAACTATTCTAATCCTGAACAAATATTTTCTTTAACATCCAGATTTCTATACTTACTAATTATCATAGCAGATACATATTTGTAAGGTGTTTTTTTCTTTTCTTGTTTCAGAGATTAGGCATTTTTAAACATGAAAGTTCTGGCATATCAGGGCAAGGGAACAGTGAGGGTGCATCTTTCACTCTTTCAGAACTCTATCATAAGTAGCAGAAGTTAAAGGCATTTTGATCTCAAGAACAAATATATAAAGTTAAAATAGTAGTGTAGTTTACTAGAACTGCAGTAAAATATAATTTCATTTTGCATTATTTATCTCTTTGTGATACTCTAAATTCTCAAGAAGCTGACTAATCTATTGCGAGAAATGCAAGTTCAAAACAGGGTAGTATTTTAGTCATTCTTGATTTAAATGCTTAATTGAAATATAAAACAAACACACACGCATAAAAAGGCAAAACAAAACAAACCCAGTTCTTAACCTCCTGCTGAATTATATTGAAATGTCATGGTAGAAAAGATAACCCAGTACTCTACCTTTCTGTTAAATTTGAGGTTGTGGCGGTGTTTCTTTTTTTTTTTTTTTTTTTCATTGACTGGAAAAAAACATGTAATTTCAATACTGCAAAAAAAAAAAAGTTTGCATTTCAAAATCTATAATGGGAATCAGACAGTTTCTCTAATGAAAAGGAGTAATTCTAAAGGCAGAGAAGTTAACTGTCTTGTAATTAGGGCATTCACTTGAAAATTGAGACAGCCAGATTCAGGTCTCTATTGTATTATCCTGATCGGGGACTTCAATCCAGATCAGTGTCCTAAATAGAACACTCTGTTGCTTTGCATCATAACTCTTTCTTCCCCAGAATGAGTATGGTTCCTACTTCAGAGAGAATGGGGGGTGATGGTAGCAGAGAACCTGTCTAGATCCAATATGACCTCTGTGTGGAACGTATCTTGATTGGTGACCCTTTTTTCTGCTTCCCAGAAAAAAGCTCTTTAGCACCTTTTAAATATGAGCCCTGCAGAGTTACAGCTTTTAGGACAGAAGAAATATGTTAAGCAATAGTCAATTTTTAGGCCAAATGAGATATAAAGGTCACAAAGAATGAAAAATTCTAAAGTTGCTTCTATCTAAATAAAGAACTGAATTGAGTACAGCCAAATGACACAGTTGGCAGTGCAGGTGCATTAAGGTATCTCACCAGGAATCACCTTGAAAATATTCATTTTGACTCTTATGGATGGCCTAATTAGACTTATTTTGGACTAAACACATCAGAATAACTCTTAAAAGTCAAATTTTTCTATTTAACTGCAATTGCATCCTGCAAGATTACCTCAACCTGATGGTGGCATCATTTCATATTAGAGCAAAGACAAGGCTGTGCACAGCACCTTGGTTCCTTGTTCAGGGAAGTTTCAAGGATATATATATATTGGTTTTTGTGTGACTGTCCTTACTGCTGGCTTAAAGAGGTAGATTTTGTAACTATTACAAAGCAGAAAAACCACAAAGGTGTGCAAAAGAGATTATAGCTCCTGTGTGATTTTAAGCACTTCTTGTTTCTTTCATTTGTCTGCTAAAGTGACGCAATGCCCAAGAGTGTTTGGCATAATCAGGTTCGTTCTTGAACTTCCTGAAATCGAATGTGATTTTGCCAGGGAGATTGACTTGATAATGCTAAAACACATTCACAGATTCTGCAGACGTAAAAGGAAGATTGATCATCATGTGAATGACTAATCCAGAGATCCCTTCTATTACAAAAATCTTTTTTAAGTAACCACATGTACTGAAATGTAGAAAATAAACACCAGATCTGGCTATATATTAAAAGAGAAAATTCATTTTCTAGAGCAAGTAGTAGATTTTGTAGGGATTTTTTTTCGTAGTTGAAATGATTCACCAGTCAAATAATGGTAAAAATTACTTTGCTTTGATTCATGTAGTTGGTGTTTCAAACAAGAACTGAACTTCCATTAAATTTTGAAGGAAACTCTGGACTATTCTTTAACCAGGCAATGGCTGAGATGTTAAAAATATTAAGAAAACATATTTAATTTTCTACATTATTTGCCACTATTCGAAGAACCGATAATGACTATGTTACTTGCATTATGGCATAGAGAGATAATGAATAGGACTCTAAATATCAGTGACACTCTTAAACAGGTTATTATAAAAATTCAAGCACCACAAAAAACAGTTTGCAGCCTACCCTACACTTTTTTTTTTAATGATTCATAAATATAAAAGCCTTACTGATAAGAATGGAATAAATCCCACTTATTTAATATACAGTAGATTTTTAAACATAACTGCATGTAAATAATAAATATCAACAATAAACCAGAATTGTAGCACCTGGCACAAAAGCAATTATTTTGAAGGTATTCTAGATCAGGGGGTTAAACTAGATGACGTCAAAAAAGTAGTATGATCCTCTGATTCAACCAGATACTCTCACTAAGAAGTGATATTTACATTCTTTTCTGTCAGAGAAACCCTGTTATGCAGACCTCCTCTCTAACTAGGCTCCTCAGCCAATCTTTGAAGCACCAGCCTCCTAATCATATGCACATCTCTTGAACCAGTCGTTATGTTGCTTCAGTAAATGTTGTGAGACTGAACAGAAATCAGACTCTACCGTCATCTCAAAGATTGGTATGAGAAGCTGAGATGTGATTCCACCCTGACAAACATTTCCAGGAGGATCCAGTTACTTAAAAAATAAAATGGTGCTAAAGGAGGCCCTGATGAGTACAAAGCTTCCTCTCTTTGTGAGGAGAATGCAGAGAGAGCAGAGAGCAGAGTCATACTGTGATGTGCTCTTTGTGAACTCTGCACCAGCTAGAACATTTATTTTTGCATGGTGATTTCATTCCTAGGTGCAGCATGTAATCATGCCTGCAGGTCACAGAGGTGTGCATCGCTGTGGACAGGCTTAAATCTAATGTGACAAGATAGAGCACCCTTCCAAACACAGTGGGAAATAAGTGCGTTTTGGATCTCTGCCTATTTCAGTGTCCAAAAGCAACAGTAACTCTCAAAGCAGCAGAAATTCAGTAAAATAGAGAGTCTGCCAACTGTCTCTATCATCTAAAGGCATATGTGTTCAGTGGAGAATGAAATCTCAAGGTTATGAATTTTTAAGTCTTTCCTTTTTGCCCACATCAACCTTCTGTTCACTGTTGAAAAGGTTCATCCTCACTCACTTGCTGATCTCTTATAAGACCTTGAACTGAGAAATATTATTTAGAGAAATTTGAGAGCAACATTGAGGTCATTAGTACCAGACATTGGCCGCATATTTTTGGTGGTAATCTCCTTCGGCAGTATCACTGGACTTTCTAACGAGAAGAAGGACAGGTCTGAATGTGAAAGCAGAGTTTTTGGAAGATCATGTTTTAATATGACAGAAAGTGTTTGAATGAGTCTTAGCAAGCTTCTGAATTCTTAATATCTCTCAGAGAGCAAAGTATTCCTAGACTGAAAGGGTTTAAGCATTGTCTATCATCATTCAGCTTTGCATCTGTTGTCCTGGATCTCCACAATTGCCTGAAACTCAGCAAGGAAGGGCAGATAACACTATTGAGATGTAGTTAGTGTCTGCCAGCTGTCCAATTAGCTTTTCTAAAGCATACTGTTTCCAAATTATTTCTCCCTCATTTTCATCTCAGATCTAATATTTGCAATTTCGTGCCCTGTTTTCAACAGTAATCTCTGGTTCCTTTTGCAGCTATCTCCCAGTGATCCATGAAATCCCACAGCTTGTTTTCAGACAGTTTTGCTTTTCTCTATTTCCCATTCCGGAAAGAAGACAAGATTTGAGATCTTGTGCTTTTGCCCCAGCTTCATTCACATATCTTTCTGAGCACCCCAGGCTTCCATTTTCCCCAGCTTCTCATTGCTTCACTCTTCTCCAAGAAGGACTGGCCATTCTCCCCAGCTCACACACCTCATGTCCCTGCTACCTGCACACTTCTCACCTCTTCACCACCTCCCAGACTGCCTGAGACCTTGCTTCCTTTCTGATTTCCCTCCAGCTTTCCCAAGATGGCACCATGGGAAGGAAAGGACCACTTTTCAGGTATGATCTGTCAGCAGCACCCCACACTGTATCTAGTCTCTTATTGCTTTCCTTGGAACCCATATCTGGCTTCCCACACAAAGCACTAGTCTCAAGGTAGCCTCCAGCAGTCAGCAAGACTTCCTCTGCTTCTAACTTACAGGACAGATGGTGGGCCTCTTCAGCTAGAAACATTTTCTTTTTTTGTGCTGTGTCTCAGTTGGTCAGTATCTATTTCAGCGTCATGGATTGAATGTGATCCAGAAGCCACACACTGAACAAGCCAGATTTAAATATTGTTTGCAGGGAAAAATGTATTCTAAAGAACTCTGCCCCACTTAAGTGAAATAAGTTTCCTGAAGGGGAATCTAGGGGAAATAAAAAAAACAGTTTATATTGTTGAGATTCAAGGATAGCTATGACTTAAGTTATTTTTCCCTTTTGAAATAAGACTGACCACCACTGATGCTGGAGTAGACTACACTTGGAAAAAAAGGGGAAACAGATTCTTAATACAGCTCTTAATGAATGCTAACTAGTGACAAAACCATGAACCCATACTTGATGAATCAGAAAAAAAAAAAAGGATTATTTTTATGAAAATGAAAATGAAAAAAAGCAATTTTCTGTGAAAGGTGCAAATTTAGCAAAATCAGTTACTGAGCTGCATAATGTTAATGGAGCTGAACACCTGAATTTTCACGTATACATTTCAGATCTCTGTTTTTTATGCAGTATGTAAAGAGTAAATACAGCTAAAGAAGAGGCAGAGTATCAAGCTAATGCAGAAAAATGCCTGTTCTCCCTCATCGCCATCAAATTGTCTTTTATAAAGTTTTTAAGGTATACTTTCACTGCTTTTAAAAAATAACTCCATGACCTGCTATGGCTGTGCAAGTCATGGCCAAACACTGCCCTGTCCCTGCTGTGATGCATCAGGATCAGTGGAAGAAATAATACATCTTAGTGAGGGACGGAGAAATGCTTTGAAAGTGCTGATTCAGCCCTGGGGACATAAGGTCAATACAATGGTGGTGGGTGGCAGTCAATAAAAGACTTAGCTAAGCTACTTTTTCTAAAGCTTGAGTTTATAGTGACAAGGGGACCCTTGCCAGGCTTACCCTTCTTGTGTCATAACAAACACAAATGGATATAAATGTTCAACATATAAAGACTGTCACAGGGAAAAAAGTAGGTATATTCCCCCTGTAAACTTAAAATCCATAACTACTTTATGGCAAGCACATTTGAAATTTCATGAACAGAAGCAATGATTGATGTACAGAGCACCTAAAAGGGTCTAGAATTGCTGTACAAGTAATGGATGCTAAATAGAAGGATTTAAAGTTGTTCTAGAAACCAAGGAACAAGGAAGGACAGATTAAAATGCTAAATATTTTGATCAGGTCTGTGTGCTGCTTCTTGGGGTATTGACCTTATTCAGCCAAGGGGTGTCCTAGGAAAGAAACCACAGTTTCAGTTCCCATCAACTCCTTTCTTGGAACCGCAAGCTTGACCTTTGTAAAGTAAAGGACAGTAAAGAAAAAAGGAAAATCATTGTAAAGCCTCAGCTTTCCTGAAAACTTCATAGAATAAGATTGATTGCCAGCTAAAATTTGTAATCTAGTCCAAGAATATTCTGATGAACATGGGACATGAGCTTCTATTTCCCTCCAAGTACAAAAGGTTGTAGTTTCACATAGACCACAAACAAACAAAAAAAACCAATCAAACAAACTAGGCAGTTATATAAAGAGGTTGATGCAAACTAGTCAGGAGTTCCTTACACATTTTTCTCCAGCCACCACTTATATTTTGCATATGTCTTTTCATTCCCTTGTCACATTTTCATTCCCTATACTTAAGAAACCTGAACCAATGTCTGGATGGTCATTTTAATGTTTGGGTCATTGGAGGCTGACTGAAGTTCTTACTCCCAAGTGTGACTGCAGCTGGGCCTAGGAGACGTGGGGAAGGATTAAACTAAAAAGTTAAAATTCTCTTGCCTTTTCTGTGTGTGAATGAAGTCAATGGGCTACTCTCACACCACCTTCAGTATACAGCATGATCAGACCCCAATCTTTTGGATTAAATGTGCAAGGAACAGGAGCAAAGCAACATCAATATCAAATGAATATGTGTCAATACCAGCAATGTGCAAGCAATTCTATTCAATTCACAGAAATGGATGGGAGAAAAGGAAAGGGGAGAAAAATTGTATTGTGCTACTTTCTTCTCCCAGTTCTTGGATAGGCAGCAGTATGTCTGCTGAGGTGTTATCATACCATCCCCAAAACTTAAGATCTTAGTGGGCTACAGCAATAGCAGGGATTTCCTAGATATCTCTGCTCACTGGCAAAATTGCTGAGAGGCATCTTCAGCTATGGAAAAAGGTGTGTTTTCAGCCAGATGTGGGGCTGGGAAAGGTGCAAAGCTGTCTGAAGGGCACAAAATGATTGATGTGGGTCTGGGAAGCATATAATTAGTTGATGTTGCTATACTAAGAATGAATAACAAATTGCTGTAATTCTGGAGGGACACAGATTAATTAATTGGGGCTTAGGGAGAAACTGGTGATCTTAGTACCACTGGGCAATATTTTATGCAAATATGTGTAATGTTATGCAAATTAAAAATCCACTGGGCTTTTTGTGCCATAAGATATTGGCAGAGATGTGCCTGCACTTTAAAACAAATTCCCTCTGGAGCTACAGCCTAGAATTGGGTGAAGAAAGTAAAAGTTACATACTTTCAAACATTCTACTGTTTGCAAAATTGCATGTTAAAAATACTTTTTAGTCAGATACATACAAAAACATCTTGTTTTCCACATACGCTTTTATAAACATGTAATGGGCTACATATAATTAACTCTAAAAAACACGGTAATGAAACTTTTCAAATTATTCTAAGACCTCTGTGTGGCTGAGCTCTCATCCACCAAGATGTGCTGCTTGGGAAGAGAAATTACAGGATGCCCATGAGGGGAACAGCATTTCAGGGTAATGTGAAAGGACTGTAATTGCTACACTCTGATATAAGAGAGAGAGAAAGAATCCTGGCTGCAGCTACTAAAATAAGGAACTGAAATATGAGGGCAGTAAAACCCTAATCTTTTCTGACCTGGTATTGGCCCAGACACACAATAAAGAACCATCAGGGATTAATCATTTGAGGAAACAATCAGAGAAGAGTTATCGTATCCTCTGCTAAATTTTGCAAGACCTCTAAAGAGAAGAAGATTTGGGAATGTGGTGAACGTGTGATTATCATTTGACATACTGGGGTAATTTAAAGTAGAACATTGTTGAAGAAGAAGAAGGAGGTCACTAATCGAAGTTTCAAGAAGCAGTGATTCTAGCAAGAACAGTGCACTTTCTCAAAACAAATGTGATTGTAGCTCTTTGCACTGAGGTTAATTTCATCCTAAGAAAAAAGAACACTTAGGACATTAAGATTGTATTAGGCTAATGGCATTATTATGTCTGACTTTTTTTTCCCTAAGGATAAATTACTTTATGGCTACAATGGCCAGAAAGCCGGGTGCAAATATGTCTCTGCTTGTCTGGAATGAAAAAGTAGATTGCAATAAAATAGAAGTTATAGGACAGATGGGGAAATCTTTCTCTTTTGTATCAAAGAAAGTTAAAACAAGACTGATCTTGTTCACACTTTTTGCATTTTCTTACAGATTGTATTACCAGATGAATACTACCTAAATGTAAAAAAAGACCTTGTAACAAATACATGAAAAAAAAAAAAAAAGACATTCTGTGGTATAGAGAGTTCAGTTTTCTAAATTCCATTTACACACCCATTTATTTAATTCTAAATGTCACTGGGAAAAAACCTACTTATTTCTGTTGGTTAAATTATGCTAAGCTTCTTGTTAGATAGGTATTGCTAATCTAATTTCCAGAGGTGCTGACACAACAAGACCATTTGTGCAATTTCTATAATTTATTATTAATATCAGCCATAAACCAACAGCACTTGTAATAAAATTAAAAGCCTTTGTTAATTTTTTTTTTATTTCCTTGATTTACTGTATTTATCCAAAGAGAATACAGAATTTCTGTCTATGGAGTTTTCCAGTGCTGTTCCAGACAGAAATTCCAATCTGGTTTGGTATAACAGATCACAGAACTTGAATTAATTCTGAGCTGAGCTAAGACCTATCCTTTATAATAACATCCAATCCTTACTGATTGTTTTACTGAAAATTTTGGTAAGCTGTTCCTAATGGCCTCACTGTTAAAAATGTGTTCAATTTTGAGGTTTGCTTTTTGTCACTTTAGCTTCCAGCCTTCAGACTTTGTTACACCTTTCTCTCCTATGCTGAAGAGCTGATTATCAACGTGTTAGATGTTATACTTAGAGCAGTCACACTTTATCTCCTATTTTGGTATTTATTTTCTATTTTGAGATCAATACCCTGTTTTCCTCATAATTCATGAGCCCAAGCATCTTTGTGTCATCTATAGAATTTAACAGTGATTTTTGTTGTCTTTCCTACTAGGCAAAAAAATGATTAAAAATCCAATTCCATCATGAACTCACATTTGTATGATTGCTTCCTATTTAGCAGTCTCTTGAGATTAGTTTTTAATCCATTTGGTATGCACCATACCTGTGTCATAAGAGAGTTTCTTAATCTAAGATCCACTTGAAATTAATCAAGATCCTTGCAGAAGCATGTTACATCACTTTAACCTTATGATATGGTGTTAAAATATAAAAAAGGATACATATTTGATTTCTCAAGCCCTATGTACAGTAAAGCAATTCTGACATTTGTATCATTATCCCTATGTTCATTCTCAGTCACTCAAGCCCACACCAGCAATTCTATTATTTTTTTCTGTAATTTACATCAATTATGACATTACCATTTCATATTATTTATGTAATGTTCACTTTTTTCTAGTGGGTGTGTTCACAAAGCCCACACTTAGCAAATAGATCAGGATAACAGCAGCCAACAAGACAGGAGTGTAAGGATACGGTTGAGTGATGTCCAGACTGCTTGAAATGGCATTTGCCCCAAACTGATATAGGTAAAGAGGAAAACAACCACTGACTGGATTAAACCATAACTGGAGAATTACCAGGAGGATTTTGAAAACAAAGCAAACAAACAGAACAAACAGTCAGCTAAACAGAAGTGCAAGTGAAACACAGATTTGTACTTGGAGGAGGAAAGGAGATCAGAGCAGCAGCAGGGTTGGTGTGACCCTGCCAGATGCAGCCCCATGGCCCATGGGCTCTGCCTAGGCCTGGCAGCACAGTACCCTAATGAGCACCCCCAGCTGACGCCTCCAGCTTGGCCACAGCCAGCACCGGGGTACCCTGGGGCTCATGATCACCTCCAAAGGGCTGCCACCTACTCCTGGGGGATGGGGTGGAGGGAAGCTGAGGCATGCATCTGTCACAGCAGGGATGTGCTCTGTTGGGATTAGTTCTAGAGGAGGATTTATAAAATCTGGGATAAGTTCTTAAAACATTGTAAGTGCCTAGTATTCAGGTTGATCTCTTGGTATTGATATGGGTCACGAGATCCAATTAACTTTGTCTTGTTAATAAATCAATAAACCACTTCAATCTTGATTTGGTTTAAACTATGTGAACTGAACAATTTATGCCTGTGAAAAATGCTACTATTCTTAAACTCTGACTCCAGTTCAAGGCTTTCTGAAGATAACTCTCCAATTGTTAGCAGCTCAGGACCTCCCTGGAGAACATCATTGTTAATTTTTTAGAAATTCTGGGATGAAAATGAATTTTCAGATTTTAAATATAACTTATTCTATAGCTCTGTCATGAAATCTCGAATGGAAAGCATGCCATTACCATTCTGTGATCTGAATGTATCTGGAAATTTCCAAATAGAGGAGAAAACCCCTTAGTGATACATGTATATTGAAACTAAAACACCCCATATTTCTTCCCAGGTATACTTTGATACCCTTCTTTCAAATTCTTTGTTATTTTTACTTTAAATACTCATAAATCTAATCCAACTTCATTTTTCAACATACTCTGTTGTTTCAGTTACCTACAGGTTTCTCAGATTGTGAGTTTTTTATGGTGTATTTTTAAGCAGACATGATTCTTTCATTATTATTTCTCTTCTGGCAACAATTGAAACATTTTAATAATTCCTGATCATATTTATATTTCCCCATGTCATCTCTTTCTCCAAATTGAGCTTGCTCATGTCTACATGCAAGGTTCATAAAACTGGCCTTTATGAGCAGCAAGTATGCTAAATAAGAGCAGCTTGTGACCATTTGTACCGTAGCAACCAGCACATTTTTGTTCCATAACTTCTCTATCAATACTGATTTTTTCTGCATCAGATTCTGGAATTAGGAAATTGTATTTTGTAATACATAGGCATTTGGCTTGAGTTGAAATTAAGCACAGCAGGTCTCAGTGAAGTATCTATTTTCTGTCTTTTAAAACAGATTTGGTATCCTTCTCTCTTTCCCATTACTTTATCTACTTTATTTAAAAAATAAGAAAAAAAATGTTCAAGTTAAATGTCTAGATTCTTGAAGGACACTAAGACATTCTATTCTTACCAAGATGTCAAGAACATAATGGCACATAGAGTGAAGGAAACTTTATTGAAGTGAATAAACTGGAATACTACAGAACTTGCTGTATCTTTTTCCCTTGCTGTTCTCATTCTAGATATATTAGGATGTGTGCCAAGCAATCATTAGTAAGCACTTTCCATGTCTTTGTATTTCAGAAAATGCTGACTCTATGAAAGGTTAGGTGACTAGCCTTCATTTTTGTAGACATAAAGAAATCATATGCCAAAATGAGTACAATATATGGTGGCTATAATTTCTTTGGGATTTTCATTGTCTCAGCTCATGAATTTTATACCTTCTTATAAATTCTAAGAACAATTTGACATTTTCTGCTAGTATCACAGAGCCAGAGGATCCCTGTGAATACTAATGAACTTTTAGTGGAATAAATACATTGTGTACAGTGGCGATGAAGTTCACTGTCAAAGTATCTCACTATAGATATACAGCATGCCATTAAAATTTAAAACAGAAGGCTTAGAAGACTAAGGCTTGGTAATTTGATATAATCACTAAAAGTAAATAATTATACATATTAAATTCCCTGTGAATTACTCTCCCTGGACTGCCTTTTCACAGAATTTACGGACCACATGGACCAGGACTTTACCCTTGCAGGAGCTAGAGCTCCTGCCTTGCTCCTGAGGCTGGGGTTAAATCCGTTAGTACCTGTAGTACCAAGACAGACCCTAAACTCATCTCCCTTTCAAGCATTGCTTCACAGGATAGAATCATAGAATAGTTAGGGTTGGAAAGGACCTTAAGATCATCATCCAATTCCTAATTTTTCTGCCTTTTCTTCCTTGTCTGTTGGTGGGTTTAAATACATTGAAACCAAAATTTTAGACCAGGAAACAAATAAAGCAGCAGTAAGTGCCAATTAACAGCAAATAAAGACCTCTAAAATCAGGCTGTAAAAATTCAAAACTGCTTTTCCAGCTGCAGTGCTAGTGTGAGTGCTGATTTTCTCTTGCTTTAATCTGATTCTTTGCATTTAATTTTCTCTAATAATTTTGAACAAAACCTGACCAAAAAAACCCTGAACCCTCAGAAAGCAAAAGTACCAGAAGAGCAATCACCCTCATTAAAAATCATACAGTCATAGAATAGTTAGGGTTGGAAAGGAACTTAAGATCATCAAGTTCCAACTCAGACTAAATCATGTCAACCAAGACACCGTCCAACCTGTTCTTGAACACTGCCAGGGATGGAGCATTTACAACTTCCCTGGGCAACCCATTCCAGTGCCTCACCACCCTAACAGTAAAGAACGTCTTCATTATATCTTATCTAAACTTCCCTTGTTTAAGTTTTAACCCGTTACCCCTTGTCCTATCACTACAGTTCCTAATGAAGAGTCCATCCCCAGCATCCTTATAGGCCCCCTTCTGATACTGGAAGGCTGCTATGAGGTCTCCACACAGCCTTCTCCAGGCTGAATATCTCTAACTTTCTCAGCCTCTCTTCATAGGGGAGGTTCTCCAGCCCTTGATCATTCTCATGGCCCTCCTCTGGACTTGCTCCAACAGCTCCATGTCCTTTTTATGTTGAGGACACCAGAACTGTACACAATACTCCAAGTGAGGTCTCACAAGAGCAAAGCAGAGGGGCAGGATCACCTCCAAAAAATACTCCAAACTAAACAAAAATAACTTGATACACTCTATACATCAATAATTTGACTAAGAAATAGATCTGGTTTTATTTACACTGATCAAATTTCATTCCTTTAAGTCAAGACATAACTAGGTGCTTTCAAACTTTGACAGAACTGCTAAAACTGCAGCAAGGTCATTGAGGACCAAATGAATTTCAAAGTTGGACAAAGGCAAATAGTAATTTTCACACTAGATGTATCAGCTATGGCTGACTCCTTATCATCCTAGAATGATAATTTGTTCATCACATGCACTAAAGTATAGTAGGTAGTATAGTTAGTAATATATATATTAATATATATTAATATAATTAATATACTAATTTATTAAATTAATATACAAATATAAGTAGTAATACTCAAAATTCTTCTGGGGGAGGGAGGAGCAGTAGTATAGAATCTGAGCACATCATCTCCTTTTTTATTTGCTGTGAATTTCACTTTGCCAGTAAGAAGTGCAAAAAAATAATTGAGCTATTAAAAAAGCGTTTTTTTTTTTCCACGAATTTACACGATTTACATAGTTTTGCTGATGAAACTGTCTATCATTGAATGAACGGTGGGATTAAGTGTGAAACCTGAGAAAGACCTTCAATGAGAATGAAATAGATTTCCTCCAGTTTTCCTTATATGTGAAATAAAAGTATTCTTAAGACATAAAATCAAATCTAAGATAGAAAATATGCCTTCACTAGCATTTCTTATCTCAGCTAAGCTAAACAGAATATCTGAGTTTTAGCTTACCTTGCTATCAAGAAAGGAAAAACGGGGGAAAGTGAACCTAAAAGTTCATTATGTTAAAAAGCTGCCTCCATGATCTGAGACTCTGATCAGGTGAAGGAATTTTGCCTGCTAAATCAGTATTCTGGTAGAAGGAATATTTGCTATACTTTCTCCTTCAAACAGTTGAGCGATGTCTTGGGAGGGAAAACAATTTTGTGGGTTTAACAGTCATAATCCAAAAGACAAATAACAGGGCTGGGATATGCCTGGATTCCGTAGTACACTAAAACAGCATTACTATGTCCTGTCACCCATTCAGTGCTGAATACCTGGCAAAAAAAGCCCCATACTTCCAATTGCAGATTAGAAAGATAAATATTGGCAAGTCAGGTTTAGATGAAAAATCATCTGACCAGTCCCCTTTCTATATACCCTGGAGCCAACATGAATTGCTTAGCATGCTTTTTTTGAAACAAGGTCAGCAGTTGAAATATTTTAACAAAAGAATGACAAAACATGGGGATATGGCAGGCACACATATAAAATCAAGTGACATGATATTAGCAGCACTGACTTCATCAGTATGTGATGAAATATTAGAATCATGGACATGTTCAGGGCGATGGGGAGGGACACCTCACACTAAACCATGTCGTCCAAGACTTCATCCAACCTGACCTTGAACACCCACAGGGATGGAGCATTCACAACCCCTCAGGGCAACCCATTCCACTTCCTTATACCCAGTCTAAACTTTCCCTGTTTAAGTTTTAACCCATTACCCCTTGTCCTGTCACTGTAGTCCCTAATCAACAGTCAAACCTCAGCATCCCTATAGGTCCCCCTTCAGATACTGGAAGGCTGCTATGAGGTCTCCACGCAGCCTTCTCTTATTCAGGCTGAACAGCCCCATCTTTCTCAGCCTATCTTCATATGGGAGGTGCTCCAGTCCCCTGATCATTGTCGTGGGCCTCCTCTGGACTTGTTTCAACAGTTCCATGTCCTTCTTATGTTGAGGACACCAGAACTGCACACAATACTCCAAGTGAGGTCTCACAAGAGCAGAATAAAGGGGCAGGATCACTTCCTTCGACCTGCTGGTCACACTCATTTTGATGCAGCCCAGGATACGGTTGGTTTTCTGGGCTGCAAGGGCACATTGAAGCCGGCTTATGCTCATTTTCTCATCGACCAGCACCCCCAAGTACTTCTCCACAGGGCTGCTCTGAATCATTTCTTCGCCCAGCCTGTAGCTGTGTCTGGGATTGCTCCAACACAGGTGTAGAACCTTGCACTTGGCGTGGTCAAACTTCATGAGGTTGGCATCAGCCCACCTCACAAGTGTGTCAAGGTCCCACTGGATGGCATTCCTTCCCTCCAGCGTTATCAACCGAACCACACAGCTTGGTGTCATTGGCAAACTTGCTGAGGGGGCACTCCGTCCCATTGTCCATGTTGCTGACAAAGACGTTGAACAAGACCGGTCCCAACACTGACCCCTGAGGGACACCACTCGTTACTGGTCTCCAGCTGGACATTGAGCCATTGACCACAACTTTTTGTGTGCAGCTATCCAGTCAGTTCTTTATCCACCAAGTGGTCCATCAATCAAATTGATGTCTCTCCAATTTAGAGACCAGGGTGTCGTGTGGGAGAGTGTCGCACATTTTGCACAAGTCCAGGTAGATGACATCAAGTGCTCTACCCCTGTCCATCAGTTCCGTAGCCCCATCATAGAAGGCCACCATATTGGTCAGGCAGGATTTCCCCTTAGTGAAGCCATGCTGGCTGTCACCAAGCACCTTGTTGTTTTTCATGTGCCTTAGCATGCCTTCCAGGAGAATCTCCTGTAAGTTTTTGCCAGGCACGGAGGTGAGACTGACTGGTCTGTAATTCCCCGGGTCACCCATTTTCCCCTTCTTGAAAATGGGGGTTATATTTCCCTTTTTCCAGTCATAGGGAATTTTACCTGACCGCCATGATTTTTCAAATATGATGGACAATGGCTTAGCAACTTCCTTCGCCAGCTCCTTCAGGAGGATAGTGAAATTATCAAGAAGAAAATATCAGACTCAGTCCAGATGAGGTCCTATTTGAAGTGGAAGAAGCCAAATGTATGGAAAATAGAATCAAATTGAATTAAGCTAGATCAAGCAAAAGAGAGAAGCTATAGACAACACGAGACCTCCTAGAACAAAATAAAAAATGCAGAGCATCCTAGACATAATTCTTCTTTTTATACAGTACATCCCACATGAGACACTGAGACAAATGTTGTGAGAGAACCTATCATGACAGTGTTTTTATCACTGCATGTTATTATGACAGTTCAGAATGAAACATGGAATAGCTGTACAAATTTTAATGACACCAGCAGTCGATAATCAAAGCAAGTATACTTAAGAAAAGGTATAGGATTTTGTCTGCCACAAAGAAAAACAACTTTTGTAACTTCTTATAGAGTTGTAACAGGGATAAAAGAGAGTAACATTCAAATCAAGAAGGAACTAATGGATATCGTTGGCTAAAATAATAAAAATCTCATCAATATATGCATGGAGTAAAGGCTGAAGTACTGGCATTGTCTGAAGATTTTGCAAAGCACTTACAAAATTACAATAAATAAATCAGACCCATGACAGGTAAATATATGTTGCAGTTTTGAGGGATTTAAAGTGTTGCATGTTATGAAACACAAAGGTGAGATGATTAAAACTGGTAGCATTTTTCACAGATGAGACCCTGTGCTATATATAAAGATGTCAAGTGACAGAGAGGGACACAAAAAGATCCCACAATAACATCTTGTTCGTGATTTCAAAGATAAGCTGGCCATGCAGAAGACTAAGTGAATCCTAATATGCATCTGCATACAGCCTTGAAGTTTTTCTTACAATAAAACCTGCTGATAGCAAAAAACCAGATTATTACTTTTGCCATTATGATGTAGGAGAGGATATACTTAACATTTCCATGAGCTGACATCAGGCTGTTCAGAGTATAAAACCTTGTCCCATGCATGAATTCATCTCATAGCTAAACTGTTTTCTTGGTATGCACTTGATACTTTTCCGTATCTGTCAGAAAACTGGCTCTAAAATGTAGTTTTAGTTTTCATCCAATATCCTATATCAGGAGGCTCCTATGAGCAATGATATGTGGTTGTATCCAAGGTCCCCTACAGTTAGACTTGACACCAGTGTCTTCTGTTAGACAGGCTGCACTAGGACCATAAAAGCATGCATGGTCATCAAAAAGGTGGAGATAGATTTAGACAGAGTCCGTGTTTCTGCATCAAGGAATAGGCTGAAACAGAATTACACTGGTTCCCAAATAATAGGAACAGACTGAAAAAGAGTTGAAGAGCCTGTTCCAGTGGGTAATATTTATCAAACTTTGAACTAAGCTGTGGAAGGTTTATAGATAATTTTTCAGAAGTTCTGTAATATTCTGTTTGTATCTGAAGACTGGTTGAATTAGAACACTGACTAAGATGTGATTTAGCAGGAAAAACTTTAATGAATACAGCACAGGTCTATCCATAGTTTCATTCTAGATTTCGAGACATCGAATGCATTACTTTCATCATGACTACATATGCACAGTGCTTTCAGGTTTTGTTTGTTTGTTTGTTTTTTTGCTTTTGCAAGAAAAGCACTTGGTATTCTATTTTGTTCTTTATCATTATGTTTTGTTCAACAGAAAAAAAATATTGAATCAAAAAAATTTCTCAAAACCTGGCCTTGACATTGACAAAAGTAACTGATCTCATTTGGGGAAGCATTCAGAAAACAGTTCTTTGACATCATCAAATGTAAAGTCACCTCCAGAATACACCAACATCTGTGACATATCACAGGCTTTATAGGTTTTTGGATAGGTTTTTGGATAAATATTTTCTGCTGATTCAAGTATTTGCTTATTTAAACATTGTGTTTGTTTGTTTAAACTTACATAATAATGACAGTTCCTGTTGTGGTTTATGTAGCATTTTGCAAGCGTATTTTTGCTTTTGCATAATCGCTATTCCGGAAAAAGTGTATTATTTTACCAGAAAAATACAATATTTTTGAGGTACAACAATTAAATGCTGAAAACTGTATAATACATAGTTATTATGGCTTATAAAAAATTAAATATCTTGCTTCCTGAGTCTCACTTGGACAGACAATTACATGCATAATACTCAGTTACAGTACTCAGATTATTTACTCATGTTGCAATATTGAAAACTACAAAACATTAGAACGTGCATTTGTAAAAGTTACAAAGGTCAAAGAATTTTCTGTGAAGTATATTTTCCTTTCTGGGTCAGTAATGTGAACATGCAATATTCAATCTTTTAAAAGTATGAGACTTAAAATATATTTTGAATATATAATCAATTATTATATGTATATAATATTTGCTATTTTTAATTTCTCATTAAGATGCATGTTAAAATACCAAAACATTCCCATTTTTTCATTGCATCAGTACAAACTCTAGGGTTTCTTTAAAAGCCACTGTCCTTGCCTAGAATGTTTTGATGTACATTAAAACACAAGACTTTACATTCTTTCCAGAAACAAAAAAAAAAAACCCACACTTTTCGAGTTGCTCTTCTACTATACACTTTAAAACAAGCTAGCATTGCTTTCCTGTTATCCTGCACAGGAATATCCTGTCATTATGGTAGCTGAAGGTGGGTGGGCAAGAGTGACAAGATTGCTTCAGTACGTCGTGAGTTACATTAGTACTGTACTTGTGCACTATTGACTGAAGTCTGGTGGCAAAGTCAAAACTGAATAATCACTAATTCAGTTTTGAATCTCCTTCCTTAGTGTACCATGGTTTAAGACAGCTTAGTCACAAGAAAATTTGGATAAATATGTCATTTTTCAAGACAAACTGTATTTTTCACAAACGAGTTCACTAAAATAGTGTTAATTCTTTTAAATAAATACTGTTGTCTGGTTTTCAGATTGAGGTGAAAAACTGATTCACTCTGTATAATCCTAGATCAGAAAATACATAGGTAAGTCTGTCAGTGTTGCTAGACATTACAGATATATAATATAGAAGATTTGTTTTGAGTAGAGGCAAGGGAAAAAAAATTAAAACACAGCCCTACTGCCACACCAATTCCATTTACAACAAAGGTGTATGCTGAATATCTCTAAAGGCTCTCTTTATTACCTGCTTTCTCCTTGGATATTTTCTACTGGATAGCCATCATTTAGAAAGCCCCTGCAGGTCTTTGGTGCTTCTCAAAAGGATGTGCAATAGAGTATGATACCCAAAATAATTATCTGCAACCACCATCTTACTTTAGGCTACATGTCAATATGCACTCACTTGGTACTCTGAGACTCCATCTAATCTGGACCTGAAGGCAAAAATACATGAATAATACTTACAGCAACAAAACTGGTCTGAAGCTACAGTGGAACTAATTTGTTAGTTAAAAAGGGCATCAACAGAAGGACTAGTGTCTTTCGTGATATTGGTAATGTGATATTTTTCCATTTTTCTCAGTATCCAAAAATAAAATTCCATGGTATCTTAAAAGAAAGCAACAGAAGAGACCAAAAGTACCAGCCTTGCCACATTTAATTTGCTTTTTCAAGGTGCCTGTGAAGTGGCTTGGGTGCAAATCAAAACATATTCTGAGGTTAAAGGAATTATGCTGGTTTAAAAATGTGTGTGAAAGAGGAAAAAAAATAGGTCATATGATTATAAAATATAAGGTTATGAACTATAAATCAAGCAAACCAAAGGGACATTATGTAGTAGAAGTTGCTATGATAGCTGTACCAGGATTTTAGGTGGAAATCTTGGATGGAAAAATATATTTGCTAAATAAGTAAGGTAAACGATAATATAAAGTTATTGAACATTAAATGACTTTAACATGGTATTTGGCTCACAGAATTCATGTGTGCTGGAATGGGTAAAAAAGGTAAATAGAATTGTTGTGACACTTGTGAAGAATTACAAAGGCAGGAGAAAACATCAGTTTTCAACTTCTGTTTGAAGTGGTGATGGTCAATGGCAGCCTTTTCTGCAGTAACCACGAGATGGTGGAGTTTTGGATCCTGTGTGGGAGGAATAGAATAACTATCAAGGCCACAATTCTGGATTTCTGAAGGGCCAAATTTGGCCTCTTCAATCAATTGCTAAGGGAAGTCTCATGGGAAAGGATACTAGGTGGAAAGGGGCTCAATATAGTTGGTCAACATTCAAGGACCACTGCTTCCAAGCTCAGGATCAGAGCATCCCAGTGGGTAGGAAATCAAATAAGGGAGCCAGGAGATCAGCATGGTTAAACAAGGAACTGCTGGGCAAATTCATGTGGAAAAAGAGAATCTATGGATTATGGAAGGAGGGGCTGGTCACTTGGGAGGAATATAGGACAGTTGTTAGAGGATGTAGGGAGGCAATTAGGACAGCTAAGGCCTCCTTGGAACTTAATCTTGCAAGTCGGCTTAAGGAAAGGGCTTCTTCAAATACATAGCGGATAAAACTAACACAAGAGGCAATATAAGCCCACTGCAGAACGAGGTGGGTGCCCTGAAGACAGAGGACATAAAGAAGGCAGAGGTGCTGAATGCCTTCTTTGACTCTGTCTTTACTCCTGCAGACTCTCCCTGGGGTCCCCAGATTCCTATAGCCCCAGGAGGAGTCAGGATAAAGGAGGAGTTTGCTTTGGTAGATGAGGATTGGGTTAGGGATCAGTTAAGCAGTCTGGACATCTATAAATCGATGGGTCTGGATGGAATACACCCACAGGGGCTGAGGGAGCTGGCGGAGGTCACTCTCCATCATCTTTGGTAAGTCGTGGGAACAGGAGAGGTGCCTGAGGATTGGAGGATGGCAAATGTCACACCAGTCTATAAGAAGGGCAAGAAGGAGAACCTGGGTAATTATAGACCGGTCAGTCTTACCTCTGTCCCTGGAAAGGTGATGGAACAACTTATTCCTGACACCATCTCTAGACATATCAAGGATGAGGGGGTCATTAATAGCAGCCAACATGGTTTTACCAGGGGAAGTCATGTTTGACCAACCTTATAGCCTTCTATGATGAAGTAACTAGGGGGATGGATGGTGGTAGAGCTGTAGATGTGTTCTTGCTTGATTTCAGTAAGGCATTTGATACCGTCTCCCACAGCATCCTCATGGTTGAAAGAAAGGAGGCAGAGAATTGTAGTCAATGGTGCAGAATCTAGCTGGAGGTCCGTGACTAGTGGAGTCCCTCAGGGGTCAGTGCTGGGACCAGTGTTGCTTAATATTTTCATCAATGACCTCGAGGAAACTGAGAGTACCCTCAGCAAGTTCGCTGATGTCACTAAACTGGGAGGAATGGCTGACACACCAGAAGGTTATGTTGCCATTCAGCAAGACCTGGATAGGCTGGAGAGTTGGGTGGGGAGAAACTTGGTGAAATACAACAAGGGCAAGTGTAGAGTCTTGCATCTGGGGAAGAACAACCCCATGTACCAGTACAGGTTGGGGGCTGACCTGCTGGAAAGTAGTGAAGGCGAAAGGGACCTTGGGGTCCTGGTGGATAGGAGGATGACCATGAGCCAGCAATGTGTCCTTGTGGCCAAGAAGGCAAATGGCATCCTGGGGTGCATTAGAAAGGGTGTGGTTAGTAGGTCAAGAGAGTTTCTCCTCCCCCTCTACTCTGCCTTGATGAGGCCGCATCTGGAATATTGCATCTAGTTCTGGGCCCCTCAGTTCAAGAAGGACAGGGAATTGCTTGAAAGAGTCCAGGGCAGAGCCACAAAGATGATTAAGGGAGTGGAACATCTCTCTTATGAGGAGAGGCTGAGGGAGCTGGGTCTCTTTAGCTTGGAGGAGACTGAGGGGTGACCTCACCAATGTTTACAGATATGTAAAGGGTGAGTGTCAGGATGGTGGAGCTAGGTTTTTTTCAGTGATGTCCAGTGATAGGACAAGGGGCAATGGGTGTAAACTGGAGCATAGGAGGTTCCATGTGAACATCAGGAAAAACTTCTTTACTGTGAGAGTGACAGAGCACTGGAACAGGTTGCCCAGGGGGGTTGTGGAGTCTCCTACATTGGAGATATTCAAGTTCCACCTGAACAAGTTCCTGTGTGATGTACTCCAGGTTACCCTGCTCTTGCAGGGGGGTTGGACTAGATGATCTTTTGAGGTCCCTTCCAACCCTTGGGATTCTGTGATTCTGTGATCAGTTGAAGTACGGTATTGTCCATCACATACCTAAAGGTTTCATTCTTGCTGAAGCTTGCTCCTCAGCCTGCTGCTGCAATGAGGGACTTGCACAATTTGCTTTGAAGTAATATGGTTTCTAGTCCTCTCACCACAGAGGGGTGAAGTCATCCTTCATAAAGCTTGTAGGCAGACTTGATATTTCCTTAGAATGATTCCTATTCACCCTGGTTCTTCCCTATGTGGCAAAGAGGCAAATATGGGCAAATGTTCCCTGATTTGCAGATGTGTTAGAAAGGATGAAAAGCTTTTGAAGTGAAACAGAAGTGTTCCACAGCTTGGGAACATAACTTGCAGCTTTGTCTTAGGCCAACTTGAACATTTTCTTGGCTTTGGCATGAAGCAATTCACAAAACAATCATTGTGAAGGAGACTCCTGTGCCCAGTACTGATCTGTTCTTGCCCTTTTGTCAGGAATTCTTCATACTATTCCCATAAAGAGATAATAATACTTCAGGAAACTACACTGAAGTTTACAACAATACCAGTAAAATTTTTATGCATATTTTTGTTGTGTTTCTTAATGATCTCTTCCTCACAGCTTTTCAGAGCATGTTGCATTTTATGGAACAGAAAACTTGGAAATAATCGCACAGCTCATGAAATCCACTTCCCTGTACTTATAATATCCACAGCATAGCCTTTACACATCATTGGTCACCAAACCTATTGGTAGGAGGTTGAGAGTTGTCTGAGGACATTAAAACAGGATCTTCAGTGAATTGTGCAACAACTATATAGCTATAGAAATTTACATGTTCAATTTTTAATTTCAGTTACATACATGTGAACAGTTTCTGACACATTGGTAAAGCTGAGGAAGAGGATATCATAATTTTGAATGGCAGAACTCCATAGAAGATAGGAGCCAGCATAAACGATCAGTTTACCAAAACCACAAAAAAACTAATGTAGATTAATAATGCAGTCTTAAATGATTTCTTATTTTGTGAGGTACTGAGTACTAGAGTTAATGGTAGTATCAGACCTCCTATGGGACAATCTTTTTCAAACATTCCTTTGTTCAAGCAGCTTTCCATAACTGAATACCACTCAGCTCAAATTATATCATTAATATATTCTAATTCAATTTAAAAGAAAATTCAGCTATGTTAACCAAGTTTATTTGCACATGTGTAGAAGACTTTTCTTGTCCACTTTCAGTACCTTGACTGTTTATATAAATCATGTGTTCTGTTTATTTCAGAATACAAGGCTCTCAGGGCAGAAAACATAGCCATTTTTCATTGAGTAGTTTCACAGTAATGAGTCTACCCATTACTTCTTTCCATTCAAATGCACAATTTTTGCATAAGTTATTCTCCTGGGTTGTAATGTTCAAGCAAATTTTATCTATCAGCTCATTATCTTGAGGCAACTGTTAATGTCTACTGCTAATAAAAAGAATTCATAGAAAGCTTATCCAATGAGAAGTACCACTTTTACAAAATTGTTTTCTTTATATTTATCAGACAATACTGATAACAGCTGTATTTCACATGCACAAAGAGTAAATGAGGTTTGGAACAGCTAAAACCAAATTTCACCTTTCTTATTCTTTATATTCCCTGATACATCAACAACTGAGCCATGAAATATTCCATCAAAAGACTATGCGGAATAATCAATGTATTTTAAGATTACACAGTTAAAACTTAGTAATGAATGAGCTTCCTGTTATTATTTAAAAAATAAATAAACAAACAAACAATTCAAGTATTTGTTGGTCCCTTAATTTCTTTTACAACAATTTCACTTACTGTTTCTATAGAGCACAAACATACTCTGAATAGAGCAAGGGCATCTCCATGTGCAAAGCACTTGGCATATTATAGACACCGCAAGAAATATTAAAAGAAACTAGCAAGAGTAGTCATAGTAATAACAGATCTATTGCCTTAGGAAAACACAGTTTAAAAAATCTGGTCAGAGCAGTGTGCAAGAAGCTGTAAATAATGCACTGATGGCATTACATGGCCTATTGCCCAGAGACCATTGCTCCAGGAAATATCTTCTAATAATGCCATCCCACAGACTGACTTTGCTGCCTTGTCTTTATCACTTGAGTTCTTTTATTTCACTTATATATATAACTTTTCCTAAAAAAGTTGTAATCTCCCCTAAAATGTAATTGAAATTCTTTAATCTGTTTTTCCTCTCAACCCAAAATACAGGGGTTATAAAACTTAAAATTACTGTTGAACAACTGTGACAGAGCAACCCATCTAACACAAATACTTCAACTTCTGCAAATAAACAGAAAAATAGATTTCCACAGCCTGAAAAATTGAAAATGAATAAGCCATATCCATTCTTTATGACTTGTTACAGCCAAAGTACTAGCTACCCTTCACCTTTTCCTGACACAGCCATTACATACACGGGTTTGGATCTCAGCAGTATAGTTCAGAGGTCTAGTGAAAGATCTCTTGCTCCTACCAAACATCTTGCTGTACTGTCCATCATTATGACAGATAGGGTTAGTACTGTACTCCAGATGATTTTATCATTGCCAGCCTCCATATAAAATTGCAAATAGGTTTCAGGGGTGACACCTGCAATAAGTAACAACCATACCTTATACAAGCATTCATCACAAAGCCCTAGGAAAAAAAGTTACAATTTTTATTCTTTTTTTTTTTTTAATTTGAAGTTCAGATGAACAGTGTCTGCAACATTATTTGGGAATAAGTTCAACCTAAGTTAATAATAATAAAATTCTTTAGATGTATAGCAGCGTTACAATTTTATTGGTACAATTTCAAGGACAAACAAAACTCATTCTTTTGCTTCTGCATAGCATCTGACACACCACTGGGATGGATATTATTTTAGATTCATTAAATGCAAGATAACAACATCTATTAGACAAGTTTGTTATATTACAGTAGATTAACTTATTAGAGTCTAAGAGAAAATGCTTATATTTTCTTCACATGAGTAATCATGTTCACTGCAATGGGATTACACAGAGAAGTATAAAGCAGTCAGAAGTGATCTATTTAATAAATCGGAAGTTTCTAGCACTAAACATTTTGAAATATCTGTGTAACTTCTAATACTTTGAAAATTGTGCCAGATCCAAGACCCTGGAAATATGCTTAGATTGAACAATGGCAAAACAAACTTACTAGTCCCAAAGGCACCAGCAGCAGACCTTTTTTCAAATAGAAAGGAAAGAAAAAGCAATATTTCAACAATATGGATAAACTCTTACCTAGTGGCTGCCCTGCGATGATCCTGGCATTTTCTCCTGCCACTGCAGCCCTTGCATGCCTCTCGCTCATGTACTGTACGAACGCATAACCTTTGTGCACTGAGCAACCAACTATTTTTCCATACTTTGCAAAGATCGCTTCAATGTCACCTTTTTTGACAATGGCTGTGTTCAGATTGCCGATGAAGACTCTGGAGTTGATGGACTTTGGGTCATTCTTATTGGTGACATTGCTGGTCTGTGTTTTGCCGGTCATGGCTAGATCACTTGACTTTAACCCTTAAATAAAGAACAAAGAGAATTATGTTTCAAAGCATACAGCCAACCCTGACTTTAGATGATTTTTCCAGCAATAATTCACTTTTCATTTTTCAGTTAGGGTGTATCTAGAAACAGAAGATTTATAATTTCTAAAAATTACTATCAATAAAAAACAAGGTAGCGCATTTTAAAATACTGTTCATAAGTCAAAGTCAAACTACTTATTTTTATAAATGTAAAATATACCAATAGGTCTCTTAATACAACGCTGCAATAGTGGAGCTTTACTGTAATCATATATGTGGATTTCTGCTTAGAAATTCTGTATTGACTTTTTAAATATCTAGACATCTAGAAACTGCAAAGCAAGAGAATGAATCATTATCTTATGTCAAATAAATGAACATTCAAGGCCATGTAGAGAACAAATTCTAAAAATGAAAGACAACCCTCTTTTGTTTGGTGTCAGCCAGAGCACATTTCTCACCAGCTAAATATAACTGACCATTGTGAAAAATGCAGGGCAGGTAACATACAGTTCTTTACTGGAATCAATATGTTTCTATCAGAACAGTTTTCCCTATTAATTCAGTGCAAGAAAGAAAGGAGAGAAGACAGTGCCTTATGTTCCTAGAATTAAAAAGTATGAAAACAAGCTTCCTTAATTATAGGAACACAAATCTGCTTGCTGCTTTCCTTTGATGTCACAAATCTAAATGCATCCTGGCATATCTCAAATAGAAATACCCCTATTATTTCTGGGAAAGATTTGGCAAATGAAAGAAACAAAATAAACCATTTTTGTGTTCATCTAGACTCACACTTCTGAAATGAACATAATTTTCTTAAAGCATTTGCAAATTCCACCTGCCAGCAGGTCCCTCCATATATGAGATGGAAGAAGTTGTCATATGTTGCTGCTACTTTCTCTTTAGCTGCATGAGACAACAGAAATATAAAAAAAAATATGAATACCTCTAAATAGTGAAAACTTATTTTGTAAGGAGGTCATTTAGATAGCAGTCAAAAATAGGCCATGTCTTTCAGGTAAGAATAATGTTATTTTTTAACCTATTCATACTTTTGATTACATCACAGTAACAGCTCAGGCAAGAATCCAGTTAAATACTGCTCACAGTTAAATCTCAGTTAATTTCTCAGGATGAAAAGGAATAATGACCTCTATTCTGGATACCTAAAGCTTGACACTAACTACCAGAATTTTCATATTTAAAATCAATTGTTACAATATAGTAAGCTAGACTGACAAAAAAAAAAGAAGCCATTGTTACTTAACTCTGCACAGTTCTGGAACAAAATGGCCACAGCCATAACCATCAGCACTTTGACCATCTCTCTCACACAGGATCCAAACCCTACCTTTCAGTTAAGAATGCACAATGGAGATGTGTGAGCAGTCCTCCTGAGTCCTAGCAAACAGTCTGCTTTATTAAACAAACTACATGCAGTGAAGCTACCAGTCAAATAGCTTTCACTTGCTTAATAACTTAATATGAAAGTTTATTTCATACCACAACATTCAGACAAAACACTGTAGAAAACAAGAAAGAGCACATTTTTGCATAAGTTTATAAATTGTAAATACATTCTGGAAACACAAGATACTGGATACATTACAGATTTCATAATGGAAAAACAGGAAATCTGCCTTTACCAAAAAGCCTCTGAGCTTTAGCATATAACAGACACAATACTGAATATTTCTAGATTGCTGTGCAGATTGTGCGTATTGAAGTCATGTCTATGTGCAGTTTAGATGAATACTATGAGAAGTCATATAAGATGATTGGTACCATAATAATTTAAAGAGAAAACACCTACAAAACATAAACATTATGCACATTGAGCTCCATGTTGGTATAAAGTAGACTGCTGATACTATCTGAGAATTATCAGGTTTAAATACATCAACATAAGAAGGATGTGGACCTGCTTGAGCAAGTCCAGAGGAGACCACAAAGATGATCAGAGGGCTGGAGCACCTCTCCTATGAAGACAGACTGAAAGAGTTGGGCTTGTTCAGCCTGGGGAGAAGGCGGCATCAGGAAGACCTTATAGCAGCCTTCCAGTACCTAAAGGGGGACTACAGGAGTGCTGGAGAGGAATTTTTTATAAGAAGTAGTGATCGGAGAAGGGATAATGGCTTTAAACTACTACTGCCCTGGTGAGACCGCATCTGGGATATTGTGTCCAGTTCCGGGCCCCTCAGTTCAAGAAGGACAGGGACCTGCTGGAGAGAGTCCAGTGCAGGGCAACTGGGATGATTAAGGGAGTGGAGCATCTCCCTTATGAGGAAAGACTGAGGGAGCTGGATCTCTATAGTTTGGAGGAGATTGAGGGGTGGCCTTATTAATGCATATAAATATATAAAGGGGGAGTGTCATGAGGATGGAGCCAGGCTCTACTCAGTGGCAAACAATGATAGGACAAGGGGCAATGGGTACAAACTGGAACACAAGAGGTTCCACTTAAACTTGAGAAGAAACTTCTTCTCAGTGAGGGTGACAGAACACTGGAACAGGCTGCCTAGGGAGGTTGTGGAGTCTCCTTCTCTGGAGACATTCAAAACCCGCCTGGACACATTTCTGTGTAACCTTATCTAGGTGTTCCTGCTCCAGCAGGGGGATTGGACTAGATGATCTTTTGAGGTCCCTTCCAATCTTTAGCATACTGTGATACTGTGATATTATGAAAAAAATCTATACTGTGAGTCTTGTGAGGCCCTGGAAGAAGTTACTCAGGGAAGTTGCTGCTGCCCTATTCCTGGAAGTGTTCAAGGCCAGACTGGATGGGAATTTGAGTAACCTGGTCTAGTAGAAGGTGTCCCTGCTTATGGCAGGGGTGTTGGAATGAAATTATCTTTATGGACCCTTTCAACCCTAACCATTCTCCAATTCTATAATCTTACATATACCTATATTTATACAGGAGTTAAAGTGGCAATAGCATCACCATGTTAGCTTAAATAGCCTAATGACCCAAACTGAAAAGTTAACATAGCAGAGGAGCTAGGAATAAACATAAAAGTTAATGCAGTCAAATAACTGGAGAACAGGGAATCACTGGCTTTTCCTGTGCTGCCAAGATCCGCAGTGCGCAATTACCATTTCTGTTAGGAAAGCTTAACATTGACAGTACTGTGTTCACCTTTGTGAAGATCCAGCAAAAAAGCTGTATCTGTCCTTAAATAATTCTTAGCATCTTTTTAATGTTGTCTGTGTATGTTTATCAGCTGTGTAGCTCAAATGATTTTATAAACTCACAGGGGTAGTGTCTCACAAGTAAGAACACTGGTCTAGAAAGCAGTAGACTTGGCTGGTACTTTATCTTCCACTAGCCTTCTGTATGACTCTCAGAAAGATACTTTTTTGTGCCTGTTTCCAGTTTTTAGACTTCAGACTTGCTTTTTTTGACTAAAATCTGTCTAATATATTTTTATATACCTCCTAACACAATGATGTGATCTCAGTTGGTATGTTTGAGCACAACCAGCACACTAATATTAGGAACAAGGGGACAAAATCTACAAAAAATCTGCCAGACAAAACTTGCATGAAAATTACATACAACAAAACTCTTCAATTATTACCACCACAACTGTTTTCCAAACACCAGAGTAATACATTCTGTATTTCCTCTATTGTTTAGCCATTTAACAAGGGAATTAGTGAACTGTTCCTTTTTCTATTTCACAAAACTCTTATTTTTGCCCAGTTTTGCTATGCGCTTGTTTAAATAGACTTTGAATAGCACATTTAGTGTTTTTCTCTTGTAGTTGTTCTTTGCAATGCAAATTTACAATATTTTTATAACACAAAGTTGTCTGGTATGTTCTCTCATATTAAAATGAGCAATCAGAAAAAAGTGCTGCAGAAATTTGCAGGGTGAGAAAAATAGTAACATAAATAATTGAGATTTGATTGCCTTGCTGGTCAATGGATAATACTATTGTGAATATTTCATTAAAAAATCCAAGATACATGGAATCTTCATTAAAATGATAAAGAACTTCTGGTAAATTTTATGCCTCACTTAAAATATGCTTCTATGAATACTGAATTATACTTATCTTCTCTCAGCTATCAGTAAAATCACAAACATTGTAACTCATACAACCATAGACTAAATGAAACAGTGAAAGAAACATATCTGAAATCATTTCATTTCCTTGCAGCTTTTAATAAGGTATCTTGCTAATTTCCTATTCTGCAGTGATCCTTTCTGGTAAAAAAAAAATCCTCTATATGCCAAACATATCTTAAAAAATGCTTAAATGTTTTACAAATAAGATCTTGCTGTCTATACACTTCATCATACTCATTGATTCAATACACCTCACAATATACAGCATTATTTTGTGCTGTAGCTGATTTAATTATTCTACCCAGAACAAATTAGTTTAAGTCTTAGCATACTGGAATATAAAGTTATGAAGTTATAAATTAGACCATTTCTATTACTACATAGAATCTTCAATTCAAAGAATAAGGTTTGCAAGCTTGTTTTAAACATTAAAGTTTCTAACATGTTAAACAAGAATAAAAATGCAAATGACCAAATAAGATTCTTATTATCCAGCACACACATGTGAAAGTCTAATCCAGTCAATTTGAAGTGCTGAAAAGGGGGGCAGATTTTAAAGTCCAGCTTCCTTCATTTTTACAGGGTTTCCTGATGAAGTGCAGTTAACCACCAGCATTGCTTTATGGCTGTGAAACTCATCTTCATTCCATAAGATGAACTTTTGAACTCACATCTCCAATTTCACAGATGTTCCTCCTATGGCCCTGTGTATAACTCCAGATAGTGAAGACAACAATCCCTTTAATAGTTTTGCTGTGTCTCAGTGCAGGAAACAGCACAGGACTTGAAGCAAAGGGAACAGGAGCAAGTTCTCAGTTTCTACATCCCAGTAATTCCCATGCATTTCTTTGGAGGGTAGGCGCAAGAAAGGGTCTTATTGGACCTCTGCTCCCTTTGCTCTGCTGTACAATACAAAATTACTCTTTGAAGAGTCAGCATTTTGGACAAACTGCAAAACAATTTGGGACATATGAGTACTTGAGGACTTAAGCTCTTTCAAGAGATTTTGAGAGTGATTGATTCACTTTACTATCTTCCTAGTTGTACCACCATTTCTCAAAAGACTGATTGGAACTCATCAGCCCAGTTAAATTTCTACTGAATACTGAAAATTTGTCTCTAAAGTTATCCTTATTAATTTTGCTATTCTGAATAGAACAATGAGGCCAACCTGTAACAATTCTGGTAGAATTAAAATCTCTGATAAAATTTTGCCCTCAAAAAGTTTTGTGATTCTTTCAGGAGCTTCTACATATTTATATGCTTTTATTTTAGAGCTATTTTGTTTTCTTTTGTAAATAAAATGTTTACTTCTTTAAAGCAAACAGAAAAAGTCTATGTATTTGAATAAACTAAATATTACTTGCAGTGACTTTAGGCAAAATGTTCTGCTGAGGAAAAACTGAAACAAGAAAACTGAAAAATCATTAAAAATAATCTTAAATGTTTTCTGTAGAGAGATTAGAACCATAATATTTATATTGAGAGAGATTTAATATCAGACTTACATTTACAAGAAAATGTTATGGAAAATGAAACATGCTTTCATCCCCACCTGCAGAAAAATTCAGTTTGAGATCATGTGTAGAGCTGAGCTAGAAAATAATCAACACTCTCTGTCAGATCTGTGTGAAATCAGAAGACTAATTCTGTGAAGAAAGATTTTTAGATACGAAAATTCTCATCACTGGCAGCTTATTCGAAGCACCCTTAAATTCCAGATCTTAATTTTACTATTTACAATAATAAAGCTTGCACAGTAAGATGCATAGTACATGTCTGATAATTACAAATCCTTCCAAGAAAGACAGAGAAAGACCTAAATAGGTGTGTGGTTGGATAGTGATGTCTGTCTCCACAATGAAATCTACAGTGAAAAAAGTACAGCCTGTAAGAAATTAATTGCTAGGACATTTGGGGGTTGAGCTAAACATGGGCATCCTGGCAAACATGAAACATTATGGTATTGGTCCTTAGATGGACAAAAGGGAACACTATAACACATGGTCAGTCTCTGATCAAAAACACATGGGGTTTTGCTCTCTTCATCATTTCCAAGAAATTTCTCTTTGCCATTCTATTATCCAGCCTCAGTTAATAGCTGAACTTTTGTAAATATCAATCGTTGCTTTAATAGTTGAGCTTGTTGTGACTTAGTATCCTTAAGGTTTAAGAATTGATAAATCTTAAAATATTCGTTGAGAAAAAAAATAACACCATAATATATTTTCAAATTACTTTTTAGCAGCAGTGACAACATTAATACTTTTGTAGTGTTGCAGACAAATTTAAGGCATTTAAAACCTGGAAGTGTCCTTTTGTGGGTTAAATCTTTTAAAGCATAGTTTTATCTTGCATTACTACTAATATTTTAGGGAGAAAATTCAATATTAATACTAATTCCTTTAATAAGCTTTCATTAAAAACTATTTTATTTCCATTAAATCAGTTCTTGTAAAAACCCTATAAAATTTTACATACCTCTTGGAAATAAGAATATTGGATATTTCATGGTAGGGGGAGGGATAGAGAGAGAGAAGAGAGATAAAAACAGGAAGCTATCACATAAAATATATTTTGCCTTGGAAAATACTCTCCTTTTTTCTATTTTAAATTCATTTTTAATGAATTAGTATATCTAGGTCACACAAATACAGAAAAAATTATTCATAAGTTTGTTAGTTAAATCCACATAAAAATAATTTGGGCTTTTCCAGTCCTCATTAAAGTCAAAGAATCTGCTTCTCCTCTCTCTCCCCAAGATATTCTGCCTTTTTATTTTTATTTTGTATGGTTTAGCTTTAAATTTTCTTTTCAATTATTTTGAAGAAGAGGTTGACACACCATGTCTATAACACAATATTCCCTTCAAGCTAGTATTTCTGGAGCTGTATAAATGACAAAATACATCAATACTTGCTATGCCACATCTTGTAGAAAATGAAGGAATAAAAATTAAAATGATGTAGCAGATCACACTTCATCTCCTGTTGTCACTCTTCTCAAAGAGGCAAATCCTCCCTTTTTGAGGAGGGTGAATAAAATATATCCAAAACCCAAGGAGGGAGAGAAGAGAAGGTCTGAGGTCTGTTCATGTAGACAGAATTTAGAGATTCTTATTGCCTTGCACTAGTTCATGATGCTGGGATCTTTTCCTACCCAAACGGGCAGAAGAAAATGAAACCTGTAAAAAGAGTTACAGGGATTTTTGCTGCCCTTCACATGCCCTTTGTTCTCAGGATATAGAAAATAACCCTACATGAACAACCCCAGGTTCCAGTATAGGCTGGGGAACGACCTGTTAGAGAGCAGTGTAGGGGAGAGGGACCTGGGGGTCCTGGTGGACGACAGGGTGACCATGAGCCGACACTGTGCCCTTGTGGCCAAGAAGGCCAATGGCATCCTGGGGTGTATTAGAAGGGGGGTGGTTAGTAGGTCGAGAGAGGTCCTCCTTCCCCTCTACTCAGCCCTGGTGAGACCTCATCTGGAATATTGTGTCCAGTTCTGGGCCCCTCAGTTTAAGAAGGACAGGGACCTGCTGGAGAGAGTCCAGCGCAGGGCAACTAAGATGATTAAGGGAGTGGAGCATCCCCCTTATGAGGAAAGACTGAGGGAGCTGGGTCTCTATAGTTTGGAGAAGAGGAGATTAAGGGGTGACCTTATTAGTGTATATAAATATATAAAGGGGGAGTGTCACGAGGATGGAGGCAGGCTCTTCTCAGTGGCAAACCATGAAAGGACAAGGGGTAATGGGTACAAATTGGAGCACAAGAGGTTCCACTTAAACCTGAGAAGAAACTTCTTCTCAGTGAGGGTGACGGAACACTGGAACAGGCTGCCCAGGGAGGTTGTGGAATCTCCTTCTTTGGAGACATTCAAAACCCGCCTGGACACGTTCCTGTGTAACCTTATCTAGGTGTTCCTGCTCCGGCAGGGGGATTGGACTAGATGATCTTTTGAGGTCCCTTCCAATCTCTAACATACTGTGATACTGTGATAATTTTGTGAAAAAAACACATTTCCCTAATAAAATTTTTTGATGATCACTCAGTCATGGGGAACCCCATATGGGTACCCCCCCCCCCCATATTTAACCCATGTTAAATACAACACTTTCTCTATTTATCAATTGCAAAATCAAACCATCTGTTGGCTAGGATGAAAATAAAAAATACTTATGAAAGTGTATACTAGTATAGCTGCATAAATAATACATCAGATTCAGGAGAAAAACATTAAAACCAACCAACCAACCAAATAAATAAATAAATAATTAAATAAATAGACTTATTTGGGATTTATAGTGAAGAGGATTTTGAAATAAAGAAGTTTTATTACTGAACTGTCTAACCCTTTGAAGAGATATGTCCTTACAGGGAATACCTGAGAGATGTGGATATTGAGAACACTTGGCAATTTTCAGAATGGGACCTTCAATATTATCTCTCAGGAAATGCCTCACCTTTTTAAATGTCTCCAGGAGAGACAGTACAACCAAGATATTTTGACACCAATGAAAAGCAGACAAATAAAGGGTTAACTTTCATACCTTTCTTTAACATGTCTTGGTTGCAAGCTATGTTTTGAATATGTCTATCCAAACTATTGATGGAAACTTTTAATCTTAGGATGTGCTGTTTTTGTGTGCTGTCAGTCAGGCTGTTGAAGGCAGAGCTGAACAAAATTTTAAAATTTTTTTTAATTAAAAAAAAAAATCAAACAAAAGTTGGTGACTTTTCCCTTCACTTCCAATATTTTGATCAGATCTATTTGTAGCCAGCTATATCATCTCCTCTGAGTCATCATTTGCCATTCATACAGCAAGATATGTTACTCTTTCCTCATCAGTCATTCCTGCTGGCTTTTTAATAATTTTTAATGCATTTCTGACTTCCTACAGTTTCTGTGGCCTAAATGTTTTCAACTTTCACTTTTAGATATAGAGAAAGTAAAAGTTGGAAGACCGGTTTTTCTTTTCATTTGGTGACATAGTGATACTATGGATTGTCTAAAAATACAGCTATATTTGCTGTCATATGACATTTCAAGCTAATCTCATGTTCACTAGGATTGCTTGGTCTTATTTGGCAGTGTTGCTTCCTCTGTGTTTTTGCTTTCTCTTCAGCTTCATATCACTGCAGGGATTAAATGAGCCTTGGCAAGTAAGACAGTCTCCTACTATAATTTTTATATTTCCAACCTTTCTAATGGACTTCAGTTTTCTCTGTTTTCAAGGGGGTTTACAGTCCCAAAGTACAACATCTTCTGAAATTTAATCAGTGAATTGTTTTAATGCTTTATAATTTAAATCCATTTAAAAAAAAAAACAGGTCTAATAAGGATACACATGGCGTGGTTAGTTTCTCCTACAACACAGGTCTCTTTCCAAACCTCTGTTACATGCTGGTTTTGGGAACACATGACATTAAACACAACTAGGCTGATATGAATTATTTTTTCAAATGATTCTTAAGGTAAAATTATTATTTTGGTAAATTTATCATGTCTTTTTAAGAGTAGCATCCAATCATTATTGCTCATGGAATAGCTACAGTTGACTCATAGATGGACTATTTCAGCCAGTTTTATTCTACTGAATACTCCAAGAAAACTTCTGGTAGCATTACTTTGACTAGATTTTCTTTCCTTTTTTTTTCCTCTATTATTTTATAAGACTTTGAAATTGGATTTGAAGAATGTCATGGTCTAGACTACTGAATATCAAACAGGAAATCAAGAGCTTCCAAATTGTATTCCTAACTCTTGTACAGACCTGCTAAAAGGCTTTATACAACTCACTTAATATCTCCACCTTGTCCTCTTTCTTCAAAAACTGGCAATAATACTGATGATAGTCCATTTCAGTACACTGTTGCATGAATGAAATGAAAGAATGCAAAACACTGCAAATGCTGTGGCCCTTGGATGTTTAATAGAAAATGCTCAGTTCAATTGGAAACATAGGACTTTGTTTTGAGGATTAGTGATATCTTTGTTTTTCCTGTCTATACCACTTATACCTGCCTAAGTATTTTTCTGTGTTTTATGTTCCTGGGTATTTTTTTACAATTTATCTCCCAGATAAGTTGATCAAAATAATTATTTGCTCTTTCATAATGAAGAGAGGTATTTAAGAGCACTTGACTTTCATAATCAGAGGCAAATTAGAATCACATTTGCTAACACATTCACTCTATAATGTCTTTGTCAGAAGTCTGCCCTGGGGATTTATGTCAGATGACTATACTCTGTATCTGACATAGAGGAAAAGAAATCTAGTATTGACAACCAAGGAATTCTGATATCAGACTTTAGGTCTGCCGGTAACTTTCCAGCATGACGCAGTAAATCACTGGCATACTGTGTTTCAGTTTTATCTATTCCATTTATTTACCCTGTTCATTTAGCCTGGCTAGATCTTTGTATTCGTCATGCATGTACTACGTTTTTAAAACCCAAGCACATCTGAAGGCAGCACATAGTAGACTGCTATATCTCTTCAGACTCTTGGTTTTATTCCTTAGTCTGTACAGTACACTCTCAGTCAGGAGCCCAAGGTTATTATTTACCACAAAACACCTGAATGATTTTTTTATCTAGAAAATCCAGCCTATCTTTTCATACACTGAATCTCGTGTGCATATATCAAAGTTTGAGATTACAAACGTAGTCAAGAAAAAAAGATATTCTCACCACTGAGGAGATGCGACAAGATATGTGAAATTCCTTTCCTCCATAAACCTTAGAATTTATTGTGTCCACAATGTGACAATGGAATTTTCCGTATGTGACCATGTATGGGACTATACACAGGACTATGCATATATATATATTATATATAGGCATGCGATGAATAACAATGTGAAGAAAATATGAATATGGATGTAATGATGATCTCAGAATCACAGAATCCCAAGGGTTGGAAGGGACCTCAAAAGATCATCTAGTCCAACCCCTCTGCAAGAGCAGGGTAACCTAGAGTACATCACACAGGAACTTGTCCAGGCGGGCCTTGAATATCTCCAATGTAGGAGAATCTTAAAGTTAGTCTTGTATTTGGATCTGACTTCAAGTCCTTTTCCACCAGTCATGCAATCATGAATAGGGCCCTTATAAGCTAGATCCATAGACTCTCCCATGTTCATACCATTTCATAAAGACAAAGATATCTGTGGAACATTTCTTCCTCTATCATCTCACCTGAAGACATCTGAAGCTTAACCGCACTTCATTGACCTGTCTTTCCTGCAGAAACTATCTCAGTAATTTTTCTCTGCCATGACTATCAAGGGCACAAAATCCAGTGCCTTTCACAGTGTTTTAACTGATAGTTCAACACTTAGGACATTATTTGGGACAATGGAAAGCTTCATTCAATTCTCTGCTGCTGAAAATTAGAAAGTGCATTCTTTGTTTTCTGAGTGTGTGCTTTGAGTCTCTTAGCAATCCCTGTGGTGTGGATGCTTTGAGGTCTTGCCCCTACACCTCCCTTTCTAGATTATCATTAAAAGCATTTGACATTTACTTTGTAATTAAATCTATGGAAATTTTCATGTCCAAATCTTTCTAGGCACTTAACTTTTAATGCACAAATAATTTTAATATCAGGCCATTTGTTTTTCAGTTCTGCACTAAGACATGGGAATTCAATGAAACTTAACACAATAACATTTTTATTGTGACCGAGAGATCACAAAGCCTGCCTACACAATACCACACACCATATAGAAAGACCTACTACGTAGTTTAAGAAATGTGTTGAAAGAAATATGTTCAATTATAGTGTGCATCATTGAGAATCCCTGAAACAATAGGCTATTTTTTCTCTTTAATATCCATTATATATACACACAAAAAATCTTATGTCTTCCCTCTTTATCCATTTCATGAAAAGGCAATCAGAAATTGGCTCAAAATTTTTTTTTAAATATTTGTTGACCTTTGGAGTTTCATCAGGAACTTTTTGTTGCAGGTAGTAGATACAAGTGAGATTTTAATTTAGTTTAGAATACTAGTAAATCTTGGTAAAGCTGTGATTTTACTCTAGCAGACATCTGATGCCCAAGCCCAATGATAATAGTACCTACTCAGATGACTCTTTTACTTAACGCTAATTTAGAGATTCACTTAAGGAAAAACAATGAAACAAGAATATGCCAAAATATTTTTCTAAAACCATTGACCTGAACATTAATCAAACACATTACTACAGATATTTTGATGCAAACCATACAAGACCTGTTTGTCAGTGTATCTTTTATAGCAGTGTGTTATCTGAGCAAATGGTGATTTTCCAGTATAGCACCTAATAATTGTCAGCAGGTACCTTGTCTTCTGGAATCCAAATCTGTGTACAGCTGAATGCTGTAGAATCTGGTCCTGGCTGTGTATTCCTGGTTTTGGTCAACCCTTCACAAAGAGCTCAATAAAAATTCTGTTTATCTTCAGATAAGTCTAAAGTGTCATTCTCTTGTAATGACTTCTTGTACCATAAATGTCATATTTTAATTTCCTGACATCTATATCACCTGTCTCATATATTTTTTTTTTCTTCTCATGCCTACCTTACTCTGCCCAAGTCCATTCATGTTATTTCTTACTCAAGTCCACTTTGTTTCTTCTGTTCTGCTGAGTCCTTCCTACATCGTTTCCTCCATCTCAACCTTAGATGAGCAACATCAACATGAAATTTGTTGCACTGCTTTTGCTTTTGCTTCCTATGGACCTGTCCAGTAACTAATTTATTTGTATCAGCAGCTATTCTTTTTTATTACTATTACTCTATATTGTACCTAAAAGAGTGTGGCCTTTTAAGCACTGGGACCAGCAACACCTGAAGTGAACGTAATTCTCAATCAATCAGCAGAATTTTAACTGAAATAAAACTGATTTTTTTGCCCCTTAATGTGCTTCAGAAGGATCACCAATAGACTTTTCAGCTCCAGTGCATTTTTAGACTATAAAAGAATGATTCAAGTAACACTGAGTACACAGTACATTGCTTTTCCTCTTTCCACGCCTTAGATACATATGGGACAGGATGAAATAAAAGGAGAAAGGAAAATATTTCCACTAAATTTTCTAAATAAAAAAAGGGCTATGATTTATTTTGGGGTCAAAAAATAAAAGCCTGCAAATATTTTTTTTTTAACTTATGTAGAAATCATTAAAATCCAGAATATTTAACATAAATATACTTCCTATTACCTCTCCTGTACCACAGGAGATTGAAAAAAATTCGTGTCTAGAGAAAACTCCATATGACGAGGATAATTTTATTCTATATTTTATTTAGATACTTTATTGATTATATCCTATCTCTGACATCATCATGTAGAGCTGTAAAGCATCTGATGAGAGTGGAGTAAAAACTGCTTAGAATAAATAATTTACAATTAATAATTAATCCCTGAAATTTTCCACTCTGTAAAGATTTTTCTATAGCTCTTGCTGTCATAATATCTAACCTCTGCTCTAAAGGATAATATTATTAGAAGGATTTATTACTAAGATAAATCTGCTTTAAACCTCAGCATAGGTTTCACTACTCAAGCATAAATACAAGCTGGGCAGAGAGTGGATTGAGAGTAGCCTTGAGTAGAAAATCTTGACGGGTGTTGACCAATGAGAAGCTCAATATGAACGGTGTGTGCTTTCAGCCGAGAAAGCCAATTGTATGCTGTGCTGCATCAAAAGTATTGTGATCAGCAGGTCAAGAGAGATGATTTTCCTCCTTTACTATGCTCTCATGAAGCCCCACCTGTAGGACTGTGTTCAGCTCTAGGGCCCCCAACATAAGAAGGAAGTGGAAGTGTTGGAAAGAATCCAGAGGAGGCCCACAAAGATGTTCGGAGTGCTGGAGCACCTCCCCTATGAAGACAGGCTGAAAGAGGTGGGCTTGTTCAGACTGGAGAAAAAAAAGCTTCAGGGAGGCCTTATAGCAGCCTTCCAGTACCTAGAGGCGGACTACAAGAATGCTGGAGAGGAAATTTTTAGAAGAGGAAGTAGGACAAAGGAAAATGTGTTTAAACTGAAAGAAGGTAGATTGAGATTAGATATTGTGAAGAAATTCTTTACTGTAAGGGTGGTGAGACACTGGAAGAAGTTGCCCATAGAACTTGTGGATGCTCCACCTCTGAATGCGTTCAAGGTCAGGCTGCATGGGGCTTTGAGTAACCTGGCCTAGTGGAAGGTGTGCCTGCCTGTGGCAGGGGTGTTGGAACCAGATTATCTTTAAGGTCCTGTCAAACCCAAACCATTCTATGATTCTATGATTCCACGATTCTATGATTCTATGATTACTTAAATGGGACAGGAAAGGGTATAAATTGAAAGGAGAGGTTTTTTGCTGTTGTTTTTGTGTTATCCTTGCAAGTTAATCTGAATAGATGTACTTTATATTTTGTCATTCCACAGCTTGCAATGACTAAGGATTTTTTCCTTGTAAACACAGATCAGTTGCAAACAGCTTTTTGATAGCACCCAAATTTCAATATTAAATATCCCAAATATTCTTTAATTTTATCTAGTTTACCTAGATTTAACTTGATGTAGTATGTCCAACATTGTCATTTGCTTCCAATTAATTTTAGTGTTTCTTCTACCAAGTTTGCTCAGGAAACTCAAATAAATGTTCAAAAATATTCACACCAATGAAACTTGGCTGCTAGTAGCTGAAACATAGAGACCACAGAAGCAGGAAAACCTGTGTATGAAAGCTATGGAAGAAAGTTGCTTGTGGTTCTTTCACTTGTCTTAAGTGATCAGCTTTGGCAGCTCAAATTGATTATTTTCAGTCCATATTATCTTCTCATCCCAATTAATTGCAACACATGTGGTGCTGCATGCGCTTAACTTAAGTCTTGTCAACACATATTAATTATTTGACAGAGATAATTATTTTGAAACCAAAACATACCCAGCAGAGACCACACTGGTCTTTTAACATGCAAGTCTCATCTACCCAAGCATATTGCATACAGCATACAGTCTTTGATTTCCTTTAGCATTAGTTATTCTTATAATGCGATTATGTAAACTTATATTCCTTTTGAAAAAAAAAATCCTACTAAAGATCATCTTACTCTTTTTCAAAACTGTATAGCTGTTTTGTTAGCAGTACAACACTAATTCCTAAGTATCTCATTTGTGTAAGTGATAAAATCTGTCATGTAAGGAAGAAACTGCTTGTCAGTTCTTAAACATGCTACATCAAACACTTTGAAAAAAAAAAAGGAATTATTTTAAATTCTAAGAGTAACCTGTAGCTGAGTAACATTAGTCATTAGCATTAAACTGTGCCATTTAAAATAGCCTTTTACTGTTTTTATCCATCCTTGCCGTGTTTTCTTTAAAAGTGATTATATGTTGTTTACAGCTGTCCTGATAAGTCATTCAGCTCCTGATAGCTGGGAAAATTTACCAGCTGTTATGGAATAAGAAAACAGAATGGCAGATCAATAGGTACATTTAGAAGAGAAATTGGAATGCATCTACTTCTGTAAATAAAATCTTTGAAATTAGCCCACCTTCAATTATATAAGAATTTGCTTTTAAAATTACCTATATATTTACAGCAAAAAGGTAATAATTTAACACTTTTTAAATGTTCAATTCTTTTTATTTTTCATTGTAGAAAGAGCTAGGAATAAAGAATAAAAGGTATTTGATGAAATGATTATTATTCTCTTTTTCTTTCTTTTTTATCAATATGCGACTTTCACCCCTATCTTTAATATTTACATAAAAGCAAGTCAAATGCTATCAGCTTCTATAAAAAGAAAAGTACCTTCACAAGATACATGTTTGTCATGGTTAGGAGAAGAATCTGGACAAAATTTCACCACATAAATATTTCTCAAAAGTTATTTTCTTAGACGTTTCTGGTAGATTTTACTGAGATATTTCTTTTTCTGTCTGTCAACTCCTCTGAAGGAAATAATAAAAAAGAGTGTAAAGAAATGCATTTAAGAGAGTGGAAAATTGCAGCCATCTCTGTGTTTTATATATTTGTAATCTAAAGATATCAACTTACTATTTGATGTATTTTCCTGTCTTATGAATATTTGGAAAATGTTCTGAACAAACCACTCATTCCAAAATGCTGAAGTTCTTTTGGAAATTGAGGTCTATACTACGAGTCCAAGATGAATTAAGAGTTCTGTGTGTACATGCATCTACAAAACAGCAACACATTATGTAGACCTGCATAAATTCTTGCTTCCCTTACTGCAGCAATATAACAGAGACCTGTGAAATGCTGTGACTAATACTAAAGGTAAAGTATTACCAAATGTCTGACAAAATAAAAAGCCTTTTTCTCTTGTTTGCCATTGTCTGACCTATAAATCCTCAGGTGTGTAACTTGCACATTTGGACTGCTTGACAGGAGTATGAAGGGTGTCCTGGGTTCAACTGGAACAGTGATTTTTCTCCTTCCTAGTAGCTGATGCAGTGCTGTGTTTTGGCTTTAGTCTGAGAACAATGCTGACAACACACTAATGTTTTAGTTGTTGCAAAGCATCATGGTTTAAGCTCAGAACCACATAGCCAGTGTTTTGAATGAATGATGAATGCTTACTCTGATCAGGGACTTCTCAGTCTCAAGCTCTGCCAGTGAGGAGGGGTACAAGAAGGTAGGAGGGAGCAGAGGCAGGACACCTGACCCAAACTAACCAAAGGGGAATTCCATAACACAGCAAGTCATGCCCAGTATATAAACTGACGGGAGTCACCCAGAAAGCCCAGAATGCTATTTGGGTTAGGCTGGGTATAGGTTGGTGGGTGGTAAAGCAATTGTATTGTGCATCACTGTTGTTTATTGTTTGGGACTTTTTTCCCTTCCCTTTTTAGTTTCATATTCTCTCCCCTTGTTATTTCCCTTATCAACGTTATTGGTGGTGGTAGTAGTATTAGTTTTATATTACATTTTAGTTATTGGTCTGTTCTTATCCCAGCCCATGGGGTTTACATTCTTGTGATCCTCCTCCCCATTCTGTCAGTAACTCAGAACCACGCAGCAGCTCACTCCCTCCCTCCCCTTCTTCTCCCCCACTCCTGGGGCCACGTGAAAGTATGAGCAATACAAACAGTCTTGTTGCAATAGCTAAAGCAGAGATTTGAAATAACCTTGTCCAGAGCAATTGCTTTGCAAAACATGAACATTTAGAAGTGTTCCTGGAAAGTTCAGCGTCTGACTATCAAGAAAATCCCTCCAAAAAAGTTTCCATAGAAAAATGGGAAAATATCTAACATAACATTAGTAACCTCTTCATATGTTCTTATGTTTGATGACAGAATTTGTTATGGATATGTATTCAACCTTTTCACAAAGTATCATCAACAAAAGCATGCCATATATGTATAAAAATCATCTCTTGATTCTTGGTGTATGTGCCAATGTAAATACTTTCATGGCTTTTGCCTTCCTCTTATACTTCAGTGAGTAAGGAATGAAGAAATAGGTCCACAATCAGTCATAATTTTCTGTAATACAAACTTTGTCCAAAAATAGAAAAGCATATTTACATGCTACCTATTTCAGTAACTATCTAGCTATCTTTTCAGAAAATCTCAAGATTTTTTTTCCCTCTCTGTGCTACAAATTCAGTAAATCTCTAAGATAAATAGCAGAAAAAATTATGCTGAGAATCTGAAAATATTAGCATTCTCTCAGACAACTCATCTGTAAGGATTATAAAGCAACTGCTATGGGCTCAGTTAATGATCCTCTAAATTCAAATATACATTCCTCCTTCTCTCTCTCAACATATACTTTATGAAGTCAAAGATATACACTTTAAAAAGTTTAATATACGGATGTTGCAAAATGCATAAAAAACTTTTTTTTCCAGCTACTAAGATCTAAAGAATCTTTAGAAACTAGCAGTTTGCAAACTGACATAAATTTTTATAAATCTTTAATTACAGATACAACTAAATGCCATAAAGTGTGCCAGAGAATACCTTTTCCTCCTGTTCTTAACAGACTCTGCTCCAGGAAAAAGCTATGGAGCATAGACTTTTCAATTTGCTGCTGATTGAAACAAAAAAAGAATAGTTTCAGGTCAATTTAAAACAAAAACATTTCCCCCCTCTCAAACCAAAGTGAGAATCTGTGGCAAATATACTGTCTTGGATAAAAGCTAGAAGACAAAGCAAGACTGGAAGACAGACATTTTAAAACATAAGTATATGGGAAATTCGGAAGTGTCCATATAAAATGCTTTGGGTTTTTTTCTCCATTTTTCACACTGAAATAATAAATTTGGTGTAACATTAAGTACAGCTGCTTTAAAATTTTCCAGTTTTTCATTGACCGTTCCACATTTGTCAAGTGGCATCACCTCACAAATATTAATGAAGTTGCTTTCATGATGTCTCCTGCTGGGAATGAGGTTCCCTATCCCAGCATAACCACAAACTAGCAAAGCTCTAAAATTGAAATAATTTTCTCAAAATATCTTTATAGACATATGCACTCAGCTTTAAGTTCTGCTTAAGTACTTGTATACAAATATAATTCCATTTGAAATGTAGCCAGAGTGGTTAACAAAAAGATTTAAATGAGAATGGAGAACACTGTAATGACATTATTCTGTCACATATCACAAAACCTCTCATGAATATTTTGGTTTATTCCATTTTAATATCTGTTAGCTAAAGTTGTTACCATGATTTGTTATGATTATTTATCAAAGAATGAGAAAGTCCACAATGATAAAACAATTTTAAAAGGATAAATACAATGTCACCTACACTTGGATAAAACTTATAGAAGAGTCCTCTCCAACATTTACATAGTTTATGTACACTATGTAGTGTGGCTATTTCCAGATGCTGAGAGATTATATAGCATTTAAAAATAACTACTGCAGGCACCATACTAATTGGAGGTTGATTGTGAAAAGCCATTAGAAAGTCTTGAGTCCATGTGGCAGCAATTTCTGACTGAAATAGTGCAATGAATTGTACCCACTGCTTATTTCAGTTTGTATACATTTTTCTTTCTAACAGTACTCAGTACAGCAAACAGCCTTCCTGTTCCCCATCACAACCTTTTCCTTAGAAAAAATAAAAGTAGAAAACATACCTACATGACTTTCCTCATTGTCCAGCCTGTCCCAATTTCCAACTATTGTTTCTGCTAATGTTTTCAGAGGATGTTTGTGATTGCATGAAGCTGGTATTGCAAATATGTTATTTAGGGAATATGAGATAGAGACAAACCCGAAAATGACTTCTCTGAAGCATGCACCTACAGTGCAGAAGGAACCTCTAGCATAATTGCTCTATGGGCTCTCACCACTGATATTTTGCCTTCTCATTCACCCTTTTCTTTACACTTGAAAGTCCTGACAGAGAAGAGTGGAGCAGGAGCTTTTCATAGCCCTAAGAACATGGTGTCAACCATGGCCACCCAAAAGAAAAAAGTTATTCTTTAAAATCATGATGGGACAGTCTCCTTACACCACATTTCTATTGATTTCTGGTGGGGAGTTACAATGCCACCTGGCAAGTTTAAAATAATTAAGATAAAAACAGAGAAACATAAACATATTTGAAAAAAATATTTGGTTTAACAGGATTTCTAGAAGTTAAATAAGTTTTAATTTCTCGATCTCTTCCCTCCTCATGTTTCTAACAGATGTAATAACTTCTTTGCTTAATTTTCCTTTATGATCTCTGTTGTCTCTTTGAATCAGGCAGAACCTCTTAATCTAAAGGTGTTTTCCCTCTCAGTTGACTGACACCTTAAGACCAAAGGAAACAAAGCAGTTAACAAGAAGGGGAATTTTTGCAGCCCAGGAATTATTATTACAAAGTAGTAAAATATGTCACTGTTTCATCTACAAGACTATGAAAGCAGCCTGAGACTCAGAAGACCCCATCAGAAACCTCTATGTTTTCCATTGTGCAATGTAACCAGCAAAAGCTCTGGACTTCAAACAAGTAACTGACAGTAAAACCATAATATACTGAATACGAACTTTGAAACACTGGGGGTCTAACTTTGAAAAGAAACAGAATGCTCAACACAGGGAGTGTCAAAATGGTTAAAAAGCACAATGGAAATACAAGCTGAATTCAGGAAAAAAGCATTTATGGATGGAGTATTTTTTCTCTCAGGAATGGGAAAAAAAAAATGTCTCTCACAACAAGATTCTTAGGTGGTCTCTCCCTGCTTTAGAAAAGTTATTTTAGTAGATTCAAAAGCTTTACTTTACATCTGTGGTAAGAACTATTACCCATTTGTAAACATTCATTATGTGCAAACAAAATCCTAAGTTAGAAAAGCAGGAAAGATACTAAACTTATCATTTTACATAACAGTGTGCCGTATGCATCTGTAGTTTAGTGAATCAGGTTTTACAATGAAAAATAATTGCTTTTGTGATTCGTTTCTCCCTTGCTGGAAGTGGCAAAGTGAATAAGAGGCTGCAGTATGAGTGTGGACGCTCACAATAAAAGTAGTGCCACTCGAGAAAATTTGTTTCTTCTGCCTCTTCCTGTTCCATTGTGATGAAAAATGTTGTACTTAAGCCAAATTTCTCTTGGAGCATAATCTGCATTTCTCTGCTTCTCATCTCAAATTCAGTGAAGTTTAAGCTTGTCCTGACTTACTGGTGGCCTGCTAGGCTTTTTTTGTTGAATAGCTTTTCCTCCTTGTCCAGGTCGAACACATTGACCAAATCAACAACTCTTAGGACATACAAAACTCTAGATAATATTGCATACTCTGAAAAATCCAGACCTAAATGCCTCAAATTTTGATTCTAAATCAGAGATGGTTTTGACCTCTAGTATTTCTGGAACTCTGTTCCCCTAGGAAAATAGAATGTCTTCCCTCAGCAATATGCATGAGAAATCAGTTAATATAGTGGCCAGTGCCATAGGAAAGTGGATGAGCAAATGAAAAATTCTATATCCAAGACACAGTTTGAATGCAAAAGAACCACTTTTTCAACAAATTAGAAAAAACTATTGACCACCAATAATTAATTGAATGCTGTCATCTATCCTGGAAACTGAATGAAGCAATGATCCTGTGGATAAAAGCCTGTATGCAATCATTTAATCCAAAGTCTGCCTGATGTCACATAGCCCAAAGTAGGGCAAATGAGAATTAAAAGAGTAAAGGGAAAAAAGCTGTAATTTCCCAACTTCTGAGGTTGACTTTACATTCTAACAAAAAAAAAAAAAAAAAAATCAAAACAAAAAAACCCCAACCAAATAAACAAACTTTAGTTTGACAAAGAAAAGCCAAAGAAACAAATCAATCCATGCTCCCCCTGTTCGTCTCATCACACACACACATCCCACACTGCCAAAGCTATTCATCACTATGTCACCCTTATGAATACTCAACAAGTATAAATCCATCACATATGCCAGGAACAGTGGGGCATGGTCCTCTTTCGTAGGTCTCTGAAGACAGTTACTTCAAGAAATTGTGCTGAAGCACTGATACCAATTCTCCACAATATAGATATGATTTCAGAGCTGGCAGCTGCACTTAAGTTCTTCTAGGCATTTTTCTGTAGTCATATATGATTTGTAAACACACATGTTTTAAAATTTTTCTTAAGACTAAAGTTGGGCAGAATTTCTTGCAAGTGATCCTATTTAAACCTTTGCCCCGATACCACCATCTCTGGTACCCAAAGAAGAATAATATAAACACATTATACATTCACAGATCTTGACCAGTATTTATAGTACAACATCCCTACAAAATCCACTCTATTTCTGAAGTATTTTTTATTTATTAATTTATTGTATTTATTTGTGTTATTAATGGTTTCAGACGAACTAGCTTATTCCAACAGGGTTTAAAAGGTATGAAAACCTAAAAAATCAAAATTTTCTTAGATTTTTGTTAATAGGAAATTGTTTAAATATGAAGGTTTCTTTAAATCTTTTACAATCCCCTGCATGTGTTTCCCAGAGTTTGAAACTTCACAGTTTCCAATTTAAATTTTGGTTGCTTTTCGTTCTTTTGTTTCATTTTTTTTTAACATAATATATAGGACTCAAAACTTGATTAAAGGGGAAAAAAGTAAAAAAAGAAAAAAAACCCAGTATTTCCACATTATCATACCATATTGTAAGCTGAGGTACAGAGAAAAAGAAGTCTTAAAGAACATATTTTAAAAATTTTCATAAAATTTGTATTTCTCAGCAATAGGAGAAGAGCATTAAGTAGATCTACAGTAATTCTTCCAGGACATGGCTTATACATGCTAAATATTGTCAAAATAAACCTTGGTAGTTAGAAAAAGCTATGTAGTGTAATTTGGCCTTTCCCTGTTGATTAATAAAATTTAGTGTTCATGAGAGATGTCAAACAGAAAATCTTAAATTTTATAATGCTTTCACAGAGGACAGAAGAGCTGCACTGTGGCAAATTGAAGATTCGGGGAATCAAGTTACACAGAAAAAAAAAAATTAGTTTCAATCTTCATTTGTCTATCCAAACCTCCCAGAGACTTCTTTCAGACCCTCAGTCTGTAACTCCTTCCACGTTCCCACCTTTTCCTATCTTTTGCTCCACAAAGAAATAAAGCAAAACATGTACAAGAAATCTGTCTAGCACTTACAAAGCAGTGTCCCTGAAATACTACAATACTTCCAGTTTATATTCTTATTTTTAGTTTATAGCACTGTAAAATAAGACCTTTATATACTTTTAAAATATTCTATGTAAGTGCATGGGGAAGAAGGATATGTTCATGAAATTATGAGAAAAAAAAATCAGCATAGAAGTAGATATCATGTGGTTATATCATAGATGTTTAACCGAAATTTTGAATATAGGTCCTAAATAAATTCCCTCAAATCCCTTTATTACTCAAAATTTCTCTCTCCTGAAAAAAAAAACATCATTGATTCATGCTCTAGACTCCAGCTTCTATGTGTTGAATCACTGAAAGAGCAGCAAACTACAGAAATAATTGTTTAAATCTGTACAAAAAGTATACCTAGCTCTAAAGTTTATTCTTCTGAGAATGGCCAGTAGAAGCAAAGTACAGCCAGAGAATAATCTACAATATGCCTTTTACATCTGTTGTTTTCAAAAGGCATCAAGCAGCTTATTACATTTACAAATTAGAAATAATGAATAAAGTCTAATTCAGAAAAGAACAATCAAGACTGAGTGATTACATCGAAATGCGCATGACAGAATGAAATATCCTTTGTTGATATTGAAATGAGGCCCAGACATGAAGCTGGGCATAGTTTGTGCTCTGCCAGTCCAGGGAGTTCAGAGGCATCTAAAGTCAATTAGTAAAGCAGGCAGCTTGGGCTTCTAGTCTAGTTTAGCGCAGGAAACTGCTTCTTCAAAAACTGCAATCTCGTAACGTGGATTAGAATGCAGCTTACTTTCTATTTCAGTACACACTTTCAAACTGCACCTTATGGAAAGTTGAAAACAGTCCACAGTTTGGCTTTAGACCCAGGTCACTCGCAGTCATATTTTCAGTCACATAAAAAATCACTTGCACAATAATTCTTACTGATTTCACAGCTTTGGTGACCATTACATTTTTAGTGATAAGAGAATTGCATTCAATTCTGTTTAGATATAGATTAGATTTAGATTTCAGGCATGAATATTAATTAATTTGTCATTTTTGTAACAAAATTAAAAAAAAAATTAAAGATTCCTATTTCAGAATAACCCCTGCTATTGGGAAAATTACCCTGGAAGTAAGGGAAAGTGGGAACTGGGAAAGTATAAAGTACATATACTCTCTCTAGCATTTGCAGGAACCGGATAAAGCTGCTCACCTTTAATTGGAAGAAGTTCCACTTATTCTTAACGTGCTTTATCCTCTGTATCTGAAATTATGCCAAATTTACACGTACATACTTTAGGCATTCTCAAAATCATAGAAGCCATCGCAGAAAGCACTTATTTGTGCTAATCTTATACTGCAAAATAAAGGGTGAGAAATTCCCTTCCCTCAGCTTCGTTTCTTGTATCATAATAACAGGGGAAATAAATAGAAATAATTTTGTTTTAGAGTGTTAAGAATGTGAAGTAACTGATACATATGTGTATGTAGTAAACAGAATGACACCTGCAAGTCTGTAGAAAAGATACAATACTTTTATAAATAAAAAAAAAAAAAGATTGGAGACAAGTTACAAAACCACGGTTATTCAGTCACAAACAAATAACCTCCTTGGCCTGCCAATAGTATCTGCTCTGGAGAGATGAGAGCCTATCTATCTCATGTCATGACCACAAGGAAGCTGCAATGGGATAATGAGTGAAACCAGCTGACATGGTTTGACTGTTGCCAGCAGTCCTTTGAGCAACAGGGTATGGATTAAAGTGCTCTTCCAAGTGATCTGGTTTCTAGTCTCTCTTCTGCTTGCAGGTCACTTACTTAGTGCCAGAATAGTTGCACAGTGCCCTGAGCACGTTTTTATCCTGGGTGATGGCAATGACACCCTCCAGTACTTTAAACACTGCTTCAGAATCAGGTTAATTGCTTCAAATGTGTATTGCAAGTATCAAATTCTACCTGCAAGTAGCCAGGGATATTAATAACTGCTATAGGGTATCACTAAATCTGATGAATCCACAGGTGAATTTATCTTTCCCATAAAAACTAGGAGATCATTTCTGGTACCTTCAGTCAATATGAATAAAAGCTTACTGCACAAATAATCCCTATTATTTCAATGGAACTATGGAATATGACAGTACTTTAACAAGGTACAAACTGCAGGATTTAGTTAAATTACTTCTAAAGACTCGGCCTGGGTAGCAGAGGGCAAAAGGAAGATGAAGATGTGTCCTGGGTTCAGGTATATTTCATATAATATATTCATAATATATATATGTATCATAATATTTCACATACAAGTTCTTAAGTCATATACAGAGATATGGTAACAGAAGATACAAAACAGCAACAGCATAAAGACATCTCAGAATTTCAATAACTTTACAAAAATGAAGTTGCTCTTTCAAAAAGAGGTATTAATTTTTTATTTTTTTTTTCAAAATTGGATGCAAACCAGTTTGTTTGTTTGTTTTTTTGTGGTCATTGTCCACTAAAAAAAACTTCATAAATATACGTATGGATGTGCAGTGGTCTGAGGATCTGGGCTGGAAGTGTACAGCACCCTGCTTGGAAACTGCTCTGGGATCTGGGAAATAGTCAGGAGCAAATGCAACATGATGGGACTACAGTAACCAATTCAAAAAGCAAATAGTTACAAACAGCAAACCAAGTTGCAGAGGGAAGACTTCCCTGGTAATTCACAAACTGCAATAATTAGGACAGTTCTGTACAATACGCTAACACAGAGATCACAGCAAAAATCAAAATGGCACTTTTGACATTGATAACTTCAAAAGTGAGAGATGAAATAATTACAATTATTCTACTGGCATTATTCAACTAATTATATTGGTTCTATGTATATGAAAATAAAAGCTTCAAATCCAAAGCAAATATGTTACTTGAGGAAACTGGGCTAGCTAGTCAGGACATCTAGTTTACACAGGGATCTGGTAAGAACTGGCAATTTGGTATGACATTCTGTTCTGTGCTGCTTTTATTATATGGCTACTTATGGTAGGAAACTTCTGTTGTTTACTTTTAAACAGACACTTAAATTACACTTAATCATAATTATACAACTAGCAGTGTTAATTAACACATTTTATCAAATAAGCAGCTCAATTCTTTGGTTCTCAGAACTCACAAAAGTTGGAGAAAAATACCTCACTCCCATATACAGTATAAAAGTCAAAGAGTCTGAGCAGAAGAAAGATTAATGTGTGTTCAGACAGTTCTAGTTGCAAGTATCTAAAATTTGTTACCATAATAGAAATAAAAAAAAAATAATCTTAGAATGGCTAGTTTACTGTATTAGCATATTTTAGACTTCCCATAGTGTCAGTTAAATTGCTGTTGGATTCCTTCATTGAAGAACACTAAAATATGAAATGTATAATCTGATAAATTTATAAACTATGATCTGCTACATATGAAAGTAAGATGATACTACACAGAAGGGCATTTGAATCTCATGGTCCAGCACTGGGTACATTTTCTGGTTTGGGGGTTTATTTTTTTTCTAAAGAGTAATGACTGCAAGCAGGTTGGCACAGCCATGCAAAGAAGAAGACAGGAGATATGGTGTAGTCCATACAATTGCTTTACATTTGTTTTCTTTCTGGACAAATCCTTAAAAGTCAGTGTATATTTCATGTATTATTCCTGTTATCTCATTTGGTTTGTCAACCACAGCATTATTCTAATGCTTATTGGTATTCAAACCAACATTCAGTTTACAGCTCCATTTTTACTATTCAGAGATCATAGAGTCACAAAATGGTTTGGGTTTGAAGAGACTTTAAAAATCATCTAGTTCCAACTGCCCTGCCACACTCAGGGACACCTTCCACTAGGCCAAGTTGCTCAAAGCCCCATCCAGCCTGGCCTTGAACACTTCCGGGGTTAAGGCATCTGTAGTTATTCTGGGCAACCTGTGCCAGTGCCTCACCACCCTCATAGTGAAGATTTTTTTCCTAATATCCGATCTAAATCCACCCTCCTTCAGTTTATGCTGGCTTTCTGTTCATAACTTCACTCCCAGAAAAAACCACCCACTCTTCTTCATAAGATATTGTAATTCATTATTTTTCTATTATTAAAACATTAATTAAGTTTCTCTTTTAAATAGAATTCGAAATAACTGAAGGAAACATTTTTAATGCTAAAGCTAGTGATGCAGCTTGCTGCACTGTTCTCCAACATACCTTCCAGACATCATCTTAAACTGAAACTGTTCTTGAAAAATCAGCATCCAAGAATTTGTATTCCTTCCAAAAACTGCAGTACAAAAAAGTATTGAAAAAAATACAGATAATGATTTTTATAGCTCTGACACTTGCTCTAACACCATACAGTTTATCTTTCCATGCTTCAGTAATCCTGGATTTGTGTGCAATCAAACCAAGGAGCCCATAGGTCATGACTACAGGCAGTCTTCCCATCGAGATCTATTTCTGCTTCCTAATTATGTCATCATTAGAATATAACCGATAGCATGTCTTCCAGAGGGGTAACCATTCATGAATGCAGACAGATAAGACTGTGGTCCATTGAAAGTAATGAAGTGGAAACATCCACATTAGTTCTAAAGCCCTTGAGACCATGCCTGTGATATCCTCTGTAGTCCACAAAGCGCTGTCAGGCACCTTCTATTGTGACTGTCAAGTGAAACAATTACCCACGCAGTTTGTGCAGTCTGTGGCTCTGGAGTTTGCTGGGTTAGAAGAAAAAATTCATTGTCTCATCTGCTATCCTTATACTGCCTAGCCCAATCTCTACCTGTTCTAATAAGATTTTCTTTTTTTTTCTTTCTTTCTTTTTTTTTTTAAACATCATGTTTTTGTTTTTTTTTTTTATTTGCTAGTTGCACTTAATTCACAGTCAATTGAAGACAACCAAGCAGGAAGATGGTCAGATTTCAAATACGTAAAGGGTTTCTGCTGTAGAAAAAAATAATGTACTCTCCATAGCCGTGATGGAAAAGAAAAAGAAGACTGAGGTAAATAACATACAGCAAGGAATGCAGGTAAAAACAGTAGAAAAATGTCTATAGCAAAGACAATGTAAATGTACACTGAAACCACTGAATCCTGAACCAACCTTGTACAAGGCCATGGGATCTCCATCAACAAGTGTTTAAGGTTGGACATATATCAGTACAATTCTTGACATATATTTTAACCTTGTTTCAGAGCAGGGAAGAGATTATATAGTCTCAAAAAACCCTTCTGAATCTATTTTCTATACTTCAGTGATTATTTGCTGTATTATGGCAAGATCACAAAACTCCATTAAAGTTCAGCAGCCTAAAGTGCTAATTGCTGTACAAATGCTATTTTAAGAGACAATTCCTTTCTTGGAGAATTTATGATCTCATTTCAGATATGACACAAGGAGAGGTTATAGCAGTTGAAGGAGTGGCAGATGGCACAACAGTGACAGACAGTAACTTTACAGTTTATTTTCAAAGTGCAATTTGTGCTTTCAATCATGTAAAAGCTCTTAAAAAAAAAGATGGTTTCATGAAATAGATGGCCATTGATCTGCCAGCCATATAGATCTGAGTGATGGGTTACTCTAGCAAAACCCATGCAACTACTGTCTGTTCTGATAAATAGACCCATTAGCTTGAGGAGTGTGGAGCACCACGAGGGAATAATTTCCATTCAGTCTTTGTTGTAATATTATAGATTCATAAAATGGTTAAAGTTGGAAAGAACCTTAAAGTCTGTCTAGTTCCAACCCCCCCTGCCACAGGCAGGCACACCTTCCACTTGCTCAAAGCCCCATCCAACCTGGCCTTGAACACATCCAGAGATGGAGCATCCACAGCTTCTCTGGGAAATCCGTTCCAGTGTCTCACAAACCTTACAACAAATAATTTCTTCATAATGCCTAAATCTACTGTCCTCCAGTTTAAAGCTATTCTCTCTTGTTCTATCACTACCTTGTCTTATAAAAAGTCCCTTTCCAGCAGTAAAAGAGTCACTGGCTTCTTGTAGGCATAGTTTCCAGGAGGTACTGCTCCATGATCTTTCCTGGCACTGAGGTGAGACTGAAGAGCCTGTAGTTCCTTGGGTCTCCCTTTTTTACTTTTCAAAAAAAAAGGGTGGTTACGTTTTCCCTTTTCTAGACTGGGAACTTCAATGGACTGCCGCAACTTAGAATCACAGAATCATAGAATGGTTAGGGTTGGAAGGGAACTTAAGATCATCAAGTTCCAACCCCCCTGCCTTGGGCAGGGACACCTTGCTCTAAACCATATCACCCAAGGCCTCGTCCAACCTGGCCTTGAAAACTGCCAGGGATGGAGCATTCACAACCTCCCTGGGCAACCCAATCCTGTGCCTCACTACCCTAACAGGAAAGAATTTCCTCCTTATATCCAATCTAAACTTCCCCTGTTTAAGTTTTAACCCATTACCCCTTGTCCTATCACTACAGTCCCTAAGGAAGAGTCCATCCCCAGCATCCCTATATGCCCCCTTCAGATACTGGAAGGCTGCTATGAGGTCTCCATGCAGCCTTCTCTTCTCCAGGCTGAACAGCCTGAGCTTTCTCAGCCTGTCTTCATATGGGAGGTGTTCCAGTCCCCTGATCATCCTCGTGGCCCTCCTCTGGACTTGTTTCAACAGATCCATGTCCTTCTTATGTTGAGGACACCAGAACTGCAGACAATACTCCAAGTGAGGTCTCCCAAGAGCAGAATAAAGGGGCAGGATCACCTCTTCGGCCTGCTGGTCACGCTCCTTTTGATGCAGCCCAGGATACAGTTGGCTTTCTGGGCTGCAAGCGCACACTGCTGGCTCATGTTCGTTTTCTCATCGACCAGCACCCCCAAGTCCTTCTCCGCAGGGCTGTTCTGAATCTCTTCTCTGCCCAGCCTGTAGCTGTGTCTGGGATTTCTCCGACCCAGGTGTAGGACCTTGCACTTGGCATGGTTAAACTTCATGAGGTTGGCATCAGCCCACCTCACAAGCATGTCAAGGTCCCTCTGGATGGCATTCCTTCCCTCCAGTGTATCAACCGAACCACACAGCTTGGTGTCATTGGCAAACTTGCTGAGGGCGCACTCAATCCCACTGTCCATGTCAGCAATGAAGATGTTAAACAAGACCAGTCCCAACACTGATCCCTGAGGGACACCACTCGTTACAGGTCTCCAGCTGGACATTGAGCCATTGACCACAACTCTTTGTGTGCGGCCATCCAGACAGTTCTTTATCCACCGAGTGGTCCATTCATCAAATTGATGTCTCTCCAATTTAGAGACTTCTGCATACAGAAGTCAGGGAGACTAAGCAGGTAAACTGAGAGAATGGAAGTGTGGTTTATTGTACTTGTTAAAGTTTCAGTTCAAGAAGGTTGTTCTTTCCCAGGTTGTAGTTAAAGCCACATGAACTTTGCCTTTTGCTAAGAAGTATATTTTTACTTAATAGAGATCTGTTCCTTTGCAAAGTTTCCTTTTACATAAGACTTTTTATCATGAGTTAGAAAGAATTCTGCAGCAAGTACCGTACAAAAAGCAGCCAGATTCTGAAGCACTTGCCCCAAATGCTTTCCACCACCTAAACATGCACATCAAGACATATAATTTAAGAAGAGTTTACTTACTTCTAATAGAGTAGTGAGTTTTGCTTTTATAAAGCTAATACTAATAATTTTGGTAACAAAGCTTTTTTAAAAGATGTCCCCAAATCAAGATTAAAAAGAACCTTTTAAAAGTTTATAGACAGTGATTTTCTACAAATTGCCACAAACCTTTTCCTCCTGCAGTATATTCACATTCTTGACTGTAAAGAAACAAGTACTGTTAGTTTTCTTTTCCCAGCTGATCTAACCTTTCCAACTGCAATCCTCTTTGGCGAAGAACTCACTTCATTGTTAAATCTCCATTTTCTAAAGCTTCAGTTCTTTTAGTCATCTTTGTGATTACACTGGTAGAATGGACAATAATCCAATTAAACAGGAAGCAAATAGAGCAGTCCCTCATGCTGCTAAGAACACTCATAATACAACATTTCAATGACGTAACCCATTATTTTAGAAGCTCTAACTTCCCAAAATAGGTTAGTCACCTGCAATGACAGTAATAAGAATTTCTCATGACAAGATCCAACACTTTTCTCATGCTATCTTACAAGAAGCCTTTGCATTATTTTTTTTCCTAACATAAAAAGCCTTAAAACTTTCCTGGGAAAAGGACTCATTTGCATAATATGCAGATTGTTTCAGTTGTTTCATCACTGTAATAAATGCCAGAGAAGATAAACAAATGCTCCTTGCAAATGAAGCACTGCATGAAAATTTCATTTTTATTGGAATGACACTTGCTGACCTATTCTGGAATCTTAAATTGATGAGATTTTCCTAACTAGACATGGTTTCTAATATGTAGTTAATATATATATATATATATTCGGTTTATATATATGTAAAAGTCCATGTTATTGATTTTAAAAATTTCATCAAAAACTTGTGACGGAGAATATTAAACTGACAATACTTGAATTAACAGAGACAATCATAAGCACAGAAGAGTACCGTTTCATGAATAAATCAAAAGTTATTAAGATTAAACAAACATGTAAAGTTTGAAAATTAAAAGAGGTCAATTAATGAAAGCAATAAATTAATTCAATTTTCATTTGAGCACTTGACATCAAACTTGTTCTACAAATAAACTCAATTTCAAGGTGTTTGATGCAGAAACCCTCATTATAAGAAGGTCAGAATTTGTGTTAAAATTTCAGTTCCTTCATTGCTGAGGTAACAAAAGCCATACCTTTATTTTAAGTGGTATGAGGATGCTGGATTAAAATAATATTATATTCAAATCATCAAATCAAAGAAATCAAGACAGTACAACAGAGAAATTTCATTCCTATTATAAGTGGAAAAGCAGCTACATATGATATGGAGTATATTCTTTGTAGACAAAGATGTGGGTCCTATACTTTATCTGAAATTAAATGAAGGGGTACTTCTTGTGTTTTATAAGGAATATTCTCACAATATATAATCTCTGGGAAAGAACAGCAGGATGTTTATGTGCATTGTATTGTGCCACTGTATTGAGAAAAAATTCTCTGAACCATACATGTAACATGGCTTGAGTGTGGATTTCACAAGTAAAACATCTGTGACTACTTTTAACCTATTACACTGCTAAGAATCATAAAATATAGGACCAGGAACCACAGCTTCCCAGCAAGTGTGATTTTCTGCTGCACACATAGTACTCCAGAACAAAAAGAGAACAAGTTTTTGTGTCTGCAGCAAACACAACTAACAAAGCAGGGTTGACAGGTGTTACTTTCAGTGCTTTTATTTCAATAAGGTCAATTCAAGTTTACCCAAACCTTAAGGATGAAAGAGAAGTGGAGGATGGCATCTGGCCTTGACATCTTTGCAAAGAAATGACTTAGATGATTATTTATAAAATACTTTAACTAAAAATTGGTAAAGAATTTCATTGATATGAACAATATTTTGGAGAACGGATAATAAGAAAGAATTACTGTTCTGGAAATCCAATCTCCCTTAGGCTTCTCAATATTTTGTGCTAAGTGAATGACATCTTTGAAATTGTAAGTGCTAAAGGAGTTAATAATGAAAATTTAAATTTCTCCCATTCTTGTAGTAGAGATGCCACTTACTAGAAAATGTGTCTGGTCAGTGACAAAAAGATACATCTGTGTCTTGATGCCAGTTCAGATCTCTGCCTACTTAAGCAGTAGTCTCTAGGGAAGTATATACGAATGATGGTGGTGATAGAAGGAAATTGAGCATGGTCAGAGACTAATTGCCTCTTAGCAAACTGCATGTCAAAGAGAAGAATCACACTTTGTTTTCTGACATTCTGATTTGATATGTGTATTTTTCATCATGGAATGGCATCTATGTAGACAAAACAGTAACAAACTTGGTACAAGATGAGGAGAAAAGCCTTATTCATTTCATAAACAAAACTTCCAGACCTAATACATCACTGAATCTTCAAGGAGGGATGTCTCCCTGATTGTGCTCCTCTGTGAAACCTACCTCTTTCAAAGCACCTTGGGAGGTATAGGGTCAAAATGCTCATGTACTCTGGCAGAACTGGAATACACATGCCCAGACCTCTGAGCTCATAACGTAATGCATACTCATGAAAAGTCACACACAGTTAGTGCCAGTTAAATAATAAATTCTTCATTTGAGAACTGTTCTTTTTTCCTTTTCCTCAGAGTTTATCTAAAACAATAGATTATTTTTTTTTTCAAAGCACCAATTAGATTCCCAGTGGTAACTGCTGAGTAAGGCAATTTTATTTTACTGGTAGGGAAACTTCCGAAAGGAGACAGAATGACAAACATGTACTGAGTCTGCACAGTAGCAAGAATCTTTGTCTTCTCTTTTGCTTACATCAGTGCATCTTGGCCTCTCAGAGAATCTTTTTCTACAGTGTGAGAATTCAACTTTTCTGCATGGAGTCATTTAAAACCTTTTCAAAACACATGTTCTTTAAGAAATACAGGATTTTATAAAGTGGATTGTCATAGTGTTTCAAGCATTTAATCACTCATTAAAAATCCTTGCTTAGGGGCTTGGCATTTATAGTATGATTTGTTCTACTCTTTGATACACAATAGGTGATTTTTTATTTTGGCCAGTAGCACTTGAAAAACTAGTTATCAATTTATTTTATGGCTTGTTGGAAATCACCAGACATTAGGACTCAGCCAGCAAACAGTGGACCTTCTCAAATTGCCAATACCGATCAAGATTGCCAAGGTTTTCTTAAGTCACAAAGTCACGTATATACATATCTAAACTCACTTGTTAGTTTTAATCAAGACAACTTCCTGTTTATTTTTCTTTTTCTTTCATAGACTTCCTTTTTATATTAATTTTGGGTTGTATGGTTAAATTCTTCATTTTCAGTGGAAAAAATATATGCATTTTTATTTGCATGAGCTGCTACAGCTGTACAGTATTATGTGTTCATTCTAAGTGTCTGAGAGGGTATCAAACCCAGCAGATACTGTTCAGTGTTACAGAAGAGAAGCAGTATTGAAAAGCATAACAAATTCCTCTCTGGGATATATCAACAATGACTGAGTTGGGTAGCTTGAAATGCTAACGACATGCCATCTGTGTTTTAGTGAGGGTTAGCTACTGCTTAAATGATTGTGATTAACAGCCAGAGCTTTACACACTAACAAGTCAAGTTTGATTGTAATTCTTTGAAGAGTAATCATCACTCTACCCTGCAATTACACAAAATGTGTGTTGAATTAGAAACAAACAAAAAAACAACAACAACAACAACAACAAACCCAACAAAAAAAAAAAAAAAAGAACACAAAATAACTTTCAGACTTGGAAAATCAGGCTATTGAACACAAGCCAAAGGTGAGATGATTGGTAACAACTGTGATTCATTGTAATATTGCTTACATACTATAAAAAGATCAAAGGAAACGACAACCTGAAGAGTTACTGGAAAAAAATGAGGAATGTGACAGGAACATAACTTCCATTAAACAGACAGAAAAGTAGTGTATAACTTCAGAAAAAAAAAAAAAAGATAAACATTTGATTTTACAACAGAGCTGTGACCTACTAGTTGGGGCTGTTCAGCCTGGAGAAGAGAAGGCTGCATGGAGCAGCCTTCCAGTATCTGAAGGGGGGCATATAGGGATGCTGGAGATGGACTCTTCATTAGGGACTGTAGTGATAGGACAAGGGGCAATGGGTTAAATATTAAAGAGGGGAAGTTTAGGTTGGATATAAGGAGGAAATTATTTCCTGTTAGGGTGGTGAGGCACCGGAATAGGTTGCCCAGGGAGGTTGTGAATGCTCCATCCTTGGCAGTGCTCAAGTCCAGGGTGGGCAGAGCCTTGGGTGGCATGGTTTAGGTGTCCCTGCCCATGGCAGGGGGGTTGGAACTTGATGATCTTAAGGTCCTTTCCAACCCTAACTAGTCTATGACCTTATGATCCTACAGAAAAAAAATTACTTTTTGTCATGCTTTATTTCTTTTGCTGATAGCTGTGTTGAACAACAGTGTCACTTATGCCTATTCACAACAGATGTGCTTTTGCCTTCACTTTCAACTCAATCTAAAGCTGTAGGAAACAAAGCTTAAAAACTATATAAAGTTCCATTGAAATTTTTAGGCCCAGGTTAATTTTATTGAGAAAGGAGGAAGAGGAATACTCATGGCAAAAAGCAGAGTTTCATAGAATCATAGAATCATAGAATAGTTAGGGTTGGAAAGGACCTTAAGATCATCAAGTTCCAACCCCCCTGCCTTGGGCAGGGACACCTTGCTCTAAACCATATCACCCAAGGCCTCGTCCAACCTGGCCTTGAAAACTGCCAGGGATGGAGCATTCACAACCTCCCTGGACAACCTATTCCAGTGCCTAGCCACCCTAACAGGAAAGAATTTCCTCCTTATATCCAATCTAAACTTCCCCTGTTTAAGTTTTAACCCATTACCCCTTGTCCTATCACTACAGTCCCTAAGGAAGAGTCCATCCCCAGCATCCCTATATGCCCCCTTCAGATACTGGAAGGCTGCTATGAGGTCTCCATGCAGCCTTCTCTTCTTCAGGCTGAACAGCCCGAGCTTTCTCAGCCTGTCTTCATATGGGAGGTGCTCCAGTCCCCTGATCATCCTCGTGGCCCTCCTCTGGACTTGTTCCAACAGTTCCATGTCCTTTTTATGTTGAGGATGCCAGAACTGCACACAATACTCCAAGTGAGGTCTCCCGCGAGCAGAGTAAAAGGGGCAGGATCAACTCCTTTGACCTGCTGGTCAAAGGAGGTGAGCTTCAGCAGAAAATTAACCTTGCTAACAATGAAGATACAAAGGCATGTTTTTTGAAAGATATGAGACAGCAAAAAATAATTACTATATTAACATACTACTCATCTTCTTAAGAATGTTTAAGAAACTGATGTCAATATATCATAATTGTTAATAATTTCTACTCCTTTGTGACAAGCAGCCTATAAGTGAGCTCACACCACACACAAATTGTGATATGGAATCATAAAAGGACTAGTAAAATATGTTTATCAATTTCCTTCTCAGCTTTCAAAGCAAGCAATGTAGTCAAGTAGTAGTTGAAAGTTTTAAGGAAAAGATTAGAATATTTAGCCTAAGAGAGTGAAAATAGCCTGAAGCATACATTTCTTCTTAATTTCAAAGTAGGGCTATTGTTCATTTGACAATGATTCTGTCCTGAGCCTCTACAGCTCCCTTTTCAACCTTTTCTCATTCTATATCTTGTGCCAAATCTGTTTCCACCCCACATCCTTTCATTCTGCAAGATATCAAGGAAACATTGAATTTTGCTGCCTGAGAGACAGACCTTGCTGCTGCTATCCCGAGAAAGAAAAGAAGCTGAAGATGCAGCAAGGCAGAAAAATAGGGTGTGGGATGTGGACCCTGGTTTCCTACACCCATTGTTAGCAGAGTAGGTGGGACAGGGTGTCCCTGCCCATTGCAGGGGGTTTGGAACGCGATGATGTTTGGGTCTTGTCCAACCCAAACCATTCTATGATTCTGTGATTTGCAATCTCTGTATTTCCTGCCTTTGGGAAAAACTGTTACCAGGCTGCCTCTGGATGGTTCTACCAGAGGTGAAACAGACAGCTAGGCTAGAGCTGCTGCTTTTTGCAGAGTGCTACTCAATGCAGCTCCCTGCTCCCAGCAGATCTGGAGCATCCGCCACCACTGCTCCTTCCAGCAGCATTCAGCTCCCTTCCCTCCCATAGTCGTTTCATGCTCATGCCATCATGACTTGGTCTCCCATCCAGTTCACCTACAGTCTGGCTGCTTTGTTATATAGGAGGGTTAAAGAAGTGGCCATTTATATGCCATGTCTCATCTTCAGTCCCCTTCTCCAGCAACATAAGCAGCTTTTGCCTAGGTCCCTAATCATCCATGATCTTCTTCTTCCTGCCTGATTAGATTCTATTCTGCCAGTTTGATGCTTTTCTTGAACACCCACTCCATCACTCCCTGCTTCTCTAACAGCCTGTGGAGAAAGACTTTTCAATTTCCTTTTTTTTTCCCCCGCCTTTGTGTCTCTTTGCTAGATCAACACTCTCCTCTTCATACTTCTAGCCTTAAATACACATCTTTATTTAGAATATTTATTAACTTCAGGAAAGGGAGTTAAACCTCTGAACAGCTGCTTTATTATTATGATTATTATTATTTCTTTTTTTTTTTAAGTTACAAAAACACTGACCCTAAGATAGTAGTTTCCCATGATGTATAAACTAACATCAAAAAGAAAAACAATCCACAATTATCTGAAATAAATACATCAGATCATCACCTGTGTCCCTTATCTTAGAATACCTACCTATGCAATTTTGCTGATATTTATCTCCAGTGGTAGGACAGAAAATTTGCAGCACCCTTGTCTTGGGGGCACATAGTATTAACTTGAACTTTTGTGTCGCAACTGTTATGAAAGTTGATTTGGAAATGCAAAGCACACAAAATAAGCTAACTTTACATATCTGACAGCTACCTAACTTTTTAAAATCCAAAGCTTTGTTCAATTCATAAGACATTCATTTATAGAATTAACACAGTGGAACTGGAAGGTTGTCTTTATCTCTTTTAATCCATTCGTATGACTGAGACATTTTTATTAACATATGAAAAATATTTGCTTTTTCACAATCTCTCTGGTAGCTGGCATGTTGGTATCTCAGCAACTGTGATCCCTGTAGAGGCCCTGAGATGCATTGTTCACCTTCAGTAGGCTTTACTATACATTATTCTCTCTATTTATAATTACTCTGTAAGAATCATATGCAATACTCCAGAACCACCATCACACTTCCAACAGTAGCAGTACAAAGGTGTCAAGAAAACAGGGATTTTAAATACTGTTTTAAAAAGGGGGATGAAAACTCAGTTTTTTTGATGTTTTTTTCTAGTCATGCTCACATTTATTGCGTGGCCATTCCAGTTCTGATTCTGAGTCTCGGATCAGGATCTCATCAAGCTCTGTATGTTTGACAGGAGTGCTAGGGAGCACCAGCAAGCCGTGAGACATTGCCCAGTACTGTAGATAGCCCTGTCAGAAATCTTCTGTCAGAGCAGTATTATCCTTGTCTTTAGACGGGGTAGAAGTGGCTTGCAAAGTGTTTCATGCTGATGTGCACATTCAAAAAATGCCTGGATAAGAATTAAAATTATATGAGATAATTCAGATTGTCTCTGAGGACAGGCAAACTCAGAAGGAAGATGTCTTTGTTTAAGCATAAAAATAACGGTGCTCCTATGGGGTGAATGAGACAACTGCTTGTCTATTTATCCAAATTGCATGGAGGCATCAAAGAAAAGCTGCCAAGAAGAGAGAACCATGAACATGTGGCAGAGATGGAAAAGCATTTTGCCCTTCTAACACCTTGCTACGTAATGGAGCTTCACCTGGGTCACCAGAGCAGGTGGCAAGGGCATGAAGTTCTATTTCCATTAAAATATGAGAGAGTTTCAATTTGCATTTCACTGTGGAGTCATGGTATTATGAAGTCTGCAGAGCTGCCATGCTTAAATGCTACCCTTTTCAAAAGGTATTTTCCAAGTAAAGAAGCTTTCCTGAATTACTGCAACTAAGAAACTATAACTAACAAAGTTTGGTTATACATACATACATATATATATATATACACACACATACAGTATGTATATGTTAAATACATATGTTTGGTTATACATATAAATCTACACTCAGTCCGAAATGCTATAACCAACAATGGTTTTGAAACCTAAGTTTGCCAGATACTTTGTTAATTTCTCATCTGTATAAAAGCTGGTCTGTCTCAGACTTCAAACAGTACTTTTATAGAGTGCTATCATTTGCTCAGATATAGCTATCAGGTTTATAGGGATCAACTGATTTAATTATTGTCAAATTCCGTAAAAGAATAACATCCAGCAGGTAAGAACACAATTCTTTTTAATAATTTTAATAATGCAGTATAAATTGCAAAATGGGTCTGTAACTTTAATACATATAGCTTATAGTTGTGGACTATTTGACTTTGTATTTAAAGATATTTGGGTTTGTTTGGTCCAAAACCGGAAAAGAGATTTATCAGTTCAAAGTAGATATGTATAATCTGTATGAATAAACTGTGAAATTGATTTGAAAATAAAAATTATATCAATTAAAGTTAACATCTTTACTTTGAATGGAGATTTTCTCAGTCTATTTAGAACAAAGACAACCCACATTCATTTTCCAATCAAGGATACAGAGTTGAACAGACTGGACATAATTTTTCCTTATTCATTCAGAACAATGTCTACCTGTGCATTCAGTAGAATAAATTCTTTTTTCAATGTAGGAAAGGAAGAAAAATGTTTACATATTTGTATCTCTGCAGTTCCCATAATTTATGGTAGGACCTATTTTAAGACTGTTATTGATATTCTGCATTCATACCTTTTGACAAGTTAGATGCCTTAGAAAAGTTTAAGCAGCATGAAAGAAGGAAAATCCTTTTAAAGGAGTAAAACTAGTATATTTTACTTTCAATATTACTCATTACCACCATATCTGAGTGTCTATAGAAAACAGGGAGAAAATTGTAATTGTGAGTCACAGATAATATTTTACTTTTTTTTTTTTTCCATTATGTTAAAGATGATCCCCCCTAAACAGGTTCTTTAAAAAAAAAATGCGATAAAAAGAAAATCAGTCCAGTCAGGAAGATTCAGCAGTTTATAAACTTGAATGGAACAAGATACAACCCAAGTCCTGGGCTAGCATTTTGTGTAATGGACCTATACAAGCAGGAGAATGACATGTTGCCCAACCTCAGTGACAGACATACAACAGCATTGCTATTGCTCCAACTGTATGTGTGTTAACTAGGAGTCAAGCTCCAAACTCTCCAGAAAAACTTTGCTTAAATATCACAGTGGAGGAAAATATTATGTTTTATTATCAGCATATATACATACATTTGCTACTAATTTACTGTATATTTTAAAATTAACTTCAAATAAATCTTTGTTTTAAGCTGGAAGTAACAGTAATCTTCAAAGACGTTAATCAAGACTTTTGAACATTTTCTCCACAATTCCGTCTTAAGGATACAGGTAAAATACCAAGTTCACCACAAAATAGTTAAAAAATCAGAAGTCAAAACACAGAAATTATAAATGATAAAAATGATAAAAAGCTCCAGTACTGTTTTAGGACTTACTTATTTTATTTACTCACCATATTGGGTCACAGCTAATGTGTTCAGGGTTGGTTTTCCTGAACATACAATGTTGAGAAAGCAGTTTTTATTTTCCCATTGGCTTGTTTTAAATAAAAGGTTAAATTCTAATGAATCTCTAATGAATTAACCTGTATGTGCATCCCTGTTCATATATATGTATAGATACACACAACAATTAATCAGAAGGAGCATTAGAAAATTAGAGATTATCATATTAGAAGCATTAACTGCAAATGTCTTTGACAAAGTCTGACATACTTTTCATTTAGTATCCAAAGAGTTATATCCAAAAGCAATAAGAAGGGCAAATTCTGCCTGAAATTCTGCATTAAATTAGGACAAAACAACAGAGATAGAAGACCTATAACTTACAGCTTTCATATGGGAAGAGGTGATGTAGGTGAACACCGCTCAAATACTAGCAATAACTCTATCAGAAATAAACATAGAATCATAGAATAGTTAGGGTTGGAAAGGACCTTAAGATCATCTACTTCCAACCCCTCTGCCATGGGCAGGGACACCTTTCACTAAACTATATCACCCAAGGCCTCGTCCAACCTGGTCTTGAACACTGCCAGGGATGGAGCAATCACAACTTCCCTGGGTAACCTGTTCCAGTGCCTCACTACCCTAACAAGAAAGAATTTCCCCCTTATATCCAATATAACATTCCCCTGTTTAAGTTTTAACTCATTACCCCTTGTCCTATCACTACAGTCCCTAATGAAGAGTCCATCCCCAGCATCCCTACAGCCCCCTTCAGATAGTGGAAGGCTGCTATGAGGTCTCCATGCAGCCTTCTCTTCTCCAGGCTGAACAGCCCCAACTTTGTCAGCCTATCTTCATATGGGAGGTGCACAGTCCCCTGATCATCCTCGTGGCCCTCCTCTGGACTTGTTCCAACAGTTCCATGTCCTTTTTATGTTGAGGATGCCAGAACTGCACACAATACTCCAAGTGAGGTCTCACGAGAGCAGAATAAAGGGGCAGGATCACCTCTTCGACCTGCTGGTCACACTCCTTTTGATGCAGCCCGGGATATGCTTGGCTTTCTGGGCTGTGAGGGCACACTGCTAGCTCATGTTCATTTTCTCATCGACCAGCACCCCCAAGTCCTTCTCCGCAGGGTTGCTCTGAATCTATTCTCTGCCCAACCTGTAGCTGTGCCTGGGATTTCTCCGACCCAGGTGTAGGACCTTGCACTTGTCATGGTTGAACTTCATGAAGTTGGCATCAGACCACCTCATAAGTGTGTCAAGGTCCCTCTGGATGGCATTCCTTCCCTCCAGTGTATCAACCGAACCACACAGCTTGGTGTCATCGGCAAACTTGCTGAGGGGGCACTCAATCCCAGGCTTAGCAACTTCATTTGCCAGCTCCTTCAGGACCTGCGGATGGATTTCATCAGGACCCATGGACTTGTGCACGTTCAGATTTTTAAGATGGTCTCAATCCAGTTCCTCTCCTACAGTGGGCCCAAGGTCTTCATTCTCACAGTCCCTGCGTCTGCCTTCCAAGACTTGGGTGGTGTGGGGAGAGACTTTGCCAGTGAAGACTGAGGGAAAGAAGTCATTCAGAACCTCAGCCTTCTCCAAATCCTGTATAGCTAGTTCTCCTGAGAGCTTCCTGAAGGGCCTACATTCTCCCTAGTCTGTTTTTTGTTTGCTATGTCCCTGTAGAATCCCTTCCTGTTATCCTTAATATCCCTGGCCAAGTTTAATTCTAACTGGGCCTTAGCTTTCCTAACCTGGTCCCTAGCTTCCCGGACAACATCCCTGTACTCTTCCCAGGCCGCCTGTCCTTGCTTCCACTTTCTGTAACTCTTTTTTCATTTGAATTTTCCTCAGGAGCTCCTTATCCATCCAAGGAGGTCTCCTGGCCCTCCTGCTGCACTTCTTTCTAGTTGGGATGCAACACTCCTGAGCTTGTAGCAGGTGATCCTTGAAGACCAACCAAGAGTCTTGAGCCCGCCTGCCTTCTAGGGCTATATCCCATGGAACCTTACTAATCAGGTTCCTGAAGAGGCCAAAGTCTGCTCTTTTGAAGTCTAGGGCAGTGAGCTTGCTGCATGCTTTTCTCACTGTCCTGAGGATCTCAAAGTTGACCATCTCGTGATTGCTGTATCCAAGGCTGCCCTGGAGTGTCACATTTCCAACGAGCCCTTCCCTGTTGGTGAGCACGAAGTCAAGCATACCACCTCTCCTTGTCGGTTCCTCTATTACTTGCAGGAGGAAATTGTCCTCCACCCAATCGAGGAACCTCCTGGATTGCTTGTGCTGGGCCATACCATCATTCGAACAGTTGTCAGGGTGGTTGAAGTCCCCCATGAGAACAAGGACCTGTGAGCGTGAGGCTTTTCCTATCTGTCTATAGAGTGCTTCACCACAGTTTCTCCTTGATCAGGTGGTCTGTAACAGATCCCCACAGTAATGTCTCCCATCGCTGTTCTCCCTTTAACACTGACCCACAAACTCTCTGTTAACTTCTCACTTGTCCCCAGACAGAGTTCCATACTCTCCAGCCTATCCCTAAATAAAGGGCAACTTCCCCTCCCCGCCTGCTGGGCCTGTATTTTCTAGAGTATGTAACCTTCCATTCCAACACTCCAGTCACAGAAGCCATCCCACCATGTTTCTGCAATGCCTATTATGATTTAACATTTTCTCCTGTGTATCCATTTTTATACAATATTCATCTTAAAGTCATCAGTTACACTCCATACTGGCTTAAGTTTACACTGTAAACATCCCATTGTTACTGCCTTAAAAACTAGCAGTTAATGTGCAGTAATCAATGTCCAAAGTAGAGCCTTGGTACAAATAATGTTGTGCCTACATTTTTCAGATACTTTTATATCAATATGCCTAGGTGAATAGAAGTGTGTGGAATTTTCTAATAAGCAAGCTCTCTTCATGTCTTTGCTTTGGGAATATATTTGCAGAAATTAAATTCTGCTCTTTTAAGACCTTCAGAAAGAAAAGATTAATTAAATGCACCTATATAGGCGAAATTCTGCATCCTTGCAACGAGATATTTGGTAAGTGAACCTGTTTTCTGTATGTCGCTTTTGTAGGGGATAGCATTTTCTTCTAACATGTGAATGAGAAAAACAAAGCATGGCAAAACTTTCCCAGGCACAGATTCTACCACTGTACTTTGCATCACTAATTGGTCACTAGTGGAAAGAAGTAGACATTCAAACTCCTTCCCTGGATACTGTAGAGAGTTATCACTATTTAAAATTCAGTCATGGCCTCAGCAATACTCAGTCCTGTATCAGAACCTTATGACAATGAAAATTGGATGGCAGAAACACTAACCATCAATGAGATTAAATGAAAAATGTCTCCTTTCACAGCTTTCAGACATTAAATAAATTTGCCAATGGTTAAATAAAAAGTGTCTAACAACAATCTTCTAACATATTTCAGAACAGAAATTCACTAGACTTGAAGCTGTCAACAGTAAAGGCCCAGATTTGCCTTGTTTGTCTTAGTACAATGAGTTCAGGTGAAGGGCATCACCGGTATCCATACTTCAGCAGATAGGTTTCTTCTGTCTAGATTAGAAAATCACAGACAGAGAACCATTTACTGTATAAAATGCAGTTTAAGTGGTTCACACTGGGTCATTAAATTCCCCTAAAATATATGTAATGGGCACTGTAATTATCACAGAGAGAGAAACTTAAAATGACCTCTGCTTTTGAGAATCACCAGATTCTCAGTTCTAGCCATTGCCACAGTTAAGGTGAGCATCCAGGACATAGGAACACACCAAGCACAGACAAATCCACGTACATGACATAAAACCTGTACCACAGAGGCTTCCAGTCCTCGATTGAAGGACTATGCATTACTGCAGCTGGCAGCACACCTTCCACTGGGGCTTCAGAGAATAAGATTTTTAAATTTAGTATAAACTCCTTAGCTTTTGTCTGGGTTTGCTGCATGTGACTGAACCCTTTCTGCAGACTAGGTGGTCTTTAAATTCTGATTGAAGTTTCTTCATACTAGTTCTTGCTTATAGGACCTTTACCATGAAATCAAATAAATAGCGACTTTACTGCCTTTTTCTTCTTTATTTTTTATATTACTTTATTTTTTTCTTTTTTGCCAGCTTTCTCCTTTTACTCCCTTACATGATATAGATGAAGAGGGAAAACAACAGTTCTAATCCCCAAAATCAAATGTCAGAGCAAAATATGTTTCCAGCTGAATTCACTCTGATTCTTAGCAATTTAAAATTATTCCAGTTTACTTAAAATACAAACCATTTCTTCCTGTTTGTATTTTTTAAATGCTTTTAACACAATGTCACTGCACAATAGTTTCTGTCTGTCACACACACAGACACACAGACAAGTATCACTGGCTATAAACTGTGTGCAGTAAAGGTGTAATAAAGACAAATGTAGATTCTTTTTCCACAGTACCTTTTATGTTTCCAGACTACTGGTCCACTGACATACTGACTTACTAAGACATTTTATTTGAAATTATAAATAACTTGTATTCACTGATCTAAATGAAATTAATATTGTAGAGATAGTGCTATAAGTAAAAATATAAAAAAGAATAATGCAGGTTGAACAAAACAAGTTTGAAAGACTCATCATATAAAGGAATTATCACTCCACTTTACGTTCTTAGAGTAATTGACATTAAAAAAAAAAAAAAGCTCTTATGAGTTGTGCTTAGAAAATAATATCTTCAAATCAATGTTGAAACCATTTCTGTTACCACTCAGAGATTACATGATATGCAAAAAGTGTATTGTGCTATGGATGGATATAACAACAACATCAATTAATTTCACGTTTCTTTTCATTGCCTTTTACATGATCCTGAAACACTGACTAAACCAGACCTCTTTGATTCCCAAGAATAGCTGAGAAAGCATGAAAGACTAAATAACTCCATTATCCACTGGTGAATTTGAAAATTACTTGGTAGCCCCAACGTCAGAAGCTTTCACTGTTATCAGCTCTTTCCAACTGTTTTGAGCCTGTTATGGAGCAAAGGTACTGCAAATGCAAACAGTTTTTTTGAGATCATGAACAGAACAATTTAGGTGACCAAACAGGGCATATATATTAACAATTTTGAAGAGATGTAAGTGGGCATCTTAGATAGCCCTCTAAGGGTGAAGCATTCCTGTTCTGCAGGATTACATAGAACACTGCCTTTTTCTCTTACATCTCTCTTTAATCTTTATCTCTGACCTGATTCTTTCTCAGCTCCTGATCCTTCAGCCTAATTTTATTTGTCCTACTCCCTGATTAACCATTAGGGTGAGAAGCAGTCCATGTGCCAAGTAGGACCACCAAAGCAGTTCTGGTGCCATTACTGCATTCTGGTGGGCACTCACAACAGCAAGGGAAGCAGCACAAGTCTCCAAACTGTAATCCTTTGAGAGCCCTCTCCTCAGGGCTTATTATAGACAAAGCAACAGCAAGTCAACCACAAAATACATGGCAATGATCCCCAGAGGCTTTCTGAGCTCCAGTCAGCCAGGACAGAGGGTCACACTCTCTCTTCTGATTACAGTCTTGTTTTTCCCTCTTGCTCCAGCAGCCATATGACCAGCCAGGATCATTTTAACATCTTACTGGCTGTGTTTACCTTTCACTACCATATCACACAATATTTGGAGATAAACTCAATAGGAGGAAATTGAAACTCAGTGGAATTTCTGATTGTGAAAACAATTTTTCAGCACTAAGGGTTCATGGCAAACATTTTAATAACCATAAAAATTAGGGCTTTTGTTCCCATAGCTAAAGTATAATAGAATATCAATGCAAAGGTTTTTCCCAAGACAATAACTGAAAACATTTTCAGTTTGGGTTTTCTGTATGCTGGCTGATTTATGAGGATACTTTACACAATCCCTGGCAATGTTTATCTGATTGGGTCACTGCCAAAAAAATAAAACAATTTGGAACTGAGCACTCAGAACAACCCACTTTGCTATCTATTGCTATGCAACCTCCCATTGTAAGCATGGAAAAAAAAAAAAAAAATTGAGGCTTATCTGTATCACAGGACTTTTTATTTCCCCTCTAATTTTATTTTTCTTTAAAAGCAGTCACCAATTTAGGACCACCCCTTGGATCTGGCCCAGAGCCACATGACTCAGAAAAAAAATTTACAAATGCTATACGAGTTTCAGCACAAAATTGCAGTAGAGAAATCCCGTTTCACATTGTATAAAGGTTCTCCCTTTGGCTTGAAACACTATGCCTATATTAGCCCAGCAACGCAGCCCTGAGAAAGTTTCCATACTTGTGACTACTCTAGAATAAAATAAGTAGACAAATTACAAAACAACAAATCCCTTTGTGTTGCAATATTCCCCTAGTACCCTGTCAGAAGGCACCGAGAGCACACAGAAAGGAGTGCTTAGCTAAAATGAAAGGGTAGGTGGTGCTTATTTCCACACCAGACTAGCTATGATCCCGAGTTCACACCAAATTGGAACAGAGGCTAGCCCACACTCAGAGATGTAAGCAAGACAACAGTATAGACTTAGTCAATCATGCATGCAAATTACAACCGAGCCTCAAGGGCAGCATACTAAACCATACAATTGTGAAACTCGTAGGCTACAGTAATAATTAATTCTTGCATCCATACAAGTAAGGCAAATCAAAAACTTGTTATTAGTCTAGTTTATGTGACTTCTAACCTAATTATTATAGTTTATTCCTCATAATGACAAAATTGAAGCTGATATGCACAAAGTTTTCTGTTTCTCTCGTCTTTTTCTCCTACTTGCTATGTGTTAGTATAGTGATTCACCACCCCCTAAATCATTTTATGACTCAAAGTATGGTGGTTGTCTATGAAGCTTTGCCTTTGGAGGGTCTGAAATGCCAGGGTCTATGCATCTAAGCCACTTACCTCCAGCAGATCAAGGTGCAGTGAACACAAATCAGCTGAAAGGCTGGTAGACCAAATAATTCCACACTACGAGTTTAGAGCAAAACACAGCCTTTATATAATTACATTAAAGCACATCTAAAGAGAAGCTTAACCACCTGGTTATATAGCCATCATTCCAGTGGAGGTAGTATCCAGCCTGGAATTATGAGTTCAAGAGTCATAATCTCTAAATGTCAAAACCATGTTTTTTTAGCTGAGATACCATTAAGCAAATAATAATAGAGTTGCCGAGTATATAGACATGACCAAAACTGAAGACTCTAGTCCTAGAAATCAGGGTTTAACAGTTTCTAGGGTTTTTTTTTCAGGAATGAATCACCAATATCCTTAAGTATGAATCAGGAATATGGCGGTTAGTATTAAATATTAAAATATTAAATGTTTCAATATTTTACCTCATTGTGTTTGCTGTGCACCAGCTTGACCTTTCTTTTCTGGCTGCTCTAAATTTCATTGCCCATTGAAGGTTTCTAAGGTGTTACTACAGATACTGGAAAGGACCATCCATATAGAATCACAGAATGCTTTTGGTTGGAAAAACCTTTAAAAATAATCTAGTCCAACCCTCTCTGCCATAGGCAGGGTCAACGTCCACTATATCAGGTTGCTCAAAACCCTGTCCAACTTGACCTTGAACAATTCCAATGATGTGGCATCCACAACTTCTCTGAGCAGCCTGTTCCAGAGTCTCCCTACCCTTGTAGTACAAAATGTCTTCTTTATGTCCAGTCTAAACCTACTCATACTGTTTCCCCAGCTGCTCATGCCCACAGCATCACCAGAATGAAGAACTGTCCCTAGGTCCTTTATCTGCTCCCTCCCCATCAAAGTAAATATGCAGAGGATGTAGTTTTGCAACAAGCTATTTCTGTACTTTAATCTAGCAATGTGGCAGCAACAAGGAAAGTTCCAATTGGACTACCTGTGCATACATTTATTCTCATGCAATATTCATGGCTAGCAGCAGACAGCTAGCAGAAAGAGCAGTTAGGCTGTTATTACACTGGAACTGGAAATCTCTGCCAGGTACAAAGAACTTACTTAAACCATCACTCCAAAGAAAGTTGGAAAGGTCAAGCTGGTGCTGAGACAGCTTGCCTTACTGGGATCTGCCTCTTCTTTGTGTAAGTGGCAATGGAGAAGAGTCACCACACTCAGTCTGTAGGGAACCGCTTATTAAAATGGGTCAGAGGATACATATTTCAGAAGTTAGACTGGTGGATATAAAGGGTGTATTTTCATTCTATAATAAACACGAGCTTGATGTTCACAGAAATAACACTGTCAGATTTGCCCTTTAGAACATTGATCCAGTGCTGATAAACATCAGAAAGAGGCCAGAAGGCTTACTGCAAGTACAAGCCATGGACATTATGTTATCAAATTGCAGTGAAAACAAAATAACATGAATAAAGTAAGCTTGATAAACTCATAACAACAAATATTTTTCTCAGTAATACAGTACCTGCAAACAATCTACACTGCTCATAAGGAAAAACTAATTTTGATAATCCAAGTGTTTGCCTGCTAGTCCCAACTGATTTGTCAGTATCAGTGTTAATGTGCTAGAAATGGTAATGCAATGATTTTGAAAACACTTTTATGCTTCCTTCGATATTCCAAGCAACTCAGTTGCTGTCCTTGAACAAGAAAATCACATAATTACTTCTGCAAAGAGGCTTGTCATAGTCCAGTGTTTAGTATGGAACTCTCTTTAGAATATGAGTTCTGAAATGTTACACTCAATTGGAAACAGCCAACAAATTCACACATTTTTAAACAAAAATGGTCTTGTGCTGACAAAATCACGGTTTCCCAATGTACTTCTTAGATCGATAAATGTAAATATGAAAGCTGAACAATGCAAATTTCCTAGCAAGCTTTTCATTTGTATAGCTTACCTCAAAGTCTCCATTCAGATTGTTTGGTCTTTTATATGAAATCATCCAACATGAACTATTCAATTTTTCAGCACCAATTTTCTCTTGTTACACTACTTTCTCCTTCCCAGTTCTTTACCTCCCACAAAGTACTGAACCTCATGAGACCTAAATGTGATACAGCAAGTGAACTTTCCCATTATATAGTAAGGGTGAAGAAATGGATTCAAACAACAGATACAAGACCAGGCAATAAAAAAGACCTTGAAATGAGATGTGATTCCTTTGTTTATAAGCACAGTTTTTGCTCGTGTTGGAACCATTAGCAATAAGAAAAACTAAGACACAGAATAGCACAGCTTCATGGGGAAAAGGATACGCTAAAGCACAGGTGAGAAGCAAAAACTTAAAGTAAACAAATATTCCAATGTAAGAATACACTCTATGCAAAAAAAAAAAAAGAAAAAGAATTCATTGACAGATCTTGTATGGGCAGATGTCTTTGCCAGCTTTAGCTGTTTGAAGAGCTGCTGTTTAAAGCTATATTAAAATTACATATCACAAAGGCTTGTCCTATGACCTTGAAGGCAAGAATCGCTTGCACAGCAATCATTCATGTGGCTAAGCTCTTCCTTCCCCTTCCCCTTCCCTTCCCTAATGAAGTGCTATAGCACAGGACACAGCGCAGTAGGCCTCATGTCATTGACTGAAGAGTCCTGGCTATTTTGTGGCTGTGTTTGAGGATCTGCCATAGCCCTGTGTTTGGCTTTTCAGGCACTGTGGAAGTAAAACTCAAAAAGTAGTGATCTCTTTGATAAGTAGGACCTTACTTAGATCAAGGATGTCTTTCCCAAGTTGCCTCGGAAGTTTAGCCAACATTGTTCTGCACAGAAAGTTGTTCCCCTAAAGAAGAGAGCTGGCCCTGAAATCTGTGTCCATATGATGACAAAATGCCATTGAAATATAACATCCCTGGAGACAAGAAAACTTTCCTGATATCCTTGAATCCCAGAGAATTGTACAAATTGGTTCACCCTTTGAAAAGAAGTGTATCCTACACAGCAAACTTTCTTTTCTCTATACACCCATTTCTAAGCTATCATGGAGATTATTAGCAAATTTAAGAGCAACCTTTCTTGGTTCAATCGTTCTATTGGTAGAGATGGAAAAATGGTTATTGAAAAAAGATATACAGGAGAAAAAGAAGGAAAAACAGTGCCTACTAAAGTGAAACAGCAGCAGTCAACTTACAGTTAAGGCTACTGGCAATGGAAGAGGGAGCAACAGCAACCAAAGACTGCTGAGATCTCTGGAAAAAGCAAAGATATCAGCCATGCAAAGCCATATTTAATTTTGAGTAGACTTTCTTTGATATTTTGGTTGACTGTTGGCTCCATCTCCTCATTTACTCCACGTGGCTTGTTGTCATCACAGCCTTTGTTGCTACTGTTTTACAACTCATACAGCTGCCCCTTCTGCACCTGAAAACACCTTAAACTTATATAGTCTATTAAGATTGAAAGTGTCTTGTGTAAACTGACTGTTACTTTATGAACTATTTCACACAGGATAGCACTTAGGCACTAGCAGAGTATTTCTCTCCAAAGACACAGGGAAAAAGATTATAAAAAGCTATTTTTCTTCCCCTTTTTTTTAAGAATAAAAAGAACCAAAAAAAAAAAAAAAAGAAAAAAGACTGTGTCCTGTCTACCTGCCTATATGAAAAATGTTATTGCATTTCTTGAAATATGAACAAAATAAACTCACTGATAATAAGTGATGGTGTGAATCAAAGACAGATCTATTCATAAGAAGCGAGGAAACAGTCACATGAGCCCCACAGAAAATCACATAATGCCAAAAGAAAAACATTGTGGTTAAACCAGCAAAGTGGAATCGAGGTTCAAAACATTTTACAAATAATTAAAATATGACCTTGATCTTCAGTGGTACTCAGACACGCATCTTCCACCGGCAGTCCAAATTACTATGTGGTAGCTTTATTAGAAAAACAACACTGCTCACAAATTACCAAACATGCATCTCTGAATACCTTTTAGAATTAGCTTTCATGCTTGAGTGAACTATGCAATAGTTCATTTTATACGAAATATAAAGCTATTCCTGAAAACTGCTGAACCTTTTAAATTCCACCAGCCAATACACTACAAGCAGCACACTATATGACGATTGCACTCTGTACCTTCCTTATGTAGAAGAACCAACTACTGTAAGCAAAATGATTGGGGAGTTCAGAAATAACTGTGCAATTGCAAAAATATATTTATTTTATCTCAAGGATCTAATCCTGGCAACAGTCATACACAGGAGTAGTTTTGTACTACTCTGAGAAGACACAATGAATAAATTTACTACACCAAAAATTCCTGTACAAGTATCTCCAGGATCAATTCCCAAATGTAAAAAGAAAACAGGTTAAGAGCTCAGCCAAAGTTGTTTTCTACATTTATATACTTTACATTTGAATAAATTTACATTAAAATACATAATGTAATGTTAAAGATATATGAGGAAATTGAAAGAATTGCTTGTTTTTTCCCCCCTCCGTCAGCTATCAAAAAAAGCAATTTGAAATTGAACAAAAAGGGAGATATTATCTGAACTGTAGGTGTTGTGAAAACTGTGCAGTGCAAATTAAAATACTAGTTTGTGCTGCAGCCATAAATTACTAAACTAATTATCTAGTAGAAGGCATAACTGAATCATTCAAAGGGGTAATTAGCAATCACACATAATGAGTACTGCTACTATTTCTTGTCATACTGTATTTAGCTTCTGTGCAGCCTAGAGGAACTGAATTATTTCCTACCCTTCTCGGAGGGCATTATTGCTATATTGAGTGCATCAGCCCATATTATTACTCCCAGTAGCTTAATTCTTCACTGGACTGCACACTTCTGATTTCTCCTGTCAAAGTTTTGCCTGAGCTTCTGGGTCCTTCTAAGGAGGTATCATCTTCACAGTTTCTTCCTTGGCCTTAGCATAAATGTAAACTTCAACATAATCAAAGTACATGACTTTTATACTATTTCTACTCCATTCCTCTCTGTGAACATATGCTGCATCTTATAGATCCTGTTTTCCATAGAACTTGGGCATCATACACAGTGTAAGATGGAGGACTTGTATAAAACTGTGGATCTAGAGACCATAGAGGAGAGTGAGACTGTTAATGTTGACTTCTCAAATAAGAAGGTGTAAACCCACATATGCTGTTGATAAAAGGTAGCATAGAGAAAACGCATTTTTATTCCGGTGAGTTCAACACCCACACTTCAGAACAAGCAAGAAAAACTACAGAAACCAAGCAAGTGTTGCTATCATTTAGAAAAAAAGATAGCTCAGAGAATTCATATTCCTCAGTTAATACACTCTCTTTGGGGCCTGTTTTATCTTCGTCTTAACAAAAGTTTATTTCCAGCCAGACAATGTCTTATTGCTATAAGCTTCAGTTTACTGACGGCCTCTTATTGTACATGCATGTACTCAAAAATATATATACATCACAGAGTTTAGTAGAACATCTCTTTATGAACACCAGATTCAACTGATATCCTTGCATTTTTACAGCATAGTTCAAGGACCGTCTAGTATTATGCTCTGCTTAAAAACATATTAACAAAAAAGAAGTAGTAAAGGATTGCATTAAGGCAGATGTCGAGAAACAAGTTTCAAATGGATCACAAACTAAATTTGTGACTACACTTGTAATAATTCCCCTCACTGGAAATTTTTTTTTTAATTTGTGCAGCCACGAAATTCAAGCCCTTAATCTCACTCCAATATAATTTTTATGTAATCACTCCATGGAAAGATTTATAGCAGTCTTCTTTGATGTCAAGTGGTCACTTTGAAAGCTAATATTCCTTCAGGAAATATGAAGCTCCCTGTTTTCTTTTTTCTTCATCTCCTCACTTCATCCTGCCTTCTCTTTTTGTTATCAAAAGGAGAATTAGGGCATTCTGATTCAAAATGCACGTCACATAGATGGGTTATAGCTTTTCCACTTTGATCTCCTAAAAAACTCTCAAAACTCTTGATCAAAGAACTTCCTAAGATCTGAGTTCTGCAAACATTGGCTGTTTCACTGAAACTGGTGAGAACAGGACCATTCCCATGAGCAGATCTTGCAAGACTGGCCTTGAGGAAATGGAGGTAGAGTGTTAACATTCACTAACTGCATTCAAATTTCCTCTTTCTGGGCATTTGATGCTTCCTTATTATCAACTCTTCCATATCTCTGGCAACTGACGTGTTTCTACTATTTAAAATCTACATGTGTTCACACTCAGTGAGTATGAAGATGTATTCAGTCCATATCTTCCTTTATTATACATGTTTTCTTTTAAAATTATTTTCATTTTGGTCAAGTGATCCCAGATTTCATACTTGACAGCTACATCATAACACACTGCTAATCAATAGGTGTTTTCAACAAGTTGAACTTATTTATTTGAAAACATCAGTCTTGACTGCACTAAGAAGAAACACAATTTAAAAATGGACAAATAGTACTCTAAAACAAAATAAAAATAAAAAGGTGTTATATACATGCTTATTTACAAGATGTCTACACACAAACACGCACCCATCAAAATCCATCAAAGTTAAGAAAGTTTTTATGCTTTAACCATCTTGCATCTTAGCAGAAATAAGTTAATACAGAAATATTCTAGAATGCGGAGATACATATGAGCTCTAGTTCTATTCCTCTAGTTTCACCAGAACTGTGTGAGGCTTGACCAACACCTTTGCATTCAGCCTGGTCCTGCTGGCAGGATACTCTCCCTTAATTGTTTTGTTGCCTATGACCTCTCTTAATTCTAGAAAGTATGAAATTATGACGGGTTATAGCACTCTGGATGCATTTTTGCATAAAGCAGCTAGACAGCACATAAATGGAAGTACATGTTTGTTCTTAAATATTGTTCCTAAGTGTGAACTTCATTTTATACACTATCATTTAAAGCACAGCTGTAAACTTTATTCAAATATCAAATTGAACTTTGAGATTCATTAAGATCAATGAACAAGAGAAATACCTCTTGCTTTCTGTTTCCACAATGCTAACAGTTTTGCTTCTAACCTGACATGGAACTGGGAAAAATCCCATGTTGGACCCATGGGTTCTCTTACCTATATTCTATGCCACCACAATGACAGCAAAATCACTGCAACAAAACTAGGTGTCTTGATTGCCAAGGTTATAATCTGATCAGCCATTAAATATTATTCCAATCACTGATGACACAGGTCTGTTGGCAACCATTTTCTCATACTTTTCCATCCATTTAATTATTTTTTACATAACTGTATAAACCACAGGTGAAAAGGTACTCAAACAAACCCAATCTTTTTGGTGCTTCAACATCCAAGAGCTTTGGGTACATGAAAACTGCGATTCTATTGCTTTAAAAGCAACATACTATAGCTTGGAAGTGTAATTCCTACTACATGAAGATCCAACTGGGTTTTAAATCTTTGGGTGGAAAAAAAAAACAACAACCAAGCAGAACTGCTATCTTTTCAGATGCATCTAGTTCTGTCCCATTGTTTTCTGGGAGAGGAAGAAAACCATATTCTTCTTTGAAGAGGATTGAACTGTTTTGGAGATAGAGTTCTTGAGTTATCCTATACTGAGTTTTGAAGCATACATTAGACATGTTTACAGGAAAAGGTTCTTATGGAACAAAGGTCAGATAAAAAGACCACAGATTTACCCTCTGAGTTTAAAATGGCTGACAGAAAACAATGTTAGTTTGGAAAAGTTAACTTGAGTACCTTGATGGCAGAATTTGGAACACATTTTCTGAGTTATAAAGTTACTGCAGAAATATTTTCTAAATGTCATCAGGTTTTATTCTTTGTCTAAAACTGGTACACGCCACATATGGTTTATCACCCAGCACAGCAAAATAATGAAAGGAACAACAAGAGGCACTTTTAGAAGCACACTTTTAAAAAGTTATCTGAATTCCTAAGGCCCATTCTGAACTAAACTGAGCTACACGATTGCAGCTGAAAGCAAAATTCCTCCTAGGTTTTAAATATGTACTTCTGGTGACAATTACTTAAGGCAGAAATTGTGCCCTCAGGTACACTTCAGCAGCTGGAGTCCAGTACATGTTTTGAAAGCAGACTTTGCCCTTAAGAAGCAAAATAAAGGACAGTCTCATAACCTTCAAGGGGGTCACACCCCCTTGCATAGCATGACACGAAGGGATCATGTTAAGAAAGCTGAGAGAGCAGCAGCTGCATCTAGTAGATTAGAATCCAGCCTGTTAAAGTAAAATATTTTTAAGATAAATATATAGTGCATATAACATAAAATTCAACAAAAACTTTTCTCCAGTTCTTCAGATAAAGTTGATAAATTTCCTTTCTTATACTGGAGGTAAATAGAACTTATTTTATCCATTGTGCACTGGCTTATACTTTCTGAGTTAGTAAAAAAAGACTGAATCACATTTTCAGCTATGAAGTGCATTAGCTTTTGAATCTATAGCAATTAACCATTGTTTTCAATGCTATTTTTACTTGAAAATGTCTAAGTGGCTTAAAATATGTTGGGTTTTTTTTTTTTCCCCAGTGTTTTGGTTTGGAATAATTTAAGGAGGCTGTTCTCCCGAAGTGGTCTAGAAATTACCACCATCCCACCAAACTTTCACATTCTCAGCATCAGAATACAATATTTGTTATGAAAAACCTCTGAAGTTTCTAACTTTGTGTTCCTTCCAGGACTGTAAATGTGCCCTTTTCTAGTCTTTTTTAAAAATCTTAATACATAGAAATCATCTATTGTATTTAGAAATGAAGATTTACACATATTCCATATAAAATTTCATTTGATTTGCTTTCAAGTCCTGCTTAAACAAAATATACCAATTTATTTGCTATTTATATTTTAAACTGCAGAAACAGAAAAGCTTGTATGAAGACTTCAGTTATTATCATTTTATTATAACCACTACATTTACTTTAGAATATGCCTACACCTAACTCTGAACTCAATTATTGTTATTATTCCAAATATCATGATAGCAGCATTGCTTCAAATATTGACATCTACTTTCTCAAGTTCCGCATTTTACTACACATTCATTTGGTTGAACAACTATCTTTCAAAAGCTGTAGTGTATCCATTTTCTTATGACAACATGCAGAAGTATAAGGCACTGCAGGGAAGCTCACACGCTATTCTCTGAAACATTTTTTTCAGCACCATTTCCAGTTTCAAAATACTTCAAAGAAATTGTCTTTGAGTACCTGCTCCATTTCAAAATAGCCAATCATAACAAAAAAAAGACACAAATGCTTTAATCTCTTAAAGTCTGATTAGCATCTGATTTCACAGCTTTTTTTTTTAGGTTTTAGAAAGCAAATACTATTTGTACTAAATACAAAGCAAAGACTCAGAAACAAAGGCTTCTAAATACAAATAGTTATTCTATATTTGCTCAGTAGAACCTCAGATGCCCATTGTTCTAGTAAAAACATAAGCAAAACGTTAAAAAAAATAAGCAAAACCTAGACAGAAGTGAAGTTTGTTTTGAAGGGTTTTTTTTTTGTGGGTTTGTTTTTGTTTGTTTGATTGGTCTTGTGTTTTTTTTTTTGGTTTTGTTTTTTTTTGTTTGTTTGTTTTTTTGTTGTTGTTGTTTTTTTTTGGTTTTTTTTTAGTATATTCCATAGAAGAAAAGGCAGAATTGCAGTTAAAGTAGAGCACATGCCCCTAAAAGGAGAACTCTTCACAGTTAACTTTACTAGTTTACAAAATTTGTTATTATGATCAGGACAAGAACTATCAAGCCTTTTGTGCTAGGGAGTTTTGACAAAAACCTGTTTCAAATAATTAGACAAAACCAGACTAATATTCACAGAAACACCATTGAATAGCTTTGAGGTACTGATGTACCGATGTTCAGCACACTACTTCATTTCAGCGGGCACCTGCCTTGATGGAATCTATGGCTTCCCTGTTCAGGTTTAACACAAACTTATCAGGAATTTGCAACATCAACATACCACTGTACAATTTCTTCCCATATCTCTGCTTTCCTTTTACATTAAAAGCGCTCCACAGAGGGTCAAAGCTTGCACAAGCAAGCTATTTTCAGAGAAGCTAGTTTGGCATAAATCAAGGAAGCAGTTTCTAAGACAGTAAGGTTTGCTGGCAGAGATAGCAGTCTCATATCCAGTATAACATGTCTACCATGGGCAAACATGGTATTTTTTGGAGAAAAGTGTTACAATGTCTGTCTGCAGCACTGAGTGCTGACAAGAAAAAAAAAAAATACAAAAAAAAAAAGAGGAAAAAAAGTCCAAATATTTTCCTAAGTAATTAAAGTAAAAAATCATCAGTAGGCAATTACACTTTTATTAATGGAGTTATGACTATCCTAAAACACTAGACAACTTCTCTCTTGGAAAGATATATTGCAAGCTCATTTCTGATAAGGGGAAAAGTGTTCAGATGTCTTCCCCAAAGGAAAAAAGCATTTGTATACATCTTGACCTACTCAAAGTTTTGAAAATGATGAATTGTACTTGACTATAACCTCAGAATCCTGTCTACAGTGGATATTTCAATGCTCAGAACAACAGCCCTTAGATTAGATTTAAAAAAAAATATCTAAAGAGTAGCTATTGCTATAACTTAGGTTTAATTTTGCAGAATGTTCAAGTATCAGATTCAAGAAACTGAAAAAGATGATTCATTACAAAGTCCAGGCCACTGCATTTGGTAGTTGTGGAATAAAACAATATGGATGAAAAATCAACTGCCACATCAGTGTGAGTTTGTTTTATAAGTGAGTGAAAGTAAAAACTTCATGTACCTGTGACCTTTAATTAGACAACTGGGAATTCGTATGCACAAAAGATAAACACACTTGCAAGATGGCATTCTGCATTCCATCCCCACATATATAAACAAACATATGTATGCATATAAACTTAATACTGCATCATTCTACAGGCTACACTGAAGTTTCAGGATTTTTTTGTTTGTTGTATGGTTGGTTGGTTGGTTGTTTTTTTTTTTCATAACTAACTCTGATAATATATAAGGGAAGTTTAAAAGGAGTAGATAACATTACTAAGGCTGAAAATCTACTGAAGAATTGTTCTCCAAAACAAATTGACTATTTTCATTTTCCATCTCTGACCAAATCACTACAGTTTAATTTAAATAAATGGAAAAATAGAAGGAGGAGGAATATTTATAAAAAATAATATACTAACCACAATTCTCAGAAGTTTGCCACTCAGTAATAGGCAAATCACAGGATATTGTATATACACAGTTTATTGGAAAATTATGACATTGAATTATTGAAATTTTCCCCCCTTCATGAGCCACTGACGATCACAGGTTTTTTAAACAAAAAAATTTACTGATGTTTTTATGACTTATGGCTGAAAGGAAATATCCACAAGTTGAAACTTTGACAAAGTAGCAATTCAGTGCTTCACAATTTGAAAATCCTTAATATTTTTTGGTTGAAGTCCAGAAAAAATACAGGTTTGCCTCATGCTAATTATTTTTTTTCTAGTCTTATGTCAAGCAGAGCATACACATCATTCACAAAGGTGAATATTCATGTCTGACTCCTGTTTGTGATGACCTACAGAGCTTTTTTTTCCTCCCAGTTCAGTTTTATTCATAACTGTATACGAAATATGCAGAAAATTCACCTTTCCCCACCTAGCATTTCTAGTCATATGTTAAAACAAGCAGAAAGCCTTGTGGCATCAGATAATACTCAATTTACAAACTGTTATTTCTGTTTACTGAGAGGGTTTCATGTGGCATTTAAGTTACAGATTTCCTCCAGAAGAACACTAGCAGAACTTCAGCATTCTAAAGTACAAGGGGTAGTTCGTAAGTGAATAAAAATTATGCCTATGTTTTAAAGCGCTGAATGAGTTTATGAGAACATAGATTAGTTAAGAAACATCATATGCCAACTACAAAGCAGTTTTGAAGGCCACTGTTGCTATTATTAACAGTAGTATTTTGAAATCATGCAGTAGAAAAACATGTAGGTCAGTATCACACAGCAGAAACTAACACAATCTTAGAAGTTGGCCTCTTTACAAAGGGAACAATTCTGAAATCACACACTGCAGACATCACTGTCATCATCATCATGGCTTGACTTCGCGAACGAAGATTTGGGAAGGGCTTTTACCCACGCTTACTACAAGCGCGCTGATGACTAAGAAGGCCAACGTGGGATAGGCAAATCTGGCTACAAAAAGCACAGCAGAAGGTCTCCTTGGGTGAAACAGGTGAGACACGATTCTTCCTGCGTTGTCTTTTCTCCTCAAGACTAGTTCTTCGTGAACTCTCAAAGGAGTCAGCGGCATTATGTATGGTGTGCCTCCAAGTCTCCCGATTGGAGGCCAAGGTGGACCACTGATGGTAGTCAATATGGCCAAGGCTAAGGTATTGTTTCAGGGACATCACTGTAGCCACAGCTAAAAGTCACATGTAGATTTTTCCACTTACTTAAAGTGCAACACTTTGAGAAGTGCAAAACAAGCACTTTGAGAAGGATAAGATGTCACTCATTTAACTTACAGAATCACAAAGTAATCAGGGAAGAGTAAATATTACAGGATAAGTTTTAAGTCTGTTAGCTTTTTGACTGTTCTAACAATGATCATTGCTCCCAGGTTACTTAAGGACTTAGAATAGCTGCAATCTTCCAGAAACAAGTCAGTGGGTTAAATTTACCATTAAGAGACCAAGAATGTACAAATAGTTCATTGCATTATTTCAGCTGACTCTCTTCTGCTCCCTTTTACATGAAGACAGCTCCTCCCCCTTCTCCCCCCAACAGAAGATATACCAAATCCTCAGAACTGTAAAAATTAGCAGCCTCCCAGCTTCATATACCTAATGTAAACCTATTAGTTTACATAGCTAGAACTCACTTGTAATCAGTACAGTAGCTTGCTTTTCCAGAAAAATTGTTGTGTAGCTATTCATGATATACACTGCCAGTTACTCACACAATCCAGGAATGTACCTGTGAGGACTGCAGAAAAGTTGTTCTATTTTCTATGGGATTAACGCCAAGTATATGACCTAATGCTCAGTAGTAGATAGACTGCCCTCCCTTTTCTTCCTCTTCTCAACTCCAGATAATATAGTCCATTGCTTAATATTGAACACAGAATATCAAAATAATATTTGCTACTTCTATACATTAACATTTACTTTTTAATTTAACTTTTTTTTGATCATAACACAGATGGACTTTTTTTTTTTTTAAGGATTATTTAGGGAGGGGGAGGAACTAGCTGAGTAAAACATTCTAATGAGGATTCATAGAGTATTATTGGCATTAGGCCCTAAATCTTTATACTGAAAAAAATAGAAACTATGAAGTAATGGTCTGAAAGCTTTGTTCCCTTGAGATCAACACAAAGGCCTCAGCTGAGATGGAAAACAATACTCAATAAAGAACCAAGCATTGAAATTTTAACAGCTGAAACTAATTATTAGGAAGTTTTTGCTGTCGATTATAACAGAGTTTGAACCTATTATAGAAGCTCTAAACACCCCAATAATAATATACTAAGCAATATTTTCCAAGTTATATCCTTAGAACTTAAAAGCCTGATGATTTCATTTACTCTTCACATCACAACTAGAGACCATCTAAAACCTATAAAAGACCAAATAGACCCAACTGAGAATTAAATAATTTTGTAAAACATAAAATAGTTCAGATAAATGCCTGTGGTCTCTTTAAATCATGGTTTGAGAAGGACTTCTGGAAACGTGCAGAAGTGTCAGGTACTTTAATGTTTCAGAGGGGTTCTGTTCGGTTTGTTGGAAAGGGAAACTTATAAATATACAGAATCATTTATTAAGATATAAACCAAGACAGCAAGTATGTTTCAGTAATGAAAAAAGAGCACAAAATAGGATTCCTGCATGCATTTTCTCATCTGTATTAAAAGTTTATTTCAAGCGCACTTTTTACAGATGATATGAATCAGAAATTCAAGTTATTTTTATATTTCTTATTTGAAGACATATGAAGTCTTTTAGTAATTCAATTGTTTGTATTGAATCAAACCAAATTTCTAGCACAGTCTTGCAAACTTGATACCTTCAAAGTATCCAAAGTTCTTTAAATCCTGGATGAAACACTACACATTAAGTCATATTTATGCATTTCCATATGTAAGTAAATAAAATCAAACCAAGAAACAAAATCTGCAAAATCACACTTGTTGAACAATCAAGTAGCAAACTCATAGAAAAATAGTACCTTGAAGTTATTAACAATCTGTGCTCAGGAGGAAAGCTCAAGTTCAGTGGAGGGCTGGGGTAACAATTCAAACAACTTTCTCTTCCTCATACTTTCCCCTGCCTCCCAGAAAAAACAAGGGCATTTACAGTAAAAATATTTTCAAGTGAATATTAGCAAGTTTGAATAACACTTCAGAAAAGTTATTGCTAATTTATAAATACTCCATTTCATAAAAGAAACATTGCCTACAAATTATAAGTAAGTCTGTTCCTTCAAGCCCTCCACCTCTCTGTACTCCTTCACACCATGCCAGTGGATGCTACTGGCATGTCTGAGAAGCTACTGCAGCTGTATTGGTTTCTCTACTGTACTTTAGATACTTCAAAACTGTTCAGAATAATGACCTGCTACACACTGCTCCTTGCTCATGCATACCTATTTCTTTCTTGTACTGGGCATACAACAGAATGAGCCTAAACACTGTACTGAATAATTTTTTTCACTTGTTTGTACTTATAATACTTTTCACCATCCCCCAGAGTCCTTTGGCTGCAGGCCCAGACTTTTATTACCTTTTCACAAGAGCACAGAACACTTAAAAAAGAAGTGTTTAGCAGGTCGTGATGGAGCTAGACTTACTTTTCCCTAATTTGCCAAAATTGAGTGGATACACTAAACACTCACACTAAAGACAGCAAACCCTGTCCAAACAGGGAATTTCCATAAGGAGACTACTTTCTAATTCTCAACACCATCTTAATCTATGTAACTGAAACATTCTCAGAAAGAATGTACTTCATTATCATATTTATGGCTTCTAGAAAAAATATGCACTGGCACCTCTCAGAGCTGTAACTTCACAAAAGCTTCTTAGCATATAGGAAAGGATCAACAAAATAAAAAAAAACCCACAAACCAAACATCTGAACCCCACAGAGATACCTAGATGCGTGCTTTCACAGAATATGAAAAGTATGAGTCATAAATACCTGGATTTTAGACAACAGACACTCATATTCTAGAGAGATGGTTGCTCCCACAACCTACCAGGAGCACTTGCTACTTAATGTATTCCATCTCCTCACACAGGAAAAGAAGTGACAGCTTCCAAAAGAACAGCTAAATTACAGAGTTCTGCTTAAAACACAGCAAATGTATGCTAAGGTATGAGTCTACTCTTTTTACGGCATCTGTCCTGGGTTCAGCAGTAGCAGTCATTTTTTCTCCTTCTTAGTAGCTGGTGCAGTGCTGGGGTTTTGACTTTCAGCCTGGGAATAACGCTGATAACACCCCTGTTTTTAGTTGCTGCTTAGTAATGTTTACTTTGACCAAGGACTTTCTGAGTCTCATGCTCTGCCAGGGAGGAGGGGCACGGGAAGTGAGAGAAAGCAGAGACAGGACATCTGACCCAAACTAACCAAAGAGGTATTCCATACGTCATGCCCAGTATATAAACTGGGGGCAATTGCCCGGAAGGGCTAGATCACTACTCGGGTTGGGCTGGGTATTGGTCGGCGGGTGGTGAGCAGTTTTATTCTCTTCCCTCATTATTTCCCTTATCATTATTATTGTTGGTAGCAGTTGTGGTTTGTGTTATACCTTAGTTACTGCCAGTGGGAATTACATTCTTTTGATTCTCCTCCCCATCCCTCTGGGAGCTGGGGGAGGAAGGGGTGGGGAGTGAGTGAATGGCTGTGTGGTTTCTGGGTTGCCGGCTAGACTTAAACCATGACAGCATCACAATTTAAAAAAAAAAAACAAAAACAAAATAAACAAACCAAAACACCTTCAAGAAGCTAGTTCAGCATCCTAAGGACATTAAGAATATTTTAATTCCTGTTAGATCTGAGATATGAGCGTACCACCCTCTGCTGTTATTCCTAATACCCCACAACCTAACCCATTAAAAAAAATCAGCTGCTCATTTGCTGCTGTTACTTTTCACTTATTCCAGTCAACCTAAGATACTTCACTACAGCTGAAGCACAGCTGACCTTCAGACCTCCTCTCCAAATGCTAAACTTAACCACTACAATGTTCATAATTGCAGCAGATGGTTATAGACTTAATATGCACATGTGAACTTCATGAGGTCTGGTCTCATCTCCAAAGAAGAGACATGGAAATGTATCAAGGTTATTGAAGCCTTTCCATTGCTCTCCAACTGAAGGCAGGGGGAAGGGAAGGCAAAGGGAAAGGCTGGAGGCAGAAAAAGAAAAAACATCCTTGCCATGGTGGCCCAGGCTTTCTGTAGTGCTAAGTCTGTGTTGGTAACTAATGCAAACTGAGACACTCTCCTGGTTTCAGTACCTTGTCTTTTATTTATTTATTTTAAAGGCTACTTCACTTCTTCCTCTATGATAAGTAGTTTCTTAATTTCATCTTAAGTTTAATAATAGCTGTCCCCATTTCTACTCAGTAGAAAGTATCTTTGGTTTAGAGATGTAACATAGCAGCTTAGACCCAAACAGTTAGAAATAATTTTAAAAATCATGCTACTTTGCCTCTAGTTGTTTTTATTTTTCACCTAACCCCTAACAGGATTTCTTCTAAATATATTTTTATTGTTTCATTTGTACAGTAACTTTCCCAGATCACGAAGATATTGGAATATGAACCTGTGAATATATTAATGAATACAAATCACTCTCTACACCGGATAATGAGCATTATACTGACTACTATAGTATGCCTCATCATTATAGCAAATGATTAAATACCCATTTATAATGTCAGTGTCCATTTTTCTTGGTTTTCTTCTCTATTTTAGAGCTATGTTAAGAGAAGCTTGGCTTGTGCGTACTATCTGTTGGCAAATTTATGAAACCAAAAGACAAGTGTAAAGCAGGTGATTTTCTCAAATATCTTTACAACATGTGTAGATGAAGACCTGTATATTTGTATTGTGCAATGGCATAGACACAAGAAGCAGAATCATAGAAGAGGGGATTTGCAGTGCTGATTTTATCAGTGGTATATGAAGTGTGGTTATCCTCTTTTCAACATTAGCTGCTTCCTGGCAAGTTTTGAACTGTTATAGCAGACAGTTTTATGGAAAAAACACTTAGTAAGTAATTTCAGCATAAATATCCTGTTAAAATAGAAATTAAATGGGGAAAACAAATGAAAAATTCATCACACAAAAAATCAATGTGATAAGCTTAATACATAGGAAGGAAGTAGGTTTTAAACTCTAGGAGGAAAGCAAGTAGAAACAACACAAAGAACTTCTTTCCAACTGAAGCAAAATGCAAGCCAAAAGCACTGTGTGTAGCTTCATACATGCCTGTTCAAAAAATTGAAGAGCAATTTTATTTCTCATCATGTAAGGGAATAAAATATATGGCAGACTGTATGATTCTATGATACACTGATATTTGCAGAACAAGATCTAGGCAGCAGGAAACAAAAGAAAAAATAAGAGGACTTTGTAAGTTAAGTCAGACAGAAAAAAAACCCAAATATGAACAAAATATTGTCACTGTTTCCTATTCTTCCATCTACCGTCTACAAAGTCTCCTTCATAACTCAGCCATTGGTGAAGAGTCAAGTTAACAGGGCTGCTCCCCAGAATCAAAATTTTTCAATGTTGTGGCAGCTAGTTTGGTGAAAATAAATCCAGGATGATGATAGAAAATAGAAAATAATAGAACCCATACCCCAGAAGGTAAACAAAAAACTCTGAGAAGCTCAGTCTACAACGTCACTATTTCTTTTGGTCCTCTGACTGGTATACATGGAAGTGATGGAGAAATTTTCCCCACTGCGCTTGAGCATGAATTGCAACACTGTTGTGAAACACTGTCAATTGTATGGGCATAGCAACAACTTCCTTGAGCTTAGAGTACTGCATAATCCTTTAGACAGAACTATGCTTGAAACTTGTACACCTGAAACTTCCTCATTTATGTGAGAATTTTTCTTGGTTAAACATTAAACCACACAGAAAATGCATTGCATTAGCCATGACCACTCTTGTGGAAGCTGCCAGTAACAACCCTGATAGACCTTCAGATTTAAGTTTTGTTTGAACTCGACTGCCCCTCCTATTTGCCCCTCCTGACAGCTTTACCAACCTATCAGCTGATGTTTTCAAGGACTAAATGGACACTGAAAAGGTCAATTTAGGCTATCATGGCTATTAGGAGAGAAGCTTCTAGCAGACAGAATATAAACAGCTCACATGTTTAGATGAAATTCTGTCACCCTCTACGAGATCCAATGCCTTATGCAAAACTTCCACTCTTACTCAGCTGAACCTAGGAGCCTCCCCAAATGCGCATTCTCATGCCTTCCCTTGTGAAATGCTGATACTCATGTGGTTATATACAAAGAAATTTCAGAAGCTAATTCAAGGGAAAGATGATTTGAACTTTTGATCATATCTTTCTGAAGCAGCTCATTGCTTGATGTTGCAGAAATAGCATCTGTACAGGAAAAAAACCTGAAATGCCTGAGCAGGAGCAGCATAAAGAGTGGGATTACAGCAGTTCCAGCTTCAGTGAGTTTTTTTGCTGATGGATAACCATACCTTGTACCCTACTTTGAGCACAGACCATGGCAGTGAGAAAGCCCTTGCCACTACTCTTTTTGCCATACAAAGGAAGCTTAAATGACTCAAGCACCCTGGACCTAGATACCATAATTCAGTGTCTGGGTGAAAATTGCTCATCAGTAGTGGCACAGCGCGCTTGGATATTTTATAACAGATCTGTGTCACAAGCAGGGTTAGATTTCTCCACAGTGCTGCCACTAATAGCTGTGACTCAGTGATATTTTTTAGACTGCTCAAATGATATAGCTCAAATCCATTTAGAGACTTCATTTTTCATGAAGTCTAGTGTCTTATCATTTCAACAGGCCATAAAATATCTTTATGAAGTTTGGCAACAGTGTTATGCACAAACTGAAAGCTAGAGAGGTTCACTTTGTCAGATTCAGTGATGTGGCAGATTTATGGATAGAAGAAAGAAAAGGACAGCTGCTAGCTTCCTCTCCATATAATAGTGTTTATTAAACGATATTAACACATGTGCATAAAGTCCCCAGCTTGCATTGTTCTCTGACTGAAAGAAAAAATAAAGTCTATGTATATGGACTTGGAAATGAGAATTTTCTCATCCCTACAAGAACAACTTAATTTATCTTATATCTTCTTACTCCTTTTTTATATATTTGACAGAAGGTGGGAATTTAGGCAGAACATAACTTTATGAACTCCATGCCCTCACATTGCACTAAAATATAGTTGGTTTATTTCACTGTCATCTTAAAGACCTTGAAAATAAACATCTCTGTGCCACAATTTATCATAGTCAGGAGCTAGAGAAGTTAAACACATGCAAAAAGTAACCTAATCTGAAGGACATCAGTTCTCACTTTGCTTCTATATTTCAGTGTTCTAATTCAATTTCTGTATTGATTTAGATTGGCTTGTCTGCACCAGTAATCAAGACTAGTTAATAGCAGATGTTTCTGAAACAAACTAAAATACATCATTATAGTAGGCTACTTGTATTTCCATTTTATTGAGTAATTACAGAAAATACTCTAGTTGGAAATATTTTCAGTATCCCTAAACCTGTGCCATGTCTTTAACCTGGAATCCTTCTTAGTTAGACAGATATATTGTGAAGGAAAAAAAATCAGTTTAAAAGAAAGTGTTATATAAAATAAAAATTATGAATCTCATTTTCTCCCCTTTTAAACTGAAAATCACAGAACAGCTGAGGGTGGAAAGGGTCTCCAGAGGTCATCCTGTCCAAGCCCCCACTGTCAGACCATTAAACAGTAAAAAAAAGGGTTGTGTTTTCTTCGTTTATTTATTTTCCCTCTTTTTCTCCCTTATTTCCCTTATTTCCCATGAAGTGAGAAAAACATCAAAACATAATATCTTTTCTTCCTCTGTCTTAGATAAAGTTAAATACTTCCTCCTATAAATAACATGACTTCATGACAACTTAAGCTCAACGCCCTCTTTTATTCCTCCTCCTGTGCAAGGAATGTTGATCTCTCTTATGATTGTTTTGAGCTGGGCCTGTTCATCCTAGAGAAGACTTGGGAGATCTGATCAGTATCTGTAACTATTTGAAGAGAGGGGGTCACGAGGATGAGGCCAGACTCTTCTCAGTGGTGACAAGCAAGAGGTCAAGAGGCAATGGGCATAAACTAAAGCATTGGAAGTTCCAGCTGAACATGAAGAACTTTACTGGAAGGGTGACTGAACACTGAAATAGATTCCCCAGGGTAGTTGTGGAGTCTCCTTCCCAGGAGAAACTCAAGAGCTGTCTGGACATAATCCTGATTCTGTGTGATTCTGTTTCAGTAACCCCCCATGCTGACTATAAATTATTAATCAAAAGGTTAGACTTTTCCAAGAGTACCTTTCTAAAACCCTTGACTTTTTCTGCTTAATAGCAATCATCCTCCAAATATACTGAACTTATTTAGGATCAATAAAATGAAGATATAAACATAAGAGCTGGTTTGGGTATTAATTTCTCTCCTCCTGCTGTAGAACTGGCTAATCCTAGAAACAGGAAATAAACAAAAATACCTAAGGCATTAGTTACACTGACTGTGAAAATCAGGTGATTTGTTAATACTATTACACGGGTTTCTTTCTACTCTGTACTACATAGGAAGGCTGAGACTAGCCATGTTCTTTGTATTCCTAGAATCTGAATAAATATATAACATATATATTTACGCAATTGATCTTGTACCATGGAGAAAAATATACAACCTTTTGAAAGTATTTAAGGATGAAACTTTTATTCCATCATGCTTCCATTTTTGGGTTAAGAGCAGCAGATAGAAGTGCAAAGTGTCAGGAAAATACAATTTATTCCTCACATCTCTGGTCCAGACACTACACAGAAGGCATGCAAGAGAGATTTATGCTGAAATTCATCTTCTCCTTCTTTCTTGGCACAGTTTGACATCTAACTACTGTGTTTTTTTCTTCCCCTCCCCCCCCCCCCTTTGTGCAAGACCACTTGGATCCCTGAAGAAGCAAACAATTTTTTAAAATCATTTTGCAGTATAACAGATTTTCTCAATTACGCTTGATGAACAGGAAGATGTTTGGTTTTAAATAAAAATCAGTAAATTCTCAGGAAATTAATAATTTACTTGGCATGGGATAATTGATTTTTCTTATATTTTTATTCTTATGCTTTTACCCTTTTAGTATGAATAGGTTGCTAATTTTCTTTTCCATAAAGGGTCTGTGACAATACACAAGCTTTCCTTTAAGCTATGGGAAACGACATCTTTCCCTTTTTTTGTTAGTACAGGTTATAACAATAAAGTAGAGCAGAGATTTTATTTGAAAATTTGCCACAGGCAGATGTTGGTCTGCCAGTGATTTTACCTTCTCAATAGTTATGTTTTTCAATCTTCTATAATCTACACACAACCTTATTAGGCTGATCTGGTTTAATAGACCTTAGCATTTTAAAGTTTTTTATTTTCTCTTATTAATGAACATGAATTCAGTAAGGTCAGGTCAAAGACCTAAGTGAGGTCAATAAGGAAATTTGTGTTTCACAGTATTTTTCATGCAAGAGATGGGGATTTTTTAAATTAAAGAGGTAAAAATACAGCAGTGACCACATGTATCTAGAATTACATTTTTATCACACTAGGAAAGTAAACTTTCGCCAGTTTCTGTTCATTTGGAGGAAGAAATGACTGCATTAACCTCTTTGTGAACTATATAACATGCACAAGACTATCAAGGTAACAAGCAGAACAGCAGCCATAGCTGCTAGTTTATCAGCCTGTATGGATGAACTCCCTTCCTCGGTGTATTGTGTTTTATGATGGTGATGATGGTTATTGGTTTTGCACTGCATTATACTTTTAGCAAATATTTTGAAAGTGATTACAGAGTTATGAGCTTCCTAAAATATCTGTTGTTCTTGAAATACACATTCACATAATAGAAGATTGCTTGATTGTTAAGGTACAAAAGTCTAAAGAAAAAAACACAACCAAACAACAAAACAAGCAAAAAACCAAACATCAGAAAAAAAACCCAATAATTTCTAGTTGAACAGAACCTCATGATCTAAAAATGTGCAAACATGCATTGCCACAAGGACAGATACAGAAATCAATAGAAGCTACTAATCTATACATAAGAAAATACCAGTCACAATTTACTTCCTGACTCAATTTGAAAGATAAAAAAACAAACCATAGATGATGACGTTGACAAGGATATTTAAGCAAGTATTGCATTTTTTGCAGTGTAGAGAAAGGGACATGCCCTGGCCTATCTTCCTTGTACCTGTTCTGAAAGCCTGCTTCCCTGAAGAATATACTCTCTGGCCTGCACATACTTGCACTCACACTTTGAGATTTGTGCTATTGACATCCAAACAACACTATGAGCAATTTTTCATCGGCTTTTGGCCTTCTATCAACTGGCTCCACCTAAAAATCTGTGATTAATAGGTTATTAAGTTCTGTTTTCTAATGATTATATGTTCAGGTTATGGCTTGATTGTGGTAGAACAGCCTGGGAGGGGTCATTCAAAACAATGGCTGCTAATATCTTATTGGTTAAAATGTCATTAACCAGCAATGTCTTATACAAATGCTTAAGCATGATAGCTAATTTCAGCTAACCTTTAGGGCCACCAAAGTATGCAGAATTTAGGGAGAAGCTTTAATGTTGTGCTTAGTCAATTACCTCAAAATGAGCTATGGGGGGATGGTACATGAGTTTTGCTTAAAAAAACAGAACAAAGCCAACACCACCACCCCCCCAAAAAAATCCCCCGAACCAAAGTAAAAAAAAAAAAGTATAAAATCTCACTATTAAAAAAAAATCTATATTTAGATTTATTTGCTTATTTTCTCAGCCTATGCCATTGAAAATCTATATTCTAATTTCTCTAGGTCATCCTAAATGTTTACTTTCTCCACTGCAATGACGAGCAGTCTGGGGGAAGTAGTTTTGTGTACGGAACAGCTTGTTTCTGGAAGATCATACTGTGACACAGGAAAATTTCATTCACACAGATCCAAAAATGTCTGTTTCTGTATAAGGAAGTCCCTGCTATGCAGTTCAGCTATGACCTCACAAAGAAGCACTCGTTCTCCTATTCCAAATCCATTCAAGCAGGTCTAGATGTTTGCCCTACAGCTGCAACACTTCAGTCAGAAGCCCTGATAGCAGACAGAGCATTTCCAATTTCCATGTCAGAGATCTCACAAAAGCCATGAAGCCCAAGTGCCTCCCAGGTAGCAGAGATATATTTCTGCTAACAGAAACAGCCCAATGCATATATGGTTTTTTTTTCTTAAAGCATAGCAAGATGCTTAAAGAACCAGAAAAGCCTCAGGTAGATGTGATAGTATTGCCCAGTTACCATTTTACCTCCCAAGGGTGTTTGAATGAGTTGTTCTGAGATACCCAGCTGTAAGGAATATCTAGGATCATTTATTTGCCCCAATTTGACAGTTTATGCCAACACTTACTACTGCTATTTCTGGAGTGTTACTTTCTCTAGAAAAAGTTCCATGAGTGGAGGAGTAAAAAGGTGGTAAAAAATTTCAGAACCAGATTTGTGTATTAGATTTTTTTTGATTGAAGAAAGTCTGTATTGTATTTTTAAAGGTCATTTCTGCCAATTGAAACATACAGGCAAAGAAAGTTACACTGAGCAAAGTGACATATCATCAATGCCCAAAGTTCGGAGAAAGTCACTGTGCAACTCAAAGGACTATTTATTTTAATAGCTTACAGTGGGATGGTCCAAGGTCATCTAACCTAAAATGGGAAAAAGGTGTAGGTAGGTTTAAGAACAAGCAGGAAAATTATTAGATATTGGAAGAAATAGCCCACAGCTATAAGACATTGGGCTGTGAGCTCATTAGATTTCAGTCAGTAGGCAGACAGGATCAATACCTGAATGACAGAGCAACATGGAAAATTATTTGGATGATTCAGAAGTGTGCTGGAGCTTCAACAAGCAGCTTGGGAACCTCAGATGAGTTTTATAACAGATTATAAAACAGAATATATCATCATTTAAAGCAGATATTCTCATCTTTTGCCCTCCTCTATAAGTGATCATACCACCTTCTTAATTCCAGAGACCATTAATAGCTGTCTTTAGACAACTTTAAAATGGTATTTTATACTTAAACCTCAAAGACTGGCAGATTTCAGATCTAATACCTGAAGAGTACTGGAAGAAATGGATACCATTGGTATGGCAAGGTGTAGATTCCCAGTAGAAGTAACTTCTGCATCAACTTTCCCTAGAGCAGTCAGTTTTAAAAAGAAAAAAAATATATCACATAATAGTCTTAAATAACAACAAAAAAAAAAACAACCAACAAACCATAATTTAGACAATTTCCTTAGACTTAAGATCATGTTTTATTTTCCAGAAACTTGAACTTACTTACAAAATCTTAATTATACTAACAAGGTCAAGGGGACAAAAAGTATGCCATTTTCCACACTTTTTAATTCTGCCATCTAAATACATGTTAACAAAGGTAACACAGAGTAGACATAACAGACTACTAATAAAGAACTTTCAGCCTTAAACAACAGCTTATGATAAAGCAGATACAGCTGCCACATAATAGGGGCCAGATCTCACAAGTACAGCAGCTTATGCTCCACAAAGGTTTATCAGAAATCACAAAGCAGTAAATTTATTCAGTGTACCTTGTACTAATTAAGATGATGTGGTTAGTCCAATAAAAGTATGCCAGACCAGTGAACCTCCTTACAAATACATAGGCTATTATATTTTGGACACACAAAATTTAAGACACAAGTTTGGCACACATTTGCAAGAATTAATATCTTTTTATATTTATGTTTATAAGGCTTCAACCAGAGATGGTTCTTATCTAGGATACAGTAGTTTCAATCTCCCTTAAAACTTCATAAACCCTACTAAAACTTGTTCTGCAGAATGATAAAAAAATAGCCAGTACGTTGAAAGGACCTTGCAACATTCCTTTACTTGTCTTCAGAAATAATTGTGAAAAGCAAGTGTCATAACATGCAACAAGTTACATATTTGAATTTAATAAAACTGAGCAGTAGCCTTCAGGGGTGGTTTCACTGGATATAGCCAAAGTAGAAGCAGGCATGGGGCAAATAAGACTCGCTTGGGAAGAAACACATTGGAGAAAGCTACCAGGTATTGATCATTTTTCATCTTTGCCTATATATAGTACTTACTTACTCTTCCGTAGTTAGTTTTAACTTGATAATGAATAACGTATGCTATTCCTTTTTTTTTGTACAATACTGATCTTTTAAACATCCGTTGCATTATACCTATTTACATACGTACGTCTACTATAACATTTTCTGTTGATGTGTCTGCCACCTAAAAAGCATCAAAGCTGCTACTGGCTTGAACACAATTCATTAATTTCATTGTTCTACCAAACAAGTACAAGGAAGTAAATCAGATGCTTTGAGGTAACATAGCAATGTCTGTTAACATGACAATGCTGCAAAATGATATAATGCAATTCAAGAAGACAGAAAAAAACAAATGTTAAAAAACCCAATTATTGGCTGATAAAAATATGTAAATACTCTCTTCATACCGACAGCCCAAACTAATCTGCTGTCGGAACTGGTCTGTCCCCTCGAAAGGGTGAAATAGGAAGAGTGGTAACTGGTCCACAATAATAGGTCGCGGGAATAAGTAAGTTTATGAAAGCTGGGGTCCTCTATGTTTTTCTTGATAAATTCAAAGGACTTAGAGTCCTGCATCAAGAAACCTTCTTAAACTCATGTAGACATTTCCCCTTCCTCCATGAAGCCAGAAACCAGCTGCAATCATGAAAGACTGCAAAAGACAATATACGTGGACAAAAGAAATTCAGTCTCTTGCATGACTGAAATCCTGAATAAATTAAAACTTCCTGAGCAAAAGACATACAGGTTTCAGCAGCTTTGTTAGCTAGCTAAAAGTGTTATATGAACTGGTTCTTATATCAGCAGCAAGGAACTAGACTTGGTTAGCCAGGAGATCCTTCCATTTCTGTGTTTCTAAGCTGGCAAACTGCATCTTATTTTTTAGTTATTTTTAATTTTTAATATTTTTTTGCAGTTATTTTTAATAATAATTTAGGTGAAAAAACAAGAAGGATCGAATAATTAAGGTAATTTCAAGCAAAAAAAGAACTAAGAGTAATGAGTTAGAAAAGTGTAGGCACCTCTGTTGTCAACAGCATTAGACAACTGGAACGTTCCAGAGAACTATGTGGGGATTTCAGTGTAATTTCATCAGGTTGATAGAGAAAATATGGGAGTGGAAGGGGTAGTATTTAAGCAAAAAGGGTAGCTTCCATTACTTGAAATAAAAAATGCTCATCCAGTCTCTATCATTCCAGTGCAAAAAGAAATTTTTATTGCTCAAGATGTGAAACTCCTGTTAATCATACATTTCAAGAAATTGGAAAAATTAACATTTAAACTCAATTCTGGCATATGGCAGTACAAGTTCTTAGATTTTAATGCTTCAGTACCAGAAGACAAAGAACGTTGTAGAAAAAAAGAGTACTGTCTAAATAAAAAAATGAATAGCAATCTTAAATTGCACGAGTAGAAGGCATTAGTGAATAGGCAGTTATCAAAGCATCTATCCTTAACTTAATCTTACATTAGCTGGGACAGAACTGGCAATAAAACCCATCTGTGATTTCTGGAGTGTCAGTAAGAAAACAGCAACACATTGTGTAATGGCTCCCTCCTCTCCTGCCATACTCTGGGAAGTAAAACAGTGCCATTCTTCTTCTGTCTTCTCAGAAAGTTTGCTTAGAAACTACCAGCCACTAACATGCTAGCAGCTCTTAGGCCTTCTTCCTTAGAGTACTCAGTCATACATTAGGGGAATAGAAAGAAGAAAGGAGATTTCAGTTTGGACAATGATGTCTTTTGGACAACACTAAGTTAAAAGTGAGATAGCCACCACAGGTCCCCAGCCAAATAGAAACCAGATTCCTGAAAATAAACAGGAAGCATAATAGTAATACATGTATCCATACATATATGTGTTTATACATGAATATATATGCATCTCCACATAAACATACACATACACATATTTCAGAGAGTGTGGAAGGGAACAGCATGTTACCTAATTTGGACATGTAAAGAATCATAGAATCATAGAATAGTTAGGGTTGGAAAGGACCTTAAGATCATCAAGTTCCAACCCCCCTGCCATGGGCAGGGACACCTCACTCTAAACCGTATTACCCAAGGCCTTGTCCGACCTGGCCTTGAGCAATGCCAGGGATGGAGCATTCACAACCTCTCTGGGCAACCTATTCCAATGTCTCACCACCCTAACAGGAAAGAATTTCTTCCTTATATCCAATATAAACTTCCCCTGTTTAAGTTTTAACCCATTAACCCTTGTCCTACCACTACAGTCCCTAATGAAGAGTCCATCCCCAGCATCCCTATATGCCCACTTCAGATACTGGAAGGCTGCTATGAGGTCTCCACGCAGCCTTCTCTTCTCCAGGCTGAAAAGTCCCAGCTTTCTCAGCCCATCTTCATATGGGAGGTGCTCCAGTCCCCTGACCATCCTCGTGGCACTCCTCTGGACTTGTTCCAACAGACCCATGTCCTTTTTATGTTGAGGACACCAGAACTGCACACAATACTCCAAGTGAGGTCTCACGAGAGCAGAGTAGAGGGGCAGGATCACCTCCTTTGACCTGCTGGTCACACTCTTTTTGATGCAGACCAGGATACAGTTGGCTTTCTGGGCTGCAAGCGCACACTGCTGGCTCATGTTCATTTTCTCATTGACCAGCACCCCCAAGTCCTTCTCCGCAGGGCTGCTCTGAATCTCTTCTCTGCCCAGCCTGTAGCTGTGCCTGGGATTGCTCCAATCCAGGTGTAGGACCTTGCACTTGGCATAGTTAAACTTCATGAGGTTGGCATCAGCCCACCTCACAAGCATGTCAAGGTCCCTCTGGATGGCATTCCTTCCCTCCAGCGTATCAACCGAACCATACAGCTTGGTGTCATTGGCAAACTTGCTGTGGGCGCACTCAATCCCACTGTCCATGTCAGCGACAAAGATGTTGAAGAAGACCGGCCCCAACACCGATCCCCGAGGGACACCACTCGTTACTGGTCTCCAGCTGGACACTGAGCCATTGACCACAACTATTTGTGTGCGGCCATCCAGCCAGTTCTTTATCCACTGAGTGGTCCATTCATCAAATTGATGTCTCTCCAATTTAGAGACAAGAATGTCTTGTGGAATAGTGTCGAATGCTTTACAGAAATCCAGGTAGATGACATCAACTGCTCTACCGCTGTCCCTCAGTTCTGTAGCCACATCATAGAAGGCCACCAAATTGGTCAGGCAGGATTTCCCCTTAGTGAAGCCATGCTGGCTGTCGCCAACCACCTTGCTGCTTTTCATGTGCCTTAGCATGCCTTCCAGGAGAATCTGCTCCAAGATTTTGCCAGGCAAAGAGGTGAGACTGCCTGGTCTGTAATTCCCTGCGTCATCCATTTTCCCCTTCTTGAAAATGGGGGTTATATTTCCGTTTTTCCAGTCGTCGGGAACTTCACCTGACTGCCATGATTTTTCAAATATGGTGACCAGTGGCTTAGCAACTTCATTTGCCAGGTCCTTCAGGACCTGCGGATGCATTTCATCAGGACCCATGGACTTGTGCACGTGCAGATTTTTAAGATGGTCTCGAACCAATTCCTCTCCTACAGTGGGCTCAAGGTCTTCATTCTCACAGTCCCTGCATCTGCCTTCCAAGACTTGGGTGGTGCGATCAGAGCCTTTGCTGGAGAAGACTGAGGCAAAGAAGTCATTCAGAACCTCAGCCTTTTCCAAATCCTGTGTAGCTAGTTCTCCTGAGAGCTTCCTGAGGGGGGCTACGTTCTCCCTAATCTGTTTTTTATTTGCTATGTCCCTGTAGAATCCCTTCCTGTTATCCCTAATATCCCTAGCCAAGTTTAATTCTAACTGGGCCTTAGCTTTCCTAACCTGGTCCCTAGTTTCCCGGACAACATCCCTGTACTCTTCCCAGGATGCCTGTCCTTGCTTCCACTTTCTGTAAGACTCTTTTTTCATTTGAATTTTCCTCAGGAGCTCCTTATCCATCCAAGGAGGTCTCCTGGCCCTCCTACTGCACTTCCTTCTAGTTGGGATGCAACACTCCTGAGCTTGTAGCAGGTGATCCTTGAAGACCAACCAAGAGTCTTGAGCCCCCCTGCCCTCTAGGGCTATATCCCATGGAACCTTACTAAGGAGGTTCCTGAAGAGTCCAAAGTCTGCTCTTTTGAAGTCTAGGGCAGTGTGTTTGCTGCACGCTCTTCTCACTGTCCTAAGGATCTCAAATTCAACCATCTCGTGGTCGCTGCATCCAAGGCTGCCCTGCAGTGCCACATTTCCAACGAGCCCTTCCCTGTTGGTGAGCACAAGGTCAAGAAGTTAAAAGAGACATAATTGGAGGCAGGTATTTTCTTCTCTGAGCTTTCTATTCTACAGTATGTACCATGTGGAGCCTGTTGATTCAAGTAAGTGTGGCCTGAGTGTTTCAGTGAAGGCTAGGGGACTGCAGTAGTGTGATACATAAAACATTCTTTCATTACACCAATCAACTTTTATTACAGAACAAAATCAGTTAAGTCACAAAAAACTTTTGGTGTGTCAGCAAACTAATTTTCTGCTCAGCCTTTAAGTTTTCCAACGAAAGGGTAGTCAACTAGTTTCTTGCAAGCAAATCAAAATGAAAAGCCATTACAATTTCGTAGCAGGTTCAAAGGCAAACTGCCATAAAAGATTTTAAGCAAAGTCCCTGAAATCTGTTTTTGTGTTTTTAGAGCAGGCTAATGTAATTTGAGAAGTATAAACTCAGGAAACAGCAATATTCTTGTGGGCTGCAAAATAATGAGCACTCCAAAAACACTGGTATATCAAGTCTACCAGTAACTTCTATATGGTTATGGTCATTATTCCCAGTAAAAAACAAACCATTAAAAATAAAAACTGAGTTCTTTTAACTATTAAGAGTTTAGAAATTGTGGGAAGGAGAAGGGTAAAGATTGTGAACCTGTTCATCAATGTCACGCTACTATGGTCTGCAAAAAGGGATAGCAGTGCTTTGCAAACTGCTGAGAAGCAGCCTAGGCAGCATACCTGATGTATATGAAAGTACAACTCAGCGCAGGATTACTCCATAACTTTTACTACACTATGGTGCAGAGATGCCCAGAGATGATAGGTGTGGTAGAGTCCCTGAGGAGCCTGTGGAGCCATCCCTTTTTGTTTAGTGACACTCACACCCAGAACAGTGCAGCAGCCTTAGGGCCATACACAACCAAATTAAAGAATGACTCCTATCAGCATAAATTATCAGTAGTACTTGGGCACGGTACTGTGCTGAGGAGAAAACACTCCTCAACCAGGGAGGTCTACCAGTGGGATGTTGCCCAGCCCTGCACTTCACTACAGGAAGTTTAACTTCTGACAGTATTTCCAATTGGCTTTACTTGAGCTTCCCTCTAGTGAATATTGTCTTAACAGAAAGCTGCTGCGACAACAGCTAACACAATTCCCCAATACAGAGAACAGCAGTTTTTCAGGCAGTATGAGTTAAAGTACAACACTTAGACAGCAGTCTCTACTGTATTCAATTTTTACACTTAAAAATTGGAAAATTTTAAAGGAATTAGAGTTAACTTGTTATGTGTGTTTGACTTTGACCTGACAAAAATTTCCAAGCAACATGAACATGGTAAACAGTAGTACACAGAAGAGTGCTACTTGAAACTAGATTAAACTACTTATGTCTAAGAAACAGCTATGAAAATCATGAGTAGGAGTTAGACTGCCAGCTGAACACTTGATAAGTATTTAATCAATGAAGGTTAAAGGATGTAGAAAACTCTCCACTGCTAGATGTACTGTTTCCTGTAAACTGATCTAGGATACTTTTTAACCACAGCTTACTCTGCTGGATAGAGGAATGACTGAGAAAGTAATTCCATGAGCTATTATATAGGGCTGTACCAGAAATATAAATAGTCCCTCTGACATTCAGGTACATGAATTTCTGAAGAGATCTTACAATGGCAGCAGGACATGCTCATTTCTCTTTTCCATAAAGAAAGATTGTCCTGGCCATGAAATCCACATTGTTTTGCTGCACCAGGAGCAGGGTTTATAAACCTTACAGGGAAGGTAATGCTGGTAACAGGAATTGAAAGCACTGCATGGGATGAAATATGGCTGAAGAGACAATGCTCAGAAGAATGCATGCTGACAGAAAGAAGCCAGGAGGAAAAAAAGGATTTGATGAGGCTGACGTAGCCCAAGGGAAACATAAGCAGCCAGGAAAGCCTTGTGGACCGAATGAAGTTAATGTCACTAAGCTATTCCAGGTACTCAACTCTCACCATGCTGTATGGGACCCCAAAAATTGAAATTATAAGAATGGGGAAATAGGGGAAAACAGCCTGTGTATGGATAAAATACTTTTAGAAGTAAAAATCACATGCAGAAAATTTAAAAGGGAAAGTCTGCCTACTGTTAGGCAGATTTACATGACCCAAAATAGAGATGAGCAAATTTCTATCTCTGGAACACTGTAGTTATTATTCTCTAAGGCAGTAAAAGATTCAGTATCATTTGTGTGTTTCTCCAAAAAGCTAGTCAGTGCACAGGAAAGGATTTGAATAATTTACAGTGGAATGTCATTAATCCTGTCACTCCAGGACCTTATCAAAGTGCAGATTAATGAGAGGTCATATAATTTCAATGTGCTACTGCTAACACTAGAGATCATTCTGCTGCTGAACTATTATACTTCCTTACTGAGTATGAGCACTTTTATGAAAACAACTTTAAGTGGCTGTATAGAAAAAGAAGCTTTGCAGCAGTGACTTAAATTTGGGTTACACCACTTAGATTAGTTAGATCTGGAACATTTATGTTCCACATTATGAAAGTTAAGAAGCAGTATTAAATAAATACATTACATAAACACAGAAAATAAATAAATTCATTAAATAAATCTGACAGCACTGTCCTGAGTGATCTCCTGCCTTTAAAGAAGTCACTATTTCACAGACTAAAGAATTGAGAGTGTAACTTGCATTGCTCCAAAGTGAATGGTAATACCTTGAACTGAGTGAATCTAGCCCTTCTCCCTGTACCCAAACTGACTGGTGTGGCAGAGAGCACCTACTGTACTAGCATGGGGTTTTAGCACAGAGCACAGAAGTAGATTGCTATTAACATATCCAGCTGAATTGGGGTTACTGTTAGTTTGTGGAGGGGAACTGGCTGTTTCAGAACACTGAATCCATCACTCCATATTAGAAATTGAACAGTGCATGCAGTTTGTACTGCCAGATAAGAAAATAAAGTGATTTGAATGGACTTCATTAATGTTAACAATTCCACCTGTAAAAACACTGTAAGGTCAACTAACTGCACAATTGTACCTCCTGACTAAAGTCTCTATAACACTGTATGTAGCAATATTCAAGAAACCAAATACTCTCTGGTGGTTAAAACATTTAGTTAGCCAGTGCAAGAACAGAAACTGAGATTCAATGAACGGACACACAATGATATGTAAAGATTCTGAACTGACACTTTGTATTTTGGCTAGCTGCCCAGATGAAAAAAGGTAATCAGCATTTAAGAGTGTGCTTTACTGTGCTGAGCTAATATTGACTACTGGACTGCAGATATATGGTAAAAACAGCCACATGGTAAACTGCTACTCTTCCATTTCAGTTTTGTCCATAAGTTAACATGAACATGATACTACACAGAAGTGGGCAAAGCAGACAAAGCGCAGACAGCATCTTTTGGTACAGCAGCCAGATAATGCTAGCTTGACCAGCCTGCTAGTAGGAAAAGCCAGTATTCCTCTTTATGTGAGGAGAATTAATAAAATTTATTTTTCTGAAACTGCATCTCTTCTAGATGATTGAAGCTAAAGCTCATTCCAGTGACATCACCACAAATTTGAAGAAAAACATTAGGAACTATTTGGGGAGGTATATAAAATTCTAGAAAATAATGATGATTAATAACATGATGACAAGGTTAAATATAAAGGGAAACTTTAAGGCTTGTAGAACCAAAAACGTTCTGTTAACTCAGAAGTGGATTAGAGTGTTCGAAGTGCTTCAGGACTCGACACCATGTAAAGGCTGATTTATACTCCAGGCATCATAATGCCTACCTACTTCAGAATGACAAATAGCACCGTGCTGAGATCTCAATGGCAGCCCCAGAGCACTAACGGCAAATGCCTTCCATCTTAATAGCTAAGCTTCTGCAATTCTCCTCACTTAAAATTCTGAGTGTTTAACACTTCTTCTTGCATCTAAATCCAGATACAAAAACCTTCAAATCAAACTATTTACCTCAAGTAAAATCTACCCTGAATAATTCATGAGTAGCATGAAGGTTGGAAGTGAAGGAGCTAAGAGTGCTTTAATGAAGTCTAGAGTTTAAAATATAATGGTATAAAAGCTATTATGTATCTTTTCTAACCTTATAAGAAAGAATATCAGTCTCTGTAACAATGAAAGATCCTGATGAGCAGAAAAAGAAACACAGTTCAGGTGTCTTGTTGTCAGTGACTGATGCTGCTAACAATCACACAGATTACTGCAGAGAAGGGGCTGCTATTTGAAGCAATTCCTGACAAAGGGTCTGAAGTGCTCAGATTGATTCCTATTCATCCTGCCTCTGTGAAGGATTATTGATCCTTATAATAGCTATAATAAGCTGCAATTCAATTAGAATAAAGTATGAAAGACAAGAAACTGCACAGAAATGGAGGGCTAGTGTTATGATAGCACTTGTCTAATAAGAATTTTTCAGCTCTCAAAGACCAGGCAAAAATCACTTGCTATGTATCATAGCTGGCCAATTCACTGTGGGAATCAAGGTTTCGTGCTTTCCTGTTTCATCAAAACCTCTTTTTAAAATAGAAACTACTAAAATGCATTGTTGATTTTTCTGGAAAACCAGTGACAAGCCAGCACTGTTATCAAATAGCATCTGCCCTTTAAGCCAGCAGCTGAGTTCTAAATAAACAGAGTTAACTAATATCTGTGCAATAGGTACAAAATCCACACTCATCCCTGATTATGAATTGCATGCATTTCTTATCAGGAGCATAAATAACAATTGTCCTTTTGTGGACACCCAGTTTATCAGCCTGTTTTGTCTGGAATCAGTGTGAATAAGCCAAGGAGCTAGTTTTATCACCTTTGCATCCCTTGCTTATGGAAACCACTTCCAAAACTCTTTTCCACATGGAGATGTTTTTGCAACTGCAGCTGCAGTTTAAGCAAACTACAGAAGGCATCTGCTGAGCTTCACAGCAATACTCAAGGAACAGCATGGCAGGATAACACTATTTTTATGCCAGTTCACTGGCACAGACTGTTTCAATGGCTAGAAAAATCAACAAAGCATGCAAAAATCCTATTCCAGATTCAATAAGGCAAAGCAAACATCAACACCTAAAAGGATTAGAATACCAAATGAAATTACCTTAGAAACAAAGACCACTTTCAAGCGGATAACAGTATAATCCATTTATGAAAGTGCTTCAACACAAAGCACTTTCCCCATATGAATCATTCTTCCTTCCCCCCCCCATAATATTGCACATGAATGGCTTGTGCTGTAAAACCCTTCAGGGCACGAATCTCCTATCCATACATATAGGTTTGTAACTCAAAGCAAGGCATATTAATTTATATGCTCTGATTTCATGAAATCTTAGAGGATTTAAAAGAGACAAGGTCTGAAACTCCCACTCTCTTGACCTCAGAGCTGCCATTTTGAAACAAATTCCTGCAATGACAATGACATTGTACCTCTGCATTCAACTTTCATAATGATTTTACTAAACTAGGTTTTCTAAAAATAATTTGATCTTTTACTGACCCAAGCAAAGCACATTGCTTAAATATGTATGAAATATGCAGGGACTTAATAATTTATAAGATTTAACCCCATATATAAATTAAAAATTATTTGTCTCATCAATTGTAGTTTCAGAAGATCCATAAGAACTATTTTTCCAACCATATATACTGGGAAAACTACAATTCATTGTGAGACCACTGCTTTTGAGATGCATTAAAATGAACTAGTAATTCTTCTCATGTAAGACTGTATGTACATTTTACTTTCTTAGATTTTATTATTCTCTAAGGATCAAAATAAATTACGCATGATTCATGTGATATTCCTTAAATTCAGTATCACTGAAAATTTGAGTTTACAGGTGTTGTTAATTCTATCAGTTTCAGGGTGGTTTGCTCATTAATCCATTCTGTTCATCTGTATTCATGACATATGGGTTTGGCATTTGAAGATTTTTTTATATGATAAACTGTGAAACAGAAAACCTTTACAATCAGGGAAATAGTGCTTTCTGAAGATGTGAAGATTGCTAATGTTCTTATATTTACCTAACACATGTTTTTTATAACAACTTTTTAGCTAACTTTGGTAAGGGAAAATCAGATCATTGTTATTCATTACTTGATATTGTTAAAAATTAGAATCTAACCTCATAGGCATGAAGAGCCCAAGTATCTGTAAAGTCTTAGAATTCACTGATCATGCTGCTTAGTTATATTTTGGACCAAAACACTAAAAAGCCCAGCTGTTTGTCACTCTAATGACTATAAAACCTGCAAAGAGTTTTTTCCATTCCTTATAATTTCTTTTTTTTTGCCCTTTAAGTTTTGGGTATACTTTAATTTTTTAAAGGATACCCCTTTTTCTTTGATAGTCTCTTCAATCAAGTTTTGTGTCATGGAAATTTAGAAGTTTCTTACATGCTGATCAGTATCGGTCTGTTTTGGAGAACATAGTATTTAGTAGGAGAGCAGGATTTAGGAAGAAATGCTGGACAGAGCAGACATACAAAGCTTCTCAGTCACTTTGCCACAGGATACGTTATGTATCCCAATCAAAATATAAAGATTACGATCACAACTACAGTGTTATGCTTGTGTGAAGTTGACTTATAGATTCATTGTGTCTGCTTACTTCAGGCTTTTGTATGATATTTCAAATTATGAGTTAAAAGAGGTTGAACATAGAACTGCCAGTACAGTTAGTTCAGTGACTTATATGTAAGGATTTAATCAATACCATAGACTTCTGTCTTCAACCTAAAGTTTAAATAGTATAAAAATTAAATAAGAATTATTATATATAAAAGTAACCCTGAAGTTTAATAGTTTAAATAACAACTGCTAGCTGAAATAGACATTGTCTTTTTCTCTCCTCTCCAAAAGATGTACATATTTTCTAAGACTATTTATTCATATTAAATAGCTCCAGACCTGGCTTTCTGTTTTCAAACACAAAAATTTACAACCAACCTGATCAGGGAAGGCTATTCATGCAGTAAGAACTTTATAATGCTAGCCAGAATATTTTGCCTAGGAAATATCCGCATTTATTAAAACTTAATCTGTAACATTTCATTGGAAGAAGAAGCATTTTCATGCCTATCATATCTCATCAGTTTTCCTAGCCTCAGAATTATCTGATGAGTGGTTTTGAGTGTATTTTTATTTTTACTTCCTATTCCTCCTTACATAGGTTTTATTTTTGATTGGGTTGTGGGGTTTTTTTAAGTCCTCAGACTTGTGGACTAAATATATTACAGACCTTACTGTGCCTCTAGCAAAAAAACTATCAAGTAATGAGGATAGCACACTCCCCACTTTCCACCATACCGTTCAGTATATTTATAAGGAAGCTCAGAGACAATAAGTGATAAGCCATTGTTTGCAGTCAGATACTATCTGCTTTTCTGTAGAGGAAAGCTGGGATGCAAATAATAATTGTTGTGTAAAATTTCACTTTCAGGAGAAGGCTCATGACAGAACAGATGTTGAAACATGCAAGACTAACATTAGTCAACAGGGAAGATAAGTAAGCCAATGGCTATCAATTAAAGTTGGAATGCAGGATTTTTGCACTGCAGCATGGGAAATAATTAAATGCTTGTATCAGAATTTATCCAGTATTTCTTCATATATGGAGGGATGCATAACACTGAAACATGCATCACATCTGATGTTGCAGGAAAAATTGCATACAGAAATTCCTTTAGATGTTTTAGGAGATTTGCAAGAAGCTATTCCTCCCACTAGAAAACTCAATAATTGTAGAAAATCCTTGATTTAAAGTGTTAAATACAGATATATGTGAAATATAAGTTAAAAAGTCCACTGTACCCCTTTGTGTTTGGCAGCTCTTACACACTCAGGTCCAGCAACAAATACTGTTGATTATAAAGTTCTCTATGTAGCTCATTCAATACGCTTACACTGTTGTTTGCATCCTAAGATTATCAGAACATGTATATGGCTTTTAGTACTCTGAGCTTCAGTTGGAACAGTTTTCCCAAAGTCATGCCACTTTCACTGAAAGTACAGTTGAATTTTTTTAAAGCCATACATTTACAGCTAATATGGAAAATTTTGCAATAATTTTCTTAAATGGATCTTAATAACAGCTTCCAAGAAAGGGCTTAGTTCCAGACAGCAATTAGTCAGTTTATCCCTAAAACAAAAAAAAATTAGGAGATTTTTGGCTCCAGTGCATCATTAGTTAACCTACTTCCTGAGCAACTCCTTAAGCCACTAATTCACAGGTATTCTAAGCTCTTCTTTCTGCCTTCCACACCTATCCTTTACCATCTGCCTATCCATCAGTCAACTGCTGCAGGAATGTTAAGTATTAAAATATATACACATATATGCTCATACACATATATACCTATATACACATTCACACATATGTGTGAATTTTAATTCCAGCCTGCTGCCAGAACATTTTCTTCCTAATGGAGATTTGCCCAAGCAAAGCTTTTCACCTTCTGGCTGGGAATATGAGGATGAAGGGAGTGACAGGATAAAGTGCAGATAGACAGACTAGCATGGAGAATTCTGCAGTGTAGTGGAAGATATCACAGCCCCTCTCCAGCATTTGTGGGTTGCTACCTGAAGAACAAAGTGATAAGCTACACATTCTTTCTTAAAATTCCGTATTGCACAAACCATAGGATATACTGGTACCCAAGCCACAGGATGGTGATCTCACTCCTTTTTTTGTCATGTAGCTTCCAGTTGCTTCTCAGCTATCTTATTCAGAAATAAAAAATAAAAATAAAAAATAAATAAAATCACTTTACTATGTATCATAGAGTAAACTCCCAAAACTTTTTCTTGACATGATTTCTTCAGACTGGTGGTATCTTACTAGAAATACTTTAACAGTTATATGTCACCAAAGCCTTCTCCTTCTTTAAAGAACTAGAGACTTTACTAAGTGGAGATAACTGCAATATCATGATTCTGTGCACTTTTTAAAATATCCTCCCATTAAAGTCATTATTATTACTAGAGTAGACCAAAACTGAGTGCTGGACAATAAAAGATATATTTCAATTCAGGAAGGTGCATACCAGCTGATAAACAAAGATGGGTATTTAAAAGTAAGTGAAGTTCATTTATGTTGTTTGCACAGTATTAGCATAATTTTTTATACAAAGCACCTAACTAGATCTGAATAGCATGACATGTAAGTGCCAATAAAGAAGGGCTTTCATGTATATAACAGGGTACTGGAATCCAGTCGCCAAACACGAATGGAACTAGAACAGGATGCCTATGACATTGATACTGAGCTTTGCTGTATATTGTATTGGTTAAATTTACATATACCCAAGATCAAACCTAACTAATAACCAGAAACAGTAAAAAAATTAAGACCTAACACTCTTGATTTAAAAAAGAAACAAACCCATAGGTTTATTATATATATTTTAAAAATCACAATTTTTGAGTCTAATTTTGCTATGATTAGGAAAAAATAATTTAAAAAAATTAATCCACCTAATGAAATTTGCATCAAGTCAAGGGGATTTTTAGACAATTCTATGAATTTTTAAAGGAGAACAGGAAGACATTGGGGTTAAAAAAAAATAGGAGATTTTCCTTCAAAATTTTTTTGGTCTGATGAGATTGAAAGACACAGTGAAGTAAAAAATCTTGTAATTGCAATCTATTTAATTGGCTGGGATTACTGTCATTTAGTTTTTGAGAAAGTGATGCATAATATTTTATGCTTTTACACATACAGACATATATATATGGGACAATCTACAAACTAATTTTTTTCAAGTGGCTCAAGGGCCTTCAAATTTTTGTTTGTGTTATTCTGGATCTGTTGTTTTTTTCTTCAGAAAAGAAAACACACCCTGAACAGACTCTTATTTATCATGTTGGCTTTTAAAAAATATCTGTACAGTGAAGATCTTTAATAAACATTATAATTCCAGTGCATTTACTTAATGCATTTCTAATTCAAATTAATTTTGAGCTAAATTGTTTGCTTTAAGTGCATCATACAAATTACTACTCATTAAAGTGAAACCCAGCATCTCTTTCCTTGCTGTTTTACATTTTCTGAATATCTGGCCTATTTTCATTAATCTAAATTTTCTCTCTGAAATGCACACCATGGCAATGAATGTCAACAAGTGAAGGGGAAATCTGATCACTTCTAGTTATCAAAAAGTTAAATACCTGGCTCGTTTTTAGAGATGGGTAAAGTGCTTGCTCCTGTCTGTAGTAGCATATTCAGCAACAGGCTGCATTGGTATCCACTTTGCACAATGATGTCTGTTATTCAAGTGTTCCATATAGATGAGGCAGTTTTCTCTAAGAATTACTTTGATACAGCAGCAGAATGATATATGTTAATCATCTGTAAGAACATGACTAGGTGGAATTGATTAAAATATAAACGTCCAACTCTGCTTTAAATAAATGTTATCCTATTAAAAAGGTCTTCAGAAATCCTACTTAAAATAGTGCATGTCAAGTGCTTACACTTTAGTTATATGGACAACAGTATTATTTTTTTAATAATAATAACTAAAACACTTGGAAATGCCAACATAGAATATTTTATATGCACCTACACCACTGATATAAAAGCTGTTTTGGGAAAATATCAGTGCTCTCTAAAAGTATTTAAGCACTGGCCCTGCCATCTGAGCTGACTGCAACACTTACAAACTTGTATTTCCCATGGAGAATGATGACTTTTTACATCTGAAAATAAAAAGGTTAAAAAATGTTTGTGCATGTGTGTCAAATGTGAGAATGCATGTGGTGGCACATGAAAGCTTCAGCTTCTATACTTTTAGTTTAGCTAGCATGTGATGGAAGACTAGTTTAATCTGAAAATGTTTACTCCAACTGCAGTACATTATCTTTCCCTGGCCATCTGAAAGCAGCAATATATCATGCTACAGTAGACTGTTTTAAAACAGGGTGTGTTTTTCTAGCTGTTTTAGAAAAATAACCAGGAATATAAAAAAAATAAAAATCAAATCATTTAATGTAACATTTATTGTATTCTGATTTAAATTAGTGCTTAACACTGGAAAGGTAAAATATAAATGTAAAATATAAAGCATAACCCAAAGATGATGAAGGCACATAAAAAAGTTAATCCTTGGACATACAGAGGTCCTGTGTCCCACTTTTGGAGCTGGCCAGAAGCAAAGCAGCTAAATTCCAAAGGCAGCTCTGCTCTGAACACCCTACTGACATGGCAGGGTACAGCTCTCTGCCTGAGCTTACAGACTGACTTCAGGTTTGGCAGTGCCTCTTATCTGGCCAATTCTGAGAGCAGGGCAACATTTGCTCATCCTGCACCATTCACCCGGAGCTATCAGAAATACAGCAGGAAATCAGAGAAACTCAGTGATACCATGTAATTCCTGAAGCAGAATCAAGGGAAAAGACCCATCAAAAAAGCTTATTTCTTCAGTGTAACCTTATGCACACCACTGTAAGGTCACACAACCATGTAACTGAGTAGTACACCTCATGCATGTTCTTCTCAAAGCTTAATGTGAAAATCTCATAAATTCTGTTGTAATCACATAAAAGCCATCTGAAGAGATCTAAAATTATAAGTGAAATGAGTGCAACACTGAAACTGGGGTATCTACATTTCCTTGGATTTCAAGAATTAAAAGCATTATAAGATAAAACAAGACATGACAACACTTATACTTCTCAATTTATCACAAGATTTAGCTTATTGCACTGAACTATTTAAGAACTATTGTGTTCTTAAACAATTTATGAGTCAGAGAGAGGAGAGGCTGGGTACAAAACCTTCAGTAAATTATAGATAAATTGTCAAGACAGAAGTGAATCTCTCTATCCTTTTGGTTGAAGCTCTGATATCAGAATTTTGTTATAATTTATGGAATAATGTATCATCTAAGAAAGAAAAAATAATTCGTAACAACTGGAGAAAGGAGCACAGATTTCCTTTGGACACCAGCTTAATATGACAAGTGCCCTTACTATTTAAGAGAGAGCTTTATTAAAACAAATTTCATTTTCATCAATGACATCATGCAGAGCTGAATTCATCTCTAATGAATGACACAGGCACTTCTGTGGAAATAACTACTGGGAACAGAACCTGCATCTTATTCATGGTGGTGCTGAAAGTGTTACAGAAACTGTCAGTTTAAGGTTGTAAACTGTCAATCTACATCAAGTGTTCTAAAAAATTCAATGAAAAGATTAAGAATTTGTCATAATTAAGATTATTGGATCAGCAATAAACAGACCTTTGTAGAAAACTGCTGCAATAACAGTCAGTTAAGAAAGACAAGCTGTAGGAACTAGTTTTGCCCACTGCCATTACTTGAAGTTTTTCCTACATCATCTATTTAGGCACAAAACCCTAAAATGTTAATTTTTTTCTTGGGAAATAAAAAATCCTTAATTTTTTTTTAATTAATAATTTCAAAATATATTTCCCCCACATTTTAGAGACATTCTCCATGTATATAAGTTTTACAAATAAAAAAATATTGTTAGCTCCAAATAGACTACTTCTATAAGACAGCTCTGTGTGCATTCAACTAATTAGTGCTAATCACATGCTCTTCAAATTAAGTTTTACGTCACCTCTATCCCTGAAAAAAACCAAACCCAAAACAAAAAAACTCACCGCCAACAATAACAAAAAAAAAAACAACAAAAAACCCAAAACAAAACAACAAAATTCCACAAAAAAACAAACCAAAACAACACACACCACCAAAAAAACCCAAACTACAATAACTGGGAATTCTATCTTTCTTTTAGATGCCTTTTATATGAGGCACTCAAATTTGTTGTTCCAGACTGGGTTCAAGCCTGCTAAATTAGACAGCTACAGCAACTGCTTTGGCCCTGAAGACTTAAACTTGGTAATCTCTATAAAATAGGTATAGTGCACCTAGGGTATGCAAAGATGATGATTCAAGGATGTGTATAATGCCCAAGGTACAGATTCTTCCTTCAAGCAAGATTAGACCATTCAAATTGTTGTGGGGTAGTCTTTGCTGCATGTCCAGCACACTGTATTTTGGGATACAAATACAGACCCATGATTGTGATGTGGGACTCAGAGTAAGTAGGTGAAAGAGGGAGAAGGAAAAAATCCTCCCTTCTGTCAGTCACTGGTTTATAATGATGTCTTTTGGAGAAAAAACCTTATGGCAAGTAAACTTCCTGTATTCCCTCCACGACTCTGCAATCCCAGATCAGTACGGCCCAAACCTCGACCTTCCAACACTGAAGCACCTCCTCTTCAGCTGCAATCATGTCAGAGCTGTTGTACGAGCAGTAGAGGCCAGCAGGGATTACACATTGCACAGTCATTTTACCTTAAAGTGTATCAAGCCTTTTTCACTCATTCCTTTGATACATTGTTCACTCAAAAACCTTGTTTTAGAATTAAGTTATACTCTCAAAATCTTACTGTTCTGAAGAAAAGAGCTGCAAGTTATTATCAAATTGTTACTGATTTTTAGCTACAGTTCTGAAGACCTTCCTAAGCTCTCTGTGTCAAGACCACAGCAAGAACAAAAGCAAGAACAAAGCATTCTTTTCCTAAATGAAACTTTTTTCATGACTACTGAATTGCTTTACTATTCACAGTCCTGAATACATTCTGAATACTTAGTTGTGCAACAAAAAGTTACTCAGTAGAAATCATCAACACAGGCCAGAAGCACCCGAAGTTGTGAAGCCAAATGCTAAAAGGTTCCTAGCTATGAGGTCCAAAATATATAGTATAAAATATACCAATTTTGGTAAGAGTACTTGATTATCTGTTATTATCTATAAAGAGCTCTTCATATAGTAAACCAAACAATTTAAGCTACTTATAGAAGTAAAGCAGTATTTAAGATACAATCGTTGTCCAGCAAAAGCAGAAGAAGTCAGAAGACTTAACAAAAATATTCATGAGAATGACAAGTGTCAACATAGAGCAAACACTAGTTACATGGGGAGTTAGCAAGTCAGCAATGCTAAGGGCAAATCTATAACCAACATCACTATGAAAATCCTGCATCAGCTGAAGTGGATGTGGAACATTAGTGGATAGCTGTTTACGATAGTGGATAATGTTCAAAGATGTGGAACATTAGTGGATAGCTCCTGCCTACCTAGCTCAGTCTTAAAAGACCATAGTGATTTCTGGCTCTCCTGAGCTACATGTGGTCAGAGCCGCCTATGACTGCAGCAGCAGGCCTGTTTTCCCCAACACAACTTTTGAGATGTGCCCTTCCAAAACCTGACCATGTCACCTTGCTTTAAGTGGCTGAAACTGCTCCACTCACAAGAATGTTTTTCAGTATGCCACAATGACCATTTGAAATAATTAATGGGGAAAATTAGTATAACACCATTTATAGCATAGTATAACTGAATCTAGATATTCAGAAATGCTGTGCAGCCTGCTTTTTCATTCAGACAATATATTTTTCATTATTAGATTGATAGAGTACATATACTACCAATAAATATTGTACTGAAAAGCAAATCAGCAGTATACTTTTAGGTCCTCAGCCTGACTAAGTTATCAAAAAATATAAGTAACCTCTCATATTAATTAAATGTGCAAGACCTTCCGAAATTTGACAGAAGTCAATGGAAAGACTCACATTAACATTAATGGTCTTGGATCAGGACCTTAAAATCAAATGCTTCCTGTAAAAGCATTTACCATTACCTCGTAAGGAAAATTTACCATTAGCTCGTAAGGAAAAAAGAAAAATCTCAGAGGGAATGTGAGTATATTTAGTGTTTGGATTTTATGATGACTAGTTATGAACCACTTCTAGAGGTTATTGCTGAGTAACTTGCTAAGTAAGAAAAGAGTAGAAAAATTTATAGGACTACTTGACTTCGAATAAGTCAAATTCAAATAAGATTTAGCCCGTTTTTTTCTGAAGGTTATGTGTAGATACTTTTCTCAAAAAAATAATAATAAATGAACAAACTAAAAAAACCCTTTTGTTTAAAGCAAGCAAAAAGCAATAACAAACTTTTAAAACCTCACTCTTAGTTTTGTTTCCACTTTTACATATGTCCAATATCCTAAAATTAATTTTGAAATCATCATGTTATAAAAAACATACTAGCTGAAGATGTTAGTGATAATACACAGAAACAAAGTCTAGGTGGAATACTATATGATTACTTATGTTATTGCCGGGGAAAAACACAATTAAGAAAAGAGTGATGTTAAGTAGTAAAATAGGTGTTAAAGGTTAATATTATGAACTGTGGAAGCCTATGCAAACTAATTAAACTGCAGAGGATATAAATTGATATATGTAAGTAAGTATTCCCAATGTGATAGTGAAGTCAGCTAAGCACCGAGTTGTGTTATCCCTTGAAAAATAACTTCTTGGTTATACTGATTCTGGTACAAGGACCGATGGTTGGGCAAGCAGGTACCACATGAGAGAAAAAGTCTTTCTACAGTAAGTAACTACACCTGCTGTACTGATATTGCCCCTTTTACCACCCCAAGTCTAAAAAGACTTTCCCATTTTAGACTTCTAATGTCTGTGAATAGTATGTTTAACTCCAGCAATAGTTCATATGTGTAGTCACACGTATTCAGCTCTCCCTCTTATAACTGTCTTAATCTTCCATGTAATACACTACTTTTCCCCCAAATCTCCTCAATTAAGACAAATATCTATGTCCCACTGAGAACTACCGGAGAAGGCATTCAAAACTTGCTTGTATTGAACAGCTTGAAGTTTTGCAGTATTAGCTATAGTTGCTTTCTAAAATCTTTAATTTAATAAAGCGTGCAAGCTAATACATCAGTAATGACAATACCGCTGTCAGATTAAGACAAAGGCACATATCCCTACACTTGACTGTTTTTTATTCTGCTATGCAGAATGCTGAATTCTGTTAAGAACAATTTCTTGGTCCACTTGAATCAGAAGTTAGCACTGTAGAACTGAAAGTATTGCTTAAGAGCCTTACCTATTTTATCCCTAATATTACCACCATATGTCATAAATTACAATTGATAATAACACCAGTATCAGTTGCACCCAGATTTCAGACTAGTGACCTTAAAATAGATTCCCCTTATAATTCTTGCTAAGCAGAGGGTTACATATTGAATTTATATGACACTTCAGTTGTCTAGATAATTCATAATTTCTTTCTGGAGAAGAATTTATCTATTATCTATCTCTCATATGAAGCAGTAATTCATTGCAACTTCTTTCCATTCCTAATTGAGATAGTCATACAATTATCATATTCTTATACCGCCCAGAGAGAGGCAATGATACCCAATTATACTCAAGTATTATATTTGAGGACAAGGGTGTTTGGGGAAATTTTGGTTAATTAGTTGGGAGTTAGTTTTGTTAAAGCTAGGTATGGACAGTAATTTAGTTTCTCCTGAAAATTCCCAAGCTATCTACCTGCAAAGCTAGGAATTATTTTTAGTTCCCTATAGACCAAAAGATGCTATAAAACTAAAGTGGGCAATATTAGGTGAGGTGACTCTGAAGGTCACGCATGTTTTTCAAATAAAATCCTTTCTTTTCTAGAAAATCAGTAAAATAAACATTTCACAATACGTCCAAAACCTTTTGAACAAAATGTAATCCAGCAAAATCCACAGAAAGCCTTGAACCCAGTCCTCCTAAACTGAAATTCTCTAAGCAGCATCTATGCAGAAGTTAGCTGCTCATGCAATTAGGGAGAGTCATCTGTGCTCTGTGGCTTTAGGATATCTATTCCTCAAATCTTCAAAAAATAAATCCAATTATACTGATATTAAATATCTGCTATGGGGTCCTAGGCACAGGCAAAGATACCTGGACACCTAACTTACAAGAATGTACAAGATTAGTTTATAGTCTGAAAGTACCAGACAATAAGCACAACTGAAGTAGCGGCTTCTAAAGCAAGGTTGATCATGCTCAGATCACAGCCAAGACATGGCACCCAGTATAGTCAGTACTGAAATATCTTTGGTGATGTAGAACTTGTTCTTTGTATTATCTATTTATTATTTGTTCTATTTTTTATATGTGCACAACTTTTTAAAACAATTTGGTTATGCTGATTTTGTGAAGTTACCTTTTTGCATTTACTAAGATATTCCTTGTCAGCACCGATACATGGGATTTTTTTTTCTTTATAATATTTAGTTGGCATTGCTAGCTTGAAAACTTCTGATTTCCATTTTATATGTATTTGCACTGCACATCCTTTCCGCTCTGTGTGCCTCTGTCTGATTTATCAGAAATCCAGTGGCAATTTAGTGATTTAAAAAAAAAAAGTCTATTCCGTTCTGTTTTCTTGACCACTTACTAAATTTCATATGACTGTCTCTTACAAGTTAGATTTTTAAAACTGGATGAGAGTTACCTGGAGAGGGGCACAGAACAGTATGGGACACTAAACACAGGAAAGGATCCCTGTGTACACTTAGGAAGGTGAGGACTGCCTACTCTCAAGGGCCAGGGTTAGAACTGCTGCACTCCAAGACCAGGCAAGGTCCACCCGTGCTGAGCTCTTGGCTGCGTATACTTGGTAGCTAATGTGAAGTTACTTCAGTTCTCCTGTCATTCGCCAGCAACAGTGACAGGCACGTAAACATGTTCAAGAGAAGAGAGAACAGATGGATGCAGACAGGGGAACGCATGGAAACTGTAGGACCATATTGGAGGTAGTCATAACACATCACCAGGCTAACTGTCGGCACAATCCCTGTAGGCATCAGAGCAAAAGGGATTTAAGGCTGGATTTGAAGGGAATAATGTAGTAACTCAACAGGCATGTACAAAAATCTCTTCTCAAACATGAGAGATAGTGTAAGAGAAAGAAGGGTTTGCTGAAGCACATAGCGGGAAGCAGGGAAGATGCTAACATCAGGGAGCCATCTGGGAGCAGGCATTTGACACTGAGTGGGAAAAAAGGAGGGAGGAGTGATACTGTGAAGGGCCTTGAAAGCAGAGACAATTTAGCATGCAGTGCAGCAAAGGCAAAGCAATACTGTCAGAATGACCGGCTAGCAGCAGTCTCTATGCATATCAACACATTAATGAAGTTCGGGTAAGACCATGAAAACAGAAATTTCGTTGTTTTGTTGTGGGGTTGTGTTTTTTGCACTGGAAATAATTAAAAAAAAAAAAAAGGCATTTGTCATAAAATAGAAGCATTGCAAGACAAGAAAAAATAATGTCTAATAAGAAAACCAATTGTCAGAATCTAGCCAGTTACATTTCACTGCATAATACCACCATTAATTCTAGCAATATTACAAATGGAATAGGCTGAAATTGTCATTTTAGAAAGAAAAAACATTTTGGAAGACAACCAAAACTATGATGGATGTAGGCAGGCACAAATCCATCTAAATCAGTGGTGCAGCACCTGTTTCTGTCAGCTGCAACAGTCTCCTGTGATGTTTCATGAAGTTTATGACAAACAAATTACAATACACGGAGATAGCAAAACTTAGGATGTAGCACACTGAGATATAAATAAGGCAAAAGAGTTATTTATCAAAACATGCATGTTTCAGTCCATATAACTTCAGTCAGATAAGATCTCCCAGAAAAAAAATATACTAAGATAATACAAGCATAAAATACAAAGTTTTTGAGAAAGTTAAAAGATAAAGAACACTCTAAATATCTGATTATTTCACCCTATACTTAAAGTGATACTCATAGCATTTTAACCCTCAGTTATTTTAAACTAGACATTTGCAATTTATATTCAGGCAAGAAAAGTTAGTCTCTCAAAGACTAGAAAGTGGTAATTATGTATTAAAAGAAATATATATATTTGCCCTCTTCAGTACCTAAAAAAAGCTTTAAGATTTTTTTTATTTACCTTCAGTAACTTGGCTTCTGTATAATTAAAATAATAGCCAAACAAGAAAGATAATTCTTTCTCAATAAGAACTCTTTACAGTGAACAAGCTCTTCTGAAACACAATGGAAAATGTAGAAGCTAAGTAACAACCACATTTGTTAGAAAAATGTCCAACCAAACACAGAAGAAAATTAACTAATAATTGCCATATTTTTTCACCAGTATCACTTGGGATCTATCTATGGATCTGGGAGTATAATTACTAGTAAAATTGGCTCAGATTCCCAATCAGTTTCATGGAAGACCTCAACTTCCCATTTTCAGATCTTTTCCCAAAATGATACATTCGACATTGACAGGTTGTTTTTCTCTTATCCTAATTTTCCAGAAGTCAAAGCAAAGTTTAATTTCAGGGAGTAAAATGAGCCACTGAGTAATTACTTAACTGCCTAATGGGAAAGTAATTTGATTTTCCTGTGAATTTTCCCCAACACACCACAATTTCCGACCCTTTTTTGGAAGGCTTTATTCCTCTTTGCTATAGTGTAAGACTAAAAAAAACACCAACCAACAACCAAAACCATACAAAAAACCTAATGAGTTTTCTGGTGACAACTAAACAGGAATGCAAACCAGTTTATAATTTTTTCCTTGGCCAAAGGGAAGGAGTCACTGCTCTATAGAAAAAGAAGGTTCAAGAACTGTCTCTAATTCAAAGCAGTAACAGGATTTCCTTAAAAAAGCCAGAAGCCCACATCTTAGATTAAAACTCCTTCTATCCCTATTCCAATATATTGACTTTGGCTTCAACAGTGCTGACAAGAAAAGAAGCACAATTCCAATTGCAAGGTACAGCTCAATACATAGCAAGGTTTCATTCATTCCCTAAACTCAACCCTTGCTATAAAATCTTTTATTATGCATACAGTTTTAAAGAAATACATTAAATTTTAATAAAATCAAGGATGAAGAAAGCTCGTATTTAAGTCAAATATTTAATACACCCTATTAGTATATGCACTTTTTATTACTTAATGACTGTCAGGTAATTTAATGTTCTGGAGCTCTGACCCAGCATCATAGGGACTGCAAAGCACTGTTTGAGCTGAAGAAATACTTTATCTATTTACTGCTTTTTCAAGTTCCCAGGCATGGAGGTAGATATATAAATATAGTAATTTCCACAGATCTATTAAATCAGGTAATTAGGCAAAATTCTGAAGAAATCAGAAATACTGTTACAATCAGAAGCAAACAAATGCTATAGTTTAACACCTAGAAAAATTAAAATCTCCGGGTGAAGGTAATGACATTAAGAATTTCTAAGTTTTTGATGCACATTTCAGATATACATTGTTTTTTATTATAATCACAATAAATGTACTTTCACACTGCCCTATAGTGGGATTTATATATTTATGCATAATTTTTGCAAGAGATCAGCTAATATTTTGTCCACTATAGAGTATGTGAGAGTGTAAGATTAATAACTACTTTTCATGTTTATACAGGAGACAACTGCAAGAAAGTGGTATAAATTATTGACATCTCCAATCATTATTTACAATGGTTTAGCAGAATTTAATCTTTGCTACTTATTACAAATAAAAATGATTGGCTAGAAGGCATTCTGAAGAAAATTAATGAAATAAAGGATCTGTTGTGAAACCAGCTAGAAATAAAGCACTACCCAGCCTTTTAATATAAACACAAAATTACGTTGTGGAAAATGAATTGGAAAAGTGGTTTACAAAGTAATATCAGAGTGTGAAAACAGCACAGTACATATTAACTGTAGCATCATAGCTTCTCACTCTGCCTTCTGATTGACACAGGACAAGCTAGCTTTTAGTCATCTCCCAAAAACAGGAGTCCTGAGGGTCTACCTGACTGAATGTAGCAGGCACTCAGCTTTTATGCTTTCATATTGCCTCATGCATGCAATGAAATGGATACCTACCTCACTGCAACCAAACCTTTCCACCACCATATCCAGCTTTGTTTCCACACTATTTTATTCTTCAAGACTTCCTAGATACTCAGGTTCTCAATTTGAAAGGACCAAGACATATCTGACTTCTGAAGTCTTAGCAGAAGTCTGATTCTTTCCTGTCTAAGAAGAAATACAGTTAGGACATTTCAGTTCTTTAAGTGCCTCCAGACCCCAGTTTCTCTTGCATTACATTGACAACCCTGTGGAATTGAGGAAAAGTAGATACAGCTAAGGATCAGAGCAGTTCCACTTGTTCCCTTGTAGAAGAGATCACATGAAAGCCTTGCAGCAGATTTCTCCCTGCTCATTCAGCTTCTTGCTGCCCCTCAGGAAGGCATAAAGTTTTTCTGCTGTGGAGATCTTCAGTTCTGTCAGCATTACATAAAAATCCCCCAGGACACAACTATGGTAACAGATACATTTCCAGGAACTGTGGCATGAATCTACCCATTGTCAGCAGCTGCCAAATTGTCAATATCCAGTTAAGGAAGACAGCTTATAGGCCTTTATACTCTGGACCTCAGTAACCACCAAGATTTTACTCAGCCCAGTATCTTAGTTCCTTATTTATTTGATGAAGTCAAAAGAATTATTTAACTGCCCATGATTTGTGCAAACAAGTTCTCTAAATATGAAAGGCTGGAAATCTTAACTCTAAAGCTATGCTTATCTCTGGTAATCATTTTTGGGAGATGGGCACTGCATCACCTGAAGCTCATTTTAGAATACCCACACAGAGGACATCACTGGAGATACAGTCAAAAGCAAGCACATTTATTGATCAGGTAGAGCTAAATCCTTAAGTGTGATTAAACTATTCTGTTCTTTGATAGCACCTATATAGCATGTATATGCATAGGTATGCATACAAAGCTGTGGTTACCCACGGCACAACAATGCCCTTTCAAATTCCTTCTTTTCCCAAACTGGTGCCAGTTTATCTCTAGGATTAAAAAAAAAAAAAAAATATTATAAATCCTATCTGTGTTCCTATAGCCCTGGTGCTCTCTTCAGCTTGAAAAAACAGAACTCTTTCTCCAGTTAAGGGAACTTCCGAGCCGTATGACCAGTTCCATGGCATCTGGGTACCACTGCCCGTCTGTTCATGCATATGGGTGTAGTACAGCGACAGCTTTACTGCATATTAGTCATGCATCATGTAGCACATTTCTTGACAGAAGTGAGAGCAGTTTATGACTTGAAGCAAATAATTTTATCCCAGGGGCTTCTCAGAGCCAGGCAAAAGGCCAGGGCTTAGGTCAACAAATCAGAAGTCTGACAACTATTTCCTATCATTACTTTCTTTGCAAAGGACTGTTACTTGATCACATTGAAGAATTCCACCTTCTTGTTATGATAGGGAAGGTAGTTTGAGACAAATAATCAGGAGCTGCAGTGGCCATGAGCATGGATTATTCAATGACAGAATTACAGAATGTCTGCAGTTCGAAGTGACTTCATAAGATGATCTTGTTCATGCTCCCCTCTGCTCTCACAGGGCCAGCTATAGTCAGTTACCCAGGACCACATCCAGATGGCTTTTGAATACCTCCAACAATGGAGACTCCAAAGCCTTTCTGGAAAACCTACCTGGGCAGTCTATCACTTGCTGCTCAAGCCCCTAAGGAAAGAGGGATACCACAAGGAGAAGACTTAACCTCAGTATAAGTTGGTGTCGACAAACCTATACAGTTGCCAGGTTAAGCATCCTGACCGAGGTTAGCAAGCTACAAAAGCTCCTACCAACTAAGGGTAAAGGCAACTTCATGCAGTAATACAAATACCTTTTCTGCACAGAAATTATATAATGCAACAAAGTAGGCCGCAGTACTCCCAAGCTAGCACTGAAAAAGCTATGCCCCAGAACTGCATCACCCTGCTGTATTCCCAGGGCGTATATCTGCTACACACAGATATGCAAAACTGTTGTCCAGACAATACACTTCCAAGCTACTTGCAGAGAGGATGATTTGGATACCACTGAAACAAACACTTTAAAACATCACTGTTCAATATAAAGATACCTCTGATTTCTCTGGAAATTTTAAAGGTAAAACAAAGTTGGCAATTTAAAAAGAAGTTAACCTTAGAGACTGAAAAATAGAGCCCAATCTTACAAAGATAGGTTCCCTAGTGTATTAGAAGGCTGTATAATATAATAAAGAAAAAAAAACCCAACCACACAGTAACAGGTTCCAGCACATAGACATGTAATTCAGATTTTGCAATACAAAACTCCATACCTGCTCAACTGCCTCTTCACTGACAGAAATGTATTATATTACCACAATAGTTATACAGAGATATCAAATGTTTTAAAAATACTTCATTCTTCTAACTCAAACATTTCTTGGAGAAATAAAAATCCCGCTAGCTTCACTCTAAATGTCATGCCCCCTATAAAGTCTGATAAAAAATTTCCAGATGGCAGCAGCCAATTTCCAATAAGATTTAATTTGGTTAATTGACTGTCTTATTTACTAATTTATAGGAGTATGCAGTTCATTCAAATTAACATCAATTGCTGTCATGATTTAAGCAAGGTTAAACAACCTGAGATTAGAAAGAAAAAAAAAAAGTTTGTGTGGGAAATGATAAGAAAGATATTTTCCTATTTGACGTACTGATATAGTCATTCGTATTTCAGAGGCTCTCATTTTTGTTTGGAACAAGCAAAAGTAGGAAATACCAACTAAATTAAGTTAGCATAAGAACTACCTAAGCATGGAAAATTCTTGCTACAGTTTCATTAATCATTTTTAAAGAACCTCTGGGTGAGACAGAAAAACAAATAAGCCAGCGAATGGGAATAATGGACTGACCTGAACTTAGAGGGCTTGTACAGATAAAAATTCTCCAATAGGCATGGTCCTCAGCACTTACACTGTAGTACAGATTCCTCCCACCTTGGTTCTGCAACAAGTTATTCCACAGTATCAGCTGTTTAATACACAAATCTAATTTTTCTATCATTTTCCCACAGTCACAGGAATGATAAATGTTTTTCCAGTCCAAGCCCTAGTGACAGTTACCTACTTCTCAAAAGGAAGAAAAAGAAACAAAGGCAATACTCGATTGTAATAACGTATTTTTGGATTAGCCAGTTCTGATTTCTTACAAAATTCATCTGGGAGAGTGCTTTGTTTAACCCTAAATGGCCTTAGTAAGGAAGGAAAGTTTTCACTGGAGAAAAAAGTTAGTCCCTGAAGATATATAAAAATTCTGGGTTCCTACAGACTGTTTTGATGGAAGGTTTTGTCTGAAAACTGAAACTTTCTTCTGAGGAAAAAAATCTGCAAAGACCTTAGTGAAGTGCCTTTTCTTCCTTGCTTGGAAAAGCAAGAGAGCAGTAGCATGAGAAGCCTGCAGAGATGGGGCTGAATGTGTGTCAGCTTCTGCGCCCCAGGCATCTCTGCTCCACTCAGGCCACTCTGGGCTGTGGGACAGATCAAAGCTTGGGAGAGGGTGGGAGAGAAGAAGCTGGATTATTCTCTAAATGCTTGAATGGCACAAAATTGGAGGAATAAGCTTATGTCTGAGTTTACAGAGTGTTGATCAATGTTCAGTGACTATGTCCTTGCTTGAAAGGTATTTAGATTTCAGAAGGGGTTTTATTTTTTGTTTTGTTTTGCTTTGCCACTGGATTTTAAGTTTCTTCTCTGCTGATTCCAATTCTCAAGAGAAGGAGCCAGGGATTTTTAGGAGTGAAAACTAAATAGTATGAAATAACATGAATGAAGTATCTGAAGCTTGAAGAAAAAACAATCTACAAATTGCAAACCCTTGCTTTAAAGTCCCTGACAATGACAACTCTCAGGAATATGTATGTTGTGAAAGACCATCTACAACATGAAACATTATTAATAATAAAAAAATATCTAATCCACCTATAAACAGTACAGCTGGCTTCCTATTTAATAGAGCTTGATATATCTCTGCACTAGGGAGCTGTTTCAGACAGAAATGTTTTTGTGAAATGTTGGCAAGCAACATTCATGCAACAATGAAAATGGACTGCAAAATAACTTCCTGGAAGGTCAAGCACTGATGTGACCATGCTCTGCTCACTACAGTTGTTCTCCAGATCTCCTGACATTCACCATAATTTCCATGCTTAAAAGGAAACCTTCCCCCCAAATCAAATCTAAAATCCTCTGAATATATGTAAAAGAAGACTGTGCATCAACAATAAAGCAGGAGAAGCTACCTTCACATTAGCATATCTGTTGTCAACTCAGAGTGCTATAAGTGAGGTATGACAAGATTGCTAAATAGCTCATTTACACCTGACACTACAGAGGTACCTGCTGCTTACAAGCAGCTAAGAGCAGTCTGGGATGTTGAATGTCCGTTGTCCTCATTGCCTGGTAGGTCTTGTAGATACGGTGATGATTTCAGGAAGTAATGTTTTTCTTAATTTGTACAGTGGAAAATCTTACATAGGGATCTGAGCTAAAATAGCTCACATAGAAGTGTTTCTAATGGGCAAGTATCAAAGAAATTCTCTGTACAGAATTTTGGTAGACTATTTTTCCTGCAACTTTTTATATAACCTTTTTGTTTCTAACTAATGTCACATTAGTGAGAAATAAAAATTGATCTTTTCCAAACTACTACTCAGGGAAAGGCCTCTGCAGTGTGCTAATGCCCAAGTGGGAGAGGAACAAGTGGCTGCTGGGGAAGGCTCCTTCCCAGGCTTCCTGTTTGTAGCAAACACTCCCAGCTTTTGAATGAGGATTGACAGCAGAGTGAAAACACCAAGAAAAGAGATTAAGGAAAAGTAACACTTTTAGAGTAAATGTCATGCAGCTCTGTCTAAAACACATGCTTCTTACCATCTGCTGTGTACAACCTGTATGCCTCAGCTGTGCTCTGAGCACATTACTGTTCCTTGGGGCATCTCTGGGAGCTTTCTCACTCAGAAAATGTTGGATGTGAAATTGGTCTGGTGGTATATTGAGCTAATTCAAGGTGTAGCACATTTATCGGATTAATTTGAAAACAGTCTCTGCTTTGCAGACAAAAAAAGCCATTTTGCACCCTGCTAGACAGATTTTTGCATATGTAAGTAGTTTTAGACAGGTTCAGATTTCAACCTGTGCAGATCCGGCACTCTAAGCCAGATGTAGCACTGATTTTTTAGGTCATTCTTTGGTCCTCATTTTGCTTCCATTTACTGCAAATAATAAGAGTAGAAGAACTATATTGCTTCAGGAGACAATATAGCTGAAGCTCTCTTCAGTAACTTTGTGAAGTAAGGAAAAGTGTCTCTCTTAATTGATCTGTAACCAAAGAAGTTGTACTCTAAAATGACCTCTTAGTTCCATAGTTAAAATATATGACCTTGAAATACGCATTGCCAGGCAAAGCAATGTAGGAGTAAGAAGTGCTTTTCGTAAAGATACTCTATTTCATCCTAGTAGGTATTTATCAAACATAAACTTTTAGGCTGGAAATCCTCCTCTTGTCTTAAACTGTCTGAATAAATGTTCAAATTGCAATATTTTTTCCAACTGTCTCATTTCCTTGAATTCCAGTGGTAATTTGCTTGCTAAGACATACAAGCTAAGGTTGTCAGAGTGCATTTGGAAAACACAGTGACTCCAATCTTGAGTAACCAACTAAAGAGTTGTTAAAGGTCTGATATATACATATATGTATGTATATATATGTATCTATATGTTATATATGTATATATATGTTAAAAAGATCTGATATATACATATATATGTATATATAGTGCTTACTATTATTAAGAGGTTGTTAATGTGCATCCACTTGGACACCTGAAAATGAAACATTCAGAACAGTTTTAGCAGTTGTATGCTACATTTTCTTCACTGCTTTCTAAGCAGACAAGTTCTACAGTCTTTGTGATTGTATGTGGGTTGTTTTTGGGGGTTTTTCTCTGTTTTTTTTTTTTTGTTTGGTGTTTTTTTCGTTTATTTTGCTCTATTTTTGTTTTTTGGCTTTGGTTTGTTTGGAGTTTTTTTCTTTTTATCATTTTATAGTTGGAGTTTTTTTCTACTATAAGTAGTGTTAGTTTCCCATTTGTTAATTTTGACTCCATCTGCTTCTGTCAGTCATGCTATTTTTATGTTTGGGATCTGTATGAGCTGAAATCATGCTATTACCTACATATTTACTATTTAATATGGAAAAGCACATATATAAAAATTAAAATCCATACCAAAAAGCAACTAGTTTTCTGACAGCCTTAATGTAAATGAATTTCATTATTTTTTGACTCAGCATCAGTCTTTCTCATTAGTATAAAGTAGCTATGCATAGAGAAGTAGGCAAAACAAATACTGGGAATCAAATTAAATCTTGGATCTTTTTATAGCTTCAGAATGAGAATATTCTAAATGCTTTGAATGTATACCCTGACTGAAATGCATATGCTACTTGTAAGTAGAAATGCAACTTTCAAATGTCAACGCACATCACGGATGTTTATTGCTACATAAACAGAATCACAACATATGGCCAACCAATAACAGTACTGCAGCAGGCACATTTTACTCATGAGACTATGCCTTGAAAAGAATGCATTATCACACGCCCCTTCTAGATATTGATTCTTGTCCCTGTGCAGCTGTCTAGGCACAAAAAGAACGGGGTGCTTCTTAGAGGAACAGGAATATTGTTGATCTGAGTATGAAACTACTAAGCCTTGAAATATGTATATTCTACTATGATGTGTTTGAAAGAAGAAAGACGCTATGTGTTAAGAAAAAACTTTACTCTTCTCCATATCTCCTTTATAATTTGACTTGCAATCATTTAAGCTACTTAAGAATAGGGTGACACCTTACACTTCAAAAAACAAAAAATATCAACTCTGAACTATATCAGCATTGTTTTATCAATTAAAAGACAAAACGTTAAAAACTTTAAGGATGCAATTTCCATTCTCTGAAAGTCAATGTAAAGGTTTATTTTTCATAACGGGAAATTTTGTCCGAACATTTAATAATATTTATTTCTGGAGGAACAATAACTGTTATATCACATTCAAAATTAGTCCATCTAACCTCACATATCAGTAACTTGGAGGCACAGAAGATGGTGTTGAGCAGGATATGATGCAGATGCAGTTAGCATGTTAAGACTACAACAGCAAATAAAATAATATTTCATATATTTCAGAATTTATTAGAGAAAAATTGTTTAGACACAGTCAGAGAAAAATCTACATTTTAAACAGATTAAAAATATAAAGCTTATTCTTATAGTACTATATTTATTAATATATCAAGCAAAAAAAGAAGAATGGACATCCAGTTTTTAAGGCAATGAGTAGAAAAAGCCAAACTTAAAAAGACTGTTTAGTTTCTGCATATGAAAAATACTTTTCTGACTCGCATTTATGCCTGTCAGAAATCAACTCTCTTGGCTGGAAGTTAGATGTACTAGCAGTAGTCCATCTGGTTAGAAACCCTGGGGTTGATCTACGTTTTTGCAGATAAAACAGGCAGGACTGCGGTGAAGTTAATAGACTCAGGCAAAATGACATAGTGAACTTTCACTTTTAAATAATAGGCTATGACACAAAGACATGGAAAGTAGAACACACAGAGGAAAAAATAAAGGACCATGTTAATTCTATTTGAGGATGTCTGTTTCAGTCTACAAATAGATTAGAATGCAATAAAAATTATTGCCATAAAATTTTAAGGGAATATAACTTTGAAATGACAGTTTGACCATAAGTAATCCAAACACCAGTATTTGACTGGTTCTAACCTTGACCTCATTGAAAGGTGAGTGCTAATGTGTTATTTAGAATCATATATATATATACATATATATATATGTTTTTTTCACCCGCTTAGTCATACAAAATTACTGACTAGCTAGGGGCTGATTTACTAGGTTTTAGTAATATGTAGAATGCAGTCATCAGTTTCACTGACTAATGAATCCACAGAAGGAGAAGTTGGTAGGTGTACAATGAAAACATATGAAATTGCTTTTAAAATTTTTGGAAATCATCTTTCAATTCTACCCCTACAAAATTTGATACAATAGAATGCTTTGGGTTCGAAAAGACCTTAAGATCATTGAGTTCCAATCCTCCTACCATGCGCAGGGACACCTTGCACTAGACAATGATGTCTCTCAATGCTCTGTCCAGCCTGGCCTTGAACCCTGCCAGGGATGGAGCATTTACCACTTCTTTGGGCAGCCTGTTCCAGTCCTCATCACCCTCACAGTAAAGAACTTCTTCCTTATACCTAACCTGAACTTCCTCCATTTAAGTTTAAACCCTTTACCCACTGTCCTATTGATACAGTCCCTAATGAAGTGTCCCTCTCCAGTGTCCTTGTAGGCCCCTATCAGATATTGGAAAGCTGCTATGAGATCTCCACACAGCCTTCTCTTATCTAGGCTGAATAACCCCAACTTCCTTAGCCTGTCTCCATATGGGAGGTGCTTATATGTGCCTTCCATATATGTGTTTTCCTAACAGGATTCACAAAATCACAGGTTATGGGACTGAGACATTAATTCTCTGTGTATTGCTGTAACTCTTAAGGTACTTCTGTTAAAAAGCATAAGAACTATAAAGGGAGGTTACAGTGATTGTTTAACATTTTTCACAGGGACATTATGGAACGATATAATTTTCGTGTAGGTCAAAATGTTGAATATTACAGTTCTTACAACTTCAGCCAAAATATGTTGGGATCACAGTGTCATTCTGAACACAGCATAACATTTTCAGCTAAATGTTTCACATTTCTAAGATTTATCCACCATAACAGCTGAAAGTTTGACATTTTCTGAGATGAAATTTCCAAATTCACACAATGCATTTTAAATAGCATAGACTGTGACTGGATAAAGAAATGGTTCTGAATACAGTTACAACCTACATGATTTAAAACTGAGGCTCTTCTCTGTCTTCCTAATGAAATTATCTTTAGAAAGAGACCAATTCTGAAAGAGAAGCCCATCTACTGATAAATATATTTTCTGAGTGTAATCAAAATAAATTATTTCTATATAATATTTCTTTAAGATCCCTTTGTAAAAATCTTTTTAAAAGACCTTTTAGTCAATTTCAATCAATAGTCTATTTGGTGCTGTGATCATTCAAATTCATAATATACTCTGAATATATTTCCACTTTCCTAGTTTTGATCTTTGCTTTATAAAACACTAAGTCCAAGTAGCACTAAAATCACTAGTTATTTATTTGTATGTACAACCACAAAGCATTTTCCTACAACGCAGTTCCAAAGTTAATGTGATGAAGCCAAAGTGAAACCACAGACTGTGCCTCATCTGGAGGCTCCAGCCTCCTAAAGTGAAAATGTTCCCAAACACTGCAGAATTGCCATATGACTTGATTTTATGATGTGCCTCACAATATATGATGTTTTATAAAAAGATCACAAAGATCTGCAAATTACTAGAATATTTGGTTTTCAGTTTGAATAGGTTGTATGTCTGAAGATTACGATTAACATGGCTGAGCTATAAGCAAAATATATTCTACAAACTCACGTCAAAAGACCAATGAAAACATACAATATTTATCTTTCTTTAAAAAAAAAAAAATCATGGCCTTGGGAGCCTGATCTATGTTTTTATTTTAAACCTCACAGATTTAGAAATTTTATTGCAACCAAGACAATGCTACAGCATATACTTGGGATTCATTAACACTCTTTTTTTTTCACCTTCAGTCTGCAGCTGTGTTCTGTATCCTCCAAATCAGTGTTCAGAAACAGAATAACTATTGCTTCTACTTATTTAGCATATACTTATTTATGCTCCTTAAATCTCAATAAAATAGAGCTATTGATACAGTAATTAAAATTACATTTTTAATGTTTACTGTCTTTTCTATATTTACAGCAGAAACCTGTAAAATCTTCATAGCTTCACTATTTGTTTTAAAAATGAACCTGGGTTTGATGGGTTTGATGAGTTTAATGTTTGAAGAGATGTTAGATTTGGAAAATAATTACCTGCACTCATCAACTCCTGTATATGTTTACTAAAACCTATCTTCATAGGTAGATTTAAGTAAGATGTTATGGGGTGGAGCTGTGCCCATTAATCAAACATTTAAAAATGCAGTAAATTTTCAGATGGTGTCCCTGTTACTTGCAAGGAAGCTCTCAGTCTTACAAATTAAATTCAGTATTGTGGTATTAAAAAAATCATTGTCATTGTTATTCTTTTCTGATTTTTCAAAGATGAATAAAGGTCACCAGTGCCTTTTGTTGTGCTTAACACCTTTGCGAGGATGTAGAAGGTGAGAGAAATTCACCTAAACTGAGACCAAGACAATTTAAGCAATCATTCAGATTTTTTTTATCATTTCAGATGAGAGAGAATCATTTATCATTTCAGATTTTTACAACCAAGACCAGTAGTTAGCATGTTTAAAACACAGAATCATAAAATCACGGAGTGGTTTGGGTTGGAAAGGACCTTAAGATCATTAAGTTCCAACCCCCCGCCATGGGCAGGGATACCTCGTTCTAAACCATATTACCCAAGGCCTCATTCAGCCTGGCCTTGAACAATGCCAGGGATGGAGCATTCACAACCTCCCTGGGAAACCTATTCCAGTGCCTCACCACCCTAACAGGAAAGAATTTCCTCCTTATATTCAAACTAAACTTCCCCTGTTTAAGTTTTAACCCATTACCGCTTGTCCTACCACTACAGTCCCTAATGAAGAGTCCCTCCCCAGCATCCCTATAGGCCCCCTTCAGATACTGGAAGGCTGCTATGAGGTCTCCATACAGCCTTCTCTTCTCCAGGCTGTACAGCCCCAACTTTCTCAGCCTATCTTCATATGGGAGGTGCTCCAGTCCCCTGATCATTCTCGTGGCCCTCCTCTGGACTTGTTCCAACAGATCCATGATCTTTGTCCTTTTTATGTTGAGGACACCAGAACTGCACACAATACTCCAAGTGAGGTCTCCCGAGAGCAGAATAAAGGGGCAGGATCACCTCCTTCGACCTGCTGGTCACACTCCTTTTGATGCAGCCCAGGATACGGTTGGTTTTCTGGGCTGCAAGCACACACTGCTGGCTCATGTTCATTTTTTCATCGACCAGCACCCCCAAGTCCTTCTCCGCAGGGCTGCTCTGAATCTCTTCTCTGTCCAGCCTGTAGATGTGCCTGGGATTGCTCCGACAATCGACTGTCGCCAAAGCCTCTGTCCAACCTGGCCTTGAACACCACCAGGGATGGAGCATTTACCACTTCTTTGGGCAACCTGTTCCAGTTCTTCACCACCCCCACAGTAAAGAACATATGTGATTTCTCTTTATTGCTATTAAGTCCTAATGAGAAATGAGATCTTGAGAGCTTACATTCACTTATTTATCACATTCTTATGTTATTCTAGTTTCATTCTCAGACCTGATGTCTATTAAGGTACTACCCTGTTTTCAAGAGTTTTCAGTTCTGCCCCATGACTTTTTCAAGATCCAGCATTTTATTTTTTCCTCTATCTATTATCTTGGATATTCTTACAACGGGGTTACTTTAAATAAGGTCACTGCCTGCAACTATTTCATTATGTGAAATTTTCAGATTTTTCCAGAAAAAAATATTTTTAAAGCTGTGTGAGAAGAAATTTTGTGTAATATTATTTTCCAGATATTTTGGTTTAGGATCTTTCTTTTTCTTTTTCAAATATTATTGATAAAAAAGAATAGATACTACAGAATAACAGGACTGTGCCTGCTGACCTGTAGTACTGAATACATGAAATTTAGAAGACAAAGTTGAAATGACTATATGAAGAACTTGTATCAGCCAACAGTATAAGTCCATCAATACCAAATATATCTTCTTTCTTCATATTCATAAACGTTTTCTTTTCTTTCTTTTCTTTTTTTTTTTTTTCTGGGCAAATATCCTTGCAATGAAGAATGCTAAAACTGAAGGGATTTTCTGGATGATAAAATTCAGTATGTGCTGCTGTTACCAGCAACCAGCGGTCCCTTTCTTAGCACATTCAGGCTCCTCCTAACCCCTCTGGGGAAGCCAATCCAAAACCTGACTGAAGTAACATTCAAGAAACTACTTCCAGTATCTCTCTGGAATTAACTGATTTTTATATGTACCAGCACTACTGCTAATGATATTTTTAATTCCTTGATGCATATATGGACAATAGGATAAGACCTTACTTAGGCTAAATTCCATGAGATAATTTTTCTGTATACTTGTACTGGTTTGAATACTTACAGTTAAAAGTTGGGTATCTGGAATCTGACACATATTTTCTAAAACAGATGTGTCACCAAAGACATGGGGGGGAGGGGGCAGGGTGGCAGGGGTGAGGAAGGAACAAAAAAGAAAAAAACTCCAGTGTTCAAGGGCATCCAATTTTTCCTATATATCTGAGTCCCTGCATTTTTATAGAACCTCCTAAGTTGTGTTTTCAACAAATGAATCCCTTTAGCACAATTTGGTTTCCATTTTTAGTTTTCCTAATAATTGCATTGTAACAAATACTTTTCTGTGTAAGATTTCTATGTAACATTTTAGGTATATAAGAAGTACAATTCTTTTGTCTAGAAAACCAAAGCTGGTTCTTCAAAATGTCTTTAGTTTATTCCATTGGAATTTGGCACCGTGGAAGTTCAAACCTAGCAGTTAGTTCTTTACCAGTTCCCTACTGTGACTATCACCCACCATACAGTACTCACAAAGTCATTTGGTAGAATGCGAATACATGCACATTATTATGTTTTTACACTGGAAGTCAGAAGCATGACATTATCATCAAATCTTTAACTTTTCAGTCTTCAGTGGCAGTCTTGATAAATCAGTTTATAAATTGATGAATAAATGTCTGATCTTTTCTCCTATTGTGATTTTTCTAGACTCTTTTGCAGACTCACCACTAGAAAAAATAATTCAAAGTCTTAGGCCCCTGGCACATGTAAGGATGGAAAGATTAATTTTACATGTGTGTGCATGCAACCACGACACATCATTAAAAAAACCCAAACATTTAAAAAAACACAAGAACTGTAATGCTGAGACATGAGATCTCACTCACTGGCCTTATGCAGATCATGTCAAAATGTGTGCATCTGACTGAGTCCACTATGGATGGGTTTATAATCATCTCCCTAGACATGAGTATGAACAGTCATAGTCTCTTTATATTCCTTTCACAATGCAATCAAAGGCACTAATCCTCCTTATGTGGGTGAAAAATGTTAAATATTTGAATAATCTGACTTCTCTCTGAAACTTCTAATGAGCCAACAGCTACTTTCATGTATCATCACAGCTTGTTTTTTCAGTAATGACAATACAGACCTTATAAAATAAATATGGTAGCAAAATGTTTTACAGAAGAGGAAATCCTAGTCATTCAGTAAACATAAATGTTCATAAATTCTTGAATACGTACCAGCTTGACTCATTCTTTTTAAGATGTGTATTTTATTTCCTGTTCCTTTAGAGAAAATACTCATGTTTTGTATTATTTTGAATAGATTTTTCTATTTACTGTTACCTATGGGGTTTTTATCTATTTTATTTATATGTATCTATATATTTCTTTGCACTGCTTCATAATACATGGCCAAAGTAGGTCACTAGCAGGTATTGAAACTCATAATTTTTTCTCCTACACACGGGTAAATATATCCTGTAAGTGTTCTGAGAAATGTATCACATGTTCACCAAAAAAACCCTAAGAACTGTCAATTTTATGCAGTACAACTCACATCTTATTAATGTTGAGCACAGAAGCAATATTCCACATCAAAAAATTGTTGCTAAAATATTTGCAATTACCAGCTGTTCAGCATCCATTTTATATAGATAAAAAACATGTCAAATTTAATTTATCAGATGTTTTCTGCTGTCACACATTTTTTTTTCATCCAATGTACTGAAAAGTTATCAAAAAGCCCTGTCTTATTCTAGACAGGTATTGGAAAGGAAAAAAAGAATAATATAAATGTTATGTATCCAGGTATAATAGCTACTTTAATGGATAATCTTCAAAGAGTTTTCTCACTTTAAAAGCTGTTGAACTACCTCTAAATGTTTGTCTTTTCTGGAAGCAAGGTCAGAATTGTATTGGTTTTAGTTTGTTCATTTTGGATTCGGCTACCACTGGCAAAATAAATAAAGAATTAGTAATATCTCAGTATATATTCTTTGATACCTTTTGTGGAAAAAATAATAAAAAAGAGGGATTTCTTTTAAAGTTAAGATGCAATTCACACATTTATTTGAGTATGTGGGGCAGCAAAGGGAGTGCTTATTTAGACCTTCAGTGATGTTGTGGGGAGAAGCTGGCTTCTTAATCTTGAACAGATCACAGAGGAAGACAGAGCCTGAAGCATTCTGAAGGCAAACATTAGCAAGGCTGTTTTCTTAAAGTATTTAATGAAGAGGTGAGGAGTGTTTTCATTGCATTTTGAAGACCTCTAGCAGTGTGGGAACTACTTAAATTGTACACCAGAAGCCAAGCTGCAACAAAGTTATACCAGCTCAGATAAGGCCCTTTACATTAATGTTTGGGGAGGTAAAGAAAGGTATTCCCCTTTATTCTGTGCTTGTGAAGCTGCATATGGAGTATCATGTTTAACTTGGGAGCAGTCAAGTTGGAATGAGCCTAGTGGAGAGCTACAGGGATAGTTTAGGGCAATTTAAGAGGCTGAAGGACATTGATTTTTTTCAGCCTGAAGAGCTGTAATCTTGTGGGTCTGTAGTTGACCATCTGACACCATCTGCTAAGCTATCAAACCGCTATGTATCTAGACTCATCTATACCACAGCACTATAGCTTAGATGTCACTGTCAGTTCACCCCTACAGGATGAAGTAAAATCCTCTGATTTTGGAAATGTATACTTCAACATTTTCAAGTAACCTGCTTTAGAAAGTTTCATTTAAACTGAGACTGGATTAAAAAAAAATATTCTAAATCAAAACTTTGTTTGTTTGTTTGTTTTGGTTTTTTTAACCAGTTCACATGAAAAGTATTTTATTATTTTGCCCTGTCAGATAGATAGGAATACTAAGGAAAAACCAACTGCCCAGGAAACTACAAGGCAGTTAATAAATCTCCTTTATTTGTCAGTATCCTTAGCTATTATTTCCCAAATCCATTTTCTTTTCTGTCAATAAGGTTGTTGTTCCAGACTGAGAGCTCACAAGAGGAGAAACCATTAGCTTTCATGAGTGCCCAGTAGAGATATTTAGTTTTTCCAGGCTTCCAAGTGAAGGTTGAAGCACATTTATTGATTAAATTTATAGGGGATCCTCTAGCTATTCTCAGCATAGCCCTTCCTGTTACTTACTCCTAGCAGAAAAGTTATAGTTTATTTTGATTTCATAAACCAAAACACACATAAATAGGGACTCCCCACTATCACTCTATTTTAAACCAGTTCCAGTGGGAAGTTGAGTCCTGTGTGCAGAATATTTTATTAAATACTCCTCTAATGTAGACTGTAGCAACTAAGCCAACTATCAGCTCAGCAAGTGTCCAGTGTGTTGCAAGTTAATTAATTAAATTGTTTCTTCTGAAAATGTCTCCACTGACTATAAACTAGATTTCAAATGTTTAGCATTTTCTCTTTAATTGCAGTGTAAAGCTGGTGATATATCTATAAATATGCCACCAATACAATTTGTGACTTCAAATCCATCCTGTGCTTCAGTATTCGTTTCACCATGAGAACTCATCTTTCTCTAACTAAAGACTATGTTGCAAAAAGATGTTTCACTAGAGCTTTGTAATTGATTTTGTCCCTCTTTGTACTCTGATTACTATTATTATTTATTAACAGTGTCTATATACTTGCAATGTGAGAAAATATTTTGACCTAGAAAGACTGCAGTCTAAATTGTAAAGCTCATTTAATTATACATAAAGAAATGGAAAAATATTTCAATCTATGAGGTCTTTCAATGCTGTTCAGTGCAGCTTTTTTTGGTCATTAACTCGTGGGATTGGTCTCCTTAGGCACATAGCACTGCTTGTGCCTTTATCAGATGATTAAAACTGTTCAAAAAGAATGACAAACGATGAGCAATGGATAGCAAATATGCTTGTTCTCTCTAATGCACGTGTGTGCATGCACATAAGGTTACTAATTCAAATAGACCTTCTCAAGAAGCATATGCAATGCAAATCACATTCAGAGAGATGCTCATAAATACTGAGCACACTGATGAGTATTGATTCAGCTGGTATTTTGAACTTTAACAAATGCTTACAGACACTGTTTTAGCAGTATCATACATATACCTAGATGGTATAAGATTGGAAGACTTTTTCCTTTGTAATGCTACATGTAGCATTACATATTACTGCTTTCATTCTTGTAACATGCCTCAGCTGGACATAACTTACTTTGAATAAACAAAAAAATCCTTAAACATTTCTTTCTCTGCTTCTGGAAAGCCCCTTCTTGTCTATTTATTTATTATTTTTTTTATTCTTCAAGTAATTGACAATCTCCCATATTCTAAACATTACGTAATTTATTTCCTGGCTGTGGTGAAACCTTGCTCCATTTACCAATTCCACCAACTTCTATGTCTGAGTCAAGGCAGGTGTAATTCACAGGCCACATTATATCTCAATTGCTTGCTTTTCACTGGGTGGGATGTGAGCGTACCATATGCTCCTGTTGTCTAACAGCCTATGTAAACTAGACCCCAATATAATAATTTTTTTCTGTTGCAACTATTCCAAATACCAGCCCATAGACTGTTCAGCAATGATATCAAAGAATGAAGATTCATGGAAAAAAAATCCATGATCTTGACATTCCACTACTTTAGAAGCCAAGTCAGCTGCCTCAGATCTCACTGTTTAGCATTCTCTCTTTCTTCTTTTCTCCATGATTCTAGCCTGAGCTCTGCATCACACTTGAATTAAGTGGTTCCAGAAGCCTGGAGTGTGTGATTACTCTCCTGAGCTCCCATTTCCAGAATGGATGACTGTTGTGGGTCTCCTCTATATTCAACTACACAGATAACCAATTTTTAACTAAAAGCAACTCTTTAACTAAAAGCAGACTCTTGTTAAGACTCTGGTAAGTCTTGGTGTCCTCTGCACAGGTATTTCCCATAAGAAAAAGCATCTAACAATTCTTCAGAGCTAACTAATGGCATAAATAAACTAGAAAAAATGTATTCCTTATATTCAAGATGTCTGGCTTAAGTGTTTTTGTTCCAGATAAGTTTCTGCTGATGTGAAACGTACTTAACACACAGGTATCCTTCACTGTCTTCATGGTTAATAAACACAAGATACTAAAATTCTGCAGTTCCATAATATACTCTGCATATTTAAAATAGCATTTGTAAAAATATAACCTCAGGCAGAATCAGGATCTCCAAATCAGAAAATTGCACTACATTTTCAGTTGCTGACAGTCTTGAAAATGAAAATAAGCAAGAAAAGTTAAGCTGTATGAAAATTCCTCGGTCATGAAGACTCTCGCTAAATATTGTATAAAAATTGTTATTATCTAGACAGAAATCTGATGTAGGGGTTGCATACCACTAGCCACAAATAATCAATATGACAATTTTGACATGGAAGCATAAAGCTGGCTGCAACAAAATCAATAACAGCATGAATCATCATGTCCTGGTAAGCTAATTATGCTTCTAACTTTAATCATTAGTACCTGAACAAAATATAAGTTAAGAATATATCCTCTACAGCTGTCGTTTAGTAGTTAAGTGCTGACAACTAATTATGAACCTTTTCTGAAAGTGCTAGATGTTTTATTAATGTGAACTGCATCAGTAGATTACATGAGTAGATAAAAAGTAAATATCTTTTTTAAAAAAATCCCTTCATAACTTTGAATCTGATAAGGTCTTAACAATGAACTTCTATATATTTATATGCTTTAAGCAGCTTATACAAGGTTGCTACCCATTGTAGCTTAATCAATATTCTGTAATTCAGTTCGTCAGCTTGATACATTTCAGTAAAAGTTATTGAATATATATATCTGAATACGTATTACTGAATATATTATGCAAGAAACTGTTCAAACAGCCTTTTCCAGTTGCCCCAAATAACCACTGATAGGGTGGGGGCAGACAAAGACAAATAAGTAATTTATGCTCCTCTTTATGTAGTTACTATTAGAGTAAATCTAGGAACAAAAAAAGTCTCTGGGAATTCTAGGTAACAGAAAATAAAGCTTCCACTGGTGATGTATAATGTGTTCTCCAAGCTGCTGAAAGAGTTCATAATCTCTCTCATGAGTTTCATTATCTCACCGTTTGTGATTTTGAATATGTTATGGTTCAAAAGCAAATTTTTCCTGTGCTTTTTCCTGGAGTTTTATCCTGAATTCAAAGTATGCAAGAAAAAAATACTTTATGCATTCTTGTAAATATTTACCACATATATTTTAAAACGTCACAATTTGCTTTATTAGAAAATTGTAACTATGGCTCAAGACAGTTCCGGTAGTCTGAAGCAAAGTTTGACTTGAAGATTTATTTACTTTTTTTAATTGTCAGTTAAAAGTTACCTGATTTCCTCTATTTCAAGGACAGTGTGTTAGGTTTATAACTATTGATGCTCTACCTTCTTGAGACCTACTATGCGGTGCAGGTGTTTGAGCTGAACAAAAAAAAAAAAAAAGATCAGCTCTATGCAGCAGATAAGAAAACAGTTCGAGAAAAGTGTATGCAGCAATGCAACACAAAATGACCTAGAAGTTATACTGGCCCACCAACTACATACTGGTTAAACAATGTGCTATTGTTTCAAGAGAGACCAATATCACTCTGACAGCTTTAAAAAGGAATATATTATAAGGTACAGAGAGGTGCTATATCTTTCTGTTATATTCTGGTGAAGCTTCAGGGAGACAATGGGTCCCAGTACGCCAAAAGACAAATTGGAGGGATCTAGGAGGTTAATACTAACCACAGGTATGTGAAATTATCAGAAGTTTATAAAACATGACCTGTGCAGAAAAACTTAAGAAACTGGAAATGTCCACTGTGAAGGAGATTAAGGGGTGACATGATAACAGTCCTTCAACATGCAAAATTCTATAATGACATCAAAACACTGATCAGTTCTTCTCTATTATATCCAGTAGGAATAGCACAAGAATATTTGTAATTTGCAAGGGTATAAAATATTAGAAAAGCCTTTGTGCCTGTAAAAATAATTAGATGTTTCATCAAAATAACTTGAGATGCTGTTGGTTCATTTTCACTTCATTTGTTAACAATATTTATGTAAGTCTGTCATGGGTGATGAAGACACACTTGATCTGACTTTGTAAGTAATGAAAATAAGAAGGATCTGAAAAAAATAGGTCATGCCAAATTTGTGATCTGGGACATGCTATAGACCCTGAAAATTACAAAGGATCCACAGCTAACAGTGTGCTGAGCATCTATAGGATGAAATACATCAGCGGTGGCACTGGCACTAGAAATTTTCACCAAAATTATAGCAATTGAGGAAGTCTGGCAAAAAGGTGTATCTTCAAAAAGGCATATTAGTGATCAGTTCTTTTAACATACTGGAGTAAAAGAAAATGTGAAAAGGAACATGAGCTGGCTTCAGTGTGCACTTGCAGCCCAGAAAGCCAACCGTATCCTGGGCTGCATCAAAAGGAGCGCAACCAGCAGGTCGAAGGAGGTGATCCTCTACTCTGCTCTTGTGAGACCTTACCTGGAGTACTGTGTGCAGTTCTGGTGTCCTCAACATAAAAAGGACATGGATCTGTTGGAACAAGTCCAGAGAAGGGCCATGAGGATGATCAGGGGACTGGAGCACCTCCCATATGAAGATCAGCTGAGAAAGTTGGGGCTGTACAGCCTGGAGAAGAGAAGGCTGCATGGAGACCTCATAGCAGCCTTCCAGTATCTGAAGGGGGCCTATAGGGATGCTGGGGATGGACTCTTCATTAGGGAATGGAGTGGTAGGACAAGGGGTAATGGGTTAAAACTTAAAGAGGGGAAGTTTAGATTGGATATAAGGAGGAAATTCTTTCCTGTTAGGGTGGTGAGGCACTGGAATAGGTTGCCCAGGGAGGTTGTGAATGCTCCATCCCTGGCAGTGTTCAAGGCCAGGTTGGACGAGGCCTTGGATAATACGGTTTAGAGCGAGGTGTCCCTGCCCATGGCGGGGGGTTGGAACTTGATGATCTTGAGGTCCTTTCCAACCCTAACTATTCTATGATTCTATGATTCTATGATATGGTTTAGTGTGAGGTGTCCCTGCCCATGGCAGGGGGGTTGAAACTAGATGATCTTAAGTTCCTTTCCAACCCTAACTATTCTATGATTCTACTCTATGATTCTAAATATCTACAAATATCTCTAAGTTTGTTCCAAATCACCAACAAACATCTGTATGTCTTGTTTACTATGAAAAACTAATCCCAAATCTGTTAGCTAGTGTGATAAGCATATACACATAAAATTATAATGGACTGTCCATTTTGTTCATGTAGCTAAGCTAAGGGGCCTCCAACAAATTCTTGAAGCTCTTGAAGTAAATAAAATCCTAACACTATGAGGGCATTATCTTTCAAGTACATACTTGTTAAGAGTAATATTTTTCCATACCTGCAATTATCTTACTCTAAACTGATTGTTGTTGACATATGTAATTAATGCTCACAAAAGGACAAACCAGGAATTAAGTCAGGCAGCAATTATTTGAAGTGTAATGTCTGCCAGATTAATATTGCTGTAATGAATGTTCATTGTGCATTAAAATTGCATGACAACTACAAGAAGAACCCTTGAAAAGCTGGTTCAGTGGGAAAAAAAATTAAGATTATTTACATCTAATAAAAAATCAAGCTGAAGAGGCTGCAACCCACAAATTAATTTTTAGTTCTTATCTAAGGGTTAATTGGACCCTGTATATCAAAATGTCTCTTTGCCAATAGACTTTTTCAATTTGCTTAGATGGTGCTGCACCAGGACACGACCTGTGTTTAATAAAGTCAGATAAAGGACTTGACTTGCTTTTACTGAACAGAATTTAGACTTACACTTCTAGTAGACTCTTGCTGGGTATATAGAAAATCACAGTGTGTTTGATTACTTGATTTTTGTTTGGCTTCATGAATATCCCAGCTTTTATTGCTGGGGCTTTCCTTTTGGATAGGATTCTGAGAAGCTCAAAAAAGATGCTTTAAATAGACAAGCAAAGACTTAGCAGTTCCTTTATACTTCCCCTCTTCTGTGCTTGAAAATAAAAATTAGAATACAAATAAACCCAAACAAAATATTTTGAAATATATGGAATTTTCTTTAAAATTACATATACGCAATAGAACTACCAGCTAGCTAGAGGAAAAATGAAAATCACTAGACTGTGTATATCTTTAAAGGATGAAAGAAAACTAAGAAAAAGTATAAATACATTGTATTAATGATCGATAAATACTTCTGACCATAAGAAGAAAACACGAGTACCAATACGGTTTAATGAAAACTGTTTCATATCATTGATATATATGAACAGTTCATAAAAGTAGCACATGCTGCTAACATCCATCCCTCAGCCTGTGGGCACGGGAATTTTGATGAAGCTCAAGCATGGACCTGCAGACCTGCCCTGAGATAAATTGTAGGTATCCCTGAGCCCAGGCTTGTCTCCTGCTGTCCTGGCTGTGGGTTGCCTTGTTTCCTGGCATGCCTCCTGCCATTCCTAAAGGGATCCTTGGGCTCACCTTGGACTTGATACTTCACCTTGGCTAGGACTGGAGATGGACCTTGTATCTCACACCACTCTGCCCTGATGTGGGTACTGCCCTACCTGTGTCAAACCTGCTCACAACTCCTGGTTTATCTTCCCTCATGGACTAACTGGCCTTTTGCTGCTAGCCGACACAGACATGCATTGTGGGTGCCTTTTAAAAACTGCAAACCTCAGATTCATATTGTTTGTCATCACCTTGCACTCATATCAATGAACTTTCAACAAAAATACAGCTACGTATCTCAGCTGCTTGCAAAGTCCACAGAGGGATGTGGCTTCACAAGCAAGCAAGTTTTCAGATGTGACTAGAATGGAAATAAGTTGAAATTGCTGCATGGTTGTTTTAGTGCAGCAGTTCCACGTAAGTATTCATTGAAATATTTCATATACTAGAAGCTACACAGCTGGTTTATCATAGCATGGAGTTAGAGTTCTTCATAATACTCTAAAATCACAGAATTGCTGAGGTAGAAGGAACCTCTTGAGATTACCTAGTACATACTCTCTGCTTAAGCAGGGTCAGCTAGACCATTTGCCCAGGTCCATGTCCAGATGGCTTTTGAATATCTGCAAGGATAGAGAATACAGTTTCTCCAGTCAGCTTTTGCCAGTGTTTGAAAGCCTTCACAGTAGAAAACTTTTACTTGTGTTCAGATGGAATTTAAACTTTCTCAGTTTGTGCTGATTTATCTTGTCCTGTTTGTGGGCACCACTGAGAAGAGTGGCATGAATGAGGGATGCAGCATGCCATGCAGGTAGTATGAATGGTGTTGTGGTTTAAACCCAGCCACACAACCCGTTCACTCACTCCCCTTCTTCTTTCCCTTCCCCTACTCACAGAGGTTTGGAGAGGAGAACGGAAAGAATGCAACTCCCACAGGTTCAGATAAGAACAGTTTAGTAACTAAGGTATAACACAAATCACTACTGCTACCACCAATAATAATAATGATAAGGGAAATAACAAGGGAAGAGAATACAACACCTCACCACCTGCCGACTGATAACTCACCCCTCCAGCCTGACCAAGCACCGAACAATACCTTGTCCAACCCCACAGTGCCATAGCCCTTCCAGGTAACTCTCAGTTACATCCTGGGCATGACGTGCTGTGGTATGGAATACCTCTTTGGTCAGTTTGGGTCAGGTGTCCTGTGTCTGCTTCCTCCCGGCTTCCCCTCCTCCCTGGCAGAGCATGAGGCTCACAAAGTCCTTGGTCAGACTAAAACATTTGAGCGGTAACTAAAAACAGCAGTGCTATCAGCAACGTTCCTAGGCCAAAAGTCAAAAACACAGCGCTGCACCAGTTACTAAGAAGGAGAAAAAAATGACTGCTACTTCTGAACCCAGGAAAAAATGGTAAAATTCTTTTAAAAGGAGCTCAGTCAAAACTGCTGGGAGCATGCCAGGTAATTTTTTCCATAAGCAAAGATGAGGAAGAAACTTTCTGGAACGTTAAATTGCTTATTCCTATGTTGTTGCTTTATGGAAAAAAAACCCACAAAACAGCAAATAAACAAACAAAAACCAAAAAACAACCCCAAACCATGCTGTCAAGAAGCTTGGATGTTAGTTTGACTCCACAGGAACCAACAAGCTTTTTAAAAATCAGTGAGTATAATACACAGAAAAGTAGTACTGACAAGTAAAAAAGATCAAATATATGAATTAGTTCAGCATATTTAAAGTTTTGAGTATCATCAGTATTGGAACTTGAAACAGCAAATCATTAGCTATAGTCAATACTAAGAATACAGTATCAAACAAATATTTCTTTAAGCTACTTACATACTGTGAAACTAAAACTCTCAAAATGATAATTATTAAAGTGGAAACTAATTATATCAGTCTCCCATATTCACGTTTTCTTCACCATTTAAAACTGTGATAATTTGTTATGTAGCACTGACCTGACACAGTATCTTTGATGCAACTGCAAGCTCCATGCTGTTCCCTCTTAATAGACCTTAGAAGCGTCTCCATGGGTATTCAGCTGAGCTTTCTCAGCATAATGGAGGACAGCGTTTTAACAGCCAAAAAATCAGTTTTTCTCTGCAGCATCAAATTCAGCACAACTCAGTGCACGGTGACTGGGCTAAAGTTAACACTGCTTAAGCAGCATTAATGGTGTGTTTTGAAATTCTCTAAGCAGCAGCTGTTGAGCAGTCCTGAAGTTGGACGGGAACAGCCTCAGGACCATGGGTACACCAAGAGCTAATTCTGCTGTCTCAGCAATTCTTGTTGAGGAGACTGGAGAGGGGAATGAGATTTTTTCATTTGATTTTTTTGCTTCAGTGTTCTTCTATAACCTACCCAGCAACTTATGAAATTGTATTAAGTACATGGATCATTAAGGAATCTGATCCTATAATTTGACTATAGGAACAGGTTGATACTTTTCCCTTTCTGAACACACATATTATGCCATTATTGAAGCTTAAACAGTTACATACGTGACTCTGAAAACATTTATGTTTCTAGACATGACAATCTGGACAGTTCAGTACTAGAACAACAGGGGACAGTTCTCAGTAAAGTTGTGTGGTATTTTTTTTTCATGAGATTTCTTTCTTCAGTAGGTAAATGCACCTGTGATGTGTATGCATAAGAGGAAAACCAATTGGACTCTAGTAAAAAAACCAGGATTTTTACATTCTGTCAGAAAAGGTGGATTTGGCATGAGAACAATTTCTGTTTCATTAGAACCAAAGTAGATTTCTAACTATGTGCACCACTGTAGAAAAGTAAAAAAGAATGATATTTTTAAAGAAAACACATTATGATGGTGCTGTTATAAATCTCTGATATTTTTTTCTCTTTCAGTTTGCTCTTCCTCAGTATTAAATCTTTGCAAAACAAGCCTAAATTGCAAATAGATCTTTGTCTTGTGGCTTTATGAAAATCCCATTGAGTAAAGAAATTTATTTGAATACTTAAAATTCAGTAGTTTGAGGAGTTAGAAGGGCATTATTAAGTTATAGAATCATAGAATCATAGAATAGTTAGGGTTGGAAAGGACCTTAAGATCATCAAGTTCCAAACCTCCTGCCATGGGCAGGGATACCTCACTCTAAACCATATCACGCAAGCCCTTGTCCAACCTGGCCTTGAACAATGCCAGGGATGGAGCATTCACAACCTCTCTGGGCAACCTATTCCAGTGTCTCACCACCCTAACAGGAAAGAATTTCCTCCTTATATCCAATCTAAACTTCCCCTGTTTAAGTTTTAACCCATTACCCCTTGTCCTATCACTACAGTCCCTAATGAAGAGTCCATCCCCAGCATCCCTATAGGCCCCCTTCAGATACTGGAAGGCTGCTATGAGGTCTCCATGCAGCCTTCTCTTCTCCAGGCTGAACAGCCCCAACTTTCTCAGCCAATCTTCATATGGGAGGTGCTCCAGTCCCCTGATCATCCTCGTGGCCCTCCTCTGGACTTGTTCCAACAGATCCATGTCCTTTTTATGTTGAGGACACCAGAACTGCACACAATACTCCAGGTAAGGTCTCACAAGAGCAGAGTAGAGGGGCAGGATCACCTCCTTCGACCTGCTGGTCACGCTCCTTTTGGTGCAGCCCGGGATACGCTTGGCTTTCTGGGCTGCAAGCACATACTGCTGGCTCATGTTCATTTTCTCATTGACCAGTACTCCCAAGTCCTTCTCCGCAGGGCTGCTCTGAATCTCTTCTCTGCCCAGCCTGTAGCTGTGCCTGGGATTGCTCCGACCCAGGTGTAGGACCTTGCACTTGGCATGGTTAAACTTCATGAGGTTGGCATCAGCCCACCTCACAAGCGTGTCAAGGTCCCTCTGGATGGCATTCCTTCCCTCCAGCGTATCAACCGAACCACACAGCTTGGTGTCATTGGCAAACTTGCTGAGGGCGCACTCAATCCCACTGTCCATGTCAGTGACGAAGATGTTAAACATGACCGGTCCCAACACCGATCCCTGAGGGATGTTCAGGCATTGACTGTAGAATTTTAGTTTATCAAGTCTGATAAGTTTTGAAGTCATCTGCTTTTAGTGGTTTATTTTTACCTTAAGTAAAAGATACCCTGCTTTTCCAGAGGCTATGGAGTTAATAGTAACTATCATACTGAGAAAAGCCATTCAGCAATAAATCCATTTTTGCAATTAAAACCAGGCATACATGAATTCACCCTTGCAGCGCTATCTATCAGGAACAGGAATCCTGGGGTACATTTGAAATTAAACCACACAATGCTAGAAGACATTTTGTAAAGTGTGGGCTTACAGTGTTTGCAATCAACTAATTCTGACACTTGCAAGGATATGGAACATCATTTTTTTAAATGATCTTGGCAAAGGGAGAGAGGCAATGTTACCCTGCTGCTGCCTATGTTGCTGGAGACTCCAGGAACCGTTTGTTCTTGGCTGTTCCTACTATTTGCTGAAGCACTCCTGCTATTGTCACCTCTGCGTGATTCCTGTATGGCCCTAGGAGAACAGAAAGTCACTGGCTTCTCAAAACTCTTTACACATGTCCTAGGAATGCAGCTGGTTTAAGGTTGGAGAAAAAAGATTGATTATCAGTTTAAGATGATTTAGGGGTGGCTATAGTTAAATGTTGGAACTTTATTAAGTAACTCATTTATTTGTCCATTTTAAGCTCATAGCTTTGAAGAGCTTCAACTAAGTTAAGGGAACTAATAACATGTTCCTTTAGATAACACTGAGGCTCTTAGACTAGTATTTAGACAAACATTCTGTTTTTCAACTTTTCAGAACATCACTTAGTATGTGATCTCGCATCAAGAAAAGAGACTTATAGCAGGTAATTTTTAAAAATCAATGTGCTGTCTCAGTGTCTTTCTAGAAAATAGCTTTTGAGCCATAGCAATAATATGATCAAATGTTCATGCACATCCCAGTTTTTATTTTGAATTTTTCTAAATTCCCCTTGTCTCTAGGTTTGTTTTATTAAGAGTTGGGACCTAGTGTTGACTACAAATAGGCTTATTAAATTCCTCCTTTAGATTCAATGGCTACTGGAGAGCCTAATGCTAATATGTAATCTCTTACTGTGTTGTGAAATCTCTTTGTGTTGACAGTAAATGATGATTTGGATGCACTATGTACTCAGAAGAACAAATGAGTGTCACAAGTCATTTTTACTCCTTTGGACTACAGTTAGGGTTTGCAAGAGAATTATAATGATACTGCACTATTGTATTACACATCCCCAAACCACTACAAGATCTGGCTATGCAAGTCACACAAATACTAGCAAGTAAATCTTGCACTCCCCCAATTTTCTGATCCTATTACTAGTTATTCTTAAGTTTCCACAGTTACTCTTTTTCTTTGTCATACCACAATGACATCACAATTTTGTGTTCTCTGTGTTCTAATAATATAATACCTTAGCAAAAGAAAAAGAAAAAAAAACACCCAACAAACAGTAAGACATAGTTTGGGTTTCTTCTGGTGATGCTTAATTTTCAATTTCTCCAAAGATACTATTATATGTTCTTTCTCTAGTTCTACTAATCAGAATCGTGATTCTTTTGACATAAAAAAGGAATAGCTAAAAAAAAGCACAGTGGTAATATTTTCTGAGCCTTTTTTTTTTTTTTTTTTCTGCATCCTACAGTCATTTATGTATATTTGAATGTAAGTTCACAATATTTATGGAATTATTATTTCTGCTAACACTGAAGTAGAAATAGATAAAAATAAAACCAGTAGAGGTACTCACTGGAAGCATCCTAACTTGACTTGTGTTTCTGTAGGTAAATGGAAATCAACAAGCATTTTTATTCTAGCAGCTGCTGAATTCAGTCTAATAAAATTTTCATCTGAAATCTGATTTCAAATAGTAAAATAATGCCTAGATGTGTAAAATTATAAAGCTGTCCATGTATAGAAGTTAACCATCCTGGCTATGTCCTAAATGCGAACACTTAGACAAAAAAGCATTGCTATTCAAGTTAAGAAGTTTCAAAATCATTAATTATATTGATATTATGACTGATTTCAGAACTTTAGGCAGGATATTCTTGAGTGATAACTAGAAGGTAGAGCCTTTTTTAAGCACTAAGTTCAGACACGTTCACTCGCAATTTTTTTCTTTTTTAAAATGGTGATTGATACAGGAATCAGTACTTTAAGAAAAACACACTATTACTAAATAATGCATAGATGACCTTGCATACATGTTGTATTTTGAAAAAAAATTATTTTCATGTATCTGTGTACGTTAATCATCAACTGATATATTTGTAGATAATGTACGGATTTTCTGACAACAGTTAAGATGTTCCTGATTTCAGAATCTCACTAGCGACAAATTACTTTTACTACAGATTTTTAGGAATTAATTTAATTTTACTTTTTTTTTTGTTTGTTTGTTTTTCATTTCTCTTCACTTTTATCCTCCACAGACCTCTATTAAAGTTCTGTCTTGGTTCAGTGTCCTTTGAGTTTACATGTAAGATTGATTTCTAAGCAAATCTTCACATCTCTCCTGCCTACAGATATAATAGGAGCCTTGAACACCATTGCTCTGGCCTCTTCCTAAACAGCTGTGGGTATCATGGCAAAGAAGTTTCTTAAATAATAAAGACATACTTCTGAATATTGGACACTTCAGTCTATATTGGGAAAAGTGCTAGAAAATGTGCTAAACTGACAGATCTCTGCTGATGCTCAGTGCTTTCTTGATCATCTGTTGAAAAAGCAATTGTAAAAAATACACTCAACCCTTGATAAAACGATCAGAGGTCACTGGAAAACATGATTTCTTTGTAAACAGTTGTGCAGCACTGGAGGCTCTTTCCTATATTAACATCAAATACTTTGTTAAAAAAAATGAGAAAAATTGTTTTCTGAATGGTTCTATGGTACATCTCTTTTATGAGGATAAACTGGAAAAGCATGTTTTTTTAAATTTTAACAGTGTGAGAAATATTTAGTTATCTCTAATTATAAATATGGAATGTCCTTAGTTAGATGCCTAGACAGATGGATTATTCTTATACATAGCATTAATATGGGTAGAGCTGTGTGCTGCCTTTTACACCAAGCACTTTGTTTTATAAAGCAGATTCAATATGCCCAAATAATGTGAATGTTATGGTGAGCTATTTATTAAGGAATAGAACCTCCAAGAAAAATCTTTAAACATAATATCAAGCTTTTAATCCAAAAACATTCAGATATTTTAGTTTGAGCTTATCTTCTCAATATTTTCTGTAATTATATTCGATAAACACTATCTACTACTTTAAAGAACCAATTTCATCCACAGAATTTTGCTTTCATCAAACAAAAGATTGTGGTAGCTTACACTGATTTTTTTAAATTTCTGAGACAGAGACGACCATCCACAGTCCACTTTTTAGCCAGCTTCACTAGTGATGTATAATGTTCCCTACTAAGAATGTTGACATTTATTTGATTGTATTTCTGTGACAGAGAAATCCCTAGAGGTTGTTACTGTAAGCAAAACTCTTCTTATTCTGACTGTTAGAGGCTACGTTTAGCAAACAATAGTGCAGAATGAAGAGGAAAAAATACCTTTGCACTAGCATTTGGAAAGCCAAGAAAGACTTCTTTCCAGTTACTTTTTGAAGAATGAGCCAGCATACCAGGTTCTCCAGAATTAATGTCCCGTTATAGATTATATTGCTACATCAACATTGTACCCTATACCACAAATCAAACTAGTTCAATTCAGTGGTGTTAATTTATTTGTTCAAATCACACAGCTGCTCCACCATTTTGTGCTCAGAGTAAGACACAGCAGGAGATGCTTAAACACTTGCATCTGTCCCTGATTAGCTATCTTGGAAACTAATTAAGCAATCAATAAACAGAGCAAGTACAAGTCAATGGTATCTCTGATAAGCATGCATGATCTTAAGCGTAAAGTTACATAGTTGTCAGCAATTACAAGAAAAGCTATCCCATCCTAAGGTTCATTAAGATACACTTGTACAGCTATTAAATGTCCATCTAGTAATATATTTTGTGGAATACGTAAGGCAGAGTGGGGTTTGCCTTTAGCTTCACTGGCATATAGAGTAAATTTCACTTGATCAATAATAAGAAATATAAGATCTACCTGCACATATATATGTATACTTACATATATATACTTACATATACATGTATATACTTGCATATGTATATATGCACTATAAACTTTCTTTTTTCTTAAGAATTATTGAGCACTCCTTTTTAAATTTATGTCAGTAGTTCTCGAGGCTTGGACTTGATGTATTTAATGTGTTACTATGGAAGCATTATGTCTCTTCCCATTTAAAAAATTATATGCCTGAACGTGAAACAGACTCTGACTTCTTTCAGTCTTTGAAGAAGTGTTGCCATGAGTTTAATTATGAGATTTTAAATTATCTGCTTATCTAAAACCATGCACCACTTAAGCTAAGCAAAAATGCAGAAGTTATCACAGCAATTAATCTTATCAAGTATGTTATATGCAATTACAAGGCAAAACAAGGTAAAAACAGTCCTGTCCTAATTGGAGCCCTATTGACTAAAATAATGGCAATGATCTAGCTGTACTTTGATATTCCTCCCGCAGGATCCCAGGGTGCTTTCATGGACCATTGTAGCTACTGCTTCTTGGGCTTTGGGATTGCTGGAACTGTACATTACAATATTGCCTTGCACATTGCATTACCCTTACCACTGGCATTCACTTAACTACTTGAAAAGACTTAGGTTCTGTTTCCATATGACTGTCTTTAAAAAGAGTTAAAGAAGTTCTAATCACTTGACTTTGCAATTGAAGTATTTGAGGAAGGGTTCAACTTCATTCTAAATCTGTTCCAGCTTCAGTATTGGCAGAAGATCAATTAAGTAATTTGAGCTTTTGAAATTCTCATCCTTCCTCTTTATAAATAAAAAATGCAATTTGTATATCTGCAGCTCAAAGCTGATGGGGATTTGCAGGTGCAAAAGTATATGTGCAAGTACACAACTGTTTAAAGGAAGAGCATCATATGTATGTACTTATATGTGTTTCACAGCATATAACAGTGTACTGATACAAAGGTATCATTAATACAAGAAACCTAGTGTGTCACTTCCTAGCTTCTGAAGTTCTGATCTGGATGATAAGTGTAATACTTTCTTGTATTTTATACAGAAGTTAAATTGCCACCCCATAATTAAAATTGGCATCCTCCTATAACAGACTTAATAAATGGATCAAGATGACAATTCAGCAAGTTAGACAAGTATGTGATGAATTTAGTACCACGCTTCAAGTTAGACACATGTCTAATATCTAGGACAGTAGATAAAAAACGGGACTTGTATTTTTGAAATAGAAGAGGCAACTGTCAGTAGGCAGAATTTAATTTACCACATTGAAATTTGGCCAGCACAGTGGATGCTCTACAGAGCAACTCTTCCAAAAAAGCATCTTCTGCTCTTTAATGACTACAAGCAGTCAGAAGGTTGGTTTTACATCTTATCTGAAATCTGGCAAGAAAGATCATATGAGCTCTCATTCAAAAGATTAAAATCTTTCTGAAAGTTTCAAAATCACCTAGATGTCCTTTTAATTTAATTACAAAGATTACTATTATTATTATCAATTATTAACATTATATGTTATTATTAACATCAATAATAATAATAATAGTAGTAGTAGCTGTTGTTGTTATATTGCCAAATAGTCAGCCTTTAAAATAGTGCTTTGCCAAGGAAATAACATGATTGAATTACTATCATTTATTTACAATTGTGATTTTTTAAAAATCCCTCCTTTTGTTATTGGTAGTATATTACCCTAAGGTTATTTTTAAGGTATATTGAAATGCAACATTATTATTTCATTACTTGACTTTAATGACATCAGCTGTAATTGTCAACACTGTAAGTAAGTTGAAAGGTGATAGTAAATTTTTTTTTATATTCAGATTTGCCTTTTATGTTTTGTTTTATTCTAATGGCATATAAACAATTAATTAGAAAGAAAAGACAAGCAATAAGCAACCCAAAACAACAAAGCACAAAAATCTAAACCAAGCTAACTTGACAGGTGATTACTACAGATTTCATCTTTCTTCTCTTTCCCATGTTTCTGTTCTTCCCTTTCTTATCCCAGTCTACTCTTCTGTTTTCATATTTTCCTCATATTTTTCTCATTCATTCCAGCTACTTTTTCCCTGCATCTCTGCTCCAATTTTCCTTTCCTCATTCTCTTCCTCACCTACTTTCTATGATATTTTCAATTTGCATTTTTATGGTTACTAAGATTCTTTTGCTAATCCGAAGAGCAAATGAAGTAGTTAAAATCAACAACATTAATTCTGTGGTTTCTGTGTGACTTTTTTTATTAGACTAGATGACTGAGTTTTCTGTTAAAAACCTATTATGTTTTCTGTTTGTACAACACCCAGAAAAATGCTGAAAACCATGCCCTTTTTGTTTGCATAACTGCAAAGCAGAAGTAGCTCCACCATTGATGTTAATGGAATAGTGCTGGTGAAAAATCAGAATAAACACCAAAGTTCTGCTATTACAATATGACCTGCAAAGACCTTGCAATCTCATGCAAACTCTCAGAAAAGCTTGTAAATGCATGCGACTACTCGTATGGGAAGTCAAATTCACTTAATTTGGCTGCTGGCATTTATAAAGCTGCTCATGTGTGTAAATCTTTGAGTAATCAGGATTTAATACATGCAGGAAGACATGGCATGTTGATATGGGCTAAGGAAATAGAAGGGGACAGCATCAAGTAGGAAAATAATTGCAAAATAAAGACCATTTGGAGGCTGAACTCACATCTGTCCCTAACTTGATGAACTGGTTCTTTTGTTTTTGACATATAAAGCACTACACTTTTCAGTGACTGTTAAATGCTACATTAAAACCGAAATTTATTGAATTTTATTCCCCAAATTCTCCTGAATTTTCTTACCTTCAGAAAATTGCTTTTCCATATGGCCTTAACATTAAAATTCTTTATTAATTTGGCAGCTAATTGTAAAGCGGATCCTTGAAAAAAAAAATGTTTTAACACCAGCATGGTAAGACCTAATATGTAGGTCCTGTTCCCACAATCTATAATGGCATGAACTAGATATCACCATCATCATCATCATGGCTTGACTTCACGAACGAAGATTTGGGAAGGGCTTTACCCACACTTACTACAAGTGCGCTGATGACTAAGAAGGCCAATGTGGGATAGGCAAATCCGGCTACAAAAAGCACAGCAGAAGGTCTCCTTGGGTGGAACAGGTGGGGTGCGATTCTTCCTGCATTGTCTTTTCTCCTCGAGACTAGTTCTTCGTGAGCTCTCAAAGGAGTCAACATCATTATGTATGGTGTGCCTCCAAGTCTCCCGACTGGAGGCCAAGGTGGACCACTAATGGTAGTCAATATGGCCAACGCTAAGGTATTGTTTCAGGAGGTCCTTATATCTCTTCTTTGGGGCACCTCTCTTGCGGCTACCGGTGGCAAGTTCACTGTAAAACACAATCTTGGGGAGGCGGTGATCCTTCATCCTGGAGACGTGCCCTGCCCAGCGCAGCTGCAATTTCAGCAATATGGCCTTGATGCTGGTGACCCCTGCCTGTTCGAGGACAGTGACATTAGACACATAGTCAGTCCAATGGATGTCTAGAATTGTGCGGAGGCAGTGCTGATGATAGCGTTCCAGGAGTCGTAGGCGATGACGGTAGCTGACCCATGATTCAGACCCATATAAAAGAGTAGACAACAGAATGGCTCTATAGACACTGATCTTTGTACTTTTCTTCAGGTGTTTATTGCACCAGACTCTTTTATGGAGTTTTCCAAAGGCTCTATATGCCTTTGCTATTCTCTTGTCTCTTTGTCGATTGTAGCATCTGAGGAAATGATGCTTCCCAGATAGCTGAACTGCTGAACTGTCTTAAGCTCTGACTCGCCAATGGTAATGTGGGGATGGCGATAATCTTCTTGCGGTGCAGGTTGGTAGAGGACTACTGTCTTATTCAAGCTGACTTCCAGCCCAAAAATCTCAGCCGCCTCCACAAAGCAAGATGTTAAACGCTGCAGAGCTGTTTCTGTGTGGGCAACAAGGGCTGCATCATCAGCAAAAAGCAGCTCATGGACAAGATGATTTAGGGTCTTAGTGTGGGCCTTCAGTCGCCTTAGACTGAATAGGCTACCATCGATATGATATCGAATATAAATGCCGTCTTGTTCGTCGAGGTCTGCCGTAGCACTTTGGAGCATCATGCTGAAGAAGATAGTGAATAAGGTCGGTGTGAGAACGCAACCTTGTTTCACACCATTGGTTATTGGGAAAGGCTCAGAGAGTGCATCGCCATACCTGACTTGGCCTTGCTGATCCTCATGTAACAGAATTATTATTTTGAGGAAGTTGGGGGGACAACCTAATCGTTCCAAGATCAGCCACAGGCCTTTTCTGCTCACAGTGTCAAAAGCTTTGGTGAGGTCAACAAAAGTTACATATAACCCCTTATTCTGTTCTCTACACTTTTCTTGCAGTTGTCTGAGAACAAATACCATGTCTGTGGTACTTCTATTAGCTCTGAAACCAGACTGACTTTCAGGTAGAAGTTCTTCTGCGATAGCAGGTACTAGTCTGTTCAGTATAAACTAGATAACTAAGTATCTATAATAGCAAAGTAGAAAGTGGCAGGTCACGAGCTCAAGCACCATCGTACAATTACCCATACTATTTAAGTATTAGTGCACACCCTGATACGGTTTTGGGTTGGCAAATTAGCACTTTCCCAACAATGCCAAACATGGTTTGGGAGATATATATTGAAAAAAAAACCAAAACAGTCAGTATAGATGAGATCTGTTTAAGGGCAAAGTTTAGGCCTATTTCAGGAGAAAATCTATCCCTAGAGATGCAAACCTTGCTGATCTGTGCTGAGTGTCTATCAGGCCAGACAGAATTTACCAGATTAGCAAATCTTCAGGCTACTACAGAGTACGTGGGCAGTTTGGCTTCTAGGACTCAGCCAGCTGAATGCTGAATGCTGAATGCTGGAATGTTGACCCAAAAGGATATGTTGCTCAGGCAAATTCTTTCATTCTAAACAATGTTAAAGTGCAAAATGTCAATGGCTTTGAAACTCCTTTCAGATCCATAATTCTGTTTCTGTTAACAAACTGCTCTTCCTCCCCAAAAGACAGACTTTATAGAGCAGTATCACACTTGCTGCCATCTAGGAGGAAAGAACAGCATTACATTTTCTTTGCAGCCAGGGAGAGATTTCAAGTCACATCTCTGTTTTCAAAATAATGCCTTAGTAATCGTCTAAAGGTTGTTCCAGAAATGGAAAGGTGGATGGAAGGGATTTTTTTTCCATTAAGAATTCACTGTCCATGCTATAGTTAAAGATTCATTGTGCCAGAAAGAACAAGAAGGAAAAATAACTGTGGTATGCTGGTTAGGACTTCACCTTCAGAGTTAAAAACAGTCATAAATTGTAACACAAATCCAAGCCCTGCTTCAAATGGTCCTTAAAACTGGAACAATAATTCAGGGTTTGCCCCCTTGCAAGTGCCCCAAGCACTGAGCTGAAGGACCGTGGTCACAGGGAAAGATATTTCTCTTGTATCTGGGTGCCTGCTTTTTGAACTGCAACCACAGTTTTATCATGCATATTCACCATACAATCTGTTATTAATCTTAATTCTTTTCAGTATTAAAGGCCCATGACACTATTAACTGACCATTAAAAGTCATCTATAACTCGTTATCAGTGATTAATCACCTGCTGTCTTATAATTAATGTTTATTAGGGGAACAGCAGTTTAATAGCTGTTCCATATTTTCTGTGCTAGTCAAGAAAACTCAAAAGGCAGTTATAGTGGACTTTCAAAAATTTAAAATGGGATTTTTTTTGGCATTGACTTTTACATCTCAGGAAATAAACTGTCATTGAGAAGTAAATTTACTAGCAAAAAAGATATAAAAAGAACTACATTAAAGTAGTAGAACTACATTTCAGTGACTAATGATAAGTCACTGAAACCTTAATTGTCTATTTTCCCTTTGTTGAGACTACTTAAATTTCCAGATATGTGAGTCTGGCCATGCCAGGATCAGCTTGCCATATTCGGCTAATAGGCATGTATCCATCTTTCAGTATCGTGTGTTCTCTTTTGTTACACATCTTGCTGGAGGAAGACACTTTGAGATTGAGAGGCTTGATTAAAAAATTAGACTGATATTTCAGTCATATTTTTTCTGGTTTTATTTAGAACCATTCAGTCATATTTATTTCTGCAAATGTGTGCTTTTAATTACATCATAGATGGGAAAAAAATATAATCCAACCCAACCCCAACCACAAAACACTGAAGTAAAGGAATAAAGGAATTAAATATCACTTCACAGTTTTATTTATAGAAGTAGCTCTTCAAATGTAAGCTAAGTTCAGTATTAGACAGTTTAATTTTGAAAACACTGATTTTAAAATTCAGCAATATTTTCAGTGCAGTTATGAATCTTGTAATGTGTTTCCATGTAGTCTCCATCTGCTGTCTTGAATCTCTGGGATTCAGGAAATCAGTATGCCACCACCTATGATAGCAGATGTTTAACTTTGGAGGACTTCTGAACACACTGGAGCAGGGCAGTATCACCGGCTTGCAAAATATTATAAAAATAATCTATGTTTGATACTATGAGCAAAACACAGAAGAAATTTCAGCATTAACCTCTCTGATGTTCACAGAAATTTCTTCTCAATCTCTATAAAAACATAGATGTAACTCTCCCAAGTAATACATAATATACTGATTCTGTCACCTGCTGATGAATTCCCCACCTACTTGTTCCTACACTGAGATGAAAATGACTGAGACCCAGATTCTTGGAAGCACACCCAGCTTCCTGTTAGTCACAAGAGAAAATAAGTGCCAAGCCTCGCAGGTGCCAGCTCTAGCACTGTGAGAGTAATTAGGGTTTCTTTAATTCTACTGCTATTAGAGAGTGTTTCCAGAACCACAATGTTTTAATAATGCAGAATCCAACTTCCCATCAGAATTTAAAATGGGCCACTCTAGTTGCATTTGTTCTACTGCCCAGACTAAATTATATTTCAAATATTTTGTTGGTTTGGGGTTGTTTTGGTTTTTTTTGTATATTTCACTTAGAGTTTACTTGTACTCTTCTACTTACAACAATTTTCTCCTTTCTTAGCCTCCAGTTTGTCAGACTAAATGCACTAATCCTTTCCACACTCACCTTATATCATAGGTTCAGTCTCCTTACCATCAGCCCTTCTCTACTGTTATTCCCACTTTAAATCATATTTTCTAAGCAAAGGTATTTTATTGAAGACAAGGCCTTGCCAGTAGCTGGTCAGTAGTTATACACTTGTTCTGTTGAAAACTGTCTGTTAAATGTTAGTTACATGTCTTTCCCATGGTTGAAAAATATTTGTTCCTGATAGTATTTTTGGAATTACCCTCTCTTTCTTAGTGATCTATTACTGATAAACACCAAATTTATAATTAAAGGCTTCATTAAGTAACTGCACATTACTGGCCTGCCTTTTTACACTATTATACTTTCTACTACTTAAGTTTTTGATGTTATTAATTTCATTTATGATGTATTCCTTTGCTAAAATGATAAAAGTTAAAATGATAGAGGGTAGCCTTATGGTATTAGCAATCTCTTATCAGATCTCAGCTTTCGTAGAAAGGTTGTGGACTGGAACACTAATTAAAACTGATTCTGGAGAACATCCTGTGGGCCACTCTCTGGCACAGCAGTTTCCTTTCCTGCCCTGCTGTACCATTGTTCTGTTCATCTTACCTTGGAAATACTAGTCTCCTTTTTCTCTCAGTAATATTTTTCACCAGCAACTTCAGCAAGCACCTAAATTCCATAACACATACTCAATATGGGTGCAGAATACGCACACTGAAAGGAATTTTCCAATTTGGATCAGAGCCCAAATTGCTTCATGATAATGACAGAATTCCCATTGCTTCAGTAGTTTTGTGGATAAATCTTCAGGGATCCATGATGAAGATTCTCATAACTATCATGTGTAAGAACTTTTAGCAACCAAATGGATACTGAACTACACTCTGCTCTAATGGCTTTTTCTCAGTTCAAAGCTTAAGTAAGAGCACTCATTGACACAATTCTTTTAGGTCAAAGGAAGGAGGACTACCACTTCTTAACAAATTTTCTCAAGACTCGGGTCAGTTATTAGCTGCTGATTTGGTATTAGCTGCATTTCAACAGAAGCACAATTTAAACAGTAATAGTATCACCTCGGATACCAAAAAAGGAACTTGCATTTTACAAATATGTGCATAAAAATCTACCATTTTGGACTTGATTGACAGTTTTTAAATCAATCAGTAAGAATGAAATCCTACTGTATTTAAAAAGAATATCACTGTTTTCCTACTTTATATATAGAAAGTCTTAGGCTAATCTAATGAAATCAGTGATCTGAGACTTGCGACTTTTGCTGACTGATATGTACACAACAAATTGTATGAATGTTTGTTTGGAATATGGTCTATGGGTCACGTGGGTGATATTCCTTAATACAGCAATATGTATCTAACAGAAGCCTTCGTATTAGTGTGAACATCAGGTTCTCTCTAAATAATTTGTTAGTAAGATTATTGACTCTGGTTGCCACACTTATGATCTCCCTTCATTACAATACAGTAATCTGGAAAGTGTGAAGTAAGGATCTTTTCTTAATCAGCAGAGAAATTTCAGCTAACACAGCACAAGAGCATGGTTTGGCAAGTCCCTTTGGTGCTTGCCAAGCTGCTATCAAATGCAATTGTTACCTTTCACAGGCAGGAGGCAAGCTTAAAGCCACCCACAACCTTCAGCTCCCAAAAGCAGACAAAGGTAAAAATAAAAGGGGAAAGTCATTCGAATTTATTATTATACTTTTCACTTTTTTTTCCTTCTGTTTTCTCTGCACAGAAAATGGTCAGCTAAAGCCAGAAACTTTTATAGCTTCTGAAGTTGAGGATAAGGTTGGGAGATATCTGGGATTTCCAAGCTTTGCCCGCTGACTTTTTCCTTTGAAGTAAACTCGAGGCAAGATGAGAAATATCAGGTGGTTCTCAAAGGCTATTTTTGCTATGAAATCCTAAACATTGTGGAGGTGTTTCATCACAAACCCTTATTGCTTCTAATAGGAGCTTCTAGTAGAAGCTAATAACAGAAGTAATTAAAAATTTGTGCAGAACTATCAATTTATGTGAGGCTATAAGCATACAAACATGTCTGCATTGCATTTTTTTTCGTGTGATATTGTGTTTGAGTTTTATTTATCTTTAAATCAGAAGGAATAGTTAGCCTCAGTAGAAAGGAGATTCTGCTTAATCTAGAGCATAAAAGGAGGTCTAAAGTTTTAATAGAGATGATGCAGTTATTTGGGAGCTAATGATGTTCCCAAGCCAGTGTTAAGAGCATTTTGACTCCAGGAGTAAGCCCCGGAAAAGCTCTGTGCTGACACACAATCAGAAAGTTGAAGGGAAACTATTGTCTGTCTCACTTTAATTAGAAAAAGAGTTTAAATCTAGGTACCCATGTATATTTATGAGGCAGGTAAACCACACTGTTATGGCTTCTAAAGTTATAATAGCATGAATTAAGGCCATAATACATTTATCATACAAATTACATTTGAAACTGATTAGTAAGGAGGATAGGCGAACAATGTGTTATACAACACAATAACAAGAACAAAAACTTTTTATTTTCATAGTCCTTTAGCTGTTTAGAGTTTTGTTATTATTAGTCAAGTCATTATTGTGACAGTTTTAAGGAGGATAAATAAAGATCATGTCCACAGTGTAAAAATTGGGAAACTGAGACAGAGGAATTCTATGATTTCTGATTTCCGCAGACACAATTCTCATGCTACGTGAGTAGCCCAGTTAAGACTGATTTTTAAGTTGCATATCTGAGCACTCAAGTACCCTATAATTTTCTTTACTTGTTACATTAGAATAATGGCTGATGTATTTTGCCTTGGTGTCCTAATAAAAACAATGACAAGATGAAGAGCAGAATTAACCCGTCTTCCATTTTCTGTTCTCTGCTTTTTCTGTGGGCAGTGGGCTTCTTGCAATGGACACATTGCTATTATTATCCTGAAGAGATTTTAGGTGTAAAAATTCAGAGCTGGCAAAACAACTTTCCTTGGTGATTTTTCTGCTCTGATGCACCCTTCTTGTCTATTTTGACCAGCTCTTGAAGGTGGTTATTAACAAGTAAGTCTATTCACCTTTTCAAGGTGATGTTCTAGTTTCAGAGCCACTTTCATTTCATGACAGAAATATAAACAATTCCAAGGGCTTCAAATAACCTGGCAATAAATCTCCGTGTTAAAATACTGTGCTCTCTGTTTGTAGAAGAGAACTCCTATTTCAGGAATGAAAATTCCAGCAAGCGCCAAACAGGGTCAGTAAAAAAAGAAATACAATAAAAAAAATACAACTACCAAACCAAAACCTTAAAAATATAAATTTCTTGTTACAGAAAAAAAAAATAAATCTGACTTTCTTTATCCAAATAATTGTATTAAGGATTGACTCTGTGTTGAGTAAAAAGACAATGATTAAAATTCTACCCTTCTCATTAACGTTTGCATCAGTCCTTCTTTATTACTAAATGAGTTCAATATATCTTCCATCACAAGTTCACATATTTTCTACAATTGAAAGAACTTACCTACGTAGAATTGATTTTTCATCCTCAACATGTGACTGCCATTCATGTTTTGGAACACAGGTTTCTGGGATTTCAATTAATTTCCAGAGAAAGTAAAAAATCAACACTAGAATTGAATAAATCTAAATGGTTGCAGATTCAGTATCAGTCTTTAGTCTTGAAGACCTTTAAATTCCAATATCTGTGGCTTATAAAATCTCATACTATTAGACAAGAACTGCCTTCAGCTGAGCAGCCGTGCCATGTTTTGGAAAGAAAAGCACTGGCCAACATGGTATCACTATTCCAATCAGAGAAGTTATCAGAAAGTGGTAACTGAAGCTTTTTTACAAATATTTTTTTCAACTGTCTATTTTATATTTCTAAGCTTTTTTCTTTTTCTTATTTTTTTAATTATATGTTTTTGAAACTTGTGTGGTGTGGGCTTTTTTTTTTTTTTAATTTAAGAACAAGAGAAGGAAAGAGTGGAGTTGAAAATCAGAATGAATTATGAAAAGGAAAACCTTAGTAATTTTTATAGAATTATCAAGAGGCACAATAATATTCAAATCAAAAGCAGCTAAAAACAGCTGGTAGAACTAGTACTTCCACACATGAAACTACGTCACCCTGCTTTTCCATCTCCATGTTTTCCTGTAAATGTACGGACTTTATAAACAACATGAGACAATATGATTACTGTATATTGCATAACTGAACATATTTGATCCAACTTTTTTTATCAAATATTATTTGGAAATTAATGACTGCATATTAAAAATGACTCTTTGAAATGATAACATTAAAAGGAAATGTGTAAAAGAAATTGGCCCAGGCTTCCATGTGCTGTCCTTGAGATTCATCTTCCCGTGTCATAGTAAATCTACCACAGGATGTGTGCATAAGTACTGTACTGAGCCTGAAGCCACGCTACCCAAGATTCACTGGGCCTGCACAGCATGAGAAAGGAAAATTGTTACTAAAGATAAGGCTAATTAGCAATGATTCAGTAGGGGGAACAAAGCAGCTCTGCTGCTATAAATGTTATCCTTTGGGTATGATTTAGAGGTGTTTGCCAGACCAAGGGGAAACAGGAAGATCCCAAATCATTTTTGCCACTTGTCACTTTGAATGTCCACTCTAGTTCCAGTGGAATATGACTTTCAGCTCTAGTTTTCTAGCACCAAAGCAAAAGGAGAAATAGGACGAGCTATTGAGAGAAAGCACCTTGAAACAGGCACTGTCATGTTGCTCAGTGGGTGTATTTGTACTAGATCATGCAATCAGTCCTCCATATGGACTAGAACAGAAATTTAGGATAGAGCTGAGACCTAAGTAAAAATCACTTGCTCTGTGACTCAAGGGTTAAAGCACTGATCTGTGACATGAGATGTCCCAGAACTCTGCCTATTTGCAGAATATCTGGAATGGAAAATGAGAGTCTGAACTGAGCAGCTCTGCAATATTCACTTAATCCTTCTGTATTTAATGTCAAATGAAACTTTCCAACCAGTTGACTGGGGTCTCTTGTGCATTTCATAAATGCCAGAAATTTCCTGACATCATTTTTTATAAACATCATTACATTTTCCTGATTTTGTTCACTTGCAAGAAGCTGTTGATCTGATAGATCTTTCAGACATATCTATCACTGTAAATAAGATCTCTTGCACCCTTATTTTACTCATATAAAAATCAGAGATTGTTTAGCATTAGATTTCAGCTCATATTTATATGAAAAATGTCATGTTGAACTTGGTGTAATTATTTTCTCTGATTTTTAGTCCAAAAGAAGCCTATATTATCTGAATTTCTCATTCAGTTAATAAAATAAAATCAACACTCTGAATCTCTATTCAGCTGATGGGTATATCTTTTAGATATGGATATTTGTAAATTCAGGAATATATTAAGTCTTTTTTATCCGCATCACTGAAATCTTTAACATTCTGATATAAACAATGCTTTATATAAATCTCCATAGATACAGGGTAGGATTCAGCTCACAAATTAAGATACTTAAATTAGGTATCTACATGTAGGTGCTTGTTTATGTTCTAGGGGTCTAAGTACCCATTATACTCAGACAGCACAGCTTACACATATATTCAGATCACCTTACAACAGACCTGCATTTTGTCAACAACTGCATCACCATTAAGTGCAAAGATGGCGTAGACAAGTGGGTTTTACGTAGACTCCTACTGAAAGATTTGGTTGCTTAAACATAGGTATATAGTGCAATAGGAGACAATCTGGAGCATCCTTCCTGTATCCTAGTGCTGTTCCAGAAAGAGGCAACTCCCTCATAGCACCATCATTGCTGGCAGCAAGGAGCCTGTGTTCAGTCAGGTAAATTCAGTCCTATATATGTGGACATCTTGACTTGAATGTTTTAATCTGCAAGGTGAAACTCACCCTTAGTTTGAGTAAATTTCTACTCTTTGATTTATTCTGCGTATGCAATTTTCCTGCAGACTTTCTTTCCTGATTTATCTCCTTTTACAGGGTGATGTGCTGAAGAATAACAGAACATGTGAAACATATAGCAACTACCAAATTTCTCAGACCAATGGTAAAATAAGGTTCTTACTCTCTCCCTGAAAATGTGGGAGTATATTAAACCCTTCTCCACTCTCACACTAGTTGTCTTTATTTTTCTGCTTGACTAAGTCCTCTGAGTCATTTGAGATAAATCTATGACAAAAGCACAACTCACAGCATGAGACTACATACAGTCCTTTTTATGTTCAAAGGGTTGTAAGTAGCAAAGTGTACTTTCTTGTAAAGAAGAATGTGTTTCAGGTTTGGGGATTTTTTTTTTATTTTTTTTTTTTTGCTATGCAATGTTTTATATAGGGTATTTGAAAAAAGAATTATTTGTTTCTTTTAATGATTTTTATTTTTCTTGTTCTCTTATTTATATGGGTTGTAATATTTCAGTTGTTTATAAGGAGGGCTTGGTGTTTCAACATCATTGCTGTAAAATCTTCAACATTTATTTCTACTGCTTGAATAAAGGTAGCGAGTTCTATGGATGTGAAATTCCCAGTGGCTGTATATAATGTTATATTTCAAACTCCATTTAGAGGACAGAAAAGCACAGGAAATCAGAGTCCTCTTTACTGGTCTCTAAGTATTTCTTAAACATTTGTTTCCTAATCTGAACAGTTCATTTAGTTTATTCACTTTTTTATTTTTAAATAGGGATTTGTTTCACAAAACGCCAAGGTCAGTATTATAACAATAATAAGAAATGAGTTTTACTGCTTCTAACACCATTTACTTCCTCCTGTACTGCAGAGAATATGACACTATACACCAAAAAAAAAAAAAAATCTCATTCAAACAGACATTTTCTGCTTTACTGCTTGACTTTCTGTGAATAACTAAACTTTCACACTGAGAAATTTTTTTTTTGGCAAATTATGTCTCTAAATAGAATTTATACATACATGTCATGCTACAAAAGCAGGAGCAAATAAGAGGAAGAGAGACTGAAACCTGTCCTGTAAAGGTTTATCAGTAGGGGAAAAAAAATCATTTATTTGTTGTTGCAGTTCGTTATCACTGCTGTATTACCAGTGGTGAGTGTTGTTATACATTAAATATTAAAGTCTGGAGATTGTTTTTCTACTAATTTAAGATTCTGTTGAATCTCTTTTTAAGTGTTAACCTTGCCTTCTGTATCTGGAATGTATTATACTGTTTGAAAGATCAGTAGACATTTTTCTTTTTTGTTTTTTTTTTTTTTTTGCATATGCAGGGAAGTATCTGCAGGGATGAATTTCCCATGCTTAGGTAGAGAGCTATTGCAGCATACATGCTTCCATGTCAAAGAAGAATACCAACCTAAAATTTGTGGAACACTACTACTTGTGGAACACTACCACTTGTGGAACACTATACAAGACAATATGCCTCATATGATTGAAAATAAAATTAGACATTCACTATTCAAGATGAAACTGGAATGCCAGCTGTGGTATGCTTTGAAAGGAATTGTCCTTATGTTCAGCCTGGGCTTTCAAAGTTTCTTTACCCCCACATCAGCGAAGTTTCTTAAACTGAGGTAAAATATTAAAGAAAAACAAGGTACAGTCAGACTACAGTTATCCAGCCACCCACAGATGAAAACAGATATATAATAGCACATAAGGGTCAGCTGACATGGACTGAACACAAGTAGGAATTAGAAATTTAATATACTCAGATATTTTAAGCATTCTGCTATTGGTCTCACTTTGTCTAAGTACTTTCAAAAACTAAGTAGTTAAGTATTTTTAATCTAAATTGTATCTGCCAGATCCAGAAGAGGACTCACAATGTGAATATGACAGAATATAGGTATCTATACTCAAAGCAGCTATCAAGTCTTGATTGATGCTTCTCAGTTACACAAGAACTCCTGTAACTAGATCTGGTTTCAACATGAAAACCACCATAAACACCTACAGCTCTCATACAACCCCCACATGCTGCCAACAAGCACAGTTACCCTTTTTCTCAGAAACTGTAACAAAAGCAAATCCTGTGTTTCAGAAGAATAAGGAATGAAATCCTTCAACAACAAAAAAAAACCATCAACAATAATATGTGCTTAATAATAATTATTGCCATGTACATATGGCCAGAGCCCTTAGAGAGGATGAGGTAAGCATGAATTCCATGCCAGGATCGGGCCAATATTTAGGCCCCCTTTCCCCTGAAAGCTTGGACTACCTTTTAACGTACCTTCCAAACGGACCTATTCTATTCTGAATAGAAGGGCCTGAAAGCTGAGGAATTGGAACCATAAACAACCAACAAAAAAAAGTAACACATGACTGTTGGTAATAAAATACAAGAACAGAACCCTAACTATTAAAACTTATAAAGTTATTTCAGGTATTACTCTTTTTCTCTTCACAACATCAGTTAAATGGAAAGGAACTTATTTAAATAAATAAAAAAAAAAATTCCTGCAGAGTGCATTTCAATTTCCAAGATATCTTAAATACATTCAAGTTGTAAATTCCCTATCACTGAAACCAGTATTTTTCAATCATAAGCCTAAATGAGAACTCAGATTATTTTGGTGGTTATAATACTCTGTTATGCAGGGAACATAATTATAAAAGGTATACTCTTACTCTGGGTCTGAATTTTAATAAATGTTTTAAACAAAAACATATTAATTCCCATGCTAGTCGTTTTTGCTTCTCTATGTAAACTCCAGAATGAAACTATTAAATAAGCCAGTTTACTGAAATACTGAATATACCCTACATTACGCCAAAAATGTTTATTGATCAGCAAACTCAGCCCAGTGTTCTACAAATTTCCATTACTTTATAAACAGATTTCCCATAGATTTATCTGACTACTTTAATCTCATTACCTAAGCACACTAGAGGAGAGAGCCACATAATTATGGTGACTTTTAATGTTGCTGTAAAATTATAATTTTAGCTGTAAAATTATAATTTTGCCTCTCTATTAATATACTAGGCAGTAAACAGCTCACACAAATGTTCTAACTAAAAGCAAACATTTTATACAAGCACAAAAATTTAAAAGAATATAAATTATAACATAATTATGTAACAAATCAGTAATATAAAAAAGAATCTTCATAACTAAAATTTGTTACATTATCTTCTATACTATAGTATAACTTGAGACACATGCCAAAAGTAACATGAATTTCTTCTTCAATGTTATCTGCTCTGTAGAAATCTTGCATCCACAGACATCGGAAAGCTGTAATAATATAACGGTAAGTTTTATCTGTGTAATTTTTAAGTTGAATTCTGAACACATTTATTCATGTGTCAAAATTCTAAAAACTTACTAGAATGTTATTGAAAATCAAGCATGCAAATAGTCTTACTGATCAGCAAAATTATATGTTAAAAGTGCAGTAATGAAGAGTTTCCAGAATGTCAAAATGTTTTATGTAGGCTTAGAATCCTGTTTTCTCATAGACTCAGAGCTCTGTGAATATAATATAATTCAGTGTAATTCTAAAAAAAAATATCAGCAACCATTTGCCATCTTTCACTTAGGCTTTGCTTAATTTTGATCCTTCATTATATATTTTTACTTTATTATTAATTAGATTCTGTTGAAGCAAATTGTTTTCATTGCTGTTTTATGTGTAAGGTACACCATTATGGATCATCATTACTTCTATGAAAATTATCAATAAACAAATACTATTTAATTGGTGACCACCCACATTTTTCAAGTAATATTGTAAAGATGCCATAATGGTGAAGTTGTATTGCTGAACTGCACTAGATTTCTTTACAGAAAAATAATTATTAGAGTGTTTGTTACATGCTAAGTAGATTAAAGGAGTCGCTTTGATGGTATTCAACCATTTCTAATCAGTCTGTGCTATTAATTAAAACTTAATGACCTGAATCTTTCTGTTATTGACAAAATGTGGTTTATAATTACATAGGAATTTAAATAACATGTCTAAAGTAATGTTAAAAGGGCAAAACTTTAACAATTTTCTTACAGAATTAAGTAAGCTTAATTCATAGCTAAGCTTGTCCTTTTAAATGATAAATAACTTGGTAAGTTTTCTCTTTCCTTGATGAACTCAATCACTTTACCTACTTTTTAAAATAAATCCAGCAGAAATACTCTGTGGAATTTCACTCTGTACATTGCAGATACAATGGAAAGTGTTTTATAAGTCATCGCTTAAAGGGATACCACATCATAAATTTCAATTCAATTAGCTTTTTAATCTAATGTATTAAATCTTGCAGGTCTAGTCTTAATGTGCAATAACATAACTCTTCTACATATTAATTATATTGTTTCTATTAAAGAAAAACAGGAGATATTGCCCTTGAAATCATCTGTTTGGCACTATTCTATATTACAGCATACTGTTTAAGTCAAGATATTTTTATATTCCTACACTGTACCTGAACAATGAGACAAATGTTTTTCCATCAGGTCCTTCATTTTCACTACAGAACACGCTCAGGGTCTGCTCCTACAATGTGTAAAGAGCCAAACTGGGCAGGGTTCAGGGCTCCTACGTATGACCTTCAATTCTTTTCCTGTAACTTAATGTGTTAGTGCTCTCCTCTTTGAGAAGCTACCTCCTACAGCAAAGACAGAGGAACTGATCACAATGCTTTCCCCTGGGGGGGACAGGTCTGGGCAGGGGCACGAGTGCCCAGCAAGGCTCTCCTGGCTCCATCCTTGGAAGCTTCCAAGCCGTGACAGAGCACAGCCCTGAGCAGCCTGGTCTGAGCTCAAAGCTCTGAAAAACAGTTTGGGTTAAGTGATTTTTTTGAGCTTCTTTCTTGGAATGGTTGGGTGCTAATAGGTTCCATCCTCTCCCATCATTTTTTTGCTGTTGTTTGGTTGGTTTTGTTTTCAAAAGTATATATATATTTCAAAAAAAACAACAAACATTCCTTTATTTTTCTCCATTTGTCCTTCAGCTTCCAGTGAATGAATCTATAAGAAAACACATTTTCTTTCATCTTACTTATTATATAAATATAAGCCAGTGAAGAAACCGGTTTCACTAAAGAAAGATTAATTTTAAATTGTATATATTCATGAATATACACATGGAATGCTGATTAAAAGAAACAAAAAGACAAAACCTATCACCTTTTAAAACCTTGGCTTCAGGGAAAGAGGCTTACTAGAGCTAGGAGCCATGTCTTGAGCAAGACTGTCAGCACTACTGAAATAAATACTGCTTAATTGCTACCAAAGATCTCACAATTTTTAAACCGTGCTTTCCTTGCAAATTGCAATCCAAGTGTTAGTACTGGGCCTGCACTGACTGTTGCTGCAGTTTCAACTGGACATGCTACATTTTCTTCCTATTAAAGATGTGTTCAAAGTTAACTCTAACTGTTTAGTTAGTGATGCCACTTCAGATTTAGGTGCACTTCTTTGACTGGTGAAATCATTCTTGTCTGTGGTATGTGGCTTTTGAAACACTTCTGGTAAAACTAATGTGGCAATATTAAGCACTGCTTTAGGGCTACATTCCTGTCAACAGCCCCACTTTTGAGGAAAACCATTTGACAGTGGTATGCAATTGTAACTTATTCTTGACTTGTTTCCTCACTTTCTGCTCTTTCTTGTAGGTTTCACAAATGGAACATGAAAAGATGACCCTGATTCATTATTTATATTGACAAAGTAAGAATAAAATCTGTACTACTCCCCAGGTCCCACACAAATCATAAAACCAAGAAAGTCTGTAAAAAGTTCCAGCAAGGGAAAAACTGAAATTACAAATTTATACACAAGAAACCATGAAAAGAAAACCAGTTATTAATAACTAGAACAATGAGACAGATTATGAGAGAGATAAGAAGATATTTTTTTAATCAACCAACAGAAAAAATTGTAAAACACTTAAAATTTCTTTTTCACCAATTGGATTTGTCCAAAAAAGTTCATTATATAGGTAGCTTCTATGGTTTTTTTTAATTGTTTATTTATTGGTATTCTACAAAATAAGGACTTAAAACTTTGTTCCAACAATCTACTTTCATAAGATAAGGTTGTTTATTGTTTATTTTCATTAATATCAATAGTGAAACTAAGGATAAAACCCCCACATTAAAACTTTTCCTTCCTCTTTATTAAAAATAATAATTAAATTCTGTCATTGTTCATTGCTCTAAGTACTGCTATTCATCTATAGTCAATTCTATTAAGTATTGGTGCTTTATGGCAATAAAATATAAATTATGATAGAATAATCTTTAGAGGATACAATACATATTTAACAGTATATGGGCAAAATATTATTAATGTGCTAATAACTAACAACCCTCAATAAAATTATACAAATTTGAAGTGAAAAATAAAGCCACTGTAAATACCATTTAATTTCTAATGTCAGCATTTTTAATTTATTCAGTTAGGTGTACTCTCAAGACATGTAAGAAATGCAAAAGTATCTGTACGATAGCAGCACTGTATACCTGACAGTTTTAATCATGTAGCCCATACATTATAAGTAACCTCTTGTTAAATAAATATAAAATTAAAAATAAAATTTTCTATTTTATAATCCAGTTATATTTGACCTTGAAAAATACTCAGCTTCTTATTAATGCTTATAAAGCATTTATCCTAAGTTTCAAGAAAAATATTTATCCAAAGTTCCAAGCTCCTTTCTTTAAAACATATTAGAAATTTGGGTATGGAGGTATGGTGGAACCTTCCTAATACTTTTAAGAGTATCAAACACTTCCAAGTCATTAAGTGAAAGTAATGAATCAATAAATGTTCTGGCATTGCTCATTAATACATCACTGAAGTGGAGATTTATCCTTACATTGTAGGAGCTAGAATAGAAAAATCCTTCATAATTAATTAATTGAAAGACATATGCTGTTGGATTGTTAATCTGCATATAACAGTTATTCTCAACAAAGTATTTTTTAATTGGTTCAGAAATGCAAACTGAATCTGCTGGCCAAAGTGACCTATTTTTCCCTGTAACCACAATGGAGTTACTCTCTTTCCTTGGCATGTACATTTAATTAATTGTTTTAATGACACAGTTAATTTTGCTTCTATCTCCATGCATATTTATGTGCTGAAAAACTGGATGCTAGAACAGAAGAGAGGCTACCCAATCTCTCTGAAGAGCTGGACACTTGAAATCACTCCTATAGCAGGAAACTGCAGCCTTGTCTAGCACACAGCAGAGGGTCATCCTGGGGTCTTTAAAAAAAGTCTTTTAAATATTCAGGCTGCTGACAGGAAGCTCAAAATGTATAAAAATCGAGGTAAGGTATTCAGCTTAGTGATGGTAATTTTCTCCCTCCCAGAGCCTCAGAGGAAGAAATTGTCACTGATTGGCATTACCTGCTAGCTATAGAAGATGGGATCCAAATACCTTTACGCTTTCTTTGGAGGGTTTTGTTTTTGTTTTTGTTTTTTTTTGTTATTTTTATCCCAAGCATTTAATTGACTTTGACTGTGTATGAAAATCCCACTGGGAGAAATCTCTGCTACAGAGACATTTCTAGTAGCTTTGACATTTCCCAGTTCTGTAGTTTAAATGCAAGATGAAATTTTGCACTAACACCAGAAACAAGTGATGTCAGCTCATTGTAAACAAGAAACTTTCAAATGCTTTCCACAAAGATGTGGAAATTTTAAACCGGGGCCTTGCAACAGGTCAGAAACTAATGGTGGGGCACTCATTATTACTCATTCACAGTTCGCTTTGCCAAAACTCTGATCTATGTTCCTGAAAGGTGGCAAGGCTCAGAGATATCATTGCTTTATTGCAGGAATTCATAGTAGGCTTCAGAAAATTCTATTTGGGTATATGAGCACTGAGTATCTGGATGATTATATATACATATTTCTACTACTACCAGCAGAAGAAAGTTTGTATTCTGCAATTATCAGTTTAAGATTGCAAAGACTGCATGAGGTGAAGCAGAATTCACTGCATTTTGAAGTCAGAGATGCCCTGTATAATTAAATCAAACCATATTGAAATGTCAGTTATCATATAGAAATAATTCTTCTTCTCACCCCCATGATCAAATTTCTGTCCATTTAAACAAAATAAATATTATTATCCAAATCATAACCAGAAATGTCAACTACAGAAAAGAAAAAAGTATTGAGGTTTGCTAAGAACAAAAAAGTTGTCCTTTTGTGACTGTTGTATCCCCCCTAACATTTTTTGCTAGTGGTTATATATGACTGAAGAGTTCAATGTACAAAAATCACATTCCTAGCTTCCTAAAATGGACATTACATTAATTCTGAGCTCTGTAAAAGAGAGGATAATATTATTACTGCCTTGACTGTCAGCTTTTCCTTTCACATGAGTTCCCTTTGGAAAATTAATGGTGACTTCCAAGAAACACAAAGCATTCTTTATTTGCAGCAATTTTCATGCTGTTTCTCAAGAAACATTTAGGGAAATCAGAGAATATGTCTTTACGACCAACTTCCATGCTTTATCTTTAGAGAATCCCACTCAAGATTATTTTTCTTAGCACAATAACTTGAATATTTATTTCAAAACAATCAGGTTCCACTCATCCAAAATAATTTTCTTATTTTATGCACAATTCTTACTAATTGGACATGAATTATAGGATATAAATTACCTAATTATTTCAAGAAATATGGTTTCAAGACATATAATTGTCCAAGTGATGGTAAATAATTATGTTAGTTAATCATCCTTCTGTTCCTCTTGATTATTCCTGTCCATTTCCCAGCTCACCCTACTTCTCCTACATGATCAACTATGATTTTTCCTTCTTAGCCCTGAGTAGACAAAAGGAGTCCTAAAGCAGCAGGGACAATTTTCTGTTGACCTAGAGAGGGAGGGTTGTTTTCAGAAAGTCAGACTATGTATCTATCTGAGAACCACAGGAAAACAGCATCTTACATCATCATGAAATGTGTTTGCAACTTCCAGAACACTTTATGAAAGAAGACAGGATGCTTTCTTTCAAAAATGCTTCCTATATTAAGATTGATGATTCAGACAGATATTTGAATTTAGTTCTCTTCTACAGAGAAATAATGTGGGGGACCTTATTTGACAATTGACTAGCTTTTACTGTTCATGTTATCATTTCTTTATCACTTTCAAAGGTCACTCCATCTCCACAACAGCCTTGCAAATTCTTTATCTAGTATTTTGTTAAATGGACCTCACCTCAGCTTCCCAGTTTTTTCTTTCTCTTGCAGTACATGACATGGTTTCTCTTTTGTGAATGTGAAGAACACAGCTGTTAAGCCTTATAAGCTAAAGGAAAGTTTTGAGTCCAGAGACCTATAAAGTCTTCCAGTATAAATATCATTTAGATCAGTCTTGTCTATTAACAACCTCAGGATAAGTTTTAGGATTTTCCCTAGTTCTACACCTTCAGGGGTCTGTCTCAGTTCAGTATTTTTACCTTGTTATGTGCCTTTATGACGGGCCCAACTAGATTAAATTCAACAGTATCCTAGGGGCCTGTTGTCTTTGGGCAGGCACAACCTGACCTTCATCTTCTTATGGAAAAATGAAACTGACTTACTGATCAGTGAGTGCAAGAAGAATTTAAAAGCAGCTTCTGTTTGGAGAGTGGTGACTACTGACTTAGCTGTGGATAGAACTCTAGAGCTGAGTCAGCACCTGGCACTTGCCCCGTGTGATCAAGACTTAAGAGGAAAAGCTTTTTTCTTAGCATGTCTGCAACTCAGCTGTACTTGCAATAACATTGATACAAAAGATTTTTTAAAACATACATACGCAAATACTAATACATTTATAGTCTTCCTGAGCTATTAAAGAACTCCATGAACTATCTTTTTCCAGGTATTTCTGCAGGCACTCCATAACATTATTCTTTGCAAAATATGTATCTTGCTATATAAAAATGCAAAATCAAATGAGTTAAACATTTCAACAGAAAGAATTTGGAAGCTACTACTATTCATAAATTCTACCCTTCCATAAAAGTTTAAAATAATTCAGTTACTAACGTGATAAATGGGAATTAGTTCTAATCTGGCTTTGGTTTGAAGGTTTTTATTACTAGATCATATTAGTATATGCAATAGGGAGAGAGCCTAGGCAGGGATGTTATTAGATCTATACTTATCTTTCCTTCAATCTGAGTTTAACCCCCAAAACAAATAATGACAGTATCAATTTCATTTTCAGGTTTTTACACAGTTTTGCTAATGAGGTAGGAAAAAAATGCTATTTTTGTATGCATGTTGAAACTAGGAATGACATGAGTTGATGTTAAGAAGACAGAGTGCAACTATTTAAAAATGCTTGTAGAAAGAACTGCTGTCACTTTTATATCCTTTTACTATAACAGACACAACATTTCTACTTTATAACAATTAGAAGGGTTACCTAACTATGAATTACTATAACCTTCATTTTATTAATGTGGATGACTGTAATACGTATGACGATTTTCTAAAAATGTTGATTTATTTGCTTTTTGGCATGGACGCTGATGTCTATGATGGGCTGCATTCTAGAAAGAAGGTTTAACATCATATAGCTAATGGTTTTAAATCAAATACTTGCCCTGGCTGGGAACAGGCAGTATTACAATCTCAGCTGAGATTGTAATTGTTTTATTTACTGGGAGAAAAACTTTTTTGCAAAACATCTTTTCCAAAGTATCTGTAATGGATCACCCAGTGAGATATTTCAGTGCCTGTGAGTTGATGCTTTCTAGAAAAAAGACTTTGGACTGCTTCAGCTATTAAGTACTGCAACAGGCAAAACTTTTGTAGGCTCTTCATATAGATTTTCTGTGTAGAAACACAGCTGTATAGGGCAACATTTCCAATATCATTACACACCTCATGCTTTCCATTACATGGCTCTTCATCCTGCTCCTACCAACAGACACAGACCAGCAGGTGCAGCTAAATAACCACCAGCAACCATCTTACATTGTTGAGGATGATCTGGCTCTATAGCAACAGGACTGGATGAAAAAAAGCCCACAACCAAACCCAAAGCATACAGAGCAGAATGGAGTTCAAAATATGTTGATATAATGTGTTTTCAGTGCTTTGGCCATTTTGATGTCATTAATGAAGTCAGTGAAATATTCATAATTGTGTAGCTACATTTACATCTACAACTGCATATAATTCTTCTTTGTAATATTTTAGTAACACAGTAAAACAGATAACAGAACAATTTATTAGTAGATTTACCTTCTACTGCCTTACAAACTAATACTTTTTTTTTCCCAAATCCAGTGGCAGAAAACAGGATAATGCTGTACTTGATCAATGACATTTATTAAAAGTGATTATGCAGCAAGGTAGGCATATAATTGTGTTTTTACACACAGACCTTAAGATGTGAGCAAGAAAAAGGCTCTCTATGAAAACCCGTTTACTGAAAAACAATTGGAAGTCTTTAATCGCCCCCACCATGAAGCAGCCATGCGGTCCCAGTCCTCAGGAAGGATGTGACAAGGGTAGGGAAGAAGCCCTTTTGCCCTGTAAAGATCCAGAGGTGAACTGAAAAATATAATGGAAAAAAGCACGTAGTGGTAGTGGAATGAAAGGCTTGATCAAGCTGAACATATGCCTGGCATGGTAATTCAGGTTGCCTGAGTAACATTCATTCAGGTGTTGTATAGTTTCTGGTGTTTAGAGGCAGTGTAATAATAAGAGTTTATAAAAATTAACCATTCAAAGCTGCTGAAAGAAGCTGATCCCTTGTGTAATCAGCAAGTATAGCCATGCTGAAGTTTCTCCAAGTACTTGAGCCAGTGATGACAGTGGTAACAGTGCTAGCCTCCAGCTGGTCTTATCCTTCACGGTGTGAAGGCATGCTTAAGTTTCTCTGCTATGTTCTAAATACAGGAAAACAAATATTCATGAATGACAGAATTCTGTATTTCTATACCTTAAACAAAAATAAGTATATTCTGAGGTTTTTAAACACTCTGTACCAATTTCCCTGTGAGTCTCTCCCTTATCCTGGCCTCCTATGCCGTCCTTTCTCACTGTAGCTCCCAAACTCTTGTTTACTCAGCTGACTCCTATCTCCCTTTTCCTGCCTGACCGCTTTACTTCTCTCTCTTCCCCTGAGCATAACTGCCTCTATTCCCTGCTGCTGCTATTCAATTTCTCATATCTTCCCTGGCAATGTTTATTTCTTTTCTATCTGTATTCTTCCCCTTAACCTCTTTCTTAACCAAGGTCCCTCTTGCTCCTGTCCTGTCTGGCCATTTCCTTTCTCCTGTTCATTCTTCCTACATGGAAAGAAGGCAAGGCCAAGGTGGGGTTGAGTTTGTATTCTTAAGCTTTCCTAAGAAAGAGCTTATTTTAATCAAAACTTTAACAAAGCATCTCAGGGATATATTCAGCATAGAGTATTAGAGCCACAATGGTTTACATTTGGCAGAGCTATCAGCAGCTGAAAACAGAGGCTTATGATTGAAGGCTTCTGGCAGACTCACTGGCATCAGAGCTCTGCCACCTATTACAACATGTTGTTTATTTAACAGTTTCTGTTAAATTGCTTATCTTTAATCATGCTGGATATATTTATATCTATTTTAAATAGGCTTCCAAATGTTTCTTTTAATTCTTGCACATAAATTCTAGTGTAATGAGATAATGCTGCTGCATTTTCATGAGCATAATAAACCTCTTATAGGCCCAAGTTGAATTTATCAAGGAAGAGAAAAAGGGGAGGAGCTGGTCTAATCAGAAATTAGGTCACATTTAATACATTAAGTTTTAGAAAGCACCAAGGAAGTCCACAATGTGAGAAGGATGAAAATGACATTTGCACAAATATTAAAATATAGGCCTTAACTTTATGAGTCTGATTCTGATGTTATTTGTCCTGGTGAATCTTGTTTACTCTCCATGTAGAAGGAGTAGTGAAATCAATGAAACAGAAAGAGATAAACAGATGTAACACTGGAATCAGACCCCCATAAATACAAATGAACAGTGTAGAAAAAGAAAGATGATCTTTTGGGCAGTCCAGGGATGCTTCCATAGGAAAGCTCCCATCATAAGAAGTTAATGATGTTTAAAGAGTTGGAAATTATTGGAAGGGTAAAATACTAAAAGTAATAGTTGAGATTAGTTTCTGTCTGTAATTGCTGCTTTGCAAATGACATGAGTATGGACAGTAATACTTTAATATACAAGATTCTACTGATAAAGAGTTACATTTGAGTAGGACAATATTAAGATCAACTTGTATTAAAAACACCATCTGTATTTTATCAGTTTTTTTTTTTTTTTTTTTCTGGTTTCAAACACAGCGTAATTACCCACACACTGCTGCCATGAAATACTAGTGATTCATAGAAACATAAGCAGTATGAAGGAAGACTAGAACCAAAAAGGTTAACTAAAAAATCTTGCAATAAACGTCTCAAAACTTGTAGTTTTTTTATTAGGTGCATAACATGGCACTGTATAAAATGCTTTTTCTTTACTCTCTTACCAGTGTCGTTCATGTGAATGTGAAAGTCTTACAGGCTGAATCCTACTGACAATAAGTTTAATAGCGCTGCTGTACAGCATCTTTCTTCCTGAAATGATTTTCACTGCAAATTTATGAGTTTTTCAATATATAAAGTCTCCCATCTTTATTGCTCTTTAAATAAAGATTACAAATCAAATTAAATGCTGGAAAGTGAAAAGGAGGATAAGTGAGAGCAATCATTTTTCAAAATGTGTTTTTGGTATATTTCCTTCCACTGGCCAAAAAGTCATGATGCCTGGAATTGAATTGTACAGTAACTTGAGGGTGAAAAAATACCAGAAGACTACAGAGTAGTGTGTGTTTTAAGATTGCTTCCTAACAGTTCAATGTATCTATTATTTTTTGTACTCCTTTCCATCAGGAAGACCAATGCATGCCTTACAGAAAACCTCAGTATTTGCTCAGTCATTTGGTTCCATATGCATCCAAGCAAACTGCTCTGTGTTGCAAGCAGCCCAGCACCAGACACTAGTCCTGAATGAAACAAAGTGTCTGCCTCTGACTAGCCATGTGTTCTGCTCACCTTTCCAGCAGCAATTACAGTGGTTTTTTGTGTGTGTACAGGTCAATGAAGAGGCATTGCTCCAGTCAGTTACACAGGGGTGATTGTTTTAGACAATTTGCTCTGTCACATGATAAACCCTTGACTACTGCACCATAGGAAAAACTAGATTTGAGTTGCAAATGTCTCTCCATGAGCTTCTCAGGAAGACCACAGCAGGGAATCTGCATCTAGATGAGGCCAATAATTAGAAGTAATATGTCTAAGATAGATATTAAAGTTCTTTAATTAAGTACATCATAAAGAACAAAATTATTCTTCAATTTTAAGTAAAGCAGTGCCACTAAAATGACAGCATCTTGCCACAGCCTTTTTATGCTCATTTTAAAATTTTCTTGCAATTATCCTGCTTGATACTTTCTTTGCTTATAAGTGATTAAAAAAAAAAAATCAGCCTTTTTTGCTTCTAAAGTAATTATTTGTCATGTTAGAGATGTAATGAATATAGTTCGAGGCTGATAACTAACACAGCAGTGCTGCTGCAGTCCTTCTGTCAAGCATACCTAACATCAGCAATTATTTCAACTGATGGGCCAATTCAGTGATGCTGAGGTGTTATTTCCTTATATTTTATCCCCATCCTATTCCTGTATTATTCCAACAGCAGTTCTTTGCCAAAGACATTAAGCTAATTAAAATAATAAAGCCCCGCTTAGCTGAAACAAAGACTGTACCGAAAATTCTCAAGAGCAGAGGCAAATGAGCCCACTTACAGATGTTCTGCCTTACCTACCACTTTCCTTGTACATGTTTGGAACCTCATAGTCACCCTTGCTCTTCACTGAAACTTATGATTTACAGTGTATTTTCCCATCTCCACTCACACTGTCAAACATCTTAATATCTTGGGATATTTCTACCATGTTTATCAAAAAAAATTGAGAGAAAAAAAAAAGTAGTATTTCCTCACAACAAATTCTAAAATACATTCCCTTATATGTGATCAGCCACTTAATTAAATCAAGCATTCTTGAACTGACATTTTAATAACTGAAACCTATATAAGTGTTCAGCACTGCTAGATTACAAATGGCATGCATCTGTGTCACAGGCACATTAAATGACAGCTAACTTCTGGGAGACTCATTCAGTAGTCAAGAGCTGACCAGACATTAGGCAAAAATCTATCCTCTCTGTTTTGTCTCCCAAACAGCAGATGTGATGAAAGACACTTGTGACCCATGCTTTTTTTTTTTCAAAGATATTGGAAACATCAGCATTTCTAGCATATGTCAGAGTTTAAATAACACATTAATTGAAAATTCTCAAAGGAAAATAAAAGCCAAATAGTCTTGTTGCCAAATTCAATTTTAAGGAAAATTTATTGATTGAAGAAAACTAGATAAAGTTCTATTCAAATACATAATTATAGAAAAATGGCTTTGGATCTGATTTTTTTTTTTTTTTTTTTTGTGTAAATTAGAATCATATACGATAATAGAATACCCAAGATCAGCCAAAGATGCAACCCAATCTAAGGAAATGAGATTTCAAAAAAAGCAAGGAAACAAGACACAAATTCATTTTCACCAGTTTGTTTTTTTTCAGTATACCTGAAATGGCTAGGATACATGTAAATATTATAACCCACTTCATTTTCTCATCCACTAAATATTACAGATATGGCACTCAGCTGCATTAATAATGGAGGTAAAACCCCCATTTTAATTGATAGGCTTTAGGCTGTGTTAACTGAAAAGCCAGTGAGGCAAAATCTCTCAAAATAATCACCACAGCTAACGGTCTTTTTATTATATAAGGTCTGTGACCTTATTAGATAGCATGAGTGGATGCTCAGAGTGCATGAATATAGTTTATTAACAAAGCATCAATGAAACATAATAATCAGAGTATGAGAACAAAGATGGCAAGTAGACTATACTCATAGTCTTATATTGGCAGAAGTCTTATACTGGTCTTATAGATATATTGGCAGAGGACAGAATTACCATATTTTGAAGAAAATCAAGGGAAATATACCACTCAAAACCAAAATAGATTAACTGTTGAAAGAAAATGTTTATTTAAAGAAAATACAAGGGCAAAAGACAAAATACAGTATTTGGGGAATTGACTGTCATTGACAGTTATAATTTCTAGCAGCTAAAAGCACTACTTTCAGACCATCACTACACTGTACGAAATACTATATAAAGCATTTTTCCCTATTCCTGCAATATTAGAGATGCCAGACCCTTCTCTTGATTCATCCTCTTTGAGAATACAGGTGGTAGATGGAGAGAAGGTTGATTAGTTCTCCATATCGTGGATAACTCCTAATGTGTGGTCTCAAGTATGGCTTAGAAGGCATTGTACCTGCTTGAAACACCAGTGGCTGGCAATGTTATCACCCCTCTAGTATTGTGCCAGTAGCACCCCATGCTGCTGAGCTCTGAGAATGGCATGCACGATCCATTGGAGAACCAGAAGTGAAATCATAGGTATGAGGCTTGCTAAGTTTATCTCTGTAATGACCTTGGGAACCCTCCCAGAATGCTGGGGTTTGGCTTACATAGTCAGCTCACTCTGTAATGCCACTGTTGATAAGCTTTCTTTTAGCAGCTTAGCTGGAAAGGTTGATGCCTAACCTTCCTTAGTTTCCTTCCTTAGATCAGCTGGCATGTTTGTTTGTTTGCTTGCTTGTTTGTTTTTCCTGTAGCAACATCCTAAAAAATGTCAGGTAAACTCATCAGCAAGAAAAATTGTAATCATCACTATTATTGCTAGTCTTTGACATGCAGATTTCTACAGCTCTGGCTTATTAACTCTGCACAAGTGGATTTAGAGTGCATTTCTACAGCAGACATAGGTACTAGACAGAAAATCCACCAGGACTTTGCATGCCAGAAGAGTGGGCTAGCATTTTTTATAAAGCTGGCTCCCAAGGAAACTGTGGATATGGACTGCATATGAAGTGCTAATTTTTTTTCAGAGCCAATGAGAAAGCTGCCTTTTAACTGGACTAAATTAGGTCTTTCATGGAAGAGCAGCAAACCAGAGCAAATTGCTCAACAGTATCCCTCTTAAAATGTCAAAAGTACTTTGTCAAGCAGAATCATTATTTATATCATACAGACATCCTGCATCTGCTTTTTCTCTTATCGTGGTCCAGTTCAGAAGTATTCACAAAAAGCATTACCTACAAAGAAATAAAGATAAATGGTGTAGTTCACAAAACAGAACAACATCATTCCATCAGAAACTTAAATTTTGCAGAGCTCCGGGTTTTTACTCAGCTCAGATTTCTTGCTATCTATGAAAGATTAAACCTCTGGAGAGCTACTGAATCTGCTGCTTGCCAGTAGAAATTTCTTTCTATTTTATCTAAGGGAGTGTGATAGTCAGGAGAAATCATTATTACAAATCCCTGGAACAGTCTATTTTTTTTCAGATGTTCTCGCTATTTCTATATGTGCTTTCATTTTGCATGAGGAACTTTTCACATTTCAAGGAAGATTAGATTTTGGAGGAGAGGGAAGGAAACGCTTTTCTTTTCCCATTTTAAGTCAGATTTTGTGCTTGTGTAAATCAACATAATTACTCTGATTTCAACATGACTTCAATAATAACACTGTTTGAAAACATGGACCTTAGAGAAAAGAAAGAACTTTCTGTAGTGAGCTCTATTCTCTATGAAATCTGGATGCTTTAATTTTATGCTTATTGTCCAATTTGTCCATACTGCTATAAAACCTTTTTTTTTCTGATTACTTTGTCCATCTTGCTTTCATATCCGTTTATCCTCCATGATGATGATAAATTCAGTGGTAAAACACTTCAAAATCCTTGAGCACAACCACCCCTCTGTTGTCTAATTAACATTCTGCTTCCACTGAAGCTGGGTAGTGCAAAGGAGGTGGCAAGAGGAGGCATTAGTGGAGGCCTCATCAGTCCCCATTTCCTCATTTGTCCCCAGATGTAATGTTGGCAATCACTCCTGCATACAACTGTGTTGTACTCAGGCCTGCCTTATGGTGCTCCTGTCAGGCATAATTAATCAACCCTTATATTGATTGTATTTTGTATACTGGCTTTTAGACAAGAAAAAATACACTGAATCTCTCCTGAATGGTGCCGTAAACCTGGTCCCACACAGAGCCCATTTCCATTGTGTTAAAAGGTAAGATATCCTAGATGTTCAGCACATAATGCTCCCAGGGCTGGTCACGCTGCTTTGCCATCCCCACCTTTTGAATGCATAGCTGCATGTGCCTTCCTAGGAGAAAGCTCCACATGCTATATCAAAAAATCTACATCAACAAAAAAGTTGTATATAGTAACAGGACTAATATCAATATGCTGTGCTTCAACAAGCACTCCACACAGTTTTGGTTCTCAGCTTGTAGTCATCTTAGCTTGAGACCTAGTTTTTCCAAATTATCCTGTTGTTGACATATTCACCCATATTTTCTACAGGCATAAGGCTCAAGCCATAATTCTGATAATGCTAAAGCAATTCTTAATTTTTTTAACTTATATAGCTACTCCACAGCATGCTTTTTTACCGAGAATTCTGCTTTTTTTGGAGGGGGAAGCAGAGCAAAATTTAAAAAGGGAAATCAGTTACCATGTGGATCAGTTGTCTCTAGCGCAAGATGAAGCAAAAGGAATAAGAGAACAGACCTTGACCTCCCAAGTGCTTCAATGAAGCTCTTCAGCCAATGCAACATGAAAAGCTGGCCATTGTGATACTTCTGGGTCCTTTCCAGAGTTCCTGTACTCCGTCATAGGAGAATGGTCACGTGAGGGACAGTTTCTGCTAGCCCTGTGCCATCAGCCATTAAAAAGCTGGTCCAAGACACACATAAAAAGAGCAAGGCAGGCAAAGAGACCCACAGCCAAAATGGAACTTGTACCCTATCACCACTGCTTGCAAAGAACTCACCTAAAAAGATATACAAACAGCAACAAAATTTCTAGTTATCATAATTTGTTGCTGAGCAGTTCTCAAAAAAAAAAAAAAAACAACAAAAAGTTGCTTTTCCTTTTAAGCTCCTAAATTAAAACTTAATGTGTATTGGAGAACAATTTCATGGCCCTATCCACGACTTACACCTTGTGTTAAAGACTTAAATAGATCATTATTGATGTATGGCAATTTGCATGTAGCTACCAGCTTTTTCATTTGATTAGCTATTCAGTATTATAACATGAAAATGGTAACAACTACTAAAGAGGTGAAAATATGTAACCTGTAAAGCATTAAATTTTTGTTTTTAAAAGGATATCCTTTTGTTCTAATGCTAATTTCTATAGATAAAAATAAGACAAGTGAATTGTTAAATCATTTATATTGGCCAGAATCCATAAAACACAGGTTCACTAAAGTCTAACTATACTCTGTAATTACATTGTCAAAATATTTCTATTAAATAATTAAATGCAGTCTCAAACCCAGCATTAAAAATTGGGTATATCGTGTCTTTTCCTGGACAATTTGACTGAGAATGCTCTGAACCATGCTTTTTATTTCTTATTCAATGAAAAAGTTTTGCTTCTCATCCAGTCATCATATGAATTAATATTATTAGTTCAGATGGTCAATTACATATATATAGTAATATGACTTCTCAGCTATTGTCAGTCATGAAGATAATCTTGCAACACTTCTGATTTGATCCACATCGTAGCATTAAAAGCTCAATACAAATCTGATGAAAGATTTATCAGTAGATGAGTATTTTTTCAGTTCGCATATGAACATATTATGTTAACTGAAAATATAGAAGCAACCAGAGTCAAAAAATTATAGTTGCTAATGCAAATAGTAAAACAGAAATATGATCACAAAGTCGACGCTTCAAGAGTAGTTTCAATTTCTAAAGAAGTTACTACAAATTTTATACAGAGCCTTGCTGCTTCACATGAACTAGGAGATCTATGAGGAACCAATGTCATAGGAAAACCCAAAGAACTAAAAAAGAAAGTAACAAAACAATAAGACCCATTTGCAAAGACCCAGATTACATACTGTATTTTTTATTAAGAAATTGTGATGGTCCTTTCATCTACAAGTACTAAGCAGGTCCTGGTGGGCATCTTTCCACTGTATATGCTGGTTTACTGGAATGAATTAGGTTGCCTGAGAATCTGTGGCTGCACCACCCCTGACGATTCTCAAGACCAGGTTGGATAGGGCTTTCAAAAACCTGGTCTAGTGGAAGGTGTCCCTGCCCATGGCAGAGGGGGTTAGAACTAGATCATAGAATCATAGAATAGTTAGGGTTGGAAAGGAACTTAAGATCATCTAGTTCCAGCTCCCCTGCCATGGGCAGGAACACCTCACACTAAACCATCTCAACTAAGGCTTCATCCAACCTGGCCTTGAACAATGCCAGGGATGGAGCATTCACAACCTCCTTGGGAAACCCATTCCAGTGCCTCACCACCCTAACAGGAAAGAATTTCCTCCTTATATCCAATCTAAACTTCCCCTGTTTTAGTTTTAACCCATTACCCCTTGTCCTATCACTGCAGTGCCTAATGAAGAGTCCATCCCTAGCATCCCTATAGGGCCCCTTCAGATACTGAAAGGCTGCTATGAGGTCTCCACACAGCCTTCTCTTCTCCAGGCTGAACAGCCCCAACTTTCTCAGCCGATCTTCATATGGGAGGTGCTCCAGTCCCCTGATCATTCTTGTGGCCCTCCTCTGGACTTGTTCCAACAGGTCCATGTCCTTTTTATGTTGAGGACACCAGAACTGCACACAATACTCCAAGTGAGGTCTCACAAGAGCAGAGGGGCAGGATCACCTCCTTTGACCTGCTGGTCACATTCCTTTTGATGCAGCCCAGGGTACGGTTGGCTTTCTGTGCTGCAAGCGCACACTGCCGGCTCATGTTTGTTTTCTCATCAACCAGCACCCCCAAGTCCTTCTCCGCAGGGCTGCTCTGAATCTCTTCTCTGCCCAGCCTGTAGCTGTGTCTGGGATTGCTCCAACCCAGTTGTAGGATGATCTTTAAGGTCCCTTCGAATCCAAACCATTCTGTGATCCTGTGATTCTATTATTTAAACTCCTAAGACATAGAGCCATCAGCTTCTACATGACACTGAGTAGTTTGCAATTTCTACTCTTACACACTACAAATTCTCAAAGCTGCATATTCAGTAATATTTCAGGAAACAGAGCTCTGCTTCTGTCCTTGCAAAACCTGATCAATACACTGGACGTATGCTGCCAGAAAACAATTTATGTCTTGGAATAATAACTCAAATTATTTTGCTAATCACAGAAATGCCTATTAAGATGAAAAATAACTCAGCACTTCTGATTTGTACAACCAAAAATGTATAATTAGTGCAGTAAACTTTGCCATGTTAAGCCCTGCATTTCTTTGCCCAGATCAGTGAAATATCAGGATTTGCATCAAGTCCACAAAGAGGCTTTGCAATATCTTACAATGCTCAGGGGTTTAATAAAGCCATTTCTGTAGAAAGCCTCGAGGACTCTACTTAATTAATTAACTTAAATAATAATGCTATATTGATGACTTCCTGAAGAACATGCACCTTGGTTAATTTGTTAGGCCACATAAAAAGTTGCAAATCTGAAAGAAATTCTATGGTATTTAGGAAAAGAGCATCTCTGGTAACAGCCAGCTTGAACTGGTATTGAATTCCAGAGGTCTCCCCAGCTACCATCTGCAGTATGGGTGAGCACAGAAGAACCATATTACTGCCCTAATTGTTTCTGCTATTTCCATCAGAAATGAAGTACAGCTGAAATCTTAACAACGTCAAAGAAAGTAAATTTGCACAGCACTTTCCTGGCAGTCCAACTTGTTCTGCTTACACCAATACTACCAGGACACAAATTAGTTTTGAACAAGTCCATAGTTGTCTTTTCTGAAGCAACAGCTAAGCTCAATTTAGTGTCATGTTAAACACCCAAGTTACTTAACATATTTTTTAGTATAATCAGTCCTCTGTTATCGAAAAGATGCCCATGCCAAATACTTTTCAGGTCTCAGAGATCAAAACATTTTAACAATACTTTAGGCAGTATTTGATGTTCTCCCTCAAGTACTCATAATATAAAAAAAATGTTCACATATGCAAATATGCATTAGTATAACTGATTAAGCTGCAATACTGCAAACAAATAGGTGAGAAAGATCTCAAGCAGAGCATTAAAGAGCAAGGATATATTCATGTATCTAAATGTAATTTGTCACTTCATGATTTTTAACACACCTACCTATGCAGGAGTCAAGAAAACATCTTTTTTTCTTTTCTGATGGATTCTGAGATATATGTAAACCAGTTAAAAAAATGAAAATTTGAAAATGGAATATGTAATTGTTATTCAACTACTGCATTTTGGAGATACACATAAAAATACATACATATCCTTGTTACACAGGATTTCTAGAATTATTACTTGCATTTTAATATAAATGTTATAATAAATTGCATTATATTTCCCCTACAAGATTAATTTATGAAACCATATTGTGGTTGATGGTGGCAGCTGAACATCTCAATGGAATTAATTAAAGGATAATCTCCATTGCTTTGTAGCATACAAACCAATAAATGGCTGCTGAGATTAATAGCTGAAGCAAAGCTAACGCGTTTAAGGAATTTCAAACCCCATTTATTACACACCCCCTAAAAAGCAGGAGAGATTATAGCTATACAGCAGAACAGAACATCAAAAAAGCCAAAAACAAAACCAAAAAGAAGCCCACACAAGGAAAACATCATTTCCTTCCCTTGTGAATATTTGAAAGTGATGCTTCTTTATTCAACAGTTCTGTGGCGTACAGATGAACTCAGCTAGAATGAAAAAGAAACAGGATGAAGCTAAAAATGTGTGCTGTCTTTTTTGATTACTCATCTAAAGGAAGGAAGAATGAGAGAAAACACTTAAAAAGTTAGAAATGCTATTATTGATGAAAATAAATATAGATTTTTTTTAAAGAGAGTTTGTTTGCGAATGCTTATATTTTTATATACAAGAGAGTGTTTCCCAAACACAAACTTGGAAATGATAAGGCTCTCATGATGTTTGGAGAATGCTTTCTTTAGAGAAGTGACTGTGGCATTCTTTAGACGCAATTCTTTCTGCATCTTCTCTTCAGCTGACAGAAATGAGCTTCGTGTGATATTCAGGCCTCCTTTTGGCTTTGGTAGGAGAAAATGAAGTACAGGTGTGTGCTACAGCAGACAGCATGTCGTGCTTTGAAAGTTACCCCAAGAGAGAATTTTTATAATGCAATTTTCACAGGAGTTGTGTAAACAACCTTTGACACAAAACAGTCATTCCGTTTTTTATTAAGTGACTTGAAGGTTGTTTTTTAAGTACAAAACCACACTACTTTATCTCATTCCCTCTGCATCAAATACTATTCTGAGATTTGATTTCTTCCTGAATGTTAAGTCTAATAAGAAATCTCTGTAAGCATTTTATTTAGTTCTTATTTTCATTTCATTCTTCCACAAAAGTCATAGAATAGACAGGGTTGGAAAGGACCTTAAGATCATCTACTTCCAACCCCCCTGCCATGGGCAGGAACACTTCACACTAAACCATGTCACCCAAGGCTCTGTCCAATCTGGCCTTGAACACCGCCAGGGATGGAGCATTCACAACTTCCTTGGGCAACCCATTCCAGTGCCTCACAACCCTAACAGTAAAGAATTTCTTCCTTATATCCAATCTAAACTTCCCCTCTTTAAGTTACCTGCAAGTTACCCTGTTACAAGGGGTAACCTGTTACCCCATGTACTATCACTACAGTCCCTAATGAAGAGTCCATCCCCAGCATCCTTATAGGCCCTCTTCAGATACTGGAAGGCTACTGTGAGGTCTCCCCTCAATCCTCTCTTCTCCAGGCTGAACAGACCCAAATTTCTCAGCCTGTCTTCATACGGGAGGTGCTCCAGTCCCCTGATCATCCTCGTGGCCCTCCTCTGGACTTGTTCCAACAGTTCCATGTCCTTTTTATGTTGAGGACACCAGAACTGCACACAATACTCCAGGTGAGGCCTCCCAAGAGCAGAGTAGAGTAGCAAGATCACCCCCTTTGACCTGCTGGTCACACTCCTTTTGACGCAGCCCAGGATACACCGCCAGCTTATGTTTATTTTCTCATCGACCAACACCCCCAAGTCCTTCTTCGCAGGGCTGTTCTGAATCTTCTCTGCCCAACCTGTAGCTGTACCTGGGATTGCTCAGACCCAGGTGTAGGACCTTGCACTTGGCTTGGTTAAACTTCATGAGGTTGGCATCATCCCACCCCACAAGCGTGTCAAGGTCCCTCTGGATGGCATTCCTTCCCTCCAGCGTATCAACTGAACCACACAGCTTGGTGTCATCGGCAAACTTGCTGATGGTGCACTCAATCCCATTGTCCATGTCACTGACAAAGATGTGGAACAAGATCTGTCCCAACACCGATCCCTGAGGGACACCACTCGCTACTGTCTCCAGCTCGACATTGAGCCGTTGACCTCTTTGCTTATGGCCATCCAGCCAGTTCTTTATCCACTGAGTGGTCCATTCATCAAATTGATGTCTCTCCAATTTAGAGACAAGGATGTCGTGTGGGACAGTGGCGAACCTTCCAAGGCTTGGGTGGTGTGGTCAGAGCCTTTGCCAGTGAAGACTGAGGGAAAGAAGTCATTAAGAACCTCAGCCTTCTCCAAATCCAGGGTAGCCGGTTCTCCTGATAGGTTCCAGAGGGGGCCTACATTCTTCCTGGTCTGTCTTTTCTTCACAATGTACCTACAGAATTCCTTCCTGTTATCCTTAACATGCCTAATCAAGTTTAATTCTAACTGGGTCTTGGCTTTCCTAACCTGGTCCCTAGCTTCCCGGACAACATCCCTGTATTTTTCCCAGGCCACCTGTCCTTGCTTCCACCTTTTATAAGCCTCTTTTTTTCCTTCAAATTTTCCTCAGTAGCTCCTTATCTATCCAAGGAGGTCTCCCAGCCCTCCTGCTGAGCACATCCAGCTCATGTTCATTTTCTCATCAACTAACATCCCAAGTCCTTCTCCGTGACTGGAGGGGCTGCCGTGAATCTCTTCTCCCAGCAACCTGTAGTTATGCCTGGGATTGCTCTGACCCAGGTGTACGACCTTGTATTCCTCATGGTTAAACTTCATAGGGTTGGCATCAGCCCAGCTCACAAGCGTGTCAAGGTCCCTCTGGATGGCATTCCTTCCCTCCAGCGTATCAACCGAACCACACAGCTTGGTGTCATCAGCAAACTTGCTGAGGGCGCGCTCAATCCCACTGTCCGTGTCACTGACAAAGGTGTTGAACAAGACCGGTCCCAACAACTATCCCTGGGGGACACCACTTGTTACTGGTCTCCAGCTGGACATTGAGCCTAGTGACTGTGCTCAGTCACTGGCAAATCTGGCAAATCACTGGCAAATTCTGAAATTTCCACTTTAAAAGCACTTTTTACTTTTTCAAAGTTAATGAGGTATAAAGTATAAGTTAAACTCACCCTGCCTACTCTGCATCTTTAAAGCTGGTGATGTCTTGGCTTTCTACACAAAATTATTCTAATCTGAAGACAAGACTTACGTCAGGATAACAAGTGTATTTAATAGAAAGGGGGAAAAAATGAAGTATATACATCACCGCCTGATCTGCTAGTATCTGCTCTTGTTTCATGTCTGCATGAGAAACCCATCTCAAGAGCAGCTCTGTCTCTCAATCCATCTGTGCAAGAAGGAAAGCTCAAGAAACAGAAATCTCCCAGGATGTGTGGGCACTTCATCATTCCTTCTGAGCTTAACCCTTTGGAGAGCAATAGGAAACACCAAGTCTGAAATGGAAGTGACAGAATACAAAGTCTCACTTCTGTTAGCCAGCAACGTTTTGAAGGTAATAGCTACACTAATTCACTGAGTTTGAATTATAACCGATTACGTTAGGTCCAACAATATATTTGTAATAATGAGCTGAAAAGGACATTGTTACTTTCTCTTGAATATTGCTTTCTCAGCGTTAAATTCATGAGTAAATTTACTTAAGCTTCTTTTTCTGTAGTCTTTAATTACACATGGTGAATTTTACTGCATTACTGCAAATTATTCTCAGACTTTCAGTAGAAATGTTCTTTGACTTCCTTTAGATTTCCTTAAATCCACACTGCTTTTATCTGATTTTGTAAGCTTTTTTTTTTTTTTATAAAAGCCTACCATAATGCACATAATTTGACAAAGAGAAATATACAACTAAACCAGGAAACATAAAGATGAAAAGCACAAAACTGTTTAAAAAGTCCCCCAAAAATGTTGAGATTCTGGGTGTTTTCTTTGTTACCTAGAACCTAAGTTAGTCTGGAGAGTGAGAAAAAAAAAATATCTCAAATTTATTTTTTAACAAATGTCAGCATTCTTATTTAAAAGATTTCAATTTCTCCAGAAATTTATTTTGAATGTCAAGTCCTACATTAAAATGAGTATTTTAAATTACTACCTTGTCAATCCAGATGCTTGAACATTAGAGTTGAATCTGGTGAGGCACCAAGACTTTCTACCTCTTTCAGCAGAGCTGGGGACACGTTCCTACTTTACTGAATGAGGTCTTTCTCCTTCTAAAGATTATATCTAGACCATAATTCTTGCATAAATTTTAATGTATCCACTAACCAACATGACTGACATGTCCTTCCACTGACGTAAATACACAATCTTTTTTATGAAGACTGTTCATCTCTGACACAAGCATTTCCCTATATCCTTTTAGGTATATCCCTTTGATGTATTTTTAATAAGTGACAAAGCACAGCTGAGAAGTTTTCTGTTCATTAGATGAATATAATATAGCTTACTTGCAGCATGACTTTGCACAGTCCCCATGCTCATACCAATGCTGTGCAATGCTTTTGAGCCAAGAAGGATCCATCCCAGTTTTGGCATTTGTTGGACAATAATCTTTATCTAAACTCGACTGAAACTCAAACTTGAAAGACCAGTTATCTCTGAACATCTTTTGAACGTGCCTAAGAAAGGCTTTGAAATGAAGACAGAGACCTGAGTATTTAAAATAAGATTTGATGAACCAACTACCTACAAACTCTTTCCAATTTAAATTTTATTTGGTCTTCTGGTGAGCACAGCAGGAAAATGGCCATATAAATAGGCTGCACAGGGCTAACCTTTTGCAAGCGAGATAGTGAAATGGGAAGAATAAATCTCCTCCGCAGCACGGACTTGTGTCAGCAGCAGGAGCCCCTGTGGTAGTGCACATCGCTCTGCCCATGTTCCCAACTTCCCATTCCCCTGGACCAGTGTATTACAGCAGCAAAAGGACCTGCCATCTACCTGCTGCTACTTAAGAGCACAGGCTTATTCCTTCATGTTCATGTGTTGCTAAGTATAAAGCTTTCACCAAGTTCTGTGCATTTTTATATCCCAAATCAAAATCACAGTGATCTTTCCGGAATAGGTGATGCACAGCCTTCTCCTTCTTGAATATTTGAGCTTACAGCTTCTGTTTGACCTATTTCTCTTCTCTTTCTCAGACAGTTTTATAATTTAGCACCTGTAATATACTTCTGTGAATTGTCTTTAGCAAACAAGATTGCTGGTTCCACCTCTGACTGCTGAACTAGAATCAGGTGATCCCTAATGCTAAAACAATTTTCTATAGCTACATTTTACCAAGAAGCACCATTCCTGGGAGACTGAGACAGTTTCTCAACAGAGTTTCAACAGTGATATCCAATCAGATAAAATAATAAAAAATGGTAGGGAAAAAGTACTTTGAATATTTTAATACATTATTTGTGTTTGGTGCTTCTATTTAATAATAGTTACATAAATATGTAGGACAGATTACCTGATTCTGATAAATACTGCAAACCCCCGTAGTTCCAAATGCTTATTTTTTCCATGCAAAATTCCCCTTAGTGGCCAATGATAAAATAATATAAAAAAGGTTTACACATTTAGAGGACCTTTCATCCAAAAGTCTCCAAGGGGCTGCAGAGATAAGTTCGTTGCAGCATTTTTCCTTTTACAGCTAAAGAAAGCAAAGACTAGCAAGATTAAAGGCGAAACTTTTAAAGACGTCTTTGGAATTAATTGGTGCCTTGAAAACCTTTCAGGATCTGCATTAAAGTGACTTGTCAAAGGATACATCCTGCACACAACTGGAAAATAAAATAGAGGTGTCATTAATTCCTTTTTCATTATTTCAAGGTCACCAAAGAGGAATTACACATATAGAGCAAGAATAGCTAATTGACCTCACGGAATTCATAAAATTGAGATCACTTCATCAAATATAGTCCCACAGTACTCCTACAACACTCCAAATAAGCTTGTTGCCTCACAGTGCCTCAAGTATAAACCACTAATGTATATAAATATATACAGTCTAAGGTGTAATGTACAGTCTTGTCATCCATTACATCTGGAGAGACCTCTAAACATGCAGGAATTCTCAGCACAGGTTATGCGAGTGTGCATGCACACATGCATTCAGCCCCAGTGGGTTATATGCATAGTGTGGGGGAGTCAGGTTATGAAGATTCTGACAATTTAAGCTTAGAAAACTAGTTTTTCTATCTAGACAGCAAAAAAGGGCTGCTCCTTTCAAAAGTAATCAAAGTCCTGAAAATAACTGTCTGAAGCTGGATGATGTGAATATATTCCTCAAGAGATCCACATCCTGAACCAGATACAGCTGTTTAGATGCTTCATTTATGTTCCATGATTACACATGGGGAATTGCATCAGCAAAAAGGGAAGGGAAGAAGGAATCAGGTGTGAGTAAGCTAACTTTTTTTTTCAGAATTTTACAGAACTTTAGTAAACTTCTCTACTTCATAACATGCTGACATGGTTTCTCCCAATGGTGCTGACTAAGATGTGATCCTTCTTCTGTTGAAAGCATCACTATTTTTAATGGCATAATATCAAACTTTAAAGGCATTTATTTTACCTAACATTCTGGTATTAAATAATCTGCTAATCAAGTCAAACACTTATTAGATGAATTAAATTTATATTCAACACCTATAGTCCTCTTTGTACTTTTTTTTCATGTATTTTACATACATAATAAACACATTGCAATATAGAATTTCACCCTATAGGATTAAGTAAAAATATTTTTATTATTAATTGTCTGCATTTGTTTTCAGGATTCTTTTAATTTCTGAAAAGCTAACATTCCTCAGCTTGGTGCTTTGAAGAAAATATTGACCTAAAACACTACAGCATGCTTTGCAAATTACAGGTATGAAGAAAACTGGAAAGAAAAAGAAACCTCCTGGGTCAGATTATTCACCAGAAAATGGGGAAATAATAAATAGATCATAGTTTTTGAAAGAGGAAGAACCCTGAAGCAGGTGAGATTTGCATGCTAATTAGAGACAAAGTTTATTCAGGCTCACAGGCCAATCTATCTCTCATCTCAAGACAGCACCTCTTTCAGAAGATTCAAATCCTTTTAGTTTGGCAGTTGGTGTTATAAAAGATTAAATATTTTTCACCTTTCATTACGTATTTTTGCTTTTGGGGGGTTACATTTCAAAGACTATGACTTTTTTTGTGTTTAAGGTAATTCTGTTTCAAAGTGATTTTTATTAAAAAAAATAATTCCACCACTTTCCAGTTGTAGTAAAAAAAAAAATAAAAAATAAAAGTGTATCTACGGGATGTGACTTGGAAAATAGTTAAAAATCAACCAAAGGCAGCACAAAATACAGACTACCCCAAACTGATATGAACGAAAATACCTAGGAGAGAAAGGAATCTGAGCTGAGAACTCACCATCAGCTGAGAACTGATGTTAATAAGTGACCCTCGCTAAATATTTAATTGTATTAATATTACACCAATCCTAAAGGCTATTTGACTTCTCCTATAACATTTAGATGAAAAGATGGTTTTAAGTGTTTCAAAGTGAATATGTACAAAACCTGAGGCATCTAATACCTTGTGAAATCAATTTAAAACTTGTCAAGGAAGAAATTGCATCAGATTAATTCAAAACAATGAAAGGAATTACGTTCTCAGTTAATTAATCATTGCAATTCATATTAAAATGAAATTTGATATACAGGAATATTCTACTACTAGCATTGATTCCCTTCCTAGATAACATTATTATATTATGAAAGAACACTGGCAATTCTTTCTTTGTCATAAAGCACATTCACTGAGAAAGTTTTTGTCAGTCACATACATATGTACAAGATCCACCTCAAACAGTTGTCTGATCAGTGCTCCAATTTTAAACACACACGCTGCTTAGGTCTATCATGCTGCCGTTTTTCCTAGCTGGGCTTTCTGTTTCTACTTGAATTTTTTTCCCAATGATGTTTGAAGGATGTGGTCTTCATTCACAATTTCCATCTGTTCCCTCACAGACACATGACAGCTCTAATTTGAGTATATTCGGCAAATTTACTTGTCTCCTGCATGCTTCCTTGGAAACAATGATCACCCTCTTGCACACAGCCTTAGTAAACATGGCCTTCTCACCTGCTGCTGAGAAAGAAACACCTCCCCTTGTCTCTCTAAAGGAAGAAAGTATAGCAAGGCTACTGTAATCTCATATCCTGTAAAAGCAGTTGTTGCCTTTACTGGATTTGTATTCTGACCCAGAAAAACAATACTAATAATGGGTTTGGTGGTGCCAATCAACCTGTCACCTTACCTTGCCTTTATATAGCTGACTTTACAGCCAAAAAAAACCCTCTTGTCTGCTCTGTCCCTTCTCAAACAGCAGTTTCATTTCATTCATCAGTCAAATCTCTATTTAAAGCTAAAGGGAGCTTCACTCAAGTAAGACTTGAGAGTTAAGTCTTCCTCATCTACCAAAATGCAATCCTGCATTATTGCACCAGTTATTGAAAGACCATGACAACAATGCTGTGCTTCAGAAAACACAGTTATGAGCAAGATAATAGAAGGTTTTATAGCACTAAAGAGAAAGAGAATTAGCTCAGTACAGCTAATGTGAAAAAATGTTCCCTCTTTATAAAGCCACGTTTTGAGACAGCTGTAGCAATTCACCTCGAGACATGATGCCTTTTCCAAAACTTCTGCTTGTAGGAGGCTTTACAGATCTTGTTTACTTTGGTTTTAGCATAAGAAAAACAAATTTGGCCAATGGATCTGTCACTACACAGGCTGATCCCAATATAAGTCTGTCTAGAAAAGAAGCAGCTTCAGGCATGAAGATCACTGCAATGCAGCCAAGACAAAATCATGGGCTCTCAGATGTTAATGGAAACTTTGCCTTTAACTACCACTGAATGAGGATTTCACTCTCTCTCTCAGGTTTAACACTTGTCTCTACAAGGCTTATTTTACAACCGTGAATAAATGTTCACCTCTATCCAACAGACAGGCTTCAGAGCACTGCAGTTGCTTCACAGCTTGCTAACGGCAGAAAGCAGAATGCAGGGGTGATGAGTACAGAGTGGAGCAATCCCGCAGCAATGTGGGGCCACTGGAATGGGGAACACATAATTTCCCTTCCTCACAACTAGTACAGAGAATGGCCAGGGGAAATAGGACAGGACTCAGCCTTCCCAGCAGTCTCTGAATGTGGTAATAACTCCTTGGCTACTAGCAGCAAAAGGATTTTTTGAGCAGCCCTCCAGCACAGAGAACCACTTTAAGGAGTGCAAAGATAACTCTACACCCTTTTACACAAATAATGTCACACACAGCTGTTGTGAATAAATGCCAGGTAGGAAGCAAAATGCTTTCTCATGGCTGTGTATTATGTCTTCCTCAGTTTTCAAAGTCTCTAACAGTTTTTTCCAGTCACTGTATAATCTTCATGAGATAATAATAAAGAAACTGCTTCCCTTTTTTATGTATTCAAATATATTATTGGTTATAGGTTCAGTTATTTCAAATGGAACAGAAAACTATACACTCCAAATTTTAAATATAATTAACTGCAAAATGCCTGATCGTGATATATATACATTCATTTATTTCATAACACTGCAATGGTGTTCAAAGGCGTAACTGAATTAAACATTGCCACAAACACTGAACTTCAGGACTTTTAATCACAAACTAATTTTTTCTTGCTGAGAAATACTCATCTTCTTGACGGCAAAATTAAATGAATGTTGTCTTAAGTTCCTGAGTGTAATATTGGTTGGTATTGTGCTGTGATGAAGTGAAAAATCTAACATTGATAATATTCTGTATTGCCAGTCTTTTACAAAAGACTACAATTGTAAAAGGGTAGAAGAGAAAAATAATCAGAATAGACAAATATACAACAGATAAAATATAAACATATGGTCATATAATTTTGAATTTTAACAGGAACTGCTTATAACATTTCACAAATATGAAAATGCATTGTACTATTCATTACTTCAATTTAATTACAGAACCATGAAAATGAATTAGAAGAGACCACAAAAAGTCATCCAGTATGTGCCTTGATATGTGATGTCAGGTATATGGACATAATTTTCCTTATATTGCTAACCAAAATCTGTCTTGAAACTGTGATAAAAACCAGCACAGGACAACTTCATATTTTAAGTATGCAAACCCATGTTAACTGCTTGTGTACAGACAGCAGCTGGCCACAATTCATACGTACTTTTTATACAAGATGCATTACCTTGTTTCATTTTTTCTCACCCAATGGTATGAACTGCTGTATGACCTAATTAATACATTCTTTACAATAATAGGCATAGACATTAAATATAGCATTTTTTAACAAGATATGTGTCACAGATAGAAAGCAAATTAAAGAGAAAACACTGTAACAGTTAGAGAGATGATAATAGCCAGGCTACTTACCTTAGAAATGTAAGTTTTAAAAGGCATAAAAATGCAGTCTCCATTTTTTTTACTTGGCTGGAAATTATGACCGAGCTTAATGGATATTTTTCATAAGGATTGAGCTGATTGATAATAAATGAAGGCAATTACCTTGACGAAATATTAAGTAAAGAATTTCAAATACACGATGTCAGGAATTGAGGATGTGCGTTCACAATAATATGACCATAATAATATTTATAATGTAACATATTTCAACTTTCACTTATTTCCTGACTTTTTTAGAGATAATAAGCTGCAAGTTGATAACATCATAGTTATAATTTCTGAAAACCTGACTCTTCGCTTAAACCAAAGAATTTACTCCACAGTTAATTCTACGCCCAGCACTGCAATTCACAGCATTTGCATCACCTAGTAATCCCAGTACTGCAATAGAATGTGTGAATAAGAACAAGACATACCAGATAAGGCTTAAGAATAACTTTCTAAATGGTATCCCCTATTTTTGACACAGTTTTGATAACAAAGAACTGTACTGATATCTACTTGTAGTTTTGTACTTTCCTAAGTTATACTTAGAAAATGTTTAAATCTGACCAGTAAATCAGTGCAGAAAGTATATTTATGAAAGATCATACTTGTTACAATTTTTATTTATAATCTGTAATTCACAAAGGTTGTCCTAATCATTCATTTAAATTAGCAGTTGTAATCAGTGGTGTAACTTTAGAAATGAACTTGTTTCATAAATTACACAAAATGAAAGGGATAACTCAATCCCGAGCTTATAAATGTCAAGAGAAATTCTGTGGCATGTCAGAAACAATACACATTCTATGTATGTAAAGAATTTTCTATGAACATCATCAGGAATTGGTGTTGGGAGCAGTCTTGTTGAATATATTTGTCAGTGACATGGACAGTGGGATTGAGTGCACCATCAGCAAGTTTGCCAATGACACCAAGCTGTGTGGTTCGGTTGATATGCTGGAGAGAAGGAATGCCATCCAGAGGGACCTCGACACGCTTGTGAGGTGGGCTGATGCCAACCTCATGAAGTTTAACCATGCCAAGTGCAAGGTCCTACACCTGGGTTGGATCAATCCCAGGCACAGCTACAGGCTGGGCAGAGACGAGATTCAGAGCAGCCCTGCGGAGAAGGACTTGGGGGTGCTAGTCAATGAGAAAATGAACATGAGCCGGATTCAGTGTGCGCTTGCAGCCCAGAAAGCCAACCATATCCTGGGCTGTATCAAAAGGAGTGTGACCAGCAGGTCAAAAGGGGTGATCCTGCCCCTCTACTCTGCTCTTGTAAGACCTCACTTGGAGTATTGTGTGCTGTTCTGGTGTCCTCAACATAAAAATGACATGGAACTATTGGAACAAGTCCAGAGGAGGAACACAAGGATGATCAGGGGACTGGAGCACCTCCCATATGAAGATCGGCTGAGAAAGTTGGGGCTGTTCAGCCTGGAAAAGAGAAGGCTGTGCAGAGAAGTCATAGCAACCTTCCAGTATCTGAAGGGGGCCTATGAAGATGCTGGGGAGAGACTTCATTAGGGACTGCAGTGATAGGACACAAGGGGTAACAGGTTAAAACTTAAATAGGGGAAGTTTAGATTGGATATAAGGAAGAAATTCTTTTCTGTTAGGCTGGTGAGGCATAGGACTGGGTTGCCCAGGGAGGTTGTGAATGCTCCATCCCTGGCAGTGTTTAAGGCCGGGTTGGACAGAGCTTTGGGTGACATGGTTTAATGTGAGGTGCCCCTGCCCATGGCAGGAGGGTTGGAACTTTATGATCTTAAGTTCCTTTCCAACCCTAACTACTCTATGATTCTATAAGTTTAGCATCTGTGGTTGCGGAAAATGAAATGTTATTTGGTACTAATATATAAGTGCATAAAAAAATACAGTACTATTAAACTTAGTTTCCACAGTGGGCCAGATCTAGCACAGAAGCAAATCAATAGAACTCTGTAGAAACTAAACTGTTCCTGACAATTTGCTCTGGATCTGCCCATCTATGTATCACTGAAATAATTTTTTTAAATGATTAAGTAAAGTACTGCACATATAAGACATCAATTTTTCTCATCGATTTTGTCCCGGCATTTGAGCCAAGCCTCAGAAAGCTTGAGCATTTTATCTATTTACAGCTGTCTGTTGGCAAGGAATAAGTTATTTACTCCAAACGAAACATGTTCCTGAAGCTTATAAAACCACCATTTTTCTAGATTAGATTTACAAATATCTTCTTTGAATAAAAAGTTAGAAAATGTACTTTAAATCACTGAAACAAAAGCAGAAGTCTGTTTCTTTATTATTTTTTTTTTATCTTGTCAAACAAGTAAGACAGATATAGATCATATTTTCCTCCCAAGAGAGCTGTTCCATTGGCAGAGAGTAAAGATCGATGATGAATCATCATCTCATAACAAAATATTTCCAGTGACAAAATTAAGAGCATTGTTCAGTATTTTTGGCTAAATATGTATGTAGGAAAATTTTGGTTCCCTGTTGGTGTGTTTTACCCTAACCAGAGAAATTCATTCATTCATTTCACAGGGAGAGCAGCCTTTCCCTTTTGGCTGATCAGACGCAATTTCATACACAGGTCCAGCATGAGCAGAACCTACCTCTGATTCCTTTCAAAGCCTCCCTTGCGTCACATTCTAACAACAATAAAGAGCTATTACCTATATAAAAGAAAAACGTCACCTTCACAGAGACCACTGCCTATTCATTTAAACCGCTCAGCTCCCTCAATTTCAATGGGTTAATGTGTTATTCCAGAAGAAAAAAAAAAATTCTTTCCCCCCCCTCTCTCTCTCAGAACATGTGTAGCTAAACCTGCCATACTGCTAGCTACAAGGGCTCTGCCAAAAAGTAAACAAGGCAGTTATTCCTCACTTTCCAGCCATGTATTTTTTCTTTCTACCAGACCGAGTGACCTTTGGCTGAGCACAACATCTAGAATAGATTGTAGGTTTACTGGTATTGGGGGTTACCTTTTCAACATATCTATAGACAACTTTGTGACAATGGTTAAAAACACAGCTGATAAAATATTTGCTTTAAAATCTTAGAGAGTGATGGGTAACTTAATATGTAAACATCAACAATAATTTTGATAATGGAGAGGTTTATTCCCATTTCAGTAATGGGGAAAAATGAGGAAGAGAAGACACAGTTCAAAAGCATGAGAATGACTCAAAGAATGAATAGATGTAGACTGATTTGCAAACCCAGCTCTCTCCCCAGTGAAAACTAATGGTTAGGAAACATGAATGCGGTTTGTGTTCAAGCTTTAGAGGGACTACAAACTCTAGAAAATCAGTTTCAAAGGCACTGTTCACAGAATTTATCACAGATAAAATCACCAAACTCAAATCTCAAATCCCTCTGCCAGGTCTCTTCAGTGGCAAGGCAACTAAGCAGTAGTCACTGGAACCATGCGAGAAGGACCTCGTCAAAACGATGACATTTGGAACACCATTTGTTTCTGAATCAACTCACAGAGGCATATTCAGTTTAACATGCTGATATCATGACCTCAGAAATGTTCAGACTGACTACAGCCACATTTTGGCAACAACCTTGCCTTTTTCTAGTATGGAAGAGAGGTCCAGAAAAGCGTCTTTTTAAGACATTTAAGGATCCTGCAAGTATGGCAGAATTAAAGAATTAACAGCAGTTATAGCTTGTAACCATATATTACCCCTCTACCGACTGGCATATGCCAGCACTCTGAAAACTTACGACCAGGATGCCCCATTCTTTGACAATTCCTGCCTAAAAAAAAAATTTTTGGTAGCCACTGGCACAAATCAAAGCAGCTGCTAATCTGAGGAATTACAAAAGTGAGTAGCAAGGTGACAGATACCTCTGCTTTGACTCTCCAAACTCTTAGGTCCTTCACTAAGTGCAGCTTCCTCAGGCCCCAAAGGCACATTCAAATGGAGCTGAATAAATATAAGTGTAAAAATGTTTAGTCATTAGATTTTCCTATTCTCACATTCAAAAAGCTTCTGCAAATTCCCCTCATAAAAATTTCAAATTTTTGTTTGATTGTTTTCAGGGATGTTACAATATCATCTCCAAGATCCATATTTATCAGTCTTGAAAGAGCTGACCGCAGTGTAGGCATTCCTTAGGAAAGTGCAAGGCATCCGTCTTAATATCTTTCTTGCTGCACAGCTCCACTTTTATAATTGTGGTTTCACTATTATACTCATTCATTTACATCAACAAGAATGCATGTGATTCCAACTAGCAAAATACTTTGAAAAAAAAGAATGAAGAGGTGGCTTAGAAAGATTAGGGAATATGCTCACACCACAAGATGAGCAGCAGAACCGAATCTGCCTACTGTCCTATTTTCTACTTTATCCATGAGGTAACATCTGAGCCTCAATTGCCACGAATATAGTTCCAGGTTTTCTCCCTTGTATATATTAAATCTCCTCCTGCCCCCTTTCTTTCATACTGAAATCTTGAATTTCAGAGAGATTAAGCTAAGTAGCATATATTAACCATGGCTCATTACACATACCAATGGAAAAAAATAATATTGCTTCTGAAACACATAAGAGAAAAAAAAAAGTTACAATAATGACTCAACTTACAGGTATGTTATCTATTTCTATCAAAAGAGAAAGAGCCCCCTTTATTTAAAAAAAAAAAAAAAAAAATCTCATCCTACAGTTAACATTGCAACTTGCACAGCATGATCCTTTAACCCTCCTCAGATATACTGGCTCCAAAGCAAACTTCCCAAACTAAATTGCAATTCTTCATATAAAGCAAAAGATTCAGATATTTTTTTTTGAAAGCTGAACATCAGATGAACATCTGTAGCACTTGAACCCTTCTGTTATTTAACCCTTGTTAAGATTTAACATAATAACATGCTCCACTATAGCTCTAATAATCAATCTAAAAAATGGGCTATTTAATGATTCCATATTTATAGTTTACATTTAAGATCTCAGAGGGCCTAATCAATGATTAAATTTCTAGGATTCATTAATACACTCTCTTTGCCAATGCAGTTTTTGCTAAGTAGGGTATACCTTAGTCTTAGTGACTGAAATCAGTACAGTGTTCACGGCACAAATCAGATTTTTTCCTGCAGTAGTGTTTAACATAAAATGCCTAAAATATACACAAGCTTGTGCCCACCACCCTCCATCAGAAACAACTGACTTTCTAACTATGTTTTTGCTATGAATAATGCATTCTTCTAAATCCTCTCAAATTGCAAAGGAGAGGCTCTAGGGCTAAATAGCTTTCACCAAAAAGTTCATAATTTCTGTGCTCCGATTTCATGTGCATCTTATTTTCCCCCACTCTCCACATACAGCACACACATGCATTACCTCAATTTTTTTAAAGCTCCATTAGCCATTCTATAATAAGACTGAAATTATCTTCCCAATATAGAACTAATCATCCAATTTTCTACAATTTATCACTAAAAGAAAGTAAATCCCATTACATTTGCTATGAACAAGTTATAAGCATAGAACCTAAGTCTAAAAGTGTCCAGGCCACAGTATATTTTAAATTTTGGCTTAACTTCAAAAAAAACACACCATATCTGGTAGCCTACTTGCCTTTTACTACTTGCTTATGGGATTATCTGTATTTCATTTTGCAGGATTAGTAAAGATTTCAGATATATCAGTAGCTCTGCAGAGGAACACATCCATCCAATTGACAGAAGGAGCTTCCATGTGAAACTGAAATCCTAGAGCTGGAAGGAGGAGAATAAAGGGGAATCATCCAGGCACTAACTGTTTCTGTTGTGCATACATATCCTTCTGTTAGATACTGTGCTTCTCTCACTATCCAGTACCTTTGCAGTTTCCACGTTTATTTGGGTTTTTTACACCATTCTCTTCTTATCTGCAGGACACATCTCTGATGTGTCCCAGAAGATGTGACAATACTCTCGTCAGCGGTCAAAGTTTGAAACCGATTAATTAACTGGATTATTTTGTTTAGTTCAAAGAAGCTCGACTATAGTGTAGGCATGTAGAAGAAATTAGACATGATTAATGGACAATTTACATCAACAAAAAAATTATTTTCATAGTCTCCCCTTTCCATAAAGAAAATGAAATCCCACATCTCCACTCCAATGATTTATTTCTGTGCTTTTAAACAAATATGAAAGAAAACACTAATAACAGTGCTTGTTTTCAAAGTACAATCAGTATCTCCTTCAGTCCTAATGATCATAGGAAAGAGACTAATCAGGAATCCCCACTAGATGAATTAATATATGCTTAGTAAAAGAAAGATGTGTTGCTGGACTACTCTTCCATTTTCCAGCAAATGTTCTTCATTCTAGTTCAATGGACAAGGAAATTATCTTTATGCTGTAATTTCCTATTGGGAAAACTGTGCCTACAGCCCAAAATACTGATCCTCTCCAAAGGTTTTAAGGAGTCCTTGTCTAGACAGGAGATTTTATATAGGACTGAACTGAAAAGAGAGGTTTGAGCTTTGAGTTTTGAGGCCACACAAACCCCACACTAAGTTTGATCTAATAAACAATACCGGAGTCTTCTAAATGTCACATAATTCTACAAGATCTTAGAAATGCTGAAGCTGGAGTGGGCAGAGGGACTGCACATCTCTATGCTGTAGATGTGTCCTCAGAAAAAAAGGCTGAGGAAAAGATTTTGGGGAAAAATGTTGCCTAAAAGGAACCTGAGTGGCAAAGAGTTCTCCCACTGCCTTCCTTCTGTTGTGTACCAGAAACTTCCCATTGTTTGTTTTTTTAAATAAACACAACTTCATAAAAATAACGCATTCCATTAAAAATATTATCTAAAACCAGAAATAACCTATGTAACCCCAAATTTTCAAATGGGGGAGGGATTTTTAATATGTTTTTGAACATTACTGGTTTGGATTATAGCCCTTTTCTATACACTATACACATAGTATCACCACAAACCAGAGTATGCTAATTTATAAACAGTTTTTATAGTAAGATGGGGAAAATGGCTTGTGTTGGGATTTGGCAACAGACAATTGTTTTACATGAATAAAAAAATCAGATGATGGCAACATTATTTCAAGCCTTTGAGGAAAGAAAAAAAATTCTGGCTTAGTTTGTTTTGCAACAAGATTTCATTTTAAACTGCACCTTAAATGTTGTAAAATATTGGCTAAGCCTGACAAACAATTTTGGATGCCAAAAGGTAAGAGTCCTTCTACAGCAGGCAGTTGAATCTAGAATCTCAAAGAAATCTTATTAGCTAGTAAAGTCTGACTTTAGTAATTGGATGAGAACTAGACTGCAGAAAACATCAATACTGATTTCCAAGAAATCACACTTTATCTTATCTGATACTACAGCAATTTTCAATATAGTATTGCAGAATAAGACATTATGAAGGGAATTTTTCCCCATGACACAACACTTGCATTTCAACTGCACAGTAATTTCTTCCAACAAAATATCTATTCCTAGACAAATTGATGAGATGTAGGATTTGACCGTATTTAATTACATAAAGTATAAACTTACAATGTGAATACTTAAGAAATGTGCACATCTGATGGCTAGCAGGAGAGAAGTCCTTACTTGCACAGCCAATGGGAATCCTAACCAAAGCCAAAAGCTTCCTGCCCCACCACAGACCTTGCAAGATTTGCATCAACCTGGTGTAAACATGAAAATGAAACTATGTGTTTAAGCCAACTGATTAGCTCATACAATATCCTTCCATGAATTCCTACCAATTAATACTTGGTTTCACTAAAAGAAAATCTCTTCTTTCAGTCTTGCTTCTGGAAACAGCTGTACTCCTTTTTAATGACTCAGTTGCAGTCTAATAAGGGGTGCCTGAAAACAAATCTTAACTTTATACCATTTCACAAAAGTTCATGTAAGAACTAGGAGATATATATATATCTTATAACATATATGAAGAAACAGCTTCTCTTTAACTGTTGGAACAAAACTGCTTCCATGAAAGTCAGATCATATAAAAATCTGTATTAGCTGCATGTGTTTTTAAAACTTTGCCTAGAAAATGGCTGTAGGATTTTCTGAAGATTTCACTGTGATGATATCACTATTTATTAACTTGTCTTTGATGTCTTTTTCTTCACCACATGCTCTGAAATATGCTGTTATTATTCTATTAATAAAGACCCATTTATTGTCCATTTTTTTATGTTGAGCTTTGTTAAAAGGTGTTAAGAAATATAACATTAAAAATATCTCCAAGTCAAAGAACTAAGGAGTTATAAAAAAGATACAATAACAACGATATTCAAGTGTAACAGAAGTCTTATATATAAAGTATATATAGCATGAGAGAAAAATTACTAATAGTAAGAAAGAACATTTTTAAATGGGTATTTTCACTGATGTATTTTCAATATACTGCCGGTGAGAGGTTGTGACTGAATGAGTTCTCAGAAGTAACACATGCAAATACTTCAGATGATTTCCCATTCAAAAAAAATTAAATATTTACACTGTGTGATTATTTTGAAATAATAATTGTTATTATTGAAGCCATACTCTATTGCAGAATCCTGAGCACATGGTGGTTTGCAAGCTGCATATAAATCACATGGGTTTGAGTCTGGAGCTCACCCTCTATTTTTTTTATAAGCTGCTAGTCTTCTTCCACGGCTGAGTTCCTATGTGCACTGAAAACACAAATCAATAAAGTTTTCTTACATTACTTTTTTTTTTTTTAATTATAAGCATTGTAGAGCACAAAGGCTTTAAAATTCTTAGATGAAATTTGACTAATAAGGTAGTCCTTAATGAAATGTTACTGTTCTAAATATAAATAGATGAAAATGTATGGGATGCTGAAGTTCACAAAAAGCATAGTACTTCTCCCAGAGTTTCTGCACACCAATATGACCAAGCTTGTGTGATCTGCTCTTCTCATTAAAGCATGCTTCTACTTTACAGTCTTACTGTTTTAATTCCTTGTAGAATGGTGCAAATAGAAAAAATGGGAACCTTTCAAATTTTTAGCTTTGATAAGAAGCTACAAGTCAATACTACAAAACAATTTTCATAAATGCCTTTTTATGCTACATTATATATTTCATAATGAAACTTCCAACATGTGAATAGACATCTAATCTTCCTGAATATAGTAAATATAGATTGCATACATAATACATACACATTAAAAAACCACTATACTGAAAAAAGTTAAGTAGGTCAGCAAAGTCAAATACAAACTTAGGAAATGCCAGAATTTTGAAATACGAACTCCTACTATTTGAACTTACTTAGGGAGTTTTATCTGAGCTGCAATACAGATTTAATAATATATTCTTACTTCATCATCTTGCCAATATACTTCAAATGATTTTTATATATTTATTTTTTTAAACTGTTTCTGCTTTAAGCATGCTTTCCACTGTATATTTTAAGGTTTTGTTTTCCTATGAGATATGAAATCGCTGTCAATTTATATGATAGTTAATAGGTACTGTATTTACTTATATAAGAGTGTGATCTGTCTTGATTCATGTCTAATTGTACAAAGTGTACATTTATGTATCAATTTATTCATATTCATAAACTCTAAAATAAACTATAAATAAGCCATAGCCAGTATAGTTTATTCTTGCATTATTTTCCTGGTATTCTATGTACTCTACTAAAAAGTAGCATCCTGTAAGAATACGATTCTTTTTCTTACTCTTGACTACCAGCAGAAACAGAATAATGAGCTAGCTCGACCTTAAGTTTGACACACTGAATCACCTCTTTCTCACTTTCAATACACCAGAAAAATATATACCAACTCATTTATTAGGAAAAATAACATCTCAGGTTTTACACTAAATCAAACTTTTATTGTGCTATCTTCAGAACCAGGTAGCAGACTGTCCATTTTACTGAGTTAATAGCCTGTTCCACGTTTATATCAGAAACACAGCCTACTATACCAAAACCAGAAGCCTGATACTGCTCCTAGTGCAATCAATAGCAAATTTGTTATAGATTTAATTACAGGACAGGGAGTATCCTTGGATAGATACATAGGTACATCGTCTGGGAAAGAGACTTTTATGAGAAAATATCATGCATAATTTATAATCTTTAATATAAAAAATCAAACCAAGAAACTCTGTCCTCAGATAAATCTCTGCAGTGCAATCCAAATGGACTCATGTCCAAAGTATTACAAACCTGCAGGTGAGAGCACTGCCTGAGTCCAGTTTTCTATATGGGCTTCTTCTTGCTACAAACATGTAGAAATCGACTTATTTTATGTGCAAAGTATACATGGTATGCCTTCCTTGCCTTTGGCATATTTAATTAAAATATCTTTCATATATGAAATTTTCAGCCTTGTTTCCACCACAATTCTGTTTTCTAGGCCAAATAGAGATTGATGTCATATGCACTAATCTACATTCTACACATAGTATATCTTCCACAGTGATGCTGAGGTCAGGCCTCTAACTCTGTATTGAGTAGAAATGGCCAAAATTCTGATTTTCAAAAGTACTTAGGTTTGCTGCTATGTCTAGAGCAGCAGTTAATAGGCAGGTATCATAACTTACAAATCTTGGTTTGAATTTAACAGATGAAGTTTAATACCAGAAGACTATTCTAATTTATTTCAAAATTTACATTTTATATGTAGCATCCAATACCATGAGATATATTTTATATAACATTCCAGAAGTCATAAAGTATTTGATTTGAAGGAGGCAGATTATCAACATATGTAAGGAGCAGTACCCTTTCAGGAAAAGATCAAAGCTTTCAAAGTTTTCATTAGAAAGTTCCTAGCTTCAAAGGTGCCAAGTCTATTATGCCAGTTCTATAAAGATACTTTACCAATGCACTGCAAGGATGTAAAACATAATAGCAAACAGCTGGTCATAAAAGAGATTTATGATCATGGATTATACTGTATTTACATTTTGAAGTGAAATGGCGATGGCTATATGAAATTAATTTTGTCACACTCTGAAGAAGATAAAAGTTGTAAAGCAAACTACAAAATTGAAATATATAATATTTTTGGCAGAGATGATGGAGTGGTAGGACAGTAAAGGCAAAGGATTCGAGTCAGTCCAAGTAAGTCATCATCACTTCACCCCTGATTTAAAAACTATATGCCTCAGACCCATTTTCACAGCTCCTTCTTCGTCTTACTTGTGTTGGCAGTTTTACTGACTTCACCAACACCAGAGGCTTCAAAATACCTGCTTACAAAAGCAAGAAAGTCAGGTTTCTTCCATCTGCAAATGCCTCTAAATTCTGAAGTACAGGATGCATTGCATCGCATTTCAACTGCAGTCGAAGTCAAGTTTCAAATTGCCTAATTTCTGCTGTATTTTTAACTAAAGTTACCTAAAGTTAAGGCAGGGCCCCCTCAATTGACCTTAAATAACACTTAAGGCTGGGAAACAGTATAAATCTCAAAGATGGCCTGCACCAGTGCAACCTGCCTTAAAAAAAAATAAGCTCTTCCTCAGACCATAAGCTCCTGAAGACCTAGAGGTCTTCTGTGAACCCCCCCCCCCCGTTAATAAATCCCAGGGGAGGGATGTACAAAAAGTATTTCACTAGTTCAAGCAGAGGGATGGACATACCCTCTGCCGAGCATGTCCTGGTGCATGCATTAACTCCTGTTCATCTTATGGGACAGCCACAGCTCTCTGCACGGTTCTCCAGAAAACCTGAGTATCTCAGCAAGTTGACTCAAAGGGCTCTTTCAGGACGCCTGTTTTTTTGTAGAGACTGCTCAGAGATCAAGCATACCAAGTTTAGGGGCACCCAGTACCCTGCTGAAATCAGAAACCCACTATTCAATGTGTGACTCAAGTAAGTTTGGCACAATCAAAATCTAAACAAACTGAGAGATAAATACATCAGGCAGACCTCAATACCAACTGAAGTTTAAAGTTTCTAGTCACATAATGAGGCAACATTCAGTTACATCAGTTGCAGTGATTCTTTTTAAGTAAAATTAAGTTCTCCTAAATGTGAATGAAATTTAACATAACCTTAATAAAAATCCCTGAAAGAAGTCCTTGTTTTCTTGCAGTTCTATGTACTGTATTTCTCTTGAATAGCATGTTTGCATTTGACCTATTGTATTTAGATATACCTAATACCTAACAGTTTTGTCTACAGTAACTTTTTTTAGCCTTTTTAGGATATAAAATTTTTTTCAGCCTTTTGGACCTGATCATTCTGCTCTGGACCTGTTCCACCAGCATCTGTAAGGAATACCTGTTCCATCCAGAATCTGTTGAAATATAACACCTTTCTTCACTCAGTTACCATAATTGATTATAGTATATGATAAGCAATTGGGAATTCTCAGTAATTGACATTTAAAGCATTAAGTCTGCAAATTTGCAACTGTGCTTTGTTTTGTATTGGCTGAGCGGCTACCCCTTGGCTTTTTTGTATAGATTAGTATAGGGGAGCCACAGGATCAATTTAAGATCTAGATTTAGGAAATACCTTCTGAGAAAGACAAATTACTGGATATACCCTTTCTATCAGCACTCCCAAAACAATCATGTCAGGTAGAAGGGATTCCTGGTTGGAACAACTGTGAAGAAGCAGGCACATAGAAGGAATGAAAAGAGGTTTGGCCAAAGTGTCCTTTTAACCTGAGCACTCCTCAACCTTCAGAGTGACCGCCTTAAAGCTGGGAAGACAGGCCAAATGCCGGGACCAAGGTCTGCGCCAGACGAGCACTCAGCAGGGTGTCCCTATTTCCTGTCTGTCTGAGTCACACTACGCAGCATAAAATAAAATAGTGTTTTTCAGTCTGGTGGAAGTATTTGTCCTGGAAAGGTGAATAATACACTACAAATTTTAAACTAACTGAAAGAATTAGGAATAGTTTTAAATTATTCTCCTACTAAGATGATAAGGACCAGAAGGACCTCTAGGAGTAAAGCTTTGAAGGAAGGGAATGTAAAAAATAAATAAGACTAGTTGAAAGTCTGCTTTTGGATCTAAATAAATAAAACTGAAACACAGTGAGATGCATGCTGTTTTGAAGGGCTCATCTTGGGTATAAAGAAAATAAGAAACCTATCTTTTTCTTTGGTATCACTCATGAAGTACGAAAACATTCCACACTTTCATAGTTAAAGACATAAGCCTACTTCTCTAGGAGGGAAATAACCCTACTTCAGGAACCAGTTACATGAATAGTGTCATATCATAATTTGTGAGAAGAGAGATATATTTTGTTGTTTGCAAGACTTCGCTTGTTCTGGTTTTGTTTTTTAATAAAAAATGGAAATGAGAAGTGAAATATCTGTAGTGGTGATGAAAGCTAAGGTGGTGGAGAAGGAGAGGGCACCCCTGAGCCCAAGGGGTAGGTGAGGAGGAGGAAGGACTGCAAACATTCCCACTATCTGGAACTTTAACTGAAACACTAGGGATTTTTTTCTCCATTTCTATTTCTGCCCCTCCTCCTTCTCTTTCTACTCCTCTCCCCTCTTCCACCCTATTACTTCCTTTTCTTTCATCCTTCTGAGGTGTGCCGATGCCAGGGGAGAGGTTCAGAGCAGGAGGGAAGGTTCAGCAAGTCTCAAATTAAAAAAATTACAAATAAAAGATAAAAAGGATCCAGGAATTCAAATGAACACACCCAACACTTTAAAATAGACTTTTCTATGTTTGCCACTGCAGACCAGTGTGACACAGGTCTCTGTGACGTGGCTGATTTTGATCTTAAAGGATCTAAAAGTGGAAAGTAGCCAGTCTTATTCTGATTATGATAAACATTTACAACAATCATTAATATTTGTTACCATGTATCAAGAAATTCTGAACCTATTGTAAAACCTCTGAGATAATATGTCACATTGTACACAATTTTAACTCGTGCATCAAATAAAAATAATAATCATTAAAAAATGGCATTCCTGAAATAGCTTATTTCCTTAAACAAATTATTTTTCTTGTAATCTTTCACAAGAATGTCCCTGAACATAATCTTCATTCAGGGTCAGGGGACCACCTACACAGCCAGAGCAGCTGGCAGAGTAAGACCCAGACACATCACATAGAGAGTCTGGCTTATATGCCCTACCTGCATAGAGAAATTGTTTGTGCTCATCTGTGCGCTAACGATCTATGGTCATGAGACCACAGTCATATTCCTGTGACAACACTGTGCTCCTAACTCTGAGGCAAGACACATGAGTGAAAAAGGAAATATTATGGTGCTTAAATGGAACAAGGTAAAGAGGCAAAAATTTCATGAAGTCAGTGAAGGCTTTTATCCCTGTTTCATGTGGATACTGATCAGGCAATGTATTTTTGAGAGAAGGTACAAAAACCTAAGTTAGAAATAGAGACACATTGCGAGGAACAAAGTGGAAGACCAAAAGGTGGTGAAGGGTGTAACATGCCATAGTAGCTGCAGCTAACAGCTTACAGTCCCCAGAGCATATTACTCCGCTTACTTGAAACAGTTATTTCAAAGTGATGAGAACTCCAACTTCTTAATTCCTGATCTCAAATCTGACAAGTCTGTAAGATTTCCAAATCTGTGTAAAACATTATAATGTGGCTGTTAGAGCTCACAGCTGCATCTTACTTTATTGCACTAGTAATGCTATTGGGCAATTAACTCTTACTATGCTGAGTTTTGTGATTATTCCTATAATACCAAACAGTTCATTTCTAATTTGGATTCAGCTTTTGTTTCATTTCATACTATGCTGTCAGTGAAAAGCACAGCCTGTGAGAGCAGTTTAGTGACATTTGTACCCACAGTCAGAGAATGCCACTCTGAGAATAAGACAAAACTTACGGTGGAAACATGTACACTGCATTCATACATTTCAGTACCTGTACAAAATCTTACAGAAAGCCCAAACACATACCAAAAGAAATTCATAACTTGAGGAGAAAAAAAATGTTACAACATCATACTGGGCAGTGGCACAGCCAGTGTTTTTCATCCTCCTATTTGCAGTGCCTTGGGACAGTTCTAAAGCAAGTCACTGAAACAAACTTTGTCTTATGAAGCAATTTATACAAAGGTTAACACTTGGGATTATAAAATTGCAATCTTCTCTAGAAAATTACTGGAGACAAGGGAAAATAAAATCTATGGGTAGTAAAAAATAGAGGTTTTACTGGAATCCTTTACAACAAGCATGTATGGAATGATACTACCAGGTTGCCATCAACAGCTAAATATTTATGTTGACTGGATCACCTAGTTCACAAACAGCTCAAACCCATGGATTTTAGAATATGAGCCTGTGAGGAGTACTCAATGAAGCACTGGGTTGTAGAATTACATTATGAGCAGTCAGAAAACTGGGTGAAGCAATATAAAAAAGGTGTGAAATCTTAGGACCAACAGAAATCTCAGAAATTTGGGGGAATTTTGTCATAGTCTAGAACCAATTCAAAGTGTTTAGAAAGACATCTGCATTTCTGTTAAAAAATTATTGCAGAAGTTAAAAAGAAAAACTTAAAGCCATGAAGATTCTAGTGACCCCAAAATAAGTTTTCAACAAAATATTTTCTTAAGAAATTAGTATTTCAACAGATGGTTGAAATGGTGGTGGTGGTGGGGAAGTCTGAGATTCATCTCCTCTAAGTTCATCCATCAAAAAGTTAGGAATCTAGTTTAAATGCCCCACTTAGGTTCTCTTTCATCTGTAAAGACAGAGAGACATTTTAGAAAGGTTGTTCATCTCAGCTATCCATAGATGCCTCTTTTGGGATGTAATCTATAATCCTCTGGAGGTGCCTATACATCTTCATTGACTACAAAGCCTTGAGCAACTGTGTTAGACTTCAGTGACTAAATTTAGATGGCTAAAATGATGACTAGCTTAGCTCTGAAAACCTATTTCTTAAACAGCAAGGTTAAGTGAGATAAATTGAGCCTTTTGTGCGAATCGCTTTATCAAAAATCCACAGAAAGAAATGTTTTGGCATGAAATTTTGACCAGCAGATGTATGGCTGATTTTCATAGGACCAGGGTTTAATTCTGCACCTTCTGTTTCTGTATCACCTACCAGAACAGGGCACATGCTGATGAATGGTAACACAGTGCGCTTTTCTCATAAAATCTAAACAATAAAAATAGCATCAGTGTCCTAAAGCAAAAGTGACATAAGAACAAAATTTAAATATAGCTTGTCTTTTTATTGTGCATAATATACACTAATTGTCTACAACTTACAAGTGATCAGCTAGAAGATGTTGATCTCTTCAGAGCCAATCTTGCAATTGCCTCATTTACAGAATTCCCATTTAACTGGAAGTTGCATATGCAGGAAGAAAACATAATCACATCCTTCTTCCTCTGCAGTTTGGGCCCCCCCCCCAAGTGGAGGTGAATTTATGCAGCAGAGAGAACATCAGAAAACTGACCTACTGCTCAACATCGGACTGAGAAATCAGTGGCAAATACAAGATGAGAAATAAGATAATAGCACTGATATTTTTGTTACTTCAAATACAGTATAATTAATCCCTTTTACAGGTACCCAAACAGGAAGTTTTGTTTTAATTAAAGCTTCAGGGTGTCCATTTCATACACAGTGCATGACAGTTTGCACAGCAGATTTTCAAATGTTCCACAACTTCTATCCTCATATTTATCGGGTGAAAGAACTTTTGATAAAATATTGTCACTAGGTAGAATTCCTTTTTTTTTATAAAAAGTAACCCTGCATTACAGATCAAGCACAGAAGCATTATGCTGCAATTACTAAAAGCACAGTGTTTCCTTATAAAAAGGCAGTGAGTTACTACAACTCCCTCTACCCATAAGAAGGGCTGTTACCATTCAGTAACCCTTGCAGACCTGGTGTGAAAAATGCACAAAAATATGTCACATTCATGCATTTTTTGTTTGTTTTATTTCTTCATATTCCTCTAATAAAGATGATGAGGAGGAGAGTGCAAACATTTTAGTGTTTCTGAACTGTGTTATAACACAACCAAACAGAAAGGACCAGCACTCTCAACACCACCCAAATCTAATTCTTTGTACAATTCTTAAGTCAGCCTAAAAATACTGCATGCAAGGTATACATGTGCTGTGCATCTTTCAAATCGTAAAGTTACCACTGTTTAGCAAGATGTGTCTTGTATCTATTTGTCATAGATGCTGTTCAGCCTGTTTGTAAAATTCTCAGCAAAACCAGGGACAGTGACTCTACTGAATGAGCTGTACTTGTGCAATGTTTTTCTACTGAACAAATTTAGCTTTGCTTCAGTCAGGTGAAGAATACCATTAATATTCAATTCATTCCAGATAGCCCCTTTTTCTTGACCCTGCACAACACAAGGCACATGCCTGACACAAGGGAGATCCTGATGAAAGCAACCAGTGTTACTGAGCAGGCTAAAATGCAGTTGCCATGGGGCACAACTGGAAGACTGGGACCTGACTTTCACCAAGTTGTTTTAATAATTAGCAAGGTCCAATACTTACTGGATTCTTCATGATTTCTTATTCTTTAAATAATAAAAATGCCCTGTACTATCTTTTATAAGCTCTGGCTGTCCAACAGACTAATAGCAGTTCTCAGAGGACCACAGACTTGCACATGTAAAGTCTTAGCTGTTTTTAGAGCTCCATATTGACTTGGGTGCTCAGAGACTGCATGTCAGTAGAGGCAATAATCACTGACATCAGAAGAAGAGCACCTGGGAAGGGCCATCACTGTAATCCAAATTTAATCAGAGCTTTGGGCATTTAGGAGAAAAACTCAGGAGTGTGCAAGGGAAAAATAAAGAGCTTGGGGACTGTCATTTATACTTCTCCATCTTCATACCGATTGTTGGTCATCACTCATATGAACCCCATCTCTTCTTCAAAACTCTACCAGCCAAGCCAGAGTAGAAATTATTACATTTACTACCATAACAATGAAGAAATTACACCAGAGCAAAAAGCTCTGTTCCCGAGACTGAAATGCAACTGCAGAATGGTTGAGCCCTGACATTCTGGCAGGACAGCTGGCACACAAGGAGCCTGGACTGGATGCTGGGGAGGCACATGAAGGAGTACCACAGAGGCAATTTAATTCTGCAGCTTTTGTCAAGCAGTAGTAGATAGTGTCAGTGCGCATAAATTTACTGAACAGAGAAAGTTAAACTAATTGTTCTTAAACAAAAGCATTGGTTAAGCCCTAAAGGATAATTAAATAATCTAAGATTTCTGTTAATTCTCCATCATGCTTAAAATATATCTAAAAATATCTATATGATTCTATCTATTCGCCTTTTTACCCCAGAATATCGCAATGATAAAAATAAATTGTATTCACACTACGCAACCTGAGATATACTTAGCAATTTGAATACCTACTTGATTACTTATTTTAATTGTTGATAGATGATTGAGATGGAAAAATCACACTTCATTGTGCAAAAACAAACTTCCTCAGAGAATAATTCCAAAACCACAGTATAAATGCTTTTGAAGGATTAAATACATTATAGAGATTAAAATGTCATTCTGAAATAGCAAAGAGTAAAGACCAAAAAAAGTTACAAATTATTCTAATGTGTATATGCAAAATGATAATCTTCTAGCCATTTTACTTTGGTAATTGTTCAAAGATCATAAAATAATATTGGTAAATTAACAAAGGTGAAAATGTTATACTGTAACCTTCAATCCATTTAAAAGTAGCATTTTATTTTCTTCTGTCAGTCTGGAACTGAGTTTAAGGAAGCTACAAACTGAATGACTACGTAGACAGTGTCACATATTTAATAATTTTCATCAGGAAATAGTAATCTTTAGCCTGCTGTTCAGAAATTCTGTAAGTACTTAAACATGAAGGATTCAGCCCCAGAATTTGACAGAGCACTGCTTCCTGTAAGAACACCGAGGGAAGTTAAAAACATTAGTCTGACGGCAGCCTATCAGTCTTTACCATTCTACACTTCAGGCACTATTAAGCTTTTTTATCTTTTTATCTTTGAAACCCACAATGCAGGGAACGATACAAATGGAAAAAAAAAAAAAAAAAACAAAAAAAACCACCAAAAAAACAAAAAAACACACACACAAAAAAAAAAAAAACCAACAAAACCCACAACACCAAAACCCAACAAAACCAAAGCAAAACACTCTAAAAGATAAATAATCTGCTTTCTGAATAATGCTTTAGAAGACTAGAGAACCAAGATATAAGCAACCTGGGAAGAAATTAATACAGAAAATATATTTAAAAAAGCACTGTAATCAACTTTTGCATTTATTCCCAATAGAAGACAGTCCCTGATACAGCATTGGCTCAAGCCCATGCAGGTTCCACTAGATGGTATGAATAAAAAATACTAAAACAGTAAGCAGGAGATTCTTTGGAGCCAGAGTGTGTCAGGAGAAATTCCTGGGGGTCCTTTGCTTTTACATTCTAGCCAGAGAAATTCAGACTGATCAGGCAGAGCAAAGGGAAGGTCCTCACGGCATAAATCTTATTTCATCAGAAGAAGGCACATCCACAAGTGCAGCTGCAGGTGGAAACATTCAGGCTGATGTAAAAGCCAGAGACTGGACTGCCATGCTTGCAGCCGAAAACAGAACAGACCAGCTTGGGCAATGGACTGGAATGCAGCTGCCCTGCTTCTGCTGCAGCATGACTTCAGTCACTCAGTCTCAGCATCCCTCCCTAGCGCTGGCCACACTACCAGCAACCTCTCCCCAGTATGCCCAGCAAACGTGAGTGAAAAGGTGCTGTGGTTGCTCTTTAGAAATATACTCTGAAAAGAAGCAGAGATGTGGAGAAGGAACCTTACTGTTTCAGGACAGCACTGGCATAAAAATAAAGGAACATAAACTGTCTGAGAATAAATTTTGGACAGGAATGAGCTTTCTAACAGCCTAGAGAGTTAGGCTCTGCCCATCCTTTGAAAAGGTGCAGTTGGAGTGATGCCCCAGCTAAATTTAAACTGGAGCTTGCTGAGTCTGAATAAAATAAGACCAGCCTAACATCACAGTAAAACAGAGCTGATGACTCCACAGGCCTCTCTAGTCCTACCTCCTACGCAGAAAGATGTGAGAAGATAATGCTTCTGTTGCCAATTCAGGCCACTACAGTGGCTAAAACCATGTACTTATGAGTCAGTGCTCTGGACACTACACAGTAACTTCTGTTCACCTGTTCACATATTCATTTTTATTTGCTAGTAAGTGCTGCTAATAATAGTCAAATAGTCATGGAAGAAGTAAAAAAAAAAAAAAACAACAAAACAACAAAACAACTTTCCAAAGCTTTAAGTTTACAAATCTTTATTAAAGGTATCTTAAATACTTAAGCTGTCCTGAATATCAAAACAGATGTAAAGAAAAACAGAAGATGTCATTTAAGCCTGGACACACATCACTTTCAGGAGTTAGGGCAGTACATCTCATACTAAATATAAAATAAGTAATTATCACTTGTAAAAACACAAGCTTCAATTCTTAGACAAAATTTTTATTCATCTCAAAAGTACAAAAGGACAATTGTCTCTTACACAAACTATAGCTTTCTAAACATGCTTTCAACAGCATTAGTCATAGCATAACTATGGAAACACCAAGCTGGAACCAATTCCATCACCCTAAATCCTACTGTGCCCACATACTGCAGGAGGCAGAATTATCCTCTTTTAAACTTGGCTCCTCTATTCCTGTTTTAAAGTCTCTATGTTATTTGATATATCATGCAACCTCAGACTGCAGCAAATGAAACGTATGCATATTAATTACCATGCAACTCAGACAACAGGTGCTTTGTAGATGAAATCTGGGTGCTGACCATAGAAAATTTTAGGAATGGTCTTTCTCAGACTTCAAGGTAAGACTAGGTGAACAAGATTAGATCTTCAGTCAGCATCTATCTGTACAAAATTATTCACACAACACACCTGCAATATTAAAAGAAAGGACGAAAGGAACATCATTCTGGAAACTGCTAGCCTAGTTGCTTTATTTGACTGCTTCAGCAAAATAAAAAAATTTTGCTTACTGGTAGTTCCACAAAATTTAAAGAAAAAAATTTAAAATAATGAGGGAGGAAAATAAAAAGGGATGGAGGATAAAGTTTCAATCACTCAATGGCTGGCTTTCAAATTAAATCATGAAAAAATAAGCAGGCTGAGTCTTCTTAAAATTATGACTATTGATCTAAAAAAATCATAACCATTTTTAAGAAGTCATCATAATCTATCAAATACCTAGACAGTGTTTTTAGACACACGGATTATTGACCCCAATATACTGCTAAAAGTACTCCACCAAGTCAGAGCAGAAGGCATGCATAAATATGTGCTACATATTTTTTATTATATTTAAGTTGGAAAAGGCCATTGTAAATATCTAACAGATATGTTTCTACAAAGGCAAATGAATTTCATTATTTTCCACCAAGACTAACTGCACCAGAGAATGCTGAAGGCCTGTTGTATACACTACTTTAAAGGAAGCTGTTAAGTTACAGAATGTAAGTGTTAGAAGCCTCAAACTTCAGAATTATTTGTAGTCCTAAGAATTATTTTTGCTTACACCACAGCAAGAAAAAAAAAAAAATCACCTGCAACTTAGTTTCCATATGTGAATACACAGTGTACCTTTATAGTTATAGGTCCCTAAAAGCTTTTTATACAAAATACGTTAAGCAATCCCATCATAATGACGTGAGCAGAGAACACTGCAGATCCAAGCATTCGGCACTTCAAATTTAGCATAACATTGCACTATACCACTTTCTGTGGAAAAATTCACAAAAAAAAAAAAAAAGAGAGAAAGAGAGAAAGAGAGAAAAAGAAGAGAAAAGAAGAGAGAGAAGAAAGTGAAGAAAGGAGAAGAAAGGAGAAGAAAGAGAAGAAAGAGAAAGAGAAGAGAAGAAAGAGAAGAAAGAGAAGAAAGAGAAGAAAGAAAGAGAAGAAAGAGAAGAAAGAAAGAGAAGAAAGAGAGGAAAGAAAGAGAAGAAAGAGAAGAAAGGAGAAGAAAGGAGAAGAAAGGAGAAGAAAGGAGAAGAAAGGAGAAGAAAGGAGAAGAAAGGAGAAGAAAGGAGAAGAAAGGAGAAGAAAGGAGAAGAAAGAGAAGAAAGAGAAAGAGAAGAGAAGAAAGAAAGAGAAGAAAGAGAAGAAAGAGAAGAAAGAGAAGAAAGAGAAGAAAGAGAAGAAAGAGAAGAAAGAGAAGAAAGAGAAGAAAGAGAAGAAAGAGAAGAAAGAGAAGAGAAGAAAGAGAAGAGAAGAAAGAGAAGAAAGAGAAGAAAGAGAAGAAAGAAAGAGAAGAAAGAAAGAGAAGAAAGAAAGAGAAGAAAGAAAGAGAAGAAAGAGAAGAAAGAGAAGAAAGAGAAGAAAGAGAAGAAAGAGAAGAAAGAGAAGAAAGAGAAGAAAGAGAAGAAAGAGAAGAAAGAGAAGAAAGAGAAGAAAGAGAAGAAAGAGAAGAAAGAGAAGAAAGAGAAGAAAGAGAAGAAAGAGAAGAAAGAGAAGAAAGAGAAGAAAGAGAAGAAAGAGAACCATCACCAAAAACCCCCATCATCTGGAAAAATCTTTTCAAATTGTATCGTAGAGAACCTATTACCCTATCTCTACATCAGGGGCAGCCTCTCAAGCATTTAAGTGCACTCAATGAAAAGTAACAGTTTCTTCTCCAGTCCTGAACTCTCAGTGCCTGCCACTGAAAGTAACATTCCCTGTCGCCAGCAGCATTAATAATCATCACAACAAAATGAAACACCTTCAAGCAAATATCTGCTTCTGATTAATCTCCATCCCAATGAATTAAATTCATAAGAGGCAACCTGCTGCCTTGTTTACGCCTTTTTAATATGAGAAGCAGAAGTTGGATAAAAGGGGTTTGCTGCCCTTAGGGCTAAGAAATATGCCTCATATGGCAGTGAGCCAGCTCGCTGAGGGAGCCTCCTTTGCTGCTTCTGTCACAGCTATTTTCTAATGGATAATTTTTAAACAGACGCACACACAAACACACAAGTAACCATAATACAGGGACAGGGGTGTTGTTTTTGTTTAAAGTCCTGTAAGTATTCCACTGTACTCCTTCCGAAGGATCTTAAGGCTTCATCCAGTTTCTGTTTGTGGTTTCGTTTTGGGTTTGTTGTGGATCTTTTTGTTTGGTTGGTTTCGTTTGTTTGGGTTTTTTTGTTTTGTTTTGGTTTGGTTTTTGTGGTTTTTTTTGTTTTTTTTTTTTTTGTTGGTTGGTTGGTTTGTTTTTGTTTTTTTTTTTCAAAAGGAAAAGGGGAGTTTCTGAATTTCCTTCCCCCCCCCCTTCCCCTCTCTACAGCACAGCACAGCACATAGAACTCTTCAAGCTTAACTGACCTAGGTTCAATTAGTGAAACATCTTACGCACACATCCAAGCAATCACAAGGCAGAGATATTTAGTTCAGTCGTCATGTGTACTGCACAGAAACCTTTACTTAGGGGTGGAAAGAGACTTCTTAAAAAAATAAAAGATAAAAATCCCACAATGTAATTTACACAGCATGGTAATGCCTACGAGGAGATGAAGTACCTGCACTGGGGAGATGTTCAGTTGTTCACTTCATCTTCTGTTGACAAGGAAACCAAACCGCACTTCATTCTCCAGGAAAACCTTCCACTGCCATCATTTGAAAATGTATTTATTTTTATATATGTATATATCTATCATCATCATGATAATAATAACCATCATAAAATACTGCCGGCAAAAGAATAAAAAAGTCAAGGTTCAAAAGGTACAAAAGTAAGGATCATCTTTTTGGCTTTCTGTTCTGCCTTGTTATCTTTAAGGAAAAAAAAAGTATTTAAAAATTATAACTGTAACACACTGAAAGAAAAGTTTCACATTATAAACAGGCATCAAAAACTGAAGAAGGAAAAAAAAGAGAAACACCACCCTGCTGATTGCACTGAGTGTCAATAAAAAAGAAATAATAACAAAAATACTAAAATTAATATCTTGCTGTGTAGCTTCCACCAGTATTGCAAGATTACAAACTCTGTGTAAACACTGCTGTAAAATGCACTTGCAATTCCCATCTCTTTATCAAAAAAGCCCTTAAAAATCACTCAAAAATAAAAATAAAACTGTACCAGAGAAAATACTCTGCAAAAAGAGTTAGAAACATGCCTTTCCTCTTATCTTTAAAAAATAAGCATTATATTTCACATCGCTTTTCTGTGCCACAACAAAACCAGTTGCATATATAGATATATAGCTACTAAATGCATATCAGTTGTTGCTGGACTGGCAAGTCTGTATTATTATTATTATCATCATTTTTCAATCCCAGTGACTCCCGGCCCCAGCAGCACCTTTTGCTCACAGTTTAGTAACCATCGCATGCTAGGAAAAAAAAAACCAACAAAAAAACAAAAAACAAAAAACCAAAAAAACTTGTCATCAGCAAAAGATCAAATCCATTTAAACAATAATCAAAGAGGAAGAAAAAAAAAAAGAAAAAAAAAAAGGAAAAAATAAAAGGAAGAAAAAAAAATCAGGACAAAAAAAAAGGAGGACAAGAATGTCAGCGGAAAGGTACTCACCGAGCGGGAGTAAAAGGGAGGAATAAAAATGAGAGTTACTATAAAATACAGTATGGCGGTGGAAGAAGGAATGAGGCGCTTTTTTTTCCTCTCCTCTCTAGTCTCTGCCTCCGGCAACCGCCACGTGATCCGCAGCCGGGCGGACTCGCACCGGGAGGGCGCAGCAGCGGCGGCGGCGGGCGCGGACCCAACCCGGACCGGCCCGCCCCGAGCGTCTCCCGCCGCGCCCTGCGTTCTGCTCCGCAGCCGCGCCTGGCCTCGGCAGGTGCCTCTCGCTCCGTCGCTCTCTCGCACACGCACCCCCTCGATACACACACTCGCACTCAAACCGAGGCGCGCGTACGCAGTCGGTAGCGCGGACGAGGTGCGGAGGCGGGCGCGTCTTGCGCGGCAGCGCAACTTCCTCGCCGGCGCTGCGCGAAGTTGCCGCCCGGCGCCGCCCGCTAGCCTGTTGCCCTTCGGCCACCGCAGTTTTGTGCACTGCCGATGCGGTGAAGCTCCCCGCGGGACTGAGGCCGGCGGCGGGCGGAGCGCGGAGGGGAGCGGGGTTTGCCCGGGAGGGGGGTGCCGTATCCCGCGGCTGATCCAGTCCAGAGCCGGGCTCGGAGGTGTGTGAGCTCGGGTTACCCCTCCTGCCGCCCCGGCGGGGGTTGGAGACGGGGTGCCGTGCACGGGGGTGACGTGTGTGCAGCCCCCAGCTCGCTGGCTACTCTGGGTGCCCCCCTGATCCCCGCCTGTGCGCAGGGTGCCCCTCCTGCTGCTCCGGCTCGGCGGGCGTGCGTCGGGGTACCCTGGCAGGCGGGAAGGCACCGAGGGGTACCCCGTGCTTCCACACCGGCTCAGGGGCTGCGCGCAGGAGCCCAGCTCCTGCGGCTGCTGCTGGGAAGGGGGGAGTGATGGGGGGTGCAGGGAGTTGCCCTGCTGCTACTCTTGCTTCGGGTGTGTGCTCAGTGCAGGGTGGTTCCATTCCGTGAGCGGGGACTGCAGTTGCCGTGCCACCCAGTCGTGTCTGAGCTGTGCTGCTCCGTCTCCTTCAGGAGAGCTTTTCACGTGAAGGTGGGGGAGGACAGGTATCAGCAGTCCCGTCTGTTGGGTGCTTTTGTTTATTGGCAGCTACCCTGCTTCGTGGCCTCTCCCTCCTCCCATTCTTGCAGTGGCCGGGCTGTTGCATCCCATAACAGTTACTGGCCGAGGTGGGAAGGAAACGAGTGTTTTGAGAGGGGGGTCAGTCGCTGGTGGTGCATACCTTAGAGCAACCCAGAGTCCCAAGCAGGGTGACACAGGGCAGCTGGGTGATCCCGGTGGACATCCCACAGGGCATTTCAGGCAGCTGCCTGCTGCCTTCTCCCATCATGGTGTGTTTGGGTTTGGGCCCGGGCCCCAAAGCACACGGAGCGGCCCTGAAGCAGCTCTGTGTTGTCCCGATGGCAGCTCTCTCCCCTTCCTGTTGTCAGACAAGAAATACATACTGTGTGCTACTGTTGCTGAGAGTTTCCTCAAGATGCTTGCTGTTCGCTTTTAAGCTCTCTTCTCTTGTCTCCTCATTAACAAACACAGCAGTTGCAGAGAGCAGCGTCTGGGGCTGGGAGTAGCTTTGCTTGGTTCCTGCTGAAGCAAGACTTTGTGCAGCACTGCCAGGCGGGCTGTCTCAGCTCGACCGCAGAGGTGTTGTCCTCATTTCACTGCCCCCCGAAATATTCACCTGTAACAGTCTCCCCCAAAACTTACTTAATTACTGCTTCAGCAGTAGAAGAGCAACAACAGACATCTGTATGAGATAAATTAACAGAGAAATGTGCATCTATAAGCCAGGCACTGTGATGGAGAGTGATGTAGGTAATATTCCCCCCTTCCTCCTCCCCCTTCTTCCTCACTCACTTTCTTTTTTAAAGCCCCTCTTTTTTTCATCCAGGTGAGGAGGCAGTAGATACAGTCAAGTTATTACTCCATAAAAATTACTCTGGCAAGTAAGAGGATGCCCTGCTATATAAAAGACTGGTGAGGGCACCAGCATGCCTTCTTCACATCCTCACACAAAGCTTTTTTCCCTTGCCCTGACCATTTCTTTCTTTCTTTCCTGTCCTGCATTTCTTCCCCAGTTTGCTGAAAATGAAAAGAAATGCTCCCTTTCTTCTTAGCTCTCAGCTTCTTTTATGAAGTATAAAAAGGACACTGGCCAAAGTTAAAATATATATATAAACAGTTAGGTTTCTTGCCTTTTTTTTTTTTTCTTATTTTTTATTTTGGCATTGGGCTTGTTCTGGCATCTGGCATTTCATACTATTCCTAGTTGTTCTCCCACTGCTAAATCTGGCTCTGAGGAGTAGAGCTGTACATCTGAGGTTTAAAACAAACCTTCTAAGGACTACGTAAAAGGAAGCCCTTAAAGGCACAAAAATCTACAATAAGTTAAAATAATGTGTATGAAAACTAGCTGTACAGTGTTTCACATACATATGACAATGAACTCAACTACGTTGTCATGACAGTATCACAAAATATCTTCAGGTGTGGGAGATGTATTTCTTTGAATGGTGCACTCCAATTAAATAGCATTAGGTCTGCACGCAGAAATATGGTTCAATGGCTGAAGTGGTTTTTAAATGATACTTAACATCAAAACATGTTTGCAGAACTGAGGGCTAAATAACAGTCCTGTTTTGTTGTTCCTTGTCAGTTTCCATTACTGTTTATGTAATTTTGAGCACGTGTCTTCCTGAAATAACAACAAAAGTTGAAGGATGGTGTTTTAATAATCCAAAGTTGTATAGTAGATCTAGTAGTAAATTTGGATTGTGTTGGCACATATATAGGAAACTGGCTATGTACAATTTTGTACAATATTTACTCAGTTGATTCCAAGAACTAGTGATAAGGTAAACATGCAAGTATAGATCTTCAATGTGTATATATTGATTTGTTTTACTATAAAAGAGTTTTAAAAGTCAGTACAATACATTGGGTAAATCTGGATGCAAACAGTTAAAGGGGCGGGGCTTAGGGGTGACTTTAAGCCCCAGGGGGTGCAGTGAGCTACTCCAGACTAAGTCTATAGAGATAAATTTAAGGGGGATCCAGGCTCAGAAGTAGTGCAAAATGACTTACTGCTATAGTTAGCATTGTAAATATTGTGTAAATGAACTGGCTCCTTATGGACTTAACCTTAGTTTTACCTAAGGAATCGCTGAAGTATTCTCCTGTTACTTTTCTGCTTACAATCCATTAAGGTGAAGTAAGCATTAGGGAGTAAGAGCTGCAAGAAGTTTTGACAAGATTATGTGTTTGGAATAGGTTAAAGCAAGCAAGTAAGAGCTTGGGAGAATGCTATTTTTACAGAACCCCAGGAAGCCTTTATGTGTCAGTGTCTACTTTCTGGCTACTCCTGCTGGAAGTTTTGTCCAAGAGCAGTTGTACTTGATGCTGGATCAAAATGGGGGAAAGTTCAGCATGTTACAAACACTGTAGCTTGGTTATGTGCACTGTTAACAAAGGTACAGTAAAAGAATGCAGTTGCAAAAGAAAGAAAACGAGTGTTGCTTTCATAATTTCCAGGGCATAAATGTTCATGTGAAATCCAATGTATGCTTGAGCTCCACTGCAACATGAGTAAGAGTTATCCTTAAAAGTAACAAAGAATTCTGGACAAAAAGTCCATGAACCAGCATGTTTGTGCCTCTGCCTTGGCTACCAGCTCACAAATGCTTCCTGAGGTTCCCAAAACATTGTACTTTACAGCCAGTGCCCTGTGGCTTATGCTGGGCTTGCTATTCTTGTTATGCCATACAATGCTAGTTTTTCATATGTCTTCCTTGCATCTATTCAGTACCACTCCCTTTCCCTTTCCCGCCCCCCCCCCCCCCCCCCCCTTGCAGGAGCAAAAATAAGCACATGCTAAGATTACCTCATTGCCTATAATCTGTTTTTCTTGACTGCATTTAAACATCTATAAACGTGGTGAGGGTCATCACAGGGCTACTGCTGTATATACACCTTGCTTAGGCAATTTTCTTCTCTTTCTACTTATGCTAGTATTGGGGAAGCAGACACTTTTTTTTCTTCTTTATTATCACTTTCATGGCACTTGCACTTTCCTAAAATAAAGAAGGTTCTCTTTGCAGGTAGTAAGCAATTAGCTGGAGCCCAGCACTAACATACTGGCTTTGCACAGATCCGTCAGCATGAGTCAGCAGCCTGCAAGACTGAGCTCCAGTTGCCAGCAGTTACTACTGTCTTCTACTGTACTGGCAGAACTCAGCTAAAACAATACCAGATGCAAAAATAGGAACAGTAATAATAACAATAATGATAAAATAATCAGTTGTCTTTGCAGAGACATCTGTCTGACTGTGCTTTAATGGCTGATTTGTATGTAAACCCTTCGAGACCACCTAGTGTAACTATAGACTTGCGAGGTAGTGAGATTTTTTTATTTGTACCATAACAATAGGAAAGAGAAAAGTATCAGACTGGCAACAAATGCCAAATGAAAGAATTACTTGAAGTTAGCTAAGGTATTACATTGTTAAACTGTTGAAGAGAAAACTCTCAATTTCTCAAACTTTCAAATTAATACAGAGCTAGCTATCATCATTTAAATCTGTTAATGTCTTGGTTTGCTTTTGATTAAATTGCTATACCTTAAAGAATATCAGACTGAACTACTTAATGTTTTTAAAATCAACTGAAGTCAATGTTTACAAATATGGGATATTACTTTAGACTGAAGCATATTTTTTAAAGACTTTTCCTTCATCTGTTTTTCTCTCTGTTAGCATTGTTCTTGCTTTTTTCCTACAGAATCATTGCTAATTTTTCACAAAATTCTGTACTTTTTCTACTTGTCTTACAGTGCTTTTAAGACACTGTATTTGTCTATACAGCGAAGCTAACTCACTTCTATTGCCACCTGTTCAGCTGAAATTTCCAAGTGGCAGAGCACAATGGAGCACAATGGTAATAAATGACAGAAGAAATGAAAGCAAGCCAGCTCTGTTTAAAGGAGGGCAAATAGAGTACCTGAATGTTACACCCACTATGTAAGGGAATGGAATAAAAAACCCCAGAAATCTTCAACATTTTCATGGCACCCTTTTCTTTTGTTAGATTAGAGAGGTTTTCAAGAGGGAGGAGTTTTTAACGATTGAATGCTTTGTACTCTGGAAAGTTGGATCTTTCAGTGCTGGTGTCGTATGCTTTTTGAAACAATCATGATCAGAGCACACAGCATACAAGCTTTGTGTACTCAGAATTACTATTTACGTATGCTATTTTATATCATAAAAGTGACATCTAAATTGAGGATCAGCGAGAGTCTCATGTACCCCAGACATCTTTCTGGTTTCAAAATTGTTGTTTGCTCTTTTAATTTATCTTCTCGAAAGGGTTTATTAACAAGTACAACTTACAATGAATGTGTCTCAGTTTGTGAGTTTGCAATAAATAAGTTTGGGAACAGTGTGAGGTAAGGCAGCTTATGATCAAGTTCAGTGTTCTGCACTGTCTGCTCTTATGCATTAATTTTCTGTACGACAATCTTTCTGTAGAATGAGAATTCAAAGCATGCTTTATGGCTGGTGACTGGCATTGATGGTTGAACATACCAACACTGAAAGCTGAGAGATCATATTTATAGGGTTAATCAGACACAATACTGTAAAGTGTCCCTTTGCAAGAGCAAGTAGTGACTCAAGAAGAAAAGAATATGTGGTGCAGAAGATTTAAAAAAGAAAGGCAAAAAGAACATTAAAAAATTCTGGCAATTTGAGAAATGGAAAGATTTTTTAAAAATAACATCTGAACTGAGAAACCTGATTTGGTAGAAACAATGGAAAAGAAGAGCTTTGTCTTCTGTGCATCAGACCCCGCGTTTTCAAGGTGGATGCCCGTAATATGAACACACATATGTTCATCCTTCTATGCCAAATTTAAGTGATTCAGCAACTAAAACAGGCCTCTGTGTCAGTTCACCAGCCAAGCATTCATCTCCCTAAACTTACAACAATCATTGTTCTTCTTGCCTTCAGCTGCTTTAGTTTTCAGAGATGTGAATGAGACATGACCTACACACAATGTCCTCCTTTACTACAGGGCAGCTTTGCATTCTGCGTACCATTTTTGTGTATTGCGTAAAGCAAGGGTTGATGAAGAAATAAATATGTGACTATATGTCTGGTCTTTATTATAATGGTGTGCACTAAGTAGTGAAATAAGGTTGCATGGCAATTCTGATCCAGGATTTTCCTGAAAATAGAAATTGTTATTAGAATTCCACTTTCATAAACATATTTTTGCATGCAGGAAATGCCCATATATCCATGCATAGGTACACCTGCTTCACATAACCTGTTTTACCATTTTCTGTGTTTGACCCTGCATACTGGTTATGAACAAGAGCTAATCTTAGCTAGCTAATGAAATCTGACATGGTTGCAATCCATAGCAGCATGGCTGGAGGCTAGAGGATTTTTGTGTGTGTTGTTTTATTCATGTGGAGAGGACTGGAAACATTATGTAAGAGTGCTAAGCACTCATTGTCAGCCTCTAGGCAAAATACAGGTAAAGGACTCCTTCAAAATAAAATTATATAAAATTTAACTTTTTTTTTTTTTTTAATGTAAAGACAATTTGTAATGGAGCATGTCTGTTTGTAACCTCATCTGCCCTGTATAAATGCAGTGAATGTCTAGGGAGGAGAGCACTTACTCTATAGCTATATCAGGTAAGTTGAAGTTAGTGATTTTGAAAACTTATATTGGCATGTGGAGTAGCAGTTATTAATTTATCATCTCTTATTTTTATCTTGAATAATACAAGTTCTTTTTCACAATTACAATTTCTTTTCTCCATCTCCTGCTTATCAGGTATTATGTCCTAGGACAGCATCTCATTGTTTCTTTGAGGTAAACCAGCCTACAACACCATCTAGAAAATCTGCAGAAGACAGATCTCCCTTTCCTCCCCTTTCTCAGTGAAGCTGTACTAAGATTTTTCAAGTTTTGCATTTGGCTCTCTCATATAGCTAAATCTCTGCACTGCTGCAGCTCTTTGAGTGCCTTGCAGCTTGTAAATGACTCATGCAACACGCTCCCTTCCCTCTAGCCAACATGGAGAAAGCCCAGAAAACTGTTTGGGAATGATCCTCCTTCTGGCTTACATCACAAATTACTTCCATTACAGGATAATGCCCAAAGGCACAATACAGCCTGAAATACATAGTCATCGTGAAACATACCAATACAGTTACTCTTAATAAGAATTGCATACCCACAATAATTTACAATTTTAAACCCAAACCGCTTCCAAGCCTCTCCCTTTACAAACTTAAAAAAAAATAAAATATTTCTTTTTTGGTAAATGCCTGTAACTGGCATTTATTATATTTGATGTGAATGGACTACATTTCAAGCAACCAAAGACACACAAAAGCATCCAAGAAATCCCATTATTTTCTATGAGATTAGAGCAGCAGTTTGAGCACAAGTGAATCTTGGAATATACAAAGATTCTTCAAATTAGCCAGCAACCTTAGATAGGTAATTGTTGCAAAGTATTGTTGCACTTACACTCAATTCAGTCTATATTCCACTTACCAACTGTTGCCCAAACATCTCACTCAAATCTGCAAATTTACAATGTGTCTTCCAGTATAAAAATAATAATAAAAAATCCTAAATTGTCCATGAAATCACCATTTATGTATGAACCTTGTGTAATCTGATCTTCAGAAACTCCAAGTGACCATGGAATTGTTGTTACGGGTTGTACCCAATCCTTCTGACAATCAAGCCCATGCTGCTCAAGAGCATTACCAATTTAGATGGCAAAAAAACCCCCTTCCTCTTTTCTGTTAAAATACACCTCACTGTGAAAGAGGAACAAGTTTGTGCTCACCCTGTAATGAGCAACTTTGGTATTGTAATAACAGCCAGAGAAACAAGCAGTTGCCATCTAATGCTTGAGCACGCTTACTTTGATGTAAACTGAGTTTTCATGCCAGAGAACAAAATTTCTTGTGGAACATATATCATACCTATTTAAAAAATTGACTGAAGTAGCTCATGTCTGTGTTAAAACTTCACTTTTCCCCACTAACCCAACAAATTTAGTGCTGTTTATTTTCCACATGCTAAACAATTTCCCCATCTGCGCCTACTGAAATCTGCTAAATAAAATACCACATCAAAGAAGTAATAGTGAGAGAACAGAGTATTCAGGTGAATGCTGTCTGCACCCTACAACTGCTGGTGCATGACAAGAGCTCGAGAGCTAAACCTCTTGAGAAATGAAACAATGTTAGGAAATATTTATAGCTCAAACACATACTGTTAAATTATTAGAAGTTTAGATTAGATATAAGTGAGAAGTATTTTACTGTGAGGTGGTGAGGCATTGGAATGGGTTGACCAAGAAAGTTGTGAATGGGCCATCCCTGGCAGTGCTCAAGGCTGGGTTGGACAGAGCCTTGGCTGACATGGTTTAGTGTGAGGTGTCGCTGCCCATGGCAGGGGGGTTGGAACTAGATGATCTTAAGGTCCTTTCCAATGCCAACTATTCTATGATTCTATGATTAGCCTAAGGTTTGGCTTACACTAGGCAAACACTTCCAAACAACTCCCAAACACAGTCTGGAGACCTTGTTCTAGGGCACCTTTAGTCAAACAGAATGTCTGCAGACAGGGAGGACAATGTTAGTCTAGTACAGGCAGTGATTTGTACGTGCGGAGAAAAGCAAGGACATAAGGTGGAATAGGTTGTATTTCTGCTACTGCTTATACAGACCAAAGAGCACTGGAAACTGTTTCAGTCTGGTTGCTGCAGTGTTACCATCAGCTCAGTTTCTAACATCTCACTAAGTGTCAGGTGCTGAGGGACCAAGATTCTATGTTCTTTGTCTTCCCAGCTTCCTCAGCTTTTACAGAACTTTTGTCATGCGGATGTCCTTGAAGAACAACAATAAAAATATAAAATATAAACCAAGTCAGAAAAAGCCTGTATGCAAGCACTTAACTCATTAGGATATCAGAAGCCTATTGCTAGTGACGTATGGTATTCATTGCTAGTAAATTTTGAAGCCCATATTTTCCTCATTAAATTGGGAAATGCCTTGCAAGTTTAACAGAAAATTTCAGATAGTTTTCATTTTTCTATTAGAATACAAAACAGAACATGAGTACAAAGAGAGAAACTTCACAGATTATTTCTAGAGAAGATAGATGCTGTTCACTAGAACTTCATTTAAAGAAATATTCTACCATCTGCAGCTTTTGAATCTCTTCACATGCAACATTTTTTTCAGCATCAGATGTCAGGTACAAAGGAATGTCTATCAGAAAATTTTGGAAGATGACACTAGGAGAACTTTTTTCTTAATTTCTGATTATATTAATGGGAATACAACTACAAGCATCAAGGTAACTTTGAAGGAAACAACTGTTGATGGTTTTAGCGTTTTTTAAGAGGAAGAAATATTACCTATTAAGTTAGAATTATAGATTTTTACAAGAATGCTGGTTCTTGGACAACATCTACAAATCAAGAAGGTTACCTGCAATGAAATTAGGAATATCAATAACATAGCAATGTCACTGTAAAACATTAAATCAGTATCAAGAAAATTGTAATCAGATGATACTAAGTATACAGGAAAGGTTGAAGTAAGAAAGTAAACTAGTAATATTTTTTCTTTTACCTTCTCATACTTGCCTAATATTTCTTCCCTCTGTATTCTACAACATTACTGCAAGTTGGAATAAAGTGGATTTCTATTCATATATTTCTTTCTCATCTACAGACTATCTTACTTATCTGTTGAAAAAAGAGGTATATATTCTTGGTTTATAGTGATGCTGTTAGGGAGTTGCACTGCAGCTGAGAAAGAATAATATAAACACAGGAGAAAACAGTGGATCCTGGTGATCATTTTATGAATGAGAATGACAAAAATAGAGGCAGGAGAAAACAAGAAAATCAGGATAAAATAAGCCAGTATGAAGACTGCCAAATGCAGTCTCTTGTTAATGTAAGCAACCTGCTAGAAATACTAATTATTGATAATTTCTAAAATCATAAACATTCATATAACTTTTAGCAAGATAGAAATCTGCTCTGTAAATATGATGTTCATTTGTCACAACGTAATAACATTGCCGCCCCCTGTCTACATGCAATAATTGTCTGCATACAAGAAACATATTATGTGATTGTTATCTGGTATTAAAATCTTCCAATTATAAAAAAAACCAACTATTGCATCACTGTGAAAAACCATTTAACATTGAGTATAAACAGTACCTACTTTTTATATGTCCATTTCCTTTTTACAAGTTAAAATAATGTGCATACACATAATACACACAGAGATGGAAGCCATGCTATTTAAATAAATCTGTAGGAAGCTAAGATTCTTAAAAATAATGAGTCTCCACATTGGAAGCATTCATTTAAGTGATCTTTATACAAGTAGCAGTACTGATTTGAAGTGAATGCTTTTGTGGATAAACACTACTTATATTATTAAAAAAATACAGTAAAGGTTTCCAACTCAGCAGAGATCTCTTTTGGATCCACCACCACTTCAGGTTGTGGGAGCAATTTTTACTATGTGGATTGTCATCTTTTTAAAGCTTCATCAATATGTAAGTTCCCTAATTTAAAAAGAGTTTGAAGTTTCTGGATGAAGTAATGAGGAGTAGAAGTATAAAGAACTGAGCAAATGCTTTATCACAATAGATTGTTTACCCATCCTTTTTTTATATAGTTTTGATTCTTTGGTTGTGAGACTGGGAGTTATAGCATTGGGCTACCATTAGCCATGCCACTCTGAATTCAGCCTAAACAGGGTAACCAACCTACCCTCATGGCTTTATCTCTGCTTCTCCACCTCTCTCCTGCTAGAGGTTGCTCAGATAGAATGACGTAAGTGCATATGCAGTTGATCTGGTTTTGTCAAAATGATCTAGATTTTTTAAAAAAGGTGCACTCTTAAAGTGATTGAATGGGTAAGGATAACTAAATGCTAGCTATATATGATGATATGCTGGGAAGTCTGAAGTGATGGTAGCATCTGGAAAGGATTAATGGTGAAATGCAGTCATCTTTTAGATGACTACCTCCTAATCGTGCAGCCAGATCAGCATATTGAATTCACGTTGTAAAAAAAAAAAAAAAAAAAAAATAAAAATTAAAACATCCCCAAACATAGTGGAAGATGGGGACTCAAGAAATCCAAAGGAAAACCGGAGAAGGTTGAGGACTAGGTTTGAGGTTGAGGGAAAGGTTTGAATTTGGGTAATATGCCAGCAAATATCCTACAAAACAGTTTAGAAGGTAAGTAAGCTATAATTTTTTTCAATCTCTTTTTTAACGTTTTTTAAAGAAAGAAAGAAAGTAAACCAAGTAATAGAGGTTAGAGAGAAGCTGCAGGAGATATAGGTGAAATCTGTAAGAACTGAAGGGAAAGGGGTAGGGAATTAAGGAGGAAGTCATGAATGCAGATATGGAAGATGTACTTGAGAAAGTAAAAGGAGTAAAAAAATTAGTGCTTGGGTTAGAAATTGCCTGAAGTAGAAGTAAAATATTTTAGGTCAGGCCACAGGCAGTTCTAATAAAGTGAGTGTGGAAAGGAATTTTTTAATTCAAAATTGCAGTAACCTAAAAAAAAAAGTTGATAATCACAGAAACTATGCAAAAGTTTTAAGAAGGTAAGCAGTGCTGTGGAGGATATTAGCCTGATAATAAAAATAGAGTGTGCTTCACAGCGGTAATATTCCTCTTGATAATTTCCCAGAGATTGCCCGTTGGCATTTTTGGAAAGATAAAATAGAAAGTCATAGGTTGTGAGGTATTCGTCTGTGTCTGCTGAGATTTTATACAGTTTCAGAATGTGCGCAGTGCTTAATAGACTTGGTCAGGAGACAGGACAGTTGGCAAGAGGATAGAAGTCAGGAACACAAGTTGCCTCAGTAATGTCTGTGTTGTGTAGCTGTAAGTCATTGAATTGGCAAATGAAAGAGTAAAAGGAATTTCTTTTTTTTTGATTTATGAGTCAGTAACTCCTTACCATGGCAGCTGAATATTTAGATGTGCTTTTGTAATCTCCTCAAAGACTAAAGCTCTCTATTGTCTCTCCTTTTCCAAAGACAAGGAACAATCATAAAGTATGTCTCAAGAGTATCCATAATTCCCAGAGTTTGAGCCTGCATAAATGAGGGTAAAAAGCTTTCTTCAGTTTGATAAAATCCCCTCTGAATTCATTGGCTGACTGCAAAGTACGTGTGCATGGAGAAAGAACCACTCTTTAACTGCCTTTTCAGTAAGAATTGGGTTCTGGCTCACACATCTATTGGCTTCACATGTAATTTTAGCTGGATGTATACATCTTTACAGAGAAAGAGGAATTTACAGTGCACGTCTTTGCCGCTGATGCCTTGGAAGTGTGGACAGGTTCAATAGCTCCTCTTTGATAGTATGTAATTGTTTGTTTACTGTAATTAGTCCTGTGCAAATCTTCATTTTGCACAAAAGCAAGCAATACTTTTCTATAACCTGTCAATCCATTGTAGTAAATGTTAGTTGGACCAGAAGATTATTAGATCATTTGAACAGAATGAAGAACACAGGATGGAGCTGATGTTCTGGTGCTTCTCTCTGTTTCCACATACCAATTTTCCTTACTCAAATGAGGTGCAGTCTCTCCTGTAAGAAACATGCACGTTGGTTGCAACAACTGTGGTCAATAGAAATAGCATCTTCAGTGTTTTCTACTTTGACTAGCACAGATTTGTCATAATGGAATTTTTTTTCTATTTGGCATTTTTCTACTTAGTAGACTGGACTTTCATGTCATAATATGTGCTAACAGAAAGAAGTGGATATCCAGCCCTCAAAACTGTTTACTTCCTCAGGGATAATAAAGGGACCTTGAGACTAGTAGCTTTTGTGTTTGCATATAGGACTCTTCAATATCTACATGAGAGATCTACAGATAGTATGGTGTTTCTTTTCATAGGCATGAGCAACCATGTTTTCTAAATTAGAAATACTGAAGGTACTGTTGCTGTGCAGTCTTTATTTGGAAATGGATCCTATAAAATAAGCAGTGTTACATTGTTCCTTGCTTTGTCATGAACATTGGCTAGGGACTCTCAAAGATTATAGAAACTACAGCCTTTATTTAAGATTGTATGTTAATTAATATACTATACAAAGTAAATTAATATACCATGTCAAAAATATTAAATACATACAAAGCATATCAATATTATGCCTTAAAGCACCATCGGTACTGGCAGTATACTGGTTTCCCTTTATGGGAAATGGTGTTGGAATAAGCTGGAGACAATAGGAGTTTGACAGACGCCAGGACACATCTTGTGTCTTCCCTCCAGAAAGGGGATGCGACAAACAAGCAACACTCTACTATGTATTTCTTTTCCCTGACGAGCAGAGGAAATAAAAGATTATGAACTCTTAGCTGCCTGAGAAACCCCACCATGAACCTTCCCTTGAGCAAGAAAAGGTAAGACTGCATGTGAGATATAGTCAATGTCTTTAGAGACACGTCTTTGGAGTTCCAGTCTTATTAATGGAAGAACACACACTGGTAAACATTGTACCTCTGCAAGGATGTATAAAGGGAATGGACTTTTCAACCAGACCTGAAATTCTTACTGAAATTTTGCTAGGGTATTTTTGTAGGCCTCTGCAGTTCATCAGTTGTGTATAGCACTGCATCAATGTTTTTCTTTACTTTTAATCAGTGGCAGGGATGCTTCCTGCCTTTGTGAGCCCTCCCTGTATGAGCTAAGTACACCTCTCCTTTATACAAGCTTGTTCAGCTGAGCCATCATAATGACAGCTTGTACAGAAGGGCAGAGAGAAAGGTGTCATATCCAACTGATTTGTCCAAAAGTGCTGTCAAAACTTGGAATTTAATCTTTGAGATTAGTGCTTAAAAATCAGAGCTCTAGAGTCAGGATTTTGGCTTCATAAAAGTCAAGCTGTGCAATTATTTGAAAGCTCAGTGGTCAAACCCAAAAAACTCAGACTTCAGCTTAATGCAGCTTTCAGTAATATTAGTCTGTTATTTCTATATATATACGATAACATATATATATAGTATAGTACAGTTACTGACCAAATGGGGTTTAAATCCTGATAATAAGAACAGACAAATAAGTTAAATCCATTAAGATGGTATATAAAACTTCTGAATGTTGTTATTTATGTGGCAACTGCCTAGCTTCTGTGTGCAGAGTATGCTTGTGACAAGAAGGAATGATCAAAGACAACTCAGATATGTATAGATCAATGCTTGAAGTTCCAAATCGTAGTGAGTGATCTGAGAAACTGAGCACTCTGCAGGGAATCAAATGAGTTCTGGCTTATTTATATGTGAGCCTTTTAAAGTTTTAATGAAAGATAGCTTTGTCTGGATGCCTTTCTTCTTTAAGTTTTATTAGGCATTTTAATAAGCATACATTTGTTCTCTTTTCAGAAAAGAAACAACAGCTTGTGCTCCTCGATTGGCACATTTTTTAAAATGGAATGTGAAAATTGATAATAATTTCTCTGAAAGAGTTTATCAAGTCTTTACAGATGCTTTCTTTTTAGACACCTTGTAGTGTGAAAATAAAACTGAATGTCTGAAAGTGTCAGTAAACCTCTGCTTCTTGTAGGATGTAGTTTTGTTGACTGAATTTTGTTGTGATGTACTGAATCAGTGATGATGGGCATAGGTGCTCAGACAACTGAAATTGAATATCTTGAAAATTATAATTGTATAAAACCACTAGAGTATATGAATAAATAATTTGAACTATTTTTCAATATATTACTTTTACAAAACTTTGCAACCACTGATCAGGTCTTAAATACAAGGAAAAAAGATTTATTCTGTACTATACAGTCACTTGTTTACTTATATCAATTTTTGATTCCCTTTATCTTAGCTGTCTGCATAAGATAGCTGCTGATTCATATAATGCCATGTGTGCAAACTTCATCTTTGTCTTTATTACTGCTTCTGCAAAATGCTATGTTGAATATTTGGCTATTCTGTGTTTTGATGAACAGTATAGAAGCAGCTTACCATAATTGAAATTGTATTTGGTCTGGTTTAAATGAAAGTAGAATCTGTGTTGTTTCATTCAAATATCCTGTTTTCTAGTGCTTAACTGATCTATTAAGCCTATATAAAGTATTTGCTGTCTTTTATACTGAGTTCACTTTCACAGACTATTAGTTTCTCACACGTTGCTAATTCTTAGATCTTGTCATTCATGATGACGTTACTGTATTTAAAAGGGGAAAATATTAGGAAAGAAGGAAGTGAACCATGACATTTCCATCCTGTGGAACTTTTTTGTTGGATATGGGGCTGATGTGTCTCATAGCTACATGAAGATCTTTTAAAGTAGGAGATTTTATATATTAAGCTTCCTACATGCATGTTTAGGTGCTTGAATAAGTGAAATGAACTGCTGACTACTTTTGAGTTTGTTCAGTTCAAATCATTCTAGTGGAAACGGGATTCAGTCAACTGAAGTTCTATATTTCTGTCCAAATCTCTTTTTTTTGTTGTTTGTTTATGGAAAGATGCAACAGTGCAAATACAATATAGTCAAAATTACATTGGTCTCTGGAGAGAGCAAGTTTTATTTAAAGTATTCTCATTTTAATGACTCTCACTATAATTATTTCCTTTCTCCTCAAGGTCTGAATTAAAACAGAGTAAATCTAGCTTACATGAGCAAGGCTTACTGGTTCACTCCATTATTTTCTTGTTGTAGTACCTCTTGTTTCTCACTGTAACTTAATGGTAACATTAATGGCATGTCAATGTCTATAAAATCACATAGGTGGTGATCAAAACCAGTTAAGTGTTCTGACTTAAGCTGTTGGAGTTAGATTTAGGTAATATGTGACTACTGTGATAGGCTGTCTAGTTCATCAATACTTAGAGTAGAGAAGTGCAAGAATAGATTACAACATGACAAGTTGTTGGAACATTAAAAAAAGAAAATAAAAACAAAGAATAAATCCCCCAAAACCTGAAAAGAGTTGTAGAGGAGTCTTTAGAAATGGGGTTTAGTTCACTTTTTTTAGCTGGAATTTAAAACACAAGTACTTTCATTGCTGAAGGCAAGACAGGATTTAGTATGACGCCATTAAGAAGAATTTTCCTAGAACAAAACTGTTATAGAATCATAGAATCATAGAATAGTTAGGGTTGGAAAGGACCTTAAGATCATCAAGTTCCAACCCCCCTGCCATGGGCAGGGACACCTCGCTCTAAACCATATTACCCAAGGCCTCGTCCAACCTGGCCTTGAACACTGTAAGGGATGGAGCATTCACAACCACCCTGGGCAACCTATTCCAGTGCCTCACCACCCTAACAGGAAAGAATTTCCTCCTTATATCCAATCTAAATTTCCTCCTTATATCCAATCTAAATCTGTTCTTGAATAGTTGTAATTAAAAATAATTGTTTATTATATTCTTTCTTCATGTAACTTTTCTTAACTCGAAGTGATTTAGAAAAGCAATATTCTTCAGATGCTGTGGCTTAAAGGAGACCTCAAAGAACATTTTTGAGTGGAATATTTTCAAAAGAAATCTATAGATGAGATGATGATGATGGGATTTAGGATTATAGTAGATGGGATGGGATTTAGGATGTATATAGTATATAGAATCATAGAATCATAGAATAGTTAGGGTTGGAAAGGACCTTAAGATCATCAAGTTCCAACCCCACTGCCATGAGCAGGGACACCTCGCTCTAAACCATCTCACCCAAGGCCTCGTCCAACCTGGCCTTGAAAACTGCCAGGGATGGAGCATTCACAACCTCCCTGGGAAACCTATTCCAGTGCCTCACCACCCTAACAGGAAAGAATTTCCTTCCTACATCCAATCTAAACTTCCCCTGTTTAAGTTTTAACCCGTTACCCCTTGCCCTACCAGTAATGTCCCTCCCCAGCATCCCTATATGCCCCCTTCAGATACTGGAAGGCTACTGTGAGGTCTCCACGCAGCCTTCTCCAGGCTGAACAGCCCTAACTTTCTCAGCCGATCTTCATATGGGAGGTGCTCCAGTCCCCTGATCATCCTCGTGGCCCTCCTCTGGACTTGTTCCAACAGCTCCATGTCCTTCTTATGTTGAGGACACCAGAACTGCACACAATACTCCAAGTGAGGTCTCACGAGAGCAGAATAAAGGGGCAGGATCACCTCCTTCGACCTGCTGGTCACGCTCCTTTTGATGCAGCCCAGGATACAGTTGGCTTTCTGGGCTGCAAGTGCACACTTCCGGCTCATGTTCATTTTCTCATCAACCAGCACCCCCAAGTCCTTCTCTGCAGGGCTGCTCTGAATCTCTTCTCTGCACAGCCTGTAGCTGTGTCTGGGATTACTCCGACCCAGGTGTAGGACCTTGCACTTGTCATGGTTAAACTCCATGTGGTTGGCATCAGCCCACCTCATGAGCATGTCAAGGTCCCTCTGGATGGCATTCCTTCCCTCCAGCGTATCAACCGAACCACACAGTTTGGTGTCAACGGCAAACTTGCTGAGGGCGCACTCAATCCCATTGTCCATGTCAGCAACAAAGATGTTAAACAGGATGGGATTTAGGATGTATATAGTATATAGGATGGAATTTAGGACAATAGTAGATCCTTTAAAGAAGAGACCACATTACACAGTGCTCTTAATACAACATGAGTTTGACAGTGTTTCCACAAAGTCAGTGGTATAACTAGAAAGGAGGAACCTATCATAAAAAAAGTTTGAGGTTAATATAGATATCCTTTTGGGTAGGAATAACTTACTGAATAGCATGTGAACAACTTTTTCTCTTTTACACCCCTGCATACTGTTGGGAAAAAGTCTGTATGCCTTACTTTCCAGCTGACCAGTCCCTGTTCATTTGGCCAGTCCTTGATAGAGCCCTGTCAAGATGAACAACAGTGTTTGTGCCTTTCTAAAAGAGCCAAGACTGCCTAATTCCTAACAAGCTTTCATATATTGCTCCTTTGTCTTCCAAATCCAAATAGATTCCAACAGTTAAAAGAGGGACAGAAAATAAATTTAAAATGGCAGATGTTAAACGGATACAGCAGAAATGAAGTTTCCTTATTGTTACATGATGGGTATCACATAAAAATTCAATCCCTCACTTTTTTATTTTATCTTATGACAAATCCTGGCCATAACAGAAGACACAGCAGTAATGCAACCAGGCAAAATGATTTGTGCTGAAAATTCATTTTGAAGGGAGAAGGTGAAACTTCTGAATTATTGAGAAGGGCAGAGTGATCAAGCGCACTTTTTCTAAAGAACTCCTATCACTTCTGTTCTACTTTCAGAGTCTCATTTATTTCATCATGAATACTTTGCATTTATAAAGTGCCTACCACTGTGGTATGTGAAGCCATGAAAATAGCAATTGGTTTAAAGCTGTGAAAGTCCCAGGCAAATCAAAGAGCTTAAGTAACATGATTCATACACCCAAACTCAAGACACTGTCTCTTAAGGAATAACATTATGTGAGCACTGAATTATTTATGTCATTTCTCTGTTTCTGATTTTGCCTGTGTGTCCTGGGGGTGTCTGAAGCCATAGAGCATTAGATAAAGACATCAGGTAGCTTTAGTCTTGCTATAGGTACAGTCCTAGTAGGTTGAGGGAAATCTGTGTCTTCTGCTCCCCCTATCTCCATTTTCTTCAGCTCTGTGGGACAAGTCCTCTCATAATCCTCCCCTTCACAAATTCATTGCTCAGTGCCCCCCATTCAACATGATCTCCTCAACCATCCATCTGCCGACTACCTAGAGTGAGACACAGTCAAAGCACTATTGGCCTAATTCCTCTCAATAGGATAAACAGAAGAGAAGGAGGTCCAGAGGGTGGTGGGAGCAATAGAAAAGACCTGTGTAGTGCTGCAGTTGCAGAGAGATAAAAAGATCTGCATGGTCACTCACAGCTCTCAAAGCCTCACTGAGCCCTCACCATTCTGAGAAATATTGCAATAATATCATGATACATTATGACACTGTACTTGTGGGTATCGGCATCATGAAAGATTCAAACAGTAGCATCCGGAACTGCTAACAATAAAAATGCTTATGAATCCCTCAGGTTCTTTGTTTGGCCTTGAAAACAAACTGTGTGGGAACATTTATGGCATTAGTTCCCAAAACAAAGTAATCTCAGATACTGGCTCCAGTATTTCAATTTGATCACTGTGGAAGCAGTTACTTAATGACCTCCAAACAGAAACTTGTTCAGTGCAGCTACAAATCAGCATAATATTGTTATTTCTTATTTATTCAGATCCATGATTAAAATACAGAATATAGGAAAAGAAGTAAAGAATTGTGAATATAAGTGAGATTAAGGAATGGAATCTATCTTGACCTTGCTGACGCTAGGGTTCTTTCAGTAGAACTTTACAATAGCTGTTAATTTCATTTGATTAAAAATGGACTTAATGAAAGTAACTGCACAAAAATTGGAGGACAAAGTTGGATCTTAAGTAAAAAGATGCATTTTTAAAAAATGGTGATTACAAATGCAAAATAAATATTGAAATGAGTTTGACATAAAAAGTCCATGTTAAACAGATATTGTTATATAATCAGGAAATGTAAGAGAAAAAAGCTGAAAATTAACTTGGACAAGCCTAATGAAGCAAAGGAGCTTAGAAGAAATCCCCTCAACTCACTCACAAAAAACAAAGAAAACAATTGCTCTTTCCAGGTGTGTCCACTGTGTTTATTACACTTTTTAATTATCTTGTTTTACAAATGCAGACACAAATAGTTGTATTTTTCTAAAGTTCTGGTGGATTTCATTATATTGGTAAAATCCTCCTCTGTGTATAAAGCTGAAGGAATCTCTCAGATACAGTCCTTCCTCACTTTCCTTTATCTAGTTTTATGATTGCCAATATATTTATCTAGCTTTATGATTGCCAATTTGAAGTCTGGGAAGGGAATTAAGGGCATGACCACATGACTGGAAAAACGTCCTTCTGTACTGCAGTTCCTACCATACTATTTGTGATTAATACAGGGGGTGAGAGAAGCATAAGGAGATTCTGGGATCTTACAAAGACAGCCTGTTTTGCAAAAACATTCTTGGAGCATTAAGTTAAAATTAAACTCAAAATTCTTAGTTTTGGGAAAGTTGTTCCCAGAAGTCTCTTGCCTAAAGTCAGTTGGACTCTAAAGGCAGAATTTCATTATAACTCGTTTAATCTTGCTGAATATCTTGTGACAGGCATATCCAGGCTTCCCCACTGGAAACATATTTTCTTGTATACAGGGAACAGTTCACAACAAATAGAAAATTAAGAAATTCTTGAATGCGTACTTCTAAATATATCAAAATACTTGCTATGGGTCTTTAGAAGACAGCAGGAATAAATGTAATCAAGTTCAAAGTTCCTTTCTGGAGCAAAGGACAGGGAAATTTCAGTTCAGTTCACTGCTTGCAATCAAACCTGGGGAATGTAGATCATTATTATTCGTAAATTCAATTTCTGCTAGAACGTGAAAGTACGAAACAGGTTCATTCTGGCAGAAATCTGCACATTTACGATGTACCTTCTATGTATATTCATATTTCTCATTTCTTCAAGCCTTAGGTAATGAATTACTAATTTCATTACTATGATAAAAATACTTCAGACACAGCACAGGCCAAAATATATTTCTTTCTATGACTTTCTGTAAAATCATTTGCTTTATGTTTTGTAGATGAGTTACATGGAGGTATTGACAAATTTTAAAATAATCTTCTTATGATGAAGAAAATTTCTCAAGCCACTACTTTTTTTAATATCGACCCATAATGTTTTGTGGGTAGAAATGAAGAAGACAATAACAAGTTGAGTACAGAATTTTGAATTAACTTTGATAAAAAGTAAATCTAGAACATCAAAACACTAAATGTTTATTCCAGTATTTTCAGATAGAGAATACATCTTCACACACACACAGTCTTTGTTGTGATTGTTTCACATTTCATTCATTTGATGTAATTGTTTTTCTTTTCAGTTACAGTTTGTTGGTCTACAAGTTTCCTGTTTCCCTTAATTCCTACGCTGCACTTTGAGTAATACTAAAAAAAGTTAGAATGGCCATGCTGCAACAGATCAAATGCCTAACTAGTTCATAATATTTCTGAAAGTGCTCAAAATCAAGTGTAAAGAGCATAAGAACATAAGACCTGGACAAGAATGTATGATACCTTCTCTTACAGTAATATTTTAACCTCCAGGCACTTTCATATCAGAAACTTCCAGAGTTGAATATACTTTCTATTTAATTAGTAGCCCTCAGCAGATCAGTCCTTGCCTTGAGCTTATATAAACTGAATTTCAACATTCTTTTACAAAATATTTCATAGCTCAGCTACATTTTGCACAAAGAACCGCCTCATGGAGTTTGTTTTGAATTTATTTATCATTGTTATACTGTCATCCAGTCCCCTTCATAGTAAAGTCTTAGAATACCACATGGTGTCTTAAAAACATACACTTAAAAACTGGGGTTAGCCAGAGTGCCAATAAGTACTGTGGAAGTTTACAAACTACTTCAACCTGGATCTTACAAAACTGCTTACATGGAGAAGTTTGGTGGTTGCTATTTTTCATATAGGAACCTGACAGCATTATAAGAAATTCAGGAGTAGCTGATTCTACTCTGGCAGTATTAGCTGTAAATTTATTCTTACCTCTTGCACCCTTTGTAAAAAGCTGGGTGTGTATGCTGGACTGCTTCACTGGTGAAGTCTCTAGGTCTTTTCTTCCCTCCTTTGCTTGACATAAATCTATCCTTCTAATGTTTTATTCCTCTTATCTATTTCACTGTGTTATAAGGCCTGGAATATGTGACTGTTAGAATGCTTCTTTAGTTTAGTCCATAACACTTTTGACTGCTCATTTCTGGACCAGTGTAAGGTCACTTTTAATATAGGACCCTGACTGTCTTTCAAAATAGATAACATGATCATAAGAAATCTTTGAGCAGATGTCTCCTGATTTAATCAAGTTTGTCAGTCTTTTGAAGTCCTCTGATCTGTTCTTTTCCTTGAAGAAAAGTCTGTTAACATTAACATTTTCTTCTCTGGATCTTTGGGAAGTATATCAGAAAAAATTATAGGATGGTAAAAGTTAAATTAATTTTCTTGTTTGATTATCTTTTGTTGTGAGAGTTAAAATTAATTTCTTGGTTTTATAATTAATACATGATTGCTTATTAAATATATGGCAAGGATGCCTAGAGCTTGAGATAAGAGCTTTTGAATATGATGTATAAATCAAAAGCAAACAAACTAATCAAATTAAACAAAACCAAGGAAATAAGGCCCCTGCCAGAGGACTGGAAGCAAAACAAGTTTTATTGCCTCCAAAACTAGCTTCTAGATTATGTGGCAGTTATTTTTTCTTTCTTTTAAATATGAAACCTGGGGGTTACAATATGTGAATCAAAAGCCAGGAACCAAAGCAAACCTCAAATTTTAACTTGGGGATATTTGCAAGATTTCTGTCAGGGAGATTACCTTGGAATATCTGAAGGGATTTAGATTATTTAGCTGCTTAGTACTGGTAAGCCACATTGCTCTCATCTGCTGTAGCAGAAAGGCAACATGCAGGCAGGGCACTGGTAGGGTTCTTAACAAAACCCCAGGAGATTTTCCTGTTTTCCCAGACCTGCTGGGAAGTGCTGATTCATTCAGGGCAATCTATTTCTCTGTATCTCAGGTTTCCCTAGCTATGAGATAGAACTAGTAATATTACTGTTGACAGATTTGTTTTAAAAAATGCTAAATTCAATAGGAATATGCAGATTCAGAAGACTTCAACTACAAGCCTGCATAGAATTCAGCTAAGTCTAAGCCAAACCAACATTTTATATGATAAAAATCAAAACAATATGTCATTAAAAAAATGAACCAATATAAATCAGCAGTTGACTGCAATCTAAAATGAACAAGGCATAGCATGCCTGCATTTACAATGAAATTGTGGATTTCAGTTTGACACAAAATTTGTTTGTGCTTTGTTTTACTCTTTGGGGTTTACTTACCTTCTCTTCCCTTGATTTTTGATTTGACAATTAAACAAAACCATCCGTTATTCCTTGAGTACTAACTAAATTATTTTGCAAAGGAGGTAAATATTGATATTCCTCTTACTGATATTTTGCATAGGAAACAAATGTATTAGTATTACTGCCTCTGGCTGAACTGGAACTGGGGACAGACTTTCTGGCATAAGTGGGGAGAGTGGGGAATGAAATACCCCTGTCTCTAGCAGGGCTCTTTATCTCCCCGGTATGTGACATTTCAGGTTAGGTTATTCTCACTAAAATTTATCAGAAGGCTTTGGTTGCAAGATGTTAATGAATATTAGGTCCTTTTTTAGAATGTGAGTTGACCTTTTAGACATGCAGGACACTTAGAACCCCACATAGGAAGGGGTATGTAAAGGAATAAGATGGCAACCAAAGTAAGAAGGACTATTCACTGATTGACAACTTGAAATGTATTGTCATGCTGTCTTGTTTTTTAATTCCTAACTACTTATTTATTAGTTTCAGTGCAGTAGCACTTGCAGAGATTCAAATGAGTTGTTGGAGAAATAACAATGCATGAAATAAATCCTGAAATCCTATTCAACTTTATGATGGAATTAGCAAATGGAACTCCTACACTAGCATAATTTTTATACAATATCTGCACTATGTCAGCAATAGATTTGCCATATCTGTTGATAATAGCTTTTAGTAACTTTATAGTTGTTATTGTTCTAGAAGTATGTTACTTAGTAATCTTTAAATGGTTAAACTGCTTTTCATCTCATAGCTTAATTTAAAAATTCTTTGAACATATTCAGTTATTTACTTTCATCCAGCAAGGGAAGCATTTCTTACACAAAGTAAAATGTTCTTATAAATAACTATTCATTTCCTTGGAGAATCGCCTTTGCTCAGACTTCATTTCCTTTGATTTTCTCCGTGTATGATTTAATAGATGCTTCTCTTCTTGCTATTAAAAATGATCAGTGTACTTGGAACCATTAACATGTTTTTCTATGTGGCAGTAGAAAGTGTTTTCTACTTTTCTTCAGGGCTTAAGTTCATTTATTGCATTGCTTAATATTTACATGACAGTAGCAGCTCTGAGTGATAGCGTTGCATGGTAAGTTTTTGGAGTGTGGAAGTGAACTCCATCAAAGAAAGGTGAAAAATCAATAGAAGTCTGTGGCTGTTTTATGAAATTTTTAGATGGTCTCACTGAAAATAGCTACAATGTCAATTTCTAACTACAATGAAAAACTAATGTAATGTAAATTTATGGATACTTAATTTCAATGTCAGATTACAAAGAAAAATAGTGTTATCTGACATCTACAAAGGCAACATCGTAAGTGCAAAGCATGCTTAGTGTAACTATACTGAGTGCAGTTTATGACCACTGATAGTTCCAGACTGATACATAGAAATGGGTTACACCATTTGTGATACAAGAACTGAAGCAGTGACAACCAGGTGGGCAACAAGGCCCACCCTGCTACCAACTAGAGTACCACACAGGTGGAAAAACATTGAAAAATCATAAAAACAATTTTTCTGAAGATGCCAGAAGAAAAAATTTAAAGCACACTCTAGCCAGTGCAGTTCAGTTACAGTTGTGGTCATATATTGAGAATAACAGTACTGGATAATATGAGGAATGATGTGTAAGTCCTTCTGACATCTCAGCAGAATCCGGCGCCCATTTCCCAGACTATCAGGAATTCATTTGGTAACATACAGACATCCAGTTCTGAGGCAGTCACCATAGACTCCTTCTACAACTAATAAAACTGTTAAGAGTCAGTGAAGCCATAAGCACAATTCAAACAATTCTATTTCTTCTTTGAGTGGTAAGAAAAACCATAGCATGCCCATCTCAAAAGTTAGAAAATTTTGGTGCCTGAGAACTGGGGAGTGAATGTGATTATTAATGAAATCTTTGGGGAAACACAGTAAAGAAAAGCCGTCCTCAATTTTTTTATGAAATATATTAACTTTCAGCGAGCAACAAATATAGTCACAATTTGTTCTAAGATTTGTTTGCTTAGTTTCATACTCAGACCGTTGTAAACATTAAGTGCAAATACCTCCATATTTGTGGCAAATACAAAGTGCCCTTCATGTTATAAATGCACACCCTATGTCTGGTTCCTGCTTGTTAATTATTAATATCCAGCAACTGAACATAGCTTGCATCATTGCCATTTAATTGAAAGATTCAAATGTCTGAGACTTGAAATAAACAATGCAGAATTAAAACATAGATCTTTCTGCTTATTATTGCTGAAGCACATTCAACTAAAGTATTTCTATTGTATTGCTGGGTGTTTATACATATTGACATTTTTACAAAAGAGTCATCCATACGAAGAGATTAATTACCATGAAAATCTGTTTCCCCTATTAAAGGAGGAATAATAGATATTATATACATATATAGTGTTTATATATGAATGCATACCAACAAATACGTTAGCTGCTATGTTGAAAGTCCTCTTTGAAAATTAAAGGGTAATTTATATGATTTCTATAGTGCATTGTTGGCATGATAATTTCCCTGACACGCTAAGCAGATTTTTGGTTGGCTTTTTTTTTTCTTTTTCTTTATTGGATATCCTTAAATATTTAATTAACATAAAAATTGTTTTTTAATTTTGCTAAAGAGGATTCAAGAGGAAACTGCGATCAATTTAGTCACAGTTGCACTTTTTGTTTTGCAGAAAAGAGGTGGTTCATGTATTTGATCATTATTTTCTCCTTAACTTGCTAAATTAGGAAGCCTTGAATTTCATTTGTTTTGCAGAAAATATTGATAGGTGTTCCATTCTATCAGAAACAGCTTATTGGTGTTAAGATATCACTATTTTTTCTCAGAATTTCAAAATATTTGTTCAAATACCTTTATTAATTGTAATACATTTTAGAAGGCCAATAGGAAAAATACCATATTAAATAAAGACATATTTTGCAAAATTAAATACAGAGTTTTCACTAATCTATTTTTAAAAAGTTTCACTTCTTTTGGTTATGGACTTCAGATCTTATTTTTTTTGAAAGAACACTTTGTGAAATTTTTGTCATTTTGCTCCTCATTGCTATCTCCTATCCTGTCACTTACAATAGGTCTGAGACAGATGACTCTGAAGCATCCTAAGTTTTGCAGGACTATAGCTTCCTATTAATTTTTAATGTTTGTCAGGTAGAGTGGCCCACCTTTGCTGTCTAAGAATGTCATATTATCTCTGAGTTTAATAGCATAACCTTTGAAAAATCTGCTTTAATATCTTATGGGGGTAGGCGTGTGTGTGTGTGTGTGTGTGTGTGTGTGTGTGTGTGTGTGTGTGTAACTCAACAAAGTAAAAAACCCCAAAACACAAGAAAAGAGAAAAGCAAGCTTTGAAAAACATTTTTCAACCCTTGTTCTTAAAATTAAGTGCATAAAACTGTAACTAAATTCTTAAGTATTTCAGCTAATTGGAAAATAATGTTTATTCTTTTGGATGAGGACATCAGTTTACCAAACTGAAGCAATTTGTGAAAATGTTTACTTTGCAAAATAAGAAGCATATATTATGAAAGAACTTCAAAACTGTATTCCAGCACTTTTAAGTTGGAAATTTAGTTTTACTCTTAGCATGGGATATTGAAAAGTTTAAAAAAGCCCAGAAAGCTTCTGTAATGCAATAATTACTAATAATAACACTGGAAAAAAATAATCACCTTGGCTATATTGCAAGTGGTTTGGTTTGTTGTTGGTTTTTTTTACTGACATTTTACACAGATAGGACTTTTTATTTTAATTTTTAGATCTTAAAAAAACAAAAAGCAGCTCTGCAGTGCTTGCATGAGGCTCTACTGAACACAAGTGAAGTATTTGCTAAAGGGAATGAAGCCTGTAACTCCTACTGCCTAAAAGTTGGAAAGTTATTAAAACTGAGTGTCAGTCAAAAGATGCTTCTTAAAAACTAATTCTCAGGAACAATAATATCAGTTCATACTCTGAGAAATCACTCTGTTATAGGAGGAGATAACTTTCTGGGTAAAGGCTTCCTAAAAATGCAAATGACTTGAGAACTTCTGTATCATGGTAAAGAGGGATGTGTTCAGCTTTCAGAAGAGAAGTAAGAAAGTTTGACACTTATGTAGTATCTCAAGAATCTTTGGAATTCTGGAACATGTTCTTTTGTTTCATATTGTTATTTACATTTACAGGCCGGCATAATGGTCTACACAGCTGCCACACAGAAATAAATAAGGCAAACTGAAACAGATTAATCAAATAGTGCTTTTCTTTTTTGGGATTAGGATGGAATACTGCATTTCTTACATTACTTATAACTAGAGAGAGCCCTAAATGAGAATTGTGCATATGATTTCCTAAAAACTGTAAGAAGATGGACTAAGATGGAAATTTTGTGGCTGTCCCCTCCCAGTACTAGCATGCGTCTGTAAGTAACTGCTACGTGCTACCTATCACACAACAGTCTTAAAACACTTCAGTATTTTATTCAAAATGCATAGGCAGATCATTTTCCTCTTACGTCTTCCACCTCTGCTCTAGTGGAACTGAACTTCTTTTGGCTTGTTGCTATTCTGGGAAGCCTGTCTGAAGGAATATGCTTTATCTACTGCTCTGTGCTGCTGATGTTCACAATCATACTGCTCAAAGCCATTCCTGTGACTAATGAGTATTCCTATAGTGTATTTATAAGTCAGTCTTTGCTACTGAAGCACCTATGAGATGCTGTGGTATGTAAGAAAGGGCAGACCAGGAGATAATTTCAGCCAATCAAAATGTCAAGAAGGATCATGCAGCTAATTTATTTTTTTTTTCCCCTAAGGAGAAGAGCATGAAGACTAGAGCTAATCTATTTTACTTATTTTTATATTTATATTTATATTTCTATTAATATTCACCTCTAGCTACTTAGAGTGAATGAATCAACTAATTTTAGGCCTTGATTTTGCAACTCATATGTACCTGGATGACATTACAGAATCATAGAATGTTTAGGGTTGGAAAGGACCCTAAGATCACCTAGATCCAACGCCCCTGCCATGGGCAGGGATGCCTCACACTAGACCATGTCGCCCAAAGCAATGTCCAACCTGGAGGAAAAAATATTTACACAAATATAAGCTGTGAATTTTTGTTTTGACTGTATGACACAATGATAATAGATGTTTTAGTATAATCTGTAGTTATTTGCATGACCTCACTTACTATCGTATTCTAGAAAGCGTCCTTTTCCCTAAGACTTTCATACTCACTATTTCAAAATGCATGTTGTTTCTTTAGCTCATACTTCCCAATCATTTCCAATATTTAGGTCTCTTTCAATATACTAACATTTTATTTATCTTAACGGAGATATGGAAATGATATAATAAACTGTGACCCATTTCTGTTTTTTTCAGAAAAGACCCATAATGTATTTCATATACCTGAATGAGGTAGCAAATTATTCATTTTGCTTTCTTTCAGTTGTGTCAGATTAATTTTCACCAAATCTATTCCAGATTCTTTCTTTGTTCTTAGAGATATTGATAGATACCCTTAAACTTTATGATTCTGCTTCTGCATTTAACAGTTTTAATGGCAAAACTTGATTGATAGAGTGCAGTGCAATGAGGGACAGAAATAGGTTATTAGCTATACCCAGTTTGATACTTGAACACTTGCATTTGCAGTTGATGATCATAAAACCAGTGCATGCATGTATTTTTTTAAATTGAAAAATTCTGTATCAAATCCTGGAAGGCTCTGGAAGTTGGTAATATTAAATATATTGAGATTCTAAATATCTAGAAAAAGCAGATGATATAGAATCTGATAATTTTTCATTTTACTTTTCTCTAAATGTTTTTCACTCTTCCTTATTTGTATAGATTTGCTTTGATATCATATAATGATATACCTTTTTAAAAATGCATTTTTACTAGGTTACATTTCAACTGCAGATGTTATGCATACCATATTGTGATTATGCCCAAATTGTCATGGGTACACACAAGGATATGAACACTAAAATACCCTATTTCTATTCAAGGGAATTCTGATATTACAATCTATATAGATTCAGTAATAATATACAGCATTGCTACACTTCTTAATCTGGCATTTTGTAAAAGAGTACAGACTCTTTGTTGGCTGTTCTATTGGAATTCAATAATCCCAGTTAAAGATCTATTTCTAATCGGGTGACTGGTTCAGAATTAAGTCTGTTGGTGTATGGGATTTTTGCATCCCTTCAGTTAGGAGTCAGTGCAAAGCCTTTTCATTTTTGTCATTAAATCATGATACAGCAGCAAGTCTGATCTGTTTGGCACTATTAAGATGAAATCCGCAATTTTTTTTCTGCCTCAAAACTGCATTTTTGGAGTATGTGCTGTCTTCTGTTTGTCTAACATTGTCTACAGTGGGGTTTAGGTCTCTGACTTAGTAGACGTTACAGCAGAAAACAACAATGAAATCTCAAAGACTGTTCTACCATCTGGAGCTGATTAGAGCACAATATCATTCTATCCATAAGCGCACTATATCAGTTTGTGAAGTTGATTACAAAAGTCCAAAGTCACCTGCAGATGCCCAGGCAAAAATAAGATTACTTTAGCAAGTGAAACAAATAGCACGAAAAAAAAAAAAAAAAAGCAAAAAGCATGCTGCTTTTACTTGCCTAAAAAAGAACAATAATACAAAAAATGCTGGCTGCATTTTTGGGAGCTTCATGTATTCTGTGAGTTAACAATTTTTGATTTTTCACATGCTGTTCTGAGTCCTGTTCATCTGTGACTAGTTCTTAGTCATGTTTTCTATATTAATTTTGTGTAAGACTAAATGATCTAAACCACTGTTTTAAATTCAGCTCTTTAATGATACTGTTATTGTACCAGTTTTTTATACTTACTCTGTTCTATGTCCAATCCTTTTTATCTCTTGAAAATAAGAACATATTAATTAAAAACATTTCTGTGAAAGAGGGCAAAATCTCAGTGGTGCTAACTCTATGTGAACCATGTGATCCATCTTATCTTGCATTACATTTCCTAGGAAAAAGTGAAGCTGTTTTTCTGAAAATATAACGAGCCTGGAGATGTACTCAAATTTTGTAATCTATATAACATACTGACAATAAAACTGCTATGGATTAAACCATGTGTTAGATTAGTCTTTACTAAATTTGAATTCTAATTTTACATTGGGCAAAAAGAAAAAAAAACCACAATTTTTATTGCTATGTAATCTCTGTGACTGGCATTCATGTCATTATTTTGGCAACTAAATTGATCTAGGTGGCAATTTTGGGAAAAAAGCTAACACACTTTTTTTTCTCAGAGTGGTAGCCATGGTTGCAAACTTTCTCTATACATATAATTTGCAGTTGGATAATGTTGTGGTAGCAGAATCGGAACTATTGCAAGACTACTTGTGTGTGAGGAGCAAAGCTTGCAAGTAGATGTGATGCTACTTAATCTTAAAATTTCTATACAACAGCACGATAGATTTTAAACAACAAACAACAAAACATATGATATAACTGAAAAAGGAATATGAAAAATATGAAAAAAGGAGGCTTCAAAAGGTATTTGTGATGACGTCTTTAAATTGCCTCTGTCAGTGTGCCAATTTCCAACTCATAGCACCATTTGCAGTTTCAAAACTTGCTTTTGTTACATGTGGGAATATAGAAAATTTGGAGGGTTTTTTGAAACTTTTAAAAATGTCTGAGTTTTTATATGTGGAGAATGTATATAAGCCTACTTTCTAAGAGTATGTTCAAGGCTCTCAAGCATCCTAATTCATTAATTAATGTAGGATTCAAGTCTCTTTCACACACGGAATATTCCTATGAAACTTTATCAAAATGATATATTAATAATGTAGCAGAAAAGCCTGAAAGTCTGAAAAATCATATTTGGAGAAAAAAAAAAAACCAAACAAAACAAACAGCTCTAGTCAGAAACCATTTTAGACGGATTGACTCGTCAGTTTAACCAGACCTGTGATATTGTCACGGATCAGTGTTCATGTTGATACTTTAAAGAAGGTGCTAATGGAAGTTATGTTACAAATCATAAGTTTGGAGGACAGAATAAGATGAACAGCTCTTTAAATTTCTATCCATATTACATACAGAGTTATATATTTTATATTTTATCCCAGGTAGCTCCAATGATAAACCATTATTTATTGAAACCATATTTGAATTTTCTAAAAAATAAAGCAAAGTGTAGCAATGCCAATTCAAACTATAGAAGGTCTCATTGATTGTTGCACTAAAACTGATGTTTTGCTTGGATGTTAGTTTATTATGGTAAGTGAAAATGTAGCAGAGTCTCAGCCTATAATACATATCTTGTTACTCTTAAAGGGTCAGTTTCCTGATGCTGAAACCCATCAGCTACAAAATTGGGTGGGAAGAATTTTAATGATGAGGGATAATATAATGACATTTTATTAGATGCCACCCATCCCTCATAAAACACACAATTACAATTTCACAGAAGATGGCTTTTTTGTTTTAAAGCTATCTCTGCCAAGAGAGAAAGCAGTCATTAAAAACTTAACAAAAATAGCAAATGGGAGAATATCTGGGAGTGTAAGAAGTCAGTTAAAAGTGTTCATGAAAATGAGTCTATGGTCAGGATACCATAGACTTACCAAGAACATGAATACAGTACAGACAAGTGAAATTCTAACAACTTTATCACTATTAACATAGATAAAGCTGTTAGCTCAGAATAATTCAGAAAAGTCTTAAGGAGTCAAAATAAATTCTCACCATTTGGAAAGAAAAGCAGATACAGTACTTACCAGTGGATTCATTGAGGAGCAACTGCTAAATATTTATATCATAAAATTCAAGGACTACCAGAAGTGAAAACTACTGAAATATCTGTCACTGAGTCTGATGAGCTCTCTTAAACCATGAGGATTATTTACCATCATCAAGTAGCAAGATCATAAGTTGCCTGAGGCTGTATCTAAGAAATAAAAAAACAGTACCATACTTGAATAAAAACACAGATCTGGAGGATGTAATAAACTTTAGGGTGGTTACCAGCAGCTGAACAGTGCAAAAAGTGAAACAAGAAGCAGTAAGGGCAGAATTAAAGGAACATAATCAAATTGACTCTAAACAGCATAGTTTATGGCCAATAGGTGAGTAAAAAACCCAATACATTTTAAAAATGAAATTGTGGGTTTAGTTGATAAGTGCATTCAATGAAAGTTTATTTAGTATTACCATTGAAAATATAAATACAGTTAAAAACTAAATAAATGTAACCTAAACTAAATTAATTAAAAAATAGTACACAGGTGAAAAAAATGTTTAGAAATGGGAAAAATATTTTATAGATAGGAAGCTTGACACATAGGTCTAATATTGCCCTGAATTATAGTTATTGATAATTTGTGGAAAAATATAAAATCACTCATACAGTATTTTCAGATCATATTTAAATATGGTGTTTGAAGGCATAAATAGTTTTGAGAGCCTGTTATTTACCCTGAATAATTAGATTTGAGCTTTTTTTCCTATTTGTAACCATCCCAAATCAGCAAAGGAGTGAAGTTCCCGACAACTGGAAAAAGGGAAATATAACCCCCATTTTCAAGAAGGTGAAAATGGATGACCCGGGGAATTACAGACCAGTCAGTCTCACCTCTGTGCCTGGCAAAATCTTGGAGCAGATTCTCCTGGAAGGCATGCTAAGGCACATGAAAAACAATAAGGTGCTTGGTGACAGCCAGCATGGCTTCACCAAGGGGAAATCCTGCCTGACCAATTTGGTGGCCTTCTATGATGGGGCTATGGAACTGATGGACAGGGGTAGAGCAGTTGATGTCATCTACCTGGATTTGTGTAAAGTGTTCGACACTGTCCCACACAACATCCTTCTCTCTAAATTGGAGAGACATCAATTTGATGGATGGATCACTCAGTGGATAAAGAACAGGCTGGATGGCCGCACACAAAGAGTTGTGGTCAATGGCTCAATGTCCAGCTGGAGACCAGTAACGAGTGGTGTCCCTCAGGGATCGGTGTTGGGACCGGTCTTGTTTGACATCTTCATCGCTGACATGGACAGTGGGATTAAGTGCACCCTCAGCAAGTTTGCCAATGACACCAAGCTGTGTGGCTCGGTTGATAACGCTGGAGGGAAGGAATGCCATCCAGAGGGACCTTGACACGCTTGTGAGGTGGGCTGATGCCAACCTCATGAAATTTAACCATGTCAAGTGCAAGGTCCTACACCTGGGTTGGACCAATTCCAGGCACAGCTACAGGTTGGGCAGAGAAGAGATTCAGAGCAGCCCTGCAGATAAGGACTTGGGGGTGCTGGTCGATGAGAAAATGAACATGAGCCGGCATTGTGCGCTTGCAGCCCAGAAAGCCAACAGCATCCTGGGCTGCATCAAAAGGATCGTGACCAGCAGGTCGGAGGAGGTGATCCTCTACTCTGCTCTTGTGAGACCTCACCTGGAGTACTGTGTGCAGTTCTGGTGTCCTCAACATAAGAAGGACATGGAGCTGTTGGAACAAGTCCAGAGGAGGGCCACGAGGATGATCAGGGGACTGGAGCACCTCCCATATGAAGATCAGCTGAGAAAGTTGGGGGTGTCCAGCCTGGAGAAGGCTGTGTGGAGACCTCATAGCAGCCTTCCAGTATCTGAAGGGGGCCTTTAGGGATGCTGGGGAGGGAATCTTCTTTAGGGACTGTAGTGATAGGCCAGGGGTAATGGGTTAAAACTTAAACAGGGGAAGTTTAGCTTGTATATAAGAAGGAAATTCTTTTGTGTTAGGGTGGTGAGGAACTGGAATAGGTTTCCCAGGGATGTTGTGAATGCTCCATCCCTGGCAGTGTTCAAGGCCAGGTTGGATGAGGCCTTGGGTGAGATGGTTTAGTGCGAGGTGTCCCTGCCCATGGCAGGGGGCTTGGAACTTGATTATCTTAAGGTCCTTTCCAACCCTAACTATTCTATGATTCTATGATTCTACATTCCTATAGAGTTTAAAACAAAAATATATTGTTAGAATCAGATTTTAAAGCAGTGAGTGATGTAGGCCCTCTGAGTAGCAGTAATTTAACTCAAGGATAAATAACATCTACTGTGAGCTCTAAGTTCACCAAACAGCCCAAATAACATAACAGTAACCAAATTGTAACTCAGGCAATCCCAGCTTGATATTTATATATTAGAATGAAAGGAAGTCCTAAGGCTTTTGTCTCTATGCTAGTTTAGTTGTGACAGTCACCGTCTGTGATATGGGAATCGTTCTCTGCATTTGCAGGCTACTGTGGTAGGAGAAGAGTAGTATTAGTGTTCCACACATAGAAAAGCAGACTTTGACTGTTACTTATGATTCACCTGTCAGAGAATTCCCATTTATCTGATTGATAGAGTCAGTTGAGAAGGAGATAATATCATGTGGTAGAACAAAAAAAAAAAAAAAAAAAAGACACTGTTGTTGCTGTCTCTTTTTAGCTAAGAAACAAAAGAAATTTTGACTTACAAATTGACCGATGTAGTTCCTATATTCAGCCTAGGTCTGTCTATTATTGATTTTAGCAACATTATTTTTAAGTATTGAAAGTCAAAATGTCTGGTAAATTTTTCTGAGAGTCAGAAATTCAAGCCCTAATACCTCTTTTTTATTCATGCTAGTTTTGATTGATAAATCAGTTCATTTTCCCCTGCCTCACTTCTTATTTGCTTATCATGGCTAAGTCTCTTACCATAGTATTGTAAAAAGGTTTTTGCACAAAATTTATGAATTTCAATTCTTAAAAACCCAAACCAAACTAAAAAACACTAAAAACCACAAACAAATAAAAAATGCCAAAATTTCAGAGGCTTATAGAAGATGAGTTTTAATGTTTTTATTTCATTTTATTTTTTTCTATGAGTCTGAGTAATAGTAAATTTATCTATCAGTTACTAGTGATTAGTTTTCAGTTCCTTAGAAAGCTATAATGCCACTGAAATACAGTTCTTAATGTGTTATGTAGAATTGTCTTCAAATTTATTCTCTATAAACAGGCACTACCATTTCAGTTTAACAATTGCTTTAATCAGTATTTCAGAATGACAACTTAGAATTATCCTATTAACTTTGTTATTGCAGCATTTATAGCCTTTGCAGTAGATAGCCATTTGGATGCTATCACTGTATAAATTCATTTGAAGAAAAGAGTGAAAGGAGATAAATGCACAGCTTTAGTTTATGGTGCAAAAATGTCCTTTATATCTTACAAATGACAATATTTGTAGGTCATTACTTAGTAATGTGGCTAGTTGGAGAATGCCAAATAATCTGTTTGTGTTCTTGAACATATTACTACGCCACCATTAACCATAAAAAGATGATTTTTTATTGTAATATAATTTTAAATCTTTATTTTTCAACTAAATAAAACTGTTCTATAAATTCAGAAGAAGAGCCAGAAAGGTATTTTTTCCATTGCTCCCTCTTTGCAACCTTCATACAGCTATGTCTTGGCTATAAAAGCAGTGTCACAGAGAAAAAATAATACATTGGACTTGTTATACACCTTATCAAAATGTAAGATAACAATGTAAAGAAATGGAAACCTCTAGACAGATCATTTAAGTAAATACATTTCAGTAGCATCTTTAAGTACTGTTATTTGGTGGTTTGTGCCTGAGAAAATGAATGGTGTCGTAGTTTAAGGATCCATATACATGGCTGTACTTTGAAATTCCAGGTGATAAAGGAAATCCCTTTTCAGCTAAAGAGAAAGCTAGCTGAACCACCACGGAAAATTAACTTTTAAGGCTTGGATTCTTTTTCTCTGCTACCTGTCTCACTGGTCTTGCCCTTTCATATGATATGTTTAATAAGCATTTTTCAATACATTTTGGATTTCTTAAAAAACAATATTTTTGTAGCTAATATCTTTAGTCTCACCCACATACCTAACAAAGTATAGTACAGAACTGCTGGGCCAATGGAAAGTAAGCTGTCTCCTATTGGAGACAGAAAGAAAAAAATATAATTTTTAGTTAGTGTGGCCTTGTTTGTACTTTCAAGACTGTTGCTAACTGATGTTAACTTGATCATGTTTCAGTTCAGAACCATTGTGCATGTAGACCTCACCTTGTATAACATGTTGTTTGGAACTCTCAAGTTACATATTCTCCATTAATCTGGTTCCTTTTTTTAAGTTCAAGTCCCTTTGTTTTGTTCTGTATAACCGTGTAATTGAACATTTATCCATGTCCGTGCTATTTCTGAATTCCTTTTGCCAGGGAGTAATCAAATTCCTACCTTTCAATCCCATTCTTCAGCTAGACTCTACCTCACCACCCTATTTATGTTTTTCTGTATTTCCCTGCCGGCTTCTTTTCTGCCCCCCAAGTTCTTTCCCATGTATGCCTTCTACCAGATCTATCAGCTGCTCTACCAGCATTCAGAATGAATGGTTTTCTCTATTATGAATGGGAAGTGAAAGACTTGTAAGGTTCTTCATTCTGGTGACTGGGCCAGTATGAATTTGTGCAGGATTTGTAGAGGAAAACTTAAGAGTCTGAGACCAAGTATAGAATCATAGAACAGCTTTAACTGGAAGAGACCTTAAAGATCGTGTAGTTCCAAATGCCCTGCCATGGGCAAGGACACCTTCCACTAGACCAGTTTGCTGAAAGCCTCATCCAGCCTGGACTTCAGAAAGTATCTTCAAAAGTGTCAGCTTCAGGATTTTAACATGTAGCAACAGTTTATTTGTTTGGGATTCTGTTACTACAAATGGAAGAGAATTCATCACATTAAGATGTGTTTTCATGGAAAAAGGAAACGGCAAAATGCTAAGATGTGGTTATCTTTACTGAACATCAGGATGTTAGTTAACAAAATAAAAGTACAAAGCTATATAAAGAAAATAAGCACAGAAATATGTATTTGGACGTACTGCAGCATTAATGGAAAATTACTGACTAGATAAACCTGTTAGAGAAATGCTCAATGCTGCTCATATGCTTTGTAAATGAAAATACACCCTTCTCCATTCCTTATAAAATTAACATGGTCCGAAAAAAAGCCAAAAACTACATTTTCTACAAGAACAATCATGTTATGCCAACATATGTTATGCCAACATATGTTATGCCAACATGTGTTATATTTGTCTTCAAATCCCAGAAGACAATCACTCCTATTTGACAAGAAGCTTATACCCTTCAGATATTTCTTAGCAGATTGTAAAAAAAACTAGTCAGGTCATTAAATTTTGAATAAACAAAGGATCACCTAGTTAATCTAAATAATGATATTCTCCATATCTCATGGTTTAAACCCAACTGGTAACTCAGTACCACGCAGCCATTCACTCACAACCCTTTTTTTCCCCTCCCTGGGCAGGGTGGAAAAGAGAATTGAAAGAATGTAACCTCCATCGGCTAAGATAAGAACAGCATAATAACTGAAGTACAGTATAATACAAACGCTAACAATAATGATAAGGGGAATAACAAGGAGAGAGATATAAAACTAAAAGACAAAGGAAAAAACAATAAACACAAGTGATGCACAATACAGCTACTCACCACCAACTGCCTATTACCCATCCTGACCAGGGCAGCAATTGCTCCTTTCTGGGTGACTACCCCCAGTTTATATACTGGGCATAATGTGCTATGGTATGGAATACCCCTTTGGCTAGTTTGGGTCAGGTGCCCTGTATCTGCTCCCTGCAGGCTTCTAAGAATCATAGAATAGTTAGGGTTGGAAAGGACCTTAAGATCGTCTAGTTGCAGCCCCCATGCCATGAGCAGGGGCACCTCACACTAAACCATGTCACCCAAGACTCTGTCCAACCTGGCCTTGAGTACTGCCAGGGATGGAGCATTTACAGCTTCCCCGGGCAACCCATTCCACTGCCTCACCACCCTCACAGTAAAGAACTTCTTTATATCTATCCTAAACTTCCCCTATTTAAGTGTGAACCCATCACCCCTTGTTCTATTACTACAGTCGCTAATGATGAGTCCCTCCCCAGCATCCCTGTGGGCCCCCTTCAGACACTGGAAGGCTGCTATGAGGTCTCCACGCAGCTTCTCTTCTGCTGGCTGAACAGCCCGAACTTTCTCAGCCTGTCGTCTTCTTGTGTCCCTCCTCACTGGCACAGCATGAGAGACTGAAAAGTCCTTCATCAGGGCAAGTACTACTTAGCAACAATTAAAACATTTGGGTGTTATCAACATTATTTTCAGACTAAACCCAAAGCACAGCACTACATCAGCTACTAGGAAGAAAATTAACTCTATCTCAGCTGAAACCAGAACACTATAAAAAAGAAAGACTCAGTAAAATTCTATCATATCACTGAACATTAAAAGTCTTAGTAAGGCTAAGCAAACTATTTTTGAATTCTAAATAACATGAAGAAAAACGAGGTGTTAAAAGCTAATGTGTTCAAGACCTAGGACAGAGTCTAACAAGCTATTACCAGACTAGAACTTTCACTGGCTGAACAGTGAATGCTAAAAATTAATTTCTAAAGTGTGTTTACTTGAATTGTATCTGTATCTCAAAAAAAAAAAAAAAAAGTGACTGCATGATATGTAGCAACAATTACAGCTTTAGATGATTAGCTAGCTCGATTCACTTAAGTAGTGAAGGGTCTGTGTGACAAACATGGAGAATCTTTAGTCTTTATGAAGGAGCAGTCATCATTGCTAAATTTCTGAAAGAGTATAAAAACAAGAGGAAAGATACCATATTTGCAACAGATATGACTTAGTTCTTAACAGCAGTACATCTCGGGTTATATGTGAAAAATGTGGCATATAGAGTAAGGGCACCAACAGGCTCCAATTTTGCTTAAACAGTCTCACAGCAACCTGAGACTTCACAACAGCCACTATGCTATAAAATACTTGCTCAGATATAAGAAGAAGCTGATGGATTTTTAGATGTGAATTAGAAACCAGAATAATTAGTAATTTTTAAAAAAGTGAATGTTAAGTTTTTAGCAACCAGGCATATCCTGTGCTCTTCAGATTTTGGAAACATCTCAAATACTGAAATTCCAGAGAAGCTGAATTTAAATTTTATTCTTGTTTTCCATTTTAATGCACTGAAAATGTGAGAGAGATCTTCTGCATTTTGAATCCTTACGGTTTATTTCCACATCCATCTAAAATATAGTTATGCCAATACCCATGACAAATCCCCCCATTAGCAACAGTGTCTCAAAAACTTTTTAAAGAATTTACAAATAATAATAGTTGAAGGATTCCAGTTAGACTTATTTCTAGCTCTTCCTCTGTCTTAAAACAATATAAGCTAATAACTTAGAACAGTGCAAATGACTAAAACACCTAGAAGTTGATCACTACCTCTCTTAATTTGTGTGGTCTTACTGTGCAGTAGAGTTCAACCGCCAGCTAGACACTTAGGTAGATATGTCCTGTAGTCTTGAAAAAGGGATATGAACTTCTACAGCCATTTGGGAAACTCCTACACTGAACTAGTTAATGATAGCTAACCAAGATGAAGAACTGAATACAGGTAATATCTTAATTTTTTAATTTTCCATAACTAAGTAAAAAAAAAAAAGTATTTTTGAAAGGTCCTTAAGACCTTTCAATGTATGTGTTGGGAGAATTTTGAATACAGTTACTCCATCAAGATCCTAAAAACTGTAGGCTCTGCTTCACTTTATACTCCAGAAACCCACAAGCAGGAGCAGTGCAGTAGTAGTACAGCATTTGTTTAAATAAAACTAGAAGGTGTCTCCTAGGCTAGTGGGCCAATTATCTCTTTGGGATATATTTGGGTGCAGCTGACAGGCCTGTAATTTTCACTTAAAGATTTTTGTTTACCTTGTGGATATCAGCAGCTGAACTAGTTTGTTAGTCATTTTGCAGCCAGTAGAGTTGTGGTTACCTATTTTTTTGAGATATCTCTTCTAACATAAAATGAGCTGCACCCTAGAAGTAGCTGCCTATAGAGGAATGGATAAGCAGGTGAATAACTGAGGGTTAATGAATATCACAGAATGAAAAGATGAGTTAGTCACTTAAGGCCATATGTTTATGGCCATAAACCCTATTTTGGATATAATCCTGAAACACTTCAGGTAGGTCTTTTTACAGTGTTTTACAGAACAGCATCTTCATCACAGACAGATCAAAACAAATGAAATACTACCAATGGCTACCAAATATGGTCAATTATTTGTTTTGTAAAGTGCTTTCTTTTTCAATCAAAACAAAATTTCTAATTATAATCCAGCTACTAAGATAATTTATCAGATTGTCAGCAATGTCTTTTACCCACATAAGTAGGGGAAAACTATGACTGCTACCCTTTTTATCAGTTGTTTTGGCTTTATCTTTTTCTTACTGTATTTAATCACCTGCTGCTGGCATATTCCTTTCTGTTCTTTTTCATGCCCTGCAAAGAAAATCACACTTCATTTCCTGTTTATGTGGAGTGGATAAAGTCCATCTCTATTCTCACTTCCATCCTGACAAATAGGAGATAACCTCAGATACTTCAGAGATAAAACTTGATTTCAAGTTGCTCATATTCTTGTCCATGGAAAGACCTCTAAGAATTAATTTATAAATAAAAGCACATCTCTTCTCTAAATCCATTTTCTTTCCTCCAAGCTTCTCTCCTTCTCTCTCTGCTCTCAATTCTTTCCCAAAGGAAGCAGTTTCCCAAATCTAGGTCAAATCCAGTTTTGTAATGAAAAAGACAGCAGTCCTTCATGAAGTTATTTACCATGTCTTTCTTGACTGCTTGAAAATGATAGCATAATTTGTCTTCATATTTATACATAAGGTAAAGACTGAAACAGTTAATGACTCCATTTTTAATTTGATGATGTTTAATTCTGCCCCTAATTCTTAACAGTATAAATTAATTAAGGCACCCCACCACACTAATGTGGCTATTCTGATTCTAATACTTAAACTATCATTTTCTAAGATAGCATAGATTATCTCTGCTTGGCATTCCATTGTTCTGTGTGAAAGAACACATTTCTCTCAAACCTATTGGACATTGCAGAAATAAAGCTGCTACATGCCTCAAACCAAAATAAAATTATCGTTATCTCCTCTGGATAGTGGCTAAACAGGAGCTAAAATGTGTTTTTAAATAGTCATTAATAATATATTTATTCCTGCACTGATGAAATTGCTGAAACATATGCTATTAGCATGATTTTCAGCAATTGAGCTGGTGTGAATTGTTAGTAAATCAGGCCTGTAATCTTCAAACATACTCCCTAGGCCTTGAATCTAAAACCATCTGGACAGTGTGACAGTGTTCTATTTATTACATACAACTGCTTGGATACTGCCAATGCATAAACAGTAATTAAGCACACAAGCCAACCATGCATGCCAGATTTGCTAGAACTATCCTTTGAGTATCTTAGAGTTTCCATGCCAGTAAGCTTATTGAGGCATTGGCTGGTGATTAAACATTAATGATTTATGGTGCAAGCAGGGTTCATTTACTGCTTACTGAAATATATTTGACAGTATTTTTGTGATTTTTTCAGAATAATGCTTTCAAAGATATTTTTCCTAACTAATTTTCTGTACTGTTTTCAGTAAGAATGTGATGCAAATTTTCATAGGATAGTTACTTGTATGTTTGGCTCTCTTGCTGTTATATACTTTGCAGCAAGAAAATAGATAAAATGCAACAGGATTTGGTAACTGCAATAAAATGCTATTTTTCCTCAATTTGCTTTTTAAAAATTAATTCCAATGTCCAATACTGCAAACTCTTAATATTGAACCGTGCATCAATACAGATGGATTTTTCCACTGGTGTTCTGCTCATTCAAGCTCCAGAACTCATCCAAGCTCATCCAGTGCTGCCCAGAACTTGAATTTGCGGTCCAACACACTTTTCACAGGGACGTTAAAGACTGTATATGTTGGTAGTTTGCATAGGAGTCATAAGAAAAGCTTGACACAAGATAGTGGCCAAATGTTCAGTTGAACAGGAGAAAATACCCCATACTGCAAGTGAGAGATTAGTGGAACATTATCATTAACAAGCTATCTGTCATTATCCAATTCCAAGGACAATTGTCTAATGTATCATGTTTATGTGCATAGCAAAATCTTGTTGTAAAGGCAGAAATATTTTGTTGACCACAACCAACTGAAACTGTGCTTGTGATGTTTGTCTGGAAATTATACAGGACTAGAGACTTGTTACTGTACAGTTTCACCAGTTATACCAGTAGACAACTACTCAGATGTTTCCGCCTTCACCACACCAATCCTGATTTACTAGTATTTCAAATTCCTCTAGGTAGATAGAAAAGCTAATTTCAAATTTGCACACCTAATCATGATAAGAAAGGTATGATTCACTGGCTTGACAACACATATGAGAGTTCGGATCAGGGATCCCTGGGGTTTTAATCTTAACTCTGACATCAAACAGATCTTGGACCTGAATTAAAGCCCAAACTCTCCAATTGAACAAGCAGTTTGCAGAGAATCCTTTCATGCATGTTTTTTGAGTTCTGTGGTACAGTTTAGTGCCGGTTATTGATGTATTAGTCATTGACTTCAGAATCACTGGTATGGAGAGGTTAGTACTATAAGAAATAAAAAATACAGAGTTTTGTAAAGTTTTTACCTTCCAGTAACACCCTACAGTCTGGGTCTAGGTACAGATGATGACTTTCCATTTGGATTACCTCCAAGTTTCATTACCCAAGCAGGAAGATTATAAGAAAAACTGAACCTCCAAAATAAGGTGGTATGGCAGCTTTCCACAATGTGTACAGGCTAACATGAGTTAAGAAACTAAGCCTACATAGGACTGAACCTCTCAAATAAACAGAAGGTTATGTTGGCTTTCTTAGATGTAAGGTCCCAGATGCAAACTGTAGAAAGATTCCTGAAACAGCTCAGCAACATTTAGCTCAGAAATTGGAAGCAATACAGCAATGTTAGTGTCATGCCCCAGATAATTATCTCTGCTGAGAGACAAGGGTAAATTAACTTGGAAACAGGACCAAGTTAATGCAGATACTGCTTCCAGGATTCAAGCAAATATTTTCTTTCAATGTTGCATTTTGCCACATGAATACACAAACTCTTTCACCACTCATAAGGTAATTTTTTTGTGGGACACTATTCCCCACGTGTGAATGATGCGTAACTCCACACCCCTGCTTACAATACATGGCTATCCTACTGGCCTAGGGCAGAAGGTAAAGACTAATCTTCCCCCATGCTCAGTAATTCTGTCAATGACTTTTCTTTACCTCTTAAATTCCATACTGAAAAGTATTTTAATTTTACAGAAACCACTACAAAGGGTTGAACCTGAAAAATTGCCCCAGAGTTTTCTCTTGTAATTACATTTATTAGTATAATTTGTGTATTTGAAGAATAAAAGATAGCTGTGTGTAACCACACAGCAACAGAAGTCCTGGCTCCCCCATGGTTTTCATCCTAGGACATTCCACCTAGCTTTATTCTAGGACTTGGAAGAACTTACCTTGAAAAGTAGGATATAAACTGCTTGTTGCAGTTGTGAACCCCATGTCTCTAGGACTTGGAAGAACTTACCTTGAAAAGTAGGATATAAACTGCTTGTTGCAGTTGTGAACCCCATGTCTTATATACTGATAACACACCAGAAAGCTGTAGGTGAAGAGTCAGTCTGCAAAGCATGTACTCAACTACAAATGCATGGGATAGGAATTATCAGCTTATTTTCCCCTTCAGGCTTAGCAAGCTATCCACTAGTTATTAGCCACAGGCTAGAACCTTGTGTGATCATCTGCCTGGGACTTACTTTGCTCTTTGTTTTAATTAGTTTGAAGTTTTGTCGTTCTGTGTTCATGGTATTTAAGGATACCGTTAAATATTGACAGTTTTTCTTTTGGGTTTTCTGCGGTTAATATTATCTTTAAAGAAAATATATCTGCACAGAGTTGAGAGGTGCAGGATCACTAAGCAAATGGAATTCAATTATGCTGCTCTCTGTTTAACAGGGTTCTCTCCTTCCTGCCCACCTCATCCTCTGCTGGCAGGCTGTTCAGTAAATATTTTCTCTGCAGGTCCATGAGTCATTCTCATAGTAAGTCATAGCCAGAGACTCAGGAATAGCTAGGATGTGGGTCAGTGCACTAGTCTTCTCTCTGGGCATGAGGGCTAAAAATTTCACCTAGAGCATAAGTCTATTGGTGTTGTATGTGTTACCATGTGTTTACACCCTTGAACTGCCATCACTGTCACACTGGTACCTTCTTTAAGGAAAATCAGTCTCTCAATCCTTTGGAGCTTGACGAATGCCTGCCTGCTCAGTGCACTCAGCAAACTGATGGACTTTGATTCTTAGGCAAATTGTGTTTATTTTTAACATGGAAGTTTCAGTGTTTGAATAAATAAGATATCTGTAGATAGAGTCTCCTCTGGAGGTCAGCTGGACCAACATCCTGCTGGAAGCAGGAGTCACTTATCTGACTAATGTAAGAGTTATGCTAAGTAGCTCAGGGCCCTGTCTGGATGCCCTCTGAACAAATAATCATATAATTGTTTAGGTTGGAAAAAAACTTAAAGACTACTGAGTCCAACCATTAACCTAGCACTGCTAAGTCCACCACTAAACCATGTCCCTAAGTGTCACACCTACATATCTTTTAAATACCTCCAAGTATGGTGACTCTGTCACTTCACTGGGATTCATATGAAGCTAATGCTTCATAACCGTTTCAGTGAAGAAATTTTTCCTAATCTCCTGGCACAACTTGAGGCCATTATCTCTTGTCCTACTGCTTGTTAGCTGGGAAAAGAGACCAACACCCACCTTGCTACAACCTCCTTTCAGGTAGCTGTAGAGAGTGATAAGGTCCCCCCTGAGCCTTCTCCTCTTCATTTACCCCCATTCCCTTAGCTACTCCTCATAAAATTTGTGCTCTAGACCCTTCACCAGCTTAGTTGGTTCCCTGGACCCACTCCAGCAGCTCGATATCTCTTTGTAGCAAGGGGCTCAGAACTGAACAGAGTATATGAGATGCAGCCTCACCAGTGGTGGGTACAGGGGGGTGATCACTGTTCCTGCTGGCCACACTATTTTTGATGCAAGCTAGGATGCCGTTGGCTTCCTTGGACACTTGGGCACACTGCTGGTTCATGTTAAGCAGGCTGTTGACAAACATCCCCAGGTCCCTTCCCACCAGGCAGCTTTCCAGCCATTCTTCTCCAAGCCTGTAGTGCAGCATGGGATTGTTGTGGTCCAAGTGCATGTCAAGGTGGAGGATACACTGCCTCTTCAAGTGACCTGTTCCGCTTTTTCTCCATCCTCATCATAAAGAATTTGTTCATTTTATCTGATTGGAATATCCCTTGCTGCAACCTGTGTCTACTGACTCTTGTTTTACTGTGCACCTCTGAAGAAATTGAGCCCTGCCTTCTCTACCCATGAGTTAGCTAAAGAAAACAATTAGACTCTATCCCTTTTTCCTTCTCTTCTTCATGCTGCACTACCCATTTTCATTCCCTTCCAGCCCTGCTTTGTTAAATACATATTAATTTGTTATTAATGAAAAAGATATATACTAATTTTTGCAAGATAAAACACTAACAGCTGCTTCCCTGCATGAAAGATAGCTGTCTTTTCCCTCTAATCTAAGGAAATATTACTGCTTTTTTTTCAGGACACATTTTTATTAACATTACTCATGTCTGGCAGGGAAGTAGATGACCATTTGTAATACATTACTCTTAGTGTCTCTTCCCCTCCAGCCCCTCTAATTTCCGAGATGTCCGTATCAGCAGCCACAGTCCTTACCCTCAGCAGGGTGCAGATTTTTTCCTTGGTACATCATTTAACCAGCATAAAGCAGTTTGCAGTGTCTTATGCATCTCTTGCAGACATAGCCTTCACAAGACTCTTTCTGTGAAGGACTTTATCACTCCTTTCTCTAGCAAGGCTTGCTCTTCATCCTAGTGTAAACTGCTTTATTTTCATTCAGTATGGTTTGAGGCAAATATAGATCTATCCCAACCTTTTTTGTGATATTTTAGTTCAATCTCCACCATATTTCTGTGCCACAGCATAAATAAATCATCTCATGCTTAATGTTAAAATTTGAGCATTGGGCTGGTCTGGGCATTCAACTTCAACATTTTAGATATCTTCTTTCCTGTGTGACCATCAAAAGAAATAACAAAACCTCCTGAAACTAGGATAATACCCCTCTTTTTCCCATTTTGAAAACGCCACACTCTTTTTTTAAGTTTCAGGTGACCAACTGTCTTGATTGCTATAACAGTAAGCACCACAATGATGGATTAAACCCTGTTTTCAGTGAACAATTCAGCCTAAAGAAATCTAGTCTTTTAGTATAGTTTACTAAAGAGATGAGAAGAAAGAAAAAGTAAAAAAAAATGTTTTTTCTTTTACGTTCTCCTGGGCCTCCACAAGTTTGTATGGTTGAGATAAAATTAATGGATATGACTTCGTGTTTTGGATGGCATGCTAAAGTGATCTGTTTCTAAAGGCCTTGTTCACTTTCAGTTCAAACAAATGATATATAAATAATAAAAGTCATATGATTTTTATGGCAATATAAGTAAGAAATGCTTCTGCTGTACCGTATGCTTTATTTCAATGTTTTCATGAGTATTGCATGTGTGGTTGTCCTGGGTTCAGCTGTAACAGTTGATTTTCTCCTGCTTAGGACCTGGTGCAGTACTGTTTTGGCTTTGGTCTGAGAACAATGCTAATACACACCAATGTTTTAATTGTTGCTAAGTAATGCTTACTTCGATCAAGGACTTTTCAGTCTCATGCTCTGCCAGTGAGGAGAGGCACAAGAAGACAAGGAGGGAGCAGAGGCAGGACACCTAACCAAAACTAGCCAAAGGGGTATTCCATCCTACAGCATGTCATGCCCAGTATATAAACGGCAGGGAGTTACCTGGAAGGCCCAGATCACTGCTTCGGTTGGGCTGAGTATCAGTCAGCGGGTGGTAAGCAATTGTACTGTGCATCACTTGTGTTTATGGTTGTTTTTTTTTTTCCTTTTTGCCTTTTAGTTTTATATTCTCTCCCCTTGTTATCTCCCTTATAATTATTATTATGTAGACAGCAGTAGTGGTTTTGTGTTATACATGGACTGTTCTTATCACAGACCAGGGGGATTACATTGCTTTGATTCCCCTCCCCATCCCTCTGGGAGTGGGTGTAGGGATTACAGGGGAAATGAGCAAGTGGCTGGATCATTCTGAGTTACTGGTTGGCCTTAAATCATAACAGTGGTTCAGCTTTGAAGTGGTAGAAGAAGAAATGTCATTCCATAGTCTTTCAAGCTAGAGGCTTTGCAAGACCCTTCTGGAAATATTTACCCAAAGTCAGCAGCCTGTAAGTGCAGGAAGACTAAAATCTCTAGAAGAGTTTTATTTCTTAATATCAGAATGGTGTTGAAGAGCTTTGGAGCTATGAGAAAACCAGACAAGTACCTGTTGAAGTGTAGGAAACAGGTGAAGTGGAAAATGGCTTTAAAAATCTGTGATACTCATGATATAACATGCTACTGTTTGAAATCCAAGGAACAAGGCCAGGATGAGATGGGGAAACAAGGACAATCAAGAGAAGGTCTTTTAGTACTGAAACGTCCTCAAGGTCTAAATGAACGACTAAACTTGAGCTATCTTTGCTATCTTATCTTCACATTCTCCCCCGAATCTGGTTATTGGAATCAAGCCCTATATATTTGATCTTAAAATAGTCATCAGGATGTTGATAGTGCTTTTAAAACAAAAATATTTTAATTGTCTTTCAGATAGATCTGAAATGTATTTCAGAATATCCAGCATACAACAAAAAGTATATAAAAAATGCAGTGAGGGCTACATTCTGAACTCAGGTTTTTATTATTTAAAAAAGATTTTTATGTGTGTATCCCTCATAACTATATATTGGTTTCAAGGAACATAGAACCTGGAGCTGGTTGATTTAGGACACAGCAGGTTCAAAGCAGGCAGAATGATCATATTAATTTGCATTTTTTAGCTGTTGGCTATATTCCCCCAAATATCGTTACTGTGTAATGGTAAAAATCTTAAAACTTATTTTGCCAAAGAACTGTAGATCAGCAGTGACTGTGATGTTAAGCTCGTAGAAGGGCATGCTCAGTAAGGACCGTATTCTTCCATTCTTACTCAAGGTTAGTGTAACCTTACACATAATTTCATTCATGTCAGTGGAGATGTTAATGAAATTTAGCCGAGTTGCATAAAGACAAAGAAGTCTATCTTTAGATGATTCTATTTTAAAATCACAAAAAAAATCATTAGACCAAATAAAAATTGCCATAAAGGAAAGCATGCACACATACACAAAGAAAAAATACAGAAATCACCGTTAAAAATAGACAGCTCCAAAATCTACAAATTCTCTAAGTAAAGATCATCAATTATCTTTACTTGGCAAATGAAAGGCAATAACAGTAAAATGTGTATGAGCACCAACTGTGATGTGAAATTTAAGGCTCTAAAACTTCATTAAATTCAGACTGGTAATGATGTACCATATGCACGGGGCTGCATTTGCCTGAGGATCTCAAACCTGTGGCTCATTTCTTCTGTCACACCACCTCTTTATAAGAATGACTCAGAGTGCTTTGTTGAAGTGCTTAGGAGCTGACAAGCAAGGTAGATGTTTCAGAAATAATCATTTACTTCATTATATACTGGTGGATTATAGACATTTTCTGTTTATAGGAGAATGTTAGGCTTTCATTTCTAAAATTAACCGAAGACATGAAACAAAGCTGTTAGCAAGTATTCTGACAATTTATGCTTTCTGAATAGGCAACTGGTTGGGTTTTTTTACAGCGAGTAAAAGAGGGTTTTTTAATAGCCTTTTACGGAAATAACTGATAATGAATTTGGATAGTGCATTTCAGAGGGATTACAGAAATATATTAACCGGGTAAGATAGATGGGTAGACATCACAGGTGAAGGACTGCATGTTTCATTACCAGCTCTCGATCAATTTAGTCCCAGTGTGCTTGTTTTATTATTCTGGTACTCTAGTCACTTATTTGTAGCTCACCTTTATAAATTATTCAGGGCCTTTTTCAATACCTTCATATATAGCTCCCATTAATGCCACAGCAAACTATGGCTATATGTGGAAAGTAAAATGAATGCATTTATATGAACCTTCATCTTATTATGATTGAAGATAGAAGAAAGCCCATGCCAAAGCAACATTAAGCTAAATTCTTCTTATGTTAAGAAAGAAGAAAAATGTGATAGCACCTGAGAGATACTAATTAAGCTGAAATTAATTTGATAGTTGGTCATACCCTATACATTAAAAATTAAACTTCTGAACATGTGTGGAATCACCCCTAAACACTGACATTTAGCAGAGGTGTCCAAGTTCTTACAAGGCAGTTGGGTGGGGATGTTTAAACTGTCTTTGCGAAGTCTATCAGTCACAAGATACTCAGAAATGGAAATGAAAGCAGCAGCAGTTCCTGGGTTGTCTGGTTGGTTCATTTGTTTTCAACATAAGAGACCTGCTGACTAGGCTATTTACCCAGAGTAGGAAAGCCTGTATTTAATTCCATTTTCTGAACAACAAAGTGCCTTAGCCACTTAAAGAAAAGCCTGGGAATTGTGCATGCTACTGGCCTTATAGTGCAGTAAGGGGAAAAAAATGTAACCTTAACAGCTAACACACTCAGGAATGTATAAAGCCTCACTGGACACAGGACCATCTATGAGATCACCTTTCCTTTTCCATGTAATAGAACAATTATTGAATACATTTGATTATTGCAAAAGTATTTTCCTATGTTTCAAATATTTTGAATATAATAAAAAGGATTTAAACATACTTTTCACAAGGGTTTTTTTTCAGGTTGTCTGTGGTACAACTTCAACAAATAAAATATAAGCATTCACTGAAAAATAACCATGTTTAGATTAAGTTTTGAAACCTTTGTGGTCACTTGGCTTAAAAGGGATATCACAGGTGAATAACTCAGTGAAGAGTATAGTATTACTGGCTAGCATAAGGTTAATTGTTGAGGTAGTTGACTTGAACAAGACCATCTTCCTCAGTGCTGCCACTTGAGTCCCCTGTGATAAGCACATGTAAATTGGTGACTGATTGTTTTCAAGATGCAATAACATTTATAGGCTGCTATGTCCTATAGAAAGCTAAGTAGCTTTTTTATCTATTTCCCAGTATACTGAAAGCTGGAGAATAGTCCCAATTTGTTTGATCACAGTATCACAGTATGTTAGAGATTGGAAGGGACCTCAAAAGATCATCTAGTCCAATCCCCCTGCCGGAGCAGGAACACCTAGATAAGGTTACACAGGAACGTGTCCAGCTCCATTTTTATCCAACACTGTGTCTTTATAAGCTTGCACACTCTTCCTATGAAATGTAGTTTCATATTAAGTCACATGAAATGAAGAATAATAGTTCTCTTTTTAATCAAGATCATTTAGTAGTCTTATCTGACTATAGTTTCATCTTTCACCACCTGCATTTCAAAACAAAAAAAAAAAAGATTTCTTATATTTTTTTTCATCAAGTGTTGATTCACAAGCCTGGCAAGCATTTGGCACTGAGTTTTGTTTGAGATAGGATGTCAGAATAGCTGGTCTCGAGTAATGAGTATTTTGTTTCCAGGTCTCAAGTAAGCATTATATAAAACCACACCTCTAGGAGCATTAGTTGACATTATTTCCAGCAGGGCAAAAAAAAAAAAAAAAAAAGAAAAAAAGGTTTGAAAGAGCTAAAATAAGAGTGAATCTACAATTTTTATATACATACATGCTTATATTTGGTTTTCCTTAATGTCTTTAACGGGGTTGCTCAGTTATAAAGAAACATCAACCTTCTAAATACGTTATTTTATATGTTATTTTCTTAATAATTTAATAACATTGTTCAGTTGCTAATAGACAGCATCATGACACAGCTTCCATGTGTATTAAAAGCCCTGGTAATGTACTCCTTATTATGTATATAAATATATAAAGGGGGAGTGTCACGAGGATGGAGCCATGCTCTTCTCAGTGGCAAACAATGATGGGACGAGGGGTAATGGGTACAAACTGGAACACAAGAGGTTCCACTTAAATTTGAGAAGAAACTTCTTCTCAGTGAGGGTGACAGAACACTGGAACAGGCTGCCCAGGGAGGTTGTGGAATCTCCTTCTCTGGAGACATTCAAAACCCACCTGGAAACATTCCTGTGCAACCTTATCTAGGTGTTCCTGCTCTGGCAGGGGGATTGGACTAGATGATCTTTTGAGGTCCCTTCCAATCTCTAGCATACTGTGATACTGTGTGTGATACTTTCACTGCATACATATAATGGCTTAATTGACAACATCTTAAGTAAAAAATAACCAAAGGCTAATTTTAACAAAATCTCATGGCAGGGTTTTCCCTTGATTATAGTATACCCATCATTTAACAAGTGCATAGGAAATATTAATTCTGCAATTAATTGATTAATTAACTTTCAAACATAGGACCTTTTTCTGAGCAGCTACACATTCTGAAAGTATTGATCCCATGACTAAAACAATTCTGCTTGAAGCAAATAATCTTGAAACAGAACCACTGTATTTTTTATTGTTCTGATTATAATCTATGATCTCAGGAAGAAATACATTAACTCACATATCTGCTGTAATCAGATCTTTTAGGTTTTTTCATGCATTTCAAATGTTGAAGAAATTTAATAACTGAATAAAGAACACCACTTTTAGGCTGCAAAACATTATATGAAACCTTCAGTATTTTTAATAAAAATGTAATATGACTCTTGATGGATATATCATTAAATGTGCTGCTGATAGTTTAAATAATAAATTGCTAAAATTTTAATATATAAGCCTATATGCAATTGAGATTGGGAAGCTGATCAGCTTTCTTGGGAGAAATTCTGCTTAGCAAAGAACAGCGAGTTTTTCAATTCATCTTATATATATATCATTTTGACAATAAATACTGCGAATTGTCTTAAGTTGCAAAATTTACGTCCAGATCTGGAACTACATCTCAACAGTTTTGTAAAACTCAAGACTAGATGTTATTCTTTCATTAGCATTATCAATGCCAAAACCAGACAAAAATTTGATCCTTTAATTTTATATCCCTGTTGTGCGTCATTCTACCCTACCTTGTCACATTACCACACTGGAAGTTAGTAAGCAATGCTTGTTTAAGCATTTTAGCAAACAAATAACAAAAAACCCCAAGAAATGAAACTGTGCCTTAGAATCAACTCTTCAGTTGATCTGCAAACTCAGCCTTTTCTCTGATGAAGTAGAAAATAACTTTATATATTGGTATACCTAACATATAAAAGCTTTTCCCATATGCCAACCACTATGACATGTATTAGTAGCTGATACATGTATCAAAGTTTGAGTGAGTCATGGTTAGCTTTGAAGTAGCATAAACATGACAAGAAATGCGACAGCTCTCCTTATCCAGGCAAAGGTCGGCTCAGCTCTGCTGGATCTTTGAATAAGGTCAGCACTGCACACAGATAAACAAAAAAACAGCAAAACCTGATATTTTTTCTAGGCATCCCTTTTTCTTACCATCTTCTTTCAACAGCTGTGATCAGTTTAACACAGTAGAAGAGGCTTAGATAAGCAATTTCTTAGGAAAGCCATGAATATTATTCTTGGGGAATAAACCCCCAAAATGTAAATGTTTACAACTGCCATATTTTTGTGATAATTTTTGCATCAATATAGCGTAAACCTCCCTGTTTTCTAAAGCAAAAATGGGAACACCTACTTTTTCTCCCAGGATCCACTGCACTCTTGATTGGATAATACAAACAAGTGAATCCAATTTGCTTTTGAAAAGATTGATACATAATTTCATTAATATTTTTTCATCATATTGCAACTAACCTGTACCCAGTGTATGGAAGATCCCAGGTTTTTATGACATGCTTTTCCCACCTTCAGTTTCCCTGTGCATTTATCCTAAAATTCCTATATAATAATGTAAAGTACTTAGGCAACTAGAAGATTCACAGAAAGACTGAGGGAGCTGGGTCTCTATAGTTTGGAGAAGAGGAGATTGAGGGGTGACCTTATTAGTGTATATAAATATATAAAGGGGGAGTGTCACGAGGATGGAGCCATGCTCTTCTCAGTGGCAAAAAATGATAGGACAAGGGGAAATGGGTACAAACTGGAACACAAGAGGTTCCACTTAAACTTGAGAAGAAACTACTTCTCAGTGAGGGTGACGGAACACTGGAACAGGCTGCCCAGGGAGGTTGTGGAGTCTCCTTCTCTGGAGACATTCAAAACCCACCTGGAAACATTCCTGTGCAACCTTATCTAGGTGTTCCTGCTCTGGCAGGGGGATTGGACTAGATGATCTTTTGAGGTCCCTTCCAATCTCTAGCATACTGTGATACTGTGATACTGTGATTCACAGGAAAAAAAAAAAAAAAAAGGAAAAAATGCCTTCTTGGATTTTTTTTTTTCAAAAACATACAAATGAAAGTAACTTTTGTAGGCTAGCTCTTATTTCATTTTCCAGTACAACCTGAATGACATTATCATAAACATATTTAAAAACTTTATTTCTGTCTAGGCTGTCTTTAAACGGATCATTTCTATCTGTATATGTACTAGAGATAATACAGAGAATGAGAGCATATATGTACTAGAGATAATACAGAGAATGGGGAATTAAAATTGTTCATTTATCATTAAACCGAGTTTCATTATATACCATTCTATCCTTTGGATGAACTCATGCATTGGCTTTCATTGTACAAAATTATCTGAACATTGTACAGTAAACTAACTAAGCAACCCACATAGACACCCACAGGCAAGATTAATAATATCTCCCCTAACCTTCTAGTCTTTCTGAGAGAATCTAAAAAAAAAAAAAGCTAGATATTCTTCACTGCTGCTTTGAGAGCCTCACAGAAATAATTCAGTCTGAGAGAGGGTGGACAAGCAGTTAAAGACTTTCTACTTTCTCAGTTGCCAGGGTTCTCTAAAGGCCATAGTATTTTTCTATGGGCACAGTTGTCTTGCCATCAAGTCTTACCATGTCCCCTTGCCAGCTTCAGCATCCTGATTCTTGTGCAGTCCTTGCACTAACACAACATGGGTCTGCAAAAGTCAGCAGTGGAGTTCTTGCACCTAGAAGCCTTTCCTACGGTGCAACTGTAACAGCTGAAACACAGGTAAAAGGCCTGATAACCAAACCCATCCACTTCATACTGTATTTGTAAAACCCATGTGATTGATTGGGTCAAAAAAGAAGCAGCACTATTTAACACACACACACACACACACACAAACACACACACACACACACACACACACACACACACACACACACAGATGGATGTTGATGTGGGCATTACTATGTTCTGATTACTGAAGCCAATCCCAAAGTCATAACGTAACTTCTGTAAAACTCCTGGTTTCTTCCATTTCATTTTACATGGATCTATGTATTATTTAACTTTTTGGCAGCTCTAAGTAATCAAATTTATATTTTGATCTAATTTCTATGTGCTCAAAGTCTGATCAAATTAGTTACCTTTTTTAAAGCAAATTTTACAGATTATAGCTGAAATTGAAATCTGAGATTCAACTACATAGCACTGCAGAAAACTGATTTAAGTATTCCTCTCATTAAGGAGGAAAGGTATCAGTTTTGGAGGGGAAACTTGGAGAGCTCTACAAATGTTGGATGTACTAGGTCAGTTGTCAGTTGGCATGTCAGAGGCAATTAAGAGAGAAGTGAGGGAAGGAGCTGTAAATTAGAGATAAGAATGAGACTGGTCTCACAGTACAGATCCCTTAGCTGACAAAAGTCGATGTGCTTTAAGCTACAACAGCTCTGATACCAGTAGTTTTGGTTCTCTTGGAAATAAATGTACTATATATTTAATGGGAAGGTGATCCTGCTGCTGAAGATACTCACTCAGGTACCTATCTGTGAGTACATGACAAGTCTGTGATCCTAGACCCCTTAAACAAGATGATCTTAAATCACCTATTCCTTCATGTAAAAACAAGCAAACAAAATTTCTTTAATTCACTTAGTAAAAAAAAAAGCAAGCACATTCTAGGTTTACGGAAAACGAGTTAGCTGCCTCTGGTGACAAGGCAAAGCTTAACAAATAATCCTTGTCTTTGATCTTTTCTCTGTCATGGAAGTAAAAATGCACAGCATAGTGTGGATGGAGGGTACAGGTAGATAATCCAGGAAAGAGTAGCTGACATCCTTTGCTTTTCCTTGCACATCCCACAGAAAGCCTATCCTTCGCAGATCTCCACAATCCTTTCTCTGGTCTTTCAGTTCTAATTTTACTTCTTTTGCCTTTCCATGGCAGCAGCAGTCAGGCTTTTATCCTTATCCAAGGGAAGGTTAAATTAGCCTATCTGGCTAAGTCTCAGGCCAGCCCTGATGGAAGTTGCATGTTCTATTACAATTCAACATCAAAACACCATGCCTATTATTTTCTCTTACGCCACTACTGTATTTTCTCATCTGAGCCTAAGGAAATATTTTCTTGAAATCCCATGAAAAAAGAGCAAACAAAATTGGCAGAGAAACTGATCATTCTGTGAGTGGCCAAGAGTAATTTGCTATTATATCATTGTTTTATAACATAATTTTGCTTTATAGCATATAATAGGTTGCTGTGCTTGACTGAAACAAGTATTCAGATTAAAAAAAGGATATAATAGTGTCTATGCTTACCATAGGCTGGACAAAATTTGAGGATTATCAAACTTGCTTCTAGGAGATACACAGTGATAATCTAGTACCATCAAGCACAAATGCTGAAACAAAGAATCACACATTGCAGTATCTGAGGAATTGTGCATCCATGGTGAAAGCAAACAGAATGCATTCTGAAAGCATGAGTTCATATACACACCAACTACACTTTCATTTTGCCCAGGCTCCTCTAGGGGAAAGAAAATCAGCTTACGATGAGCACACTGAAACATATTGTGCTTTCATATTTCTAGAGTTAAGTTCCCTTTACAATGCTATGATATCCCACTCTCCTCTTTTTATTCAGAAATGATGGATAAAAGTTGCTGCAGGCATGAGACTTAACAGGCTGCTCATAATGACTGACAAGTTCCAGCTGGAACACAGAAAAAGGTAACGATGCACAAACATAGCAAGCCTTAAGTAACAAAATAACTTTCATTGAAATTAGAGTGGGTGAGGTGGTTAGTGTTGTGGAAATGAAATGAGAATATCAATATAAAATGGACTATTATGATATTTTTATATTGATTTTCATTACAAGACAGAAAAAGAAATAAATATATCAATATTAATCTGTTATTTGCTCACTAGCAACTAAATGTGAACTTTGAACTCTAAAGGAAAGGAACATACATTCATGTCAAGGATAACTGCTATTGAAATTAGTTCTTTCAGACTTAAGCTGGTATCTTTTCTTTAGCAAATGTAACTCCACCCTTACTTCTGTTATATTTTTTCATGAAAATCCATTTCTTATATTTACAGTCCTTTGCAAACAAAAGAGCTTTCAGTTCTTATAAATCTGATGACTGCTTTTATCCTCTTCATCCAGAACTTTTCTGAAGGAAGTTAATAGAGGTCATCTAGATAAATTATTACCCTGCAGAGCTGGAAGATCTTTTGATTAGTAAATAAAGCTGCAGAGAGAGATATGTTATGAGGAATTCTAGACAGATTATGGAATTGTTATCAGGAGACAGCATCCTATGTGGCTCAGTCTTCAACCATAGATTTGGTACAAATATTGTGCAAAACCAATGCAAAGATGAATTGCTCTAGGAGATCATCATGGCACATAATTGCTGCAATACAGATAAAAATCATATGGCATGTAGTTTACTTGTAGTTTTTTGTTGTATTACTTATGGTAGTAACTAGAAAGCAAAACCTCATTTTACTAAAGCCTATAAAAAGTGAGGAGTAAGGAAACTATTTGTATGATTTTGACTCATCTCGAAGATATGGGCATAAATGGGAAATATTTTTTGAAAAAACGTTAGAAAGTAGTTATACGCAGCATGAAAGATGATTCCACACAACCAATTAATTTTAAAAGTGTAGAAATTCACCATATATTTTTCTTTCTTAAATATCACATTGCTTTTTTTTTTCTAATTCTTTTGCTTCAAATGACACATTGTCATTATGAGATCAAACATAGGTTACTTAATTTTAAAGACCATTCAGTGACTAGCTGGTAAGTCCTAATCAGTATCAAAAAGTCATCATCTCCATAAAGTTGTCCAATGGTGATGGTCACCCTCCTTCACTAATAAGTTTTCAAGGCCTGAGTCTTCATACTTTCTTCATCCGCACCTAAATTGTCCCTTCCCAGGTCTTTCTTGACTCATATGACGTTCCTTTGTGCTATATTGTCACTTTGTCAGTAGCGGTTTCCATTTGAGATTGCATTCACAGTGCCTTGCTTTCCAAATATTCCTCTACCTGAATAGCTATCAGCTCTTTGATGGAGAGACTATGTTCTGCATTTGTACAGTGGTATGATCATAAAATAGAAAAGAACAAAGCTAATGGAGCTGCCACAAATATGCTGTGGAATAAATCAGAAAAACAGAACTTCCAGAAACATTTTGCATAAGATAAATGATGCAACATGCAGTTTATCAAGACCAAAGAAGGAGAAGGCATCAATAGTAAAGATATCTGACGATTTATAGAATCATAGAATAGTTAGGGTTGGAAAGGACCTTAAGATAATCACGTTCCAAGCCCCCTGCCATGGGCAGGGACACCTCGCACTAAACCATCTCACCCAAGGCCTCATCCAACCTGGCCTTGAACACTGCCAGGGATGGAGCATTCACAACATCCGTGGGAAACCTATTCCAGTGCCTCACCACCCTAACACAAAAGAATTTCCTTCTTATATACAATCTAAACTTCCCCTGTTTAAGTTTTAACCCATTACCCCTGGCCTATCACTACAGTCCCTAAAGAAGATTCCCTCCCCAGCATCCCTAAAGGCCCCCTTCAGATACTGGAAGGCTGCTATGAGGTCTCCACGCAGCCTTCTCCAGGCTGGACACCCCCAACTTTCTCAGCTGATCTTCATATAGGAGGTGCTCCAGTCCCCTGATCATCCTCGTGGCCCTCCTCTGGACTTGTTCCAACAGCTCCATGTCCTTCTTATGTTGAGGACACCAGAACTGCACACAATACTCCAGGTGAGGTCTCACAAGAGCAGAGTAGAGGATCACCTCCTCCGACCTGCTGGTCACGCTCCTTTTGATGCAGCCCAGGATGCTGTTGGCTTTCTGGGCTGCAAGCGCACACTGCCACCTCATGTTCATTTTCTCATCGACCAGCACCCCCAAGTCCTTATCCGCAGGGCTGCTCTGAATCTCTTCTCTGCCCAACCTGTAGCTGTGCCTGGAATTGGTCCAACCCAGGTGTAGGACCTTGCACTTGACATGGTTAAATTTCATGAGGTTGGCATCAGCCCACCTCACAAGCGTGTCAAGGTCCCTCTGGATGGCATTCCTTCCCTCCAGCGTTATCAACCGAGCCACACAGCTTGGTGTCATTGGCAAACTTGCTGAGGGTGCACTTAATCCCACTGTCCATGTCAGCGATGAAGATGTCAAACAAGACCGGTCCCAACACCGATCCCTGAGGGACACCACTCGTTACTGGTCTCCAGCTGGACATTGAGCCATTGACCACAACTCTTTGTGTGCGGCCATCCAGCCTGTTCTTTATCCACTGAGTGGTCCATCCATCAAATTGATGTCTCTCCAATTTAGGGACAATGATGTTGTGTAGGACAGTGGCAAACGCTTTACACAAATCCAGGTAGATTACATCAACTGCTCTACCCCTGTCCATCAGTTCCATAGCCCCATCATAGAAGGCCACCAAATTGGTCAGGCAGGATTTCCCCTTGGTGAAGCCATGCTGGCTGTCACCAAGCACCTTATTGTTTTTCATGTGCCTTAGCATGCCTTCCAGGAGAATCTGCTCCAAGATTTTGCCAGGCACAGAGGTGAGACTGACTAGTCTGTAATTCCCCGGGTCATCCATTTTCACCTTCTTGAAAATGGGGGTTATATTTCCCTTTTTCCAGTTGTCGGGAACTTCACCTGACTGCCGTGATTTTTCAAATATGATGGTCAGGGGCTTAGCAACTTCATAGAATCATAGAATAGTTAGGGTTGGAAAGGACCTTAAGATCATCAAGTTCCAACCTCCCTGCCATGGGCAGGGACACCTCGCCCTAAACCATATCACCCAAGGCCTCATCCAACCTAGCCTTGAACACTGCCAGGGATGAAGCACTCACAACCTCACTGGACAACCCATTCCAGTGCCTCACCACACTAACAGGAAAGAATTTCCTCCTTATATCCAATCTAAACTTCCCCTGTTTAAGTTTTAACCCATTACCCCTTGTCCTACCACTACAGTCCCTAATGAAGAGTCCACCCCCAGCATCCCTATATGCCCCCAAATTATAGTTCTTTATAATTCTTTGGTAAAATACTACTTCACTTTTTAACATTTTCGTTATTTCTACAATCCAGCACATAAATGGAAGTGTGATATTTTTGCTTCATGCCTGCTGTTGTTGTGTATGGTGCGCTTCCTGAACATACCATATTTGAACCATAGTTCTGCAGCAAAATCTGTGCAAAAAAGTGTATTGATTAACTACTCCAGGAACCCATAATAGATTTAACTGAAAGTACAAGAGCCACCTAATTTCTTTTAGCCAGAAAGATAAGACCTTCCAGCTGCATACTTACAATTTAACATGCCTTCAAAATATGAACGCAGACTACCCCTAGTTTCTTTGCCTGAATCTTAACCAACTGGTATTTCAAAAGCAAGATGTTCAGAGCATGCTGGTCAGGGGAAAAAGAAACTCTGAAAACTCACCAAAGGTAACTTTTTCATGTTAATTTTGTAAAATAAAAAAGAAATAAAGAATAGAAGCAAACATATTTAATAAAGTCTGAAGCATGTGCATAGGACAGGAAAAGAAGAGAAAGAAAGTAGATAACCAAACCAAAATATTAGTCAAGTAAATAATACACTATTGGAAAATGCTTAGACACAGTCAATAACAACGTTATGCACGTTAAGACACCTTTTCTACTAAGTGGCACCAAATAAATAATAGGATAGCTTTATGCAGAAAGCTAACATATTTCCATCTTGTCTTGTGTATTCATTCATTAAAGTCTCAATCAAATGCTTGAAGTGTTTCAAGCACTATGAAGAGTATTTCATAACTGCTAGTTCTGATGAAATCACATTCATTTTGAAGGTACTGGTTTTTAGATCTGTGTGCTGTAACCCAAATGTATATCCCTCTGTACCGCAGATTTAGAATTATTCATCTACAATTCTATAGAGAGTGGCAGACATCTCATGTTATAAGGATGAAAAAGGAAGTTCTTTGATTTGGCTTTGAAAACGCTGCATTCTGTTCTTGGCATTTCAGTACCAGAAGGGTGTGAAGATATTGGTAGAATTTCAGAGGAAAACAAATATGACTAAGGGATTTTCTCATTTCCAGTGAGAAAATACCAGAGCTAAATATGTCTAATTTGGTCAAATGATGGCACAGTTGAAGAACATCTTAATTGTGTTTAATTTTTTGAATAAGAAATTCCAATTGGGAAGAAAAGCTGCCTAAAATATAAGAAGGGAAACAAAGTAACTAAGGTTATTGGACTGTCAATAAGTAAAGAAAAATTTAGGAAAAAAATATTACATATAAAGATACATTTCATAAAAAAAATAGATTTTATTGCAAAATTATTGCCTTATGGAACAAAGTTAGTATATATAATTAAGATCGAAAAATTTCCACAAAGCTACAAAAATGATTGCTACTTGGAGTTTATTTTTTTATTTAAAAAAATTAAAAGGCAAAATGTTATTAATATTTTTCCTTAGCTTTCTTAAAAACTAGTTACCTACTGTATTATTTTTGAAATGTGGTAATGAGAAAGGGGTTTATTATATGAACAGCTAGACTTTTAATCACCAACATTTACACATGTTTAAGAAACAGAGGCTGCTGAATTTCAGCCATAGAATCATAGAATCATAGAATAGTTAGGGTTGGAAAGGACCTTAAGATCATCAAGTTCCAAGCCCCCTGCCATGGGCAGGGACACCTTGCTCTAAACCATATTACCCAAGGCCTCATCCAACCTGGCCTTGAACACTGCCAGGGATGGAGCATTCACAACCTCACTGGGCAACCTATTCCAGTGCCTCACCATCCTAACAGGAAAGAATTTCCTCCTTATATCCAATTTAAACTTCCCCTGTTTAAGTTTTAACCCATTAACCCTTGTCCTACCACTACAGTCCCTAATGAAGAGTCCATCCCCAGCATCCGTATATGCCCCCTTCAGATACTGGAAGGCTGCTATGAGGTCTCCACGCAGCCTTCTCTTCTTCAGGCTGAACAGCCCAACTTTCTCAGCCGATCTTCATATGGGAGGTGCTCCAGTCCCCTGATCATTCTCGTGGCCCTCCTCTGGACTTGTTCCAACAGCTCCATGTCCTTCTTATGTTGAGGACACCAGAACTGCACATAACACTTCATGGGAGGTCTCACGAGAGCAGAATAAAGGGGCAGGATCACCTCCTTTGACCTGCTGGTCACGCTCCTTTTGATGCAGCCCAGGATACGGTTGGCTTTCTGGGCTGCAAGCACACACTGCCACCTCATGTTCATTTTCTCATCGACCAGCACCCCCAAGTCCTTCTCCACAGGGCTGCTCTGAATCTCTTCTCTGCCCAGCCTGTAGCTGTGCCTGGAATTGCTCCAATCCAGGTGTAGGACCTTGCATTTGGCATAGTTAAACTTCATGAGGTTGGCATCAGCCCACCTCACAAGCCTGTCAAGGTCCCTCTGGATGACATTCCTTCCCTCCAGCGTTATCAACCGAACCACACAGCTTGGTGTCATTGGCAAACTTGCTGAGGACGCACTTAATGCCACTGTCCATGTCAGTGACGAAAATGTTAAACAGGACCGGTCCCAACACTGATCCCTGAGGGACACCACTCGCTACTGGTCTCCAGGCAGACATTGAGCCATTGACCACAACTATTTGTGTGCGGCCATCCAGCCTGTTCTTTATCCACTGAGTGGTCCATCCATCAAATTGATGTCTCTCCAATTTAGGGACAATGATGTTGTGTAGGACAGTGGCAAACGCTTTACACAAATCCAGGTAGATGACAACAAGTGCTCTACCCCTGTCCATCAGTTCTGTAGCCCCATCATAGAAGGCCACCAAATTGGTCAGGCAGGATTTCCCTTTAGTGAAGCCATGCTGGCTGTCACCAAGCACCTTATTGATTTTCATGTGCCTTAGCATGCCTTCCAGGGGAATCTGCTCCATGAGTTTGCCAGGCAAAGAGGTGAGACTGACTGGTCTGTAATTCCCCGGGTCATCCATTTTCACCTTCTTGAAAATGGGGGTTGTATTTCCCTTTTTCCAGTCTTCAGGAACTTCACCTGACTGCTGTGATTTTTCAAATATGATGGACAGGGGCTTAGCAACTTCATTCAACAGCTCCTTCAGAACTTGCGGATGGATTTTATCAGGACCCATGGACTTGTGCACGTTCAGATTTTGAAGATGGTCTCGAACCAATTCCTCTCCTACAGTAGGCCCAAGCTCTTCATTCTCACAGTCCCTGCGTCTGCCTTCCAAGACTTGGGTGGTGCAGTCAGAGCCTTTGCCAGTGAAGACTGAGGCAAAGAAGTCATTCAGAACCTCAGCCTTTTCCAAATCCTGTGTAGCTAGTTCTCCCGAGAGCTTCCTGAGGGGGCCTGCATTCTCCCTAATCTGCTTTTTATTTCCCATGTCCCTGTAGAATTCCTTCCTGTTATCATTAATATCCCTAGCCAAGTTTAATTCTAACTGGGCCTTAGCTTTCCTAACCTGGTCCCTAGCTTCCCGGACAACATCCCTGTACTCTTCCCAGGCCATCTGTCCTTGCTTCCACTTTCTGTAAGACTCTTTTTTCATTTGAATTTTCCTCAGGAGCTCCTTGTCCATCCAAGGAGGTCTCCTGGCCCTCCTGCTGCACTTCCTTGTAGTTGGGATGCAACACTCCTGAGCTTGTAGCAGGTGATCCTTGAATATCAACCAAGAGTCTTGAGCCCCCCTGCCCTCTAGGGCTATATCCCATGAAACCTTACTAAGCAGGTTCCTGAAGAGGCCAAAGTCTGCTCTTTTGAAGTCTAGGGCAGTGAGTTTGCTGCACGCTATTCTCACTGTCCTGAGGATCTCAAAGTTGACCATCTCGTGGTTGCTGCATCCAAGGCTACCCTGCAGTGCCACATTTCCAACGAGCCCTTCCCTGTTGGTGAGCACGAGGTCAAACATGGCACCTTTCCTTGTTGGTTCCTCTATTACTTGCAGAAGGAAGTTGTCTTCCACACAGTTGAGGAACCTCCTGGATTGCTTGTGCTGGGCCATACCGTCATTCCAACAGATGTGAGGGTGGTTGAAGTCCCCCATGAGAACAAGGGCCTGTGAGCGTGAATCTTTTCTTATCTGCCTATTGAGTGCTTCATCCGCAGATTCATCTTGATGAGGTGGTCTATGACATATCCCCACAGTAATGTCTCCCATCGCTGTTTTCCCTTTAACCCTGACCCACAAACTCTCTGTTAACTTCTCACCTGTCCCCAGACAGAGTTCCATACACTCCAGCCTATTCCTAACATAAAGGGCAACTCCTTCTCCGCTCCTGCCAGGCCTGTCTTTTCTAAAGAGTCTGTAACCTTCTGTCGTGGTTTAACCCCAACCAGACAGCTTTCACTCACTCCCTCTCCCCTTCTTGCCCTCCCCCTACTTCTGGGGGAACGGAGAGGAGAATCGAAAAGAAATGCAACTCCCACGGGTTGAGATAAGAACAGTTTAGTAACTAAGGTATAACACAAATCACTGCTGCTACCACCAATAATAGTAATGATAAAGGAAATAACAAGGGAAGAGAATACAACACCCCGTCACCAGGCGACCAATAACTTGCCCCCCCAGCCCGACCAAGCACCGACCGATACCTCCTCCAACCCTGCAGTCCCTTCCCTTCCGGGTAACTCTCCCAGTTACATCCTGGGCATGACGTGCTGTGGTATGGAATACCTCTTTGGTCAGTTTGGGTCAGGTGTCCTGTCTCTGCTTCCTCCCAGCTTCCCCTTTGAGCCTGGCAGAGCATGAGGCTCACAAAGTCCCTGGCCAAACCAAAACATCATTTTTATCAGCTCTGTTCCCAGCCTGAAAGTCAAAACACAGCATTGCACCAACTACCAAGAAAGAGAAAAATGACTGCTACTGCTGAACCCAGGACACCTTCCATTCCAACACTTCAGTCATAGGAGCCATCCCACCATGTTTCTGTGATGCCTATAATATTATAGACCCGTAGATGTGCACACATCTCTAATTCCTCTTGTTTGTTCCCCATGCTACGGGCATTTGTATAGAGACATCTGAGCTGAGCTTCAAATGAAGCTGGCCCATTGGCTGAAGCAGCCGGAATATCTCTGCATTGGTCCAAGCATTTATTATACGTGCTGGCAACTGACTGGGAGTGTTGGGATGGAATGATGCCCCCCCCTGACACATCTAGTTTAAAGCCTCCTTTTGGGGCCCATCAGTGGTGTTCTCATGTCTATGGACCACCTGAAACTAACAAGCTATGACAAGAAGAAAGAAATAGTGGAAAAGTGTCGTGGTTTAAACCCGGCCAGACAGCTTTTTCACAACCCCCCCCACCCCCTTCTTGCCCTCCCCCTCCTTCTGGAGGGACGGAGAGGAGAATCGAAAAGAATGCAACTCCCACGGGTTGAGATAAGAACAGTTTAGTAACTAAGGTATAACACAAATCACTACTGCTACCTTCAATAATAATAATGATAAAGGAAATAACAAGAGAAGAAAATAGAACACCTCACCACCAGCCGACTGATAACTCTCCCCCTCCAGCCTGACCAAGCACCAACCGATACTTCCTCCAACCCTCCAGTCCCCTAGGTCTTCCGGGGTAACTCCCAGTTCCCCCCTGGGCATGACGTGCTGTGGTATGGAATAGCTCTTTGGTCAGTTTTTTATCAGGTGTCCTCTCTCTGTTTCCTCCCGGCTTCCCCTTCTCCCTGGCAGAGCATGAGGCTCACAAAGTCCTTGGCCAAACCAAAACATCATTGTTATCAGCTCTGTTCCCAGGCCAAAAGTCAAAACACAGCACTGCACCAGCTACCAAGAAGGAGAAAAATGACTGCTACTGCTAAACCCAGGACATGAAGGTACAAATGACAGTTGAGGATTTCACATGCAACTTCACTGGCAGCTATGGACTGTTAAAGGAAATGAAAAGATACGTTATTACCTTATACAAAATTTTATGAAACATGTAAAGTGCAGGTGTGATACTGTTCCTTCTCTAGGGCTTTGATATATGTAAAATTGTTACACAGAAACATATTTCTCTCCTTTTAGGAGCCCTAAAATCAGATGGTCTGAATTGGAACACTGATAAAATGATCTGTTTTTTCAGAAAGAGACCTGCTGCATATGGACATGTACAGATTACTTAGAAAAATATTTGCTATCCAAAGTAGTTCCTTGCCTTGTTCCCCATTTGAGCGATATTTGAAGGATGAAATCCCAACTTATGAATGTTTTGTCTTCTACACGTAGAGGTTTAGCTGCCCTTTTAGAGCAGAGCTTTAGTTAAAGGCATACAAAAATATGCAGTACTGCAAAATATATACATCACACAGAACACGTTGCAGGGTAACAATACGTGAATGTTAGGAGCAGCCTAGTTGCAGTAACACAGGTCCCTGTGAGATTAAAGTTGTCTTACAGATAAATTAACTGTTACAGAAAGCATTACTATCATTGGAAGCTTTGGAGAGATGAGCTAGCTAGGTGTGATTAAACTTAGTCTATTCCTGAATGAAAAGTGAGAATATTCTTAATTATTTGAGACAGATATTTGAGAACATTTTCCTTGTCTTTTCACAACAGGAATGTCTTGTTTGGGTTGGGATTTCTTTTGTGTGTATGGAAAAGTTTCAGATCCATGGTATTGATTCATCTAGTTGCTTTGAAATACAGGCTAACAAAATGGGGTAAAAGATACCTTAAAATGCTGACTCCTGCCCTAAAGCATATAAAATAAGTAACAAGATTGAACTTGAATTCAGCTATTGGTATAAATATAAATATACTAATTAGAATTTCATGTGCCTAATTACCTTCTGGTTTTTTCACAGAGTATTGATACGTCCAAAAAAAAAAAGGTCAACAAATTTTAACATGGACTGATGGATAATTATTTATCAGTCATTGCACTAATTATTTGTTTCTATATTCCAGTCTATGTTTGAACTTTGTAATTTATTGGTATTGAAAGTTTTCTATAAATCTATGATATTCTGTAAGAGTATATTAGCTTTGTAAAATTGAGTTTTATGTATATTTTTTCACACTATTTACTATTTTTTAAGAATAAATAATATGCATTTTAGAGCATTAAGAAATTATTTTTGTTAAATTAACATTTATAATAAAATACTCAATTTTTTATCTTTATCTCCATTTTATATCTTCAAAACCTCTTCCAGTAATTTATTAGAACAAAAGAAAAACACATATAAGTTTCAGCTTGATTTTGGAACAGATACTTTAACTATTTTACATTTATATTAAATTCACATAAAGTAAATATTTTGAAAAATTGTATGAATATATCTTTCTGATTAAAGCTGCCTACTGGAAGTATTTGAAAACCAGTGCACCCAGAGAACTGATTTTCAACAGCCCATAAAAATTATTAAATTGCAAAAAACTCCATTGGTGTTTGGGAAAAGCTGCTTTTTCCTTAACTTACAAAATGGCATTTTTTTCCCTCTGGTGTGCTGATATTATATCAAATTAACTTAAGTTTGCCAAAAGTTCTGTACCTCATGTCCTAAAATACATCTAAAAATCATTCTACTACTGATTTTTTGTGCTTTAGACCAATTTACCACAGCACTGAATTAAACATAACAGGTTTTATTGCATATTTTCTGTTTGTTTTCTCATATAAAAAGAAAACTGGCCAGCTTGGGGCTAGTCTGCAATGGAGATGATATGAAACATTAATGGGAAGCAGTGAAGGGCATGATAATACACTTTCTATGTTAGTTAAGTTAACACTATCACTTCTAACCACATGAATACTTTTAGTTAGAAATTGCCATTTAAAGGTACTGTGTCTTAATTATACTCCTCTGTTTAGGAGCCTGGATGTGTGTGTACAGAAAGGTTTAATTTCATTTCCAGGAATATTTTATTCCATTTCATTTCCTTGAAAAGTTAAATCCTATATTCCTTAAAAGAAGAACAACAAAGGCTGTCTATTTTGTGACATTTATAATTTTCTATTTGCAAAAGCAGACTCCACTGGCAAAAAATTAGATTATAATTCTATCCATCACAACTGATTTATGACTGGAATACAAATATGTTGCTTAAGTGTATTTTTTGCAGTCCTTTGAAGAGTAATGTAAAGCTGCTGTCATGTCTGGCTTATATTCTAGAGGTTTATTCAAAAACTTACAGAGAAGACTGAAACAAGATCCTCTATAAAATTATTTTTCCAATAAATTTACATTTACAAGTAAACAAATAAAGTAATTTCAAATGGAACACCATTACAAAAATATTTGTTTCTTTCTTCTCAATAAATTGATTTCTCTGTATCATGTTTCATATATTTAAAATGGAAAGTGAAATGTAGCTGATTAAGATTTTATTGAATTGGGAAAACTGACAATGACCTACCACCCTATTATTTAGAGACAACTCTCTGGCTGGCAATTACTTTCAAATACAGTTTTCTTTTTGCAGTAAATGGAATATAAACACTTAATAAGAAATAAGTGGGTGAGCATGACAACTGAAGTTGAAGTGTGAATATATGCACATCATAAGGTAGGCTAAAGTCTTTTTCTTGTGGATATAGATGTGGAATGCGTAAAAATAGAGGAATTTATTAGTTAACAGTCTAGTCTGTTGTTATCAATTTCTATGCAAATGCTTCATGTAAGCAAGATTAAGTAGGGTATTTGGGGATAAATCTTACACTTACTGCATTTCATAAGAAAACTTATATTAATTTCAAATAAATCAAGATTAGACTCTGGAAACATACCAGTAAAGCACCCAGCATGACCAGCTGAAGGTTATTGAGCTAAAGGAGACTGAAATTTTCTAAGAAGCCTGTTTATGAAGGAATATACATTAAATTCTAGTCCTTCAGGTCTAATTCATCTACCCTAAGATAGAAAACATTACCAAAGCTTTCTTAGTATCTGCTAATGTCACATAGAATCATAGAATAGTTAGGGTTGGAAAGGACCTTAAGATCACCAAGTTCCAACCCCTCTGCCATGGGCAGGGACACCTTGCACTAAACCATATCACTCAAGGCATCATCCAACCTGGCCTTGAACATGATCAGGGATGGAGCATTCACAACCTCCCTGGGCAGCCTATTCCAGTGTCTCACCCTAACAGGAAAGAATTTCCTCCTTATATCCAAACTTGCTGAGGGGGCACTCAATCCCACTGTCCATGTCAGCAACGAAGATGTTAAACAAGACTGGTCCCAACACCAATTCATGAGGGACACCACTCTCTACAGGTCTCCAGCTGGACATTGAGCCATTGACCACAACACTTTGTGTGCGGCCATCCAGCCTGTTCTTTATCCACTGAGTGGTCCATCCATCAAATTGATGTCTCTTCAATTTAGGGACAATGATGTTGTGTAGGACAGTGGCAAACGCTTTACACAAATCCAGGAAGATGACAACAAGTGCTCTACCCCTGTCCATCAGTTCTGTAGCCCCATCATAGAAGGCCACCAAATTGGTCAGGCAGGATTTCCCTTTAGTGAAGCCATGCTGGCTGTCACCAAGCACCTTACTGATTTTCATGTGCCTTAGCATGCCTTCCAGGGGAATCTGCTCCAAGATTTTGCCACGCAAAGAGGTGAGACTGACTGGTCTGTAATTCCCTGCGTCATCCATTTCCACCTTCTTGAAAATGGGGTTATATTTCCCTCTTTCCAGTCATCGGGAACTTCACCTAACTGCCATGATTTTTCAAATATGATGGACAGGAGCTTAGCAACTTCATTCGCCAGCTCCTTCGGGACCCACGGGTGGATTTCATCAGAACGCAGGGACTTGCGCACATTCAGATTTTGAAGATGGTCTCGAACCAATTCCTCTCCTACAGTGAGCCCAAGCTCTTCATTCTCACAGTCCCTGCGTCTGCCTTCCAAGACTTGGGTGGTGCGGTCAGAGCCTTTGCCAGCGAAGACTGAGGCAAAGAAATCATTCAGAACCTCAGCCTTTTCCAAATCCTGTGTAGCTAGTTCTCCCGAGAGCTTCCTGAGGGGGCCTGCATTCTCCCTAATCTGTTTTTTATTTGCTATGTCCCTGTAGAATTCCTTCCTGTTATCATTAATATCCCTAGCCAAGTTTAATTCTAACTGGGCCTTAGCTTTCCTAACCTGGTCCCTAGCTTCCCGGACAACATCCCTGTACTCTTTCCAGGCCGCCTGTCCTTGCTTCCACTTTCTGTAAGACTCTTTTTTCATTTGAATTTTCCTCAGGAGCTCCTTGTCCATCCAAGGAGGTCTCCTGGCCCTCCTGCTGCACTTCCTTGTAGTTGGGATGCAACACTCCTGAGCTTGTAGCAGGTGATCCTTGAATATCAACCAAGAGTCTTTGACCCCCCTGCCCTATATCCCATGGAACCTTACTAAGCAGGTTCCTGAAGAGGCCAAAGTCTGCTCTTTTGAAGTCTAGGTCAGTGAGTTTGCTGCACGCTCTTCTCACTGTCCTGAGGATCTCAAATTCAACCATCTCATGGTTGCTGCATCCAAGGCTACCCTGCAGTGCCACATTTCCAACGAGCCCTTCCCTGTTGGTGAGCACGAGGTCAAACATGGCACCTCTCCTTGTTGGTTCCTCTATTACTTGCAGAAGGAAGTTGTCTTCCACACAGTCGAGGAACCTCCTGGATTGCTTGTGCTGGGCCGTACCGTCATTCCAACAGATGTGAGGGTGGTTGAAGTCCCCCATGAGAACAAGGGCCTGTGAGCGTGAGGCTTTTCCTATCCATCTACAGAGCGCTTCATCTGCAGTTTCTCCTTGATCAGGCGGTCTTCAACATATCCCCACAGTAATGTCTCCCATCGCTGTTTTCCATTTAACCCTGACCCACAAACTCTCTGTTAAGTGCTTACCTGTCCCCAGACAGAGTTCCATACTCTCCAGCCTATCCCTAACATAAATGGCAACTCCACCTCCACACCTGCCGGCCTGTCTTTTCTAAAGAGTCTGTAACCTTCCATTCCAACACTCCAGTCATAGGAGCCATCCCACCATATTTCTGTGATGCCTATTATATCATACCCCCTTAGACGTGCACACATCTCTAATTCCTCGTTTGTTACCCATGCTATGGCATTTACATAGAGGCATCTTAGCCAAGCTCCAAATGAAGCCGGCTCATTGGCTGGAGCAGCTGGAACATCTCTACATTGCTCCGAGCATCTATTATAGGTGCTGGCAACTGACTGGGTGTGTAGGGATGGAATGATGCCCCCCTCCCCCAACACATCTAGTTTAAAGCCTCCTTGACCAGTCTGGCAAGCCTCTTACCAAAACACCAGCTTCTCCAGCCCCCGCTAGACCTGGCCTACAAACTTGGGTCCCATGTTCAAGACACCCAAACCCCTGACTATGACCCCTTTTAACCATTTATTAACCTGGCTAATCCTCCTAGCTTTTTTTAGGTCCTCCCCTGTATCCTGGAGAATTGATGAAAAGACTATCTGAGCTCCAGAGCCCCTAACCACCTCTCCCAAGGCTCTGTAGTCCTTCTTTATGCTCCCCAGGCTACTACTATCTATATCCCTAGCACATGTATCACCAGAAGTGGGTGATAGTCCGTGGGGCTTACTAGAGCAATTTCTTACGTAAGCCTTTCTTGGAGATAAGAATGACAAGAGAGGGAGAGAGTTACCAGCAGCCCTGTGAGGAAGTGGTGGACAGGGTTGATGAGGAAATGGTCTGGAGTGATGAAAACAAAAAGAAACACAAAATCAATAAAACAGGGCTTAAGCAGGGTCACCTCAAGCTTTTACAAGTAAGCAAGAAAGTGCCTACTAGGCACCATTATAAAAAAAAACCACACAGATAATTTCTGGGAAACGAGCACGCTGGAGTGCCTCACTGAAGTGCCTGTACACTAATGCACACAGTGTGGGAATGAACATGAGTAATTACAGATCTCTGTACAGTTCCAGGGCTACAGTCTTGTAGGGATCACAGAAACATAGCAGGATGGGCTTGCATCCCAGTTTGGAGAGCTGCAGTGACAGCATGCAATACAGGCTCTTTAGGAAAGATAGGCTGGGAAGATGAGGAAGTGAAGTTGCCCTTTATGTGACAAAACAGCTAGAGTGCATGGAGCTCCACCTGGGGATGGATAATGAGCCAGGTTGGAGCTTATGGGTAAGGATTAAAAAAAAAGACCAGTGTGGGTGATAGTGTGGTGGGTGTTTGCTGTAGGTCATTTGATGAGAAAGTGGATGAGATTTTCTGCAGAAAAGTAGAAGCTGCGTCATATTTATAGGCTCCAGTTCTCATAAGGGACTTCAGCCACCTCAATATTTGCCAGGGGAAAAGCATAGAAGGACGTAAGAAATACAGGGGATTCCTGGAGAGAATAAGTTATAATTTCCTTACCTAGGAGACAGAGGAGCCAACAAAATGACTTTTTTGGGAGCATTCACAGATGTGGTTAGGAAAGCCAAAGCCCAGCTGACATTTAATCTGGTGAGGGATGTCAAAGGCAACAAGATCATCTTCTTTGAGTATATCAGTGGCAATAAGAAGATTAGGGAGAATGTTTTCCAGCTGCTGAATGGTGTAGGGGTCTTGTTGACAGAAGAAACCAAAAAGACTGAGATACTGAAGACCTAGTAAGATTAGCCTTCAGAAATCCAAGGATGCAGAAGCCAGGGAGAAAATCTGGAGCAAGGAAGACATATTGTTGCAAGAGAACCAGGTCAGGGAATATTTAAGCAACCTTGTCATATGTAAGTCCATGGGCCCTCATGGGATACACCCATAAGTGCTGAGTGAGCTGGCTGATGTAATTGTGAGGCTACTTTTGATAATCTTTGAAGAAACAAGGTGATTGGAGGAAGAGGTGCATGAAAACTGGAGGAATGAAACTGTCACTCCTATCTCCAAAAAGGGCAGTCAGCCTTGCCTCAGTCTCTGCAAATGTGATGGAACAACTGGAAACTTTTGACAGGTACACTAAGGACAAGAGAATGACTGGAGTTGTCAAAACAGATTCACAAAGTGGAAGGAGTGTCTGACCAGTCTGATAACCTTCTGTGATGAAATGACTGGCCTGGTAGATGAGGAGGGAGCAATGGATATTGTCTACCTTGACTACAGGAAGGCTTTTAACACTCCCTTAGGATCCTCATAGAAAAGCTGTTGAAGCAAGGGCTGGATTAGCAGACAGTGAAGTGGGTTGATAAATGGCTAAAAGGCCAGACCCAGATAATAGTGATCAGTGGCATGAAGTCGTCTTGGAGCCTAGTAACTAGTAGTGTAATGCAGGCCAGTACTGGGTCCAAGCCTGTTCAACAGCTCAATTATGTGAAAGACAAAAAGCAATGGCTAGAAACTGAAACACAAAGGGTTCCATCTGAACATCAGGAAACATTTTATCACTGTGAGGGTGACCAAGTGTTGGCATAGAATCACAGGTTGTGAGTCTCAGTTCTTGGAGATATTCAAAAGCTAGGTGGTCCTGGGCAACTGGCTCTGTATGACCCTGCTTGAGCAGGGGTTTTGGACCAGATGAGCTTCAGAGGTCCCTTTCAACCTCAATTTTTCTGTGATCCTGTCATGCTTTTTCTGACAGTCAAGAGCATCTCTATAGTCAGAGATATAGGTACAAGGTGTGGTCCTTATCAAGCACTGAGGTGGTGCTGCACTGGCTGTATGTTGAAAGATGTATTAAAAAATGATTAGTCAGAATAGCCAATGAAATATTTGGTCCACTTCGTTACTTGAATCAGTAAATAAACAAGCAGACCACTTGAAATGGTTACTAAACTGAAGATAAAACCAATCTTTACACCATCACTAAAGCATGATCTAAGAAATTTCTTTTTTTTTCAAAATTCCAACTTATTACTAAAAGAAATTTTGGCAAAAGAGCTGGACTTCAGAATGAAATAGTAAAAAATATTAGAAGAGAGGGTAGAATGAAGAAAACTGATACTAGGTAGCTACAAAGGTGTGCATACACATAAAGTAATATATATATAGAATATATATACAGAAAGATTACAAAGTGCCGGGTAATGTAACCAAAAGAAATCAGAAAAGATTGTCTTTACATATTCGGAAGAAAAACGGCTTTGGGAAAAGACAGAACTCTAGGAAAATGCAGTAGGTAGGCATTAAATAAAACACCTCAAAGGTCTGAATTTTTAAAGAGCTATTTTTACTTGTTTTTCTCTTTAAAAATGATGAAGAAATGAAAAAATATTATGCAAGAAGCAGAAAGGGTGATTAATGATAATAGCTGGAGAGACTGAGACCAAAGAATAAACAGAGTATCTGACCACATGCTGTTTGAACAGTGAATAATTCATAGAGAACAATCAGGATCCCACTGCTGTGAAAATTATTCTGGGATCTACCTCTTGAAGTAGGATATTGCCTTAATAGCTAATATTAAAAGTTAAGTTTACAGTTCTCTTGGACAGAAGAAATGTTAGAAACAGTGTAAAAGAAATATAGCAAGTGATAAAATTACAGGATCAGAATTTTGAGGTGTAAATTGCCCCGCTCCTCACACCTCTCAGAGTGAGAGCTCTGAAAAATAAGCCAGGTTTGTTAGACATCAGGTCTTAACTACTCAAATACTGAAGTTTTTGAAGTTTCCTTTAGTTGGGATATCCAGTTAATGTTACTACTTCTTTCTGAAACATTTGGCCAAGAGGTCATCAGCAACTAAATCTTCAACTTTCCCATCATAATTGATCTATGAAAAAAATGTTTGTTGTGTGGCAAATGCAAAGAAAGAATGTGGAACTGAAGCCAAATCTATATGACAAATTTCTATGACATAGTTTTTTGAAGAGTGGTATATGAATGTAAGACATCTTTCAGAAAGTCTTCATGTAACTTTTCCTGTACACACAGATACATGTATTTGTATGTGTACATTCATGTTTATGTGTAGTTACTGTTTTTGCTTTCATATTAGCACATCCTTGTGAAGTTTTACTATCAAAGTTGTCAGCTATAGGTCTGCTTTGACTAATGCCATTAAAACATAAAAGAGTCTAGCTTATATTACAACACACAGCTATAGTTCAGGAGTCATGAAAACCTTTAAACAAAACAGTCCCACTCTGTCATTCAGTAAGTTGACTCATAAAAAAAACCCCAAAGACTGAGTTTATTGATTTCACTAGTGCCTACATATCTTGTTAGAGAAGCATTCCTTTTTTATTTATTCCTTTATGTATGGTAGCTTTTTTTTAGGGGATCTTTTACTTCAAAATCGAAACAATAAGGAGAGAGAATGAATAGGAGTCTCTGTTGTATGATACGAGATCTACCGTTCTCCAGGAGTAATGTGAAATGTTAATTTACAATTCACTGAGTTTATTTATTATTGAATAAACCCAGCAACTATGCAGTGTTCCAATAGAACAGTGGATGATTAACATTTAATATAGTCTCATTTTAGATCATTGATATTAGATTAGTTTCTATGAGATTCATTCACCTGCCCTTCTGCTAGTCACTTTAAAAATAACTTGCTGCTTGTTACTCTGCTAACTAATGAATTCTCATCAGTTCTGTATTCCTTTGAGACCTATTTTGAAATGCAATCTGTTATGTGAAATACATGTTCCTGATTAAAAAAAAAAAACAAACAAAAAAACACGAGAATATAACTTCTAAAATCATGGTGACAATTTTTAGATTCAAGCTTTGCAAAACTTTTCCTGCCACAAGCGAGTAGTCACCTGGATTTCACACGTTTCTTTGTGGTCCTGCCTACTCCCCTGGATCCCTTGCAAGGTAGCTGCCAACATGTGGCTCAAGCATATTTATTTCTTCTTTGTTTAATGCCCTCTTTCCTCCCCATCACTTAGCTGTTGCGTGTAGCCCTGAACGTATTTTGTCTGACAACAAAGCTATACATCTTAAAGATGCTCCAGGTGTTACAGACCCAGGATAGCGCTCCTTCAGAAAACAAAGTATCCTGGGTTTGTTAGTGTCATTACTAATCCTGCTTTGCATTGAAAACAGACTCATTGAGGCATTTTATTATCTTTTATTTTATGGCCTGAAATGCAAAGAATCATTTAATAATTTGGAAATTCCAGTGTAGAGAATGACACAGTCAGTTAGATGTCAAGGTTTCCAGCATGACCAGTGGAAATGCAAGGGTCCTGCTCATTTTTCAGGCTTCACCTGTATTGGCTGTCAATTGTAAATTGGGCAAACAATTGATAAGCTGCCTGCAGAAAAGAAGAGGTAGCTGAGCACATCAAAATCTAGTCCATCCTGGAAGCAACAAAAAAAAAAAAAGTCAGAATTTAGTGGTTTATTTTTCAACTTTGCCATTGTTAGAAACAAGGAAAAGCTCTTAAAATAGCTATGTCTGTATTATGAATTGTCAGGCCCAAGTTTAGTTCAGGCATCAGGAAATCTGATTCCCATATGTTTAAAGAAAACAGATGTTTCAGTGTCCTGGGTCGGCAAAATCTTGGTATTGTGCTAAGAGATCAGAGGATTCCTCTAATTAAAAGTGTACTAAAAATCAGGATGCTGAAGCTATGAACAGTTGCTTTTCTTATAGTCCAGAATCACAGATGCTTTACCTAGACAGCAGATCTACAGGGCCTTTTAACAAACTCTTTCTTTAAATAATTTAATTAATTCTCATTTTTATTGGATCAGTCCCAACCTAACCTTTTTCGCTTTTTGTTTCACTCCATATTTCAATCTCCCAAGTCAGACTCCTTGTGCTAATCACACAGAGGAGGGCTGCAGCTGACCTAAAGTAATATGCATTTACTGAAGGTAGCACAGGTATGTTATTTTGCATCAATTACAGGTCAGATTTTTGTGTTCAGAAGACAGTGAATATGCACTCATTCATGAAATTGCCTTCAATGTATTAACATAAATGCAACTGACTGGGATGCAAGTACAGTTCTGGGCACCCAGTGTACCCTCCCTATCTACTCTTCATTTCTCGTGCCTTCTTTCCGAGTTTTACATTGGTTTAAGCTGAGACTTCTTAGCAATCTGTTCTTTTCCTGCCTTTATAGATTCATCTTTAATTATACAATCCTAAATTTTTCCTATATGTAATCTGAACAGTTTATTTTACCCATTTGTGAAGCTCATCACAAGAAAGAGAATTAATCCAGCAACAAAAGAAGTGAGTGTCTTCCTACTGGCACAGTGAGCTGAGCTCACTCATCAAAGGGTGAGATGTGCTCTGGTGTTGACACAAGAAAGGAAGAAGATGTTTAGGGAGGGAACACAGCATTATCATATCATAATCTTATAATTCATCAATACATATATTTTTTCTTTATTACTCTATATAAAGATTAGCTCAATATAACCAGGATGATGTTTATGCAAATGCATTTCACATAACCATTTCAAGTTCTTAGTGATTAAATTAATTTGTTCATCAGTTTAATACTTTGCATTTTCTACATGTAGTCATCCTAATTTCACTGGGTATTTTTACCTCTGTGATGTGCATATCCAGAGAGAAGGCATTTTGGTGGAAACAGAAATAAAGTTTAATAGACTTTGTCATAAATACATGACAAAAACTTACCATACTGCCAATATCAATACCTGAGTAGCCTATGTGTCTGCTATACACATGGTAGTCAAATCTGTGTGTCAAATATACCAAATTTGGAGATGTTTACACTTGCACTAGTGCCTTAGATTGGTGAAAGTCTTGTGTTTGATAAATGTTGTTCTCATGTAAATTTTCACAGGAGAGTTACATGACATGATTTTTGTCTTTACTGTGACAAACACCAAAACATCGATACAAGAAAGTGACAACTTTTTATTGTTATTTATTTTTAAGGAACAAAGTATTTGACAGACTGAAATCAGTATTTCATAAAATGCTTTTACAGGTAGAAAAAAATAATTTGCTTTTGAGAACTTGAGCCTCATGGGGGATTTTTGTTTGTTTTTGGTGGGTTTTTTTTTGTTTGTTTTTGGTGGGGTTTTTTGGGGGGGGTAATGTTTCAGGGTTTTAATTGTGGGTTTGGGTTTTCTTTTTCATAAAGACAACTCATTTATAGTAAATCGGGTTTAATCTTAATATTTGTTCTGATTCAGCAGTTAAAGTAATTTGAAGCATCAGAAACAAAGCTTATGTAAGCAAGTTCTGACCTTTGTAATATTCTAATGAGTTAAATCTTAAATGGAGGAGCTGTACTACTGCAATTACAAGATATGTACACCAGAGTCTATCGAATCCATACCTCATACATTATACTTTTATGGACTAGGATTTATAGCATTTTTTCTTAGCCAAGTGTTTCAAATATTATTTGAAATAAATTTTTTGTACATATATATATTAATGAAACAAAATGAATATAATTAAATTCATTGGATATAAAAATTAGACACTGAAAAAAATGTTGATGAATTATTTCATAATTTCTAACATTTACTCCAAGAATTAAAATTGTAGGTTTGATGTAAAAGGTAAAGTGCACAAATGGAAAAACAAGTGGATGCTTCAGAGAAGTTTAGAGATGTTCAGAGAAACATCCACTACCGGCATTACACTGTAGATCATCTGCTTGAATGTTGGCTACTGGCTCTTGTAACACTGAGCTGGGTGAAACCTCTCACTGAATCAAGACAACTATTTTTCTATCTTAGAAGAGAAATTTATTTCACCTTTCTTAGTAGACACAATCAGGAGTTCAAATAGTCACCCTTACGAAAAATAAACCTATAAAGATGTTACAATGAAATATGTGTCTGTCGCAAGTACAATTGAGCAAGCAATTGAAAAGGAGGGAATGTTCAGATATGTTTTATTATCAAAAACAACCAGAATTCAATTGCTGATGTACTCTGATCATACAGCAAGGGTTGGTTAATATTGGTGAAGATATGCAATGAACAGAGAGTGCAAACATCCTACATCTGTACCAGTGCAGGTCATATGGCATTATTCTGAGCCTGTAAATAGCTACTGTTTCTGAACTCACTGATATTTGCCCAACATTAGAATTATAGAATAGTTGGGGTTGGAAAGGACCTTAAGATCATCTAGTTCCAGCCCCCCATGATATGGGCAGGGACACCTCCCACTAAACAACGTCACCCAAGGTTCTGTCCAACCTGGCCTTGAACACCGCCAGGCATGGAGCACTCACAGCTTCCTTGGGCAAGCTATTCCAGTGCCTCATCAACCTTACAGTAAAGAACATCTTCCTTATGTCCAATCTAAACTTCCCCTAAGTTTGAACCCATTACCCCTTGTCCTGTCACTATAGTCCCTAATGTAAAAGTTCCTCTCCAGCATCCTTATAGGCCCCCTTCAGATACTGGAAGGCTGCTATGAGGTCTCCATGCAGCCTTCTCTTCTCCAGGCTGAATAGACCAAACTTTCTCAGCCTGTCTTCATACGGGGGGTACTCCAGTCCCCTGATCATTCTCATGGCCCTCCTCTGGACTTGTTCCAACAGTTCCATGTCCTTTCAATGTTGAGGACACCAGAACTGCGCACAATACTCCAAGTGAGTTCTCACAAGAGCAGAGGGGTAAGATCACCTCATTCTACCTGCTGGTCATGCTCCTTTTGATGCAGCCCAGGATACAGTTGGATTTTGGGGCTGTGAGCGCACACTGAAGCCAGCTCATGTTCATTTTCTCATCAACCAGCACCCCTAAGCTCCTTCTCTGCAGGGCTGCTCTGAATCATTTCTTTGCCCAACCTGTAGCTGTGCCTGGGATTGCTTCCACCCAGGTGTAGGACCTTGCACTTGTCGTGTTTAAACTTCATAAGGTTGGCATCAGCCCACCTCACAAGCGTGTCAAGGTCCCTCTGGATGGCATTCCTTTCCTCCAACATATCAACCAAACCACACAGCTTGGTGCCATCAGCAAGCTTGCTGAGGGTGCACTCAATCCCACTGTCCATGTCACCGACAAAGATGTTGAACAAGACCAGTCCTAACACCAATCCCTGAGGGACACCACTCATTACTGGTCTCCAGCTGGACACTGAGCCATTGATCACAACTCTCTGCATGAGGCCATGCAGCCAGTTCTTTATCTACCGGGTGGTCCATCTATGAAATTCATATCTCTCCAATTTAGAGACAAGGGTGTCATGCAGGACAGTGTTGAACACTTATTTACATCAGCAAGGTCTAGCAAGGTTTTATTTCTTAAGACTGACAAAGAGAAAATAAGAAAATTAAGGTTTTAAACTCATCAACGTATCTGCAAACTGTAGCCCTGACATCTGAAAACAAAAAACTTAGTTCAGACTCTGCCCGTTGAACAGCCAGTATGTTTAGAAAATGGCCAGCATAAAATAAACCAAGAGTAACAAAACAATCAACAAGCAGACTCTGTTACTAGTCCGATCACATTCTATTATCCTCTGTTCTTATAAACTAGGGATCCTCCTACACTACGCTTCTACAAAACTTCTATGAAAAGTTATTTAAGATGGGCTGATGTAAATGGAATAGATATTAAGGAATATTGTCATCAAAGGATTAGTTTTATTGTCACAAAACAAAAGCACACTCCGCCAAGAAATAAACTATATTTCATTTTGAATTTTAACTGGGAAATCAGCACCACAGGTAAAATGTTTTGCTGAAGAAGCCATTAGCTGAACACATCGGATTTCAATTGCCTAAGAAAGTCAAGTCAAAATTAAAAATAAATATGGGCAATCCAATGTTTTGGTAGCTTTATGTTGTACAGAAAAGTAAATTCTTGTTTTTCTGTTCTTCATGGTTGCTTATAGAAAGAATCCAGATGATCCACACTGTCCTAAAACTTTCCAGCTATACATAATATAGAAACAAAAGGTAAAATCACCTTCATCTGAGAAGCTATAATCAAGAATTCTGCAAATGTACAGTTAAGTTGAGAAAACAGATAACAAAGAAATAGGGCTCAGTTTTCCTAGTGCTAACTTCTGACTGTTTCCTTCAATTTAATTCATGTCTATATCAGCAGTCCCCAAAAAGCCAAATATAAGGAATAAACTATATAGACTGTGACGTATCTTGTTCAATTTTCATGCATCTGTACTGCAAATGTAGTAGAAACCGGTAAATGCAAAATGCCTATAACTCAGATAGAATGCTATAGGCTGCCTGCTCAGCTTTCCCCTGATCTGGCACAGGACACAGTAAAAGGGAAGAGCTGCTCCCTCAGGTAAGGAAATCATAGTAATGTGCTAGTAGGTTGAGAAATTAGTTCATTTTAAATGTCTAACTGTCCTTCTTGACACTTATGGATGCTGTTCTTTTGCTATAGAAATGTCTTTTTTTTTCCTGCTCACTGACCAGAACTAGTATTCCTGTAAGGTGGAATGTGCCTTACTATATCTGGGAAGAAAGAAAAAGATAATGTATTTTGGATGAGTTGTTACAATATGAAATTAGACAGTCTGGTATGTCTGATGGTTCTAGCTTACTTTAAAAGGAGTGGCCTCTGTGTTGGTCCTGTCATTTCTCTTTTCTTAGCGGCAGCATGACTTTTCTGCTGAGGAGGCTGGCTTCCCACACACTGGTTTCTGTGACCTTTATGGGAGCCTCGGTAGAATGACTTAGAGGCATAATCAGGATACTTCACTCTTATACTCAGATATATAGCAAAACATTTTTATACAGCACTTCTGTGTATTTCCAGCAATAAAACAAGTACAGCAATAAGTAAAACTGGGAATTATTTCTAAGTGGAAAATCTGAACAAGTTGGAATAAAACCAACATTCATAAAAACATATACAATAAAGTCACAAAAGTTATAATAAAAGCTACTCTTTGATCAATGGAGGATTGAAAACATTTTTCTTTCCTTATTTGGTACCAGGCTATTTGATTTTCTGTATGGCTATTAACCATGCAATCTCCCATCTTCCTCGCCTACTACCAAGATTTGACAAGGACTTCCTTTCACCTCACAAAGTGCTGGTATAAATTCAAGACTTGCTTTTCTAGTTGACCATATTGAGAAACACTAAAAATTGTTTTCTGGTTCATCAGAGACAAGTTGAACATAAGGAAAAGTTTTCTCCATTTTCCTTCTCTAGGTATGATTACTTTTAATTTCATTTATTTACTATTACAAGTGAGCTTTTACCTAAAGGTAATTAAAAACAATGTCACAGGCACTAGAGAAATGTCAATGTTTATTTTTTTTAAGGTAAAATAACCTCAAAAATTCAAACATATAGAAACCTGATGGAAATCTTTTGTTAATGTCAGATACAGAAGCCAAGGATGGACTGAAATGAATATTGGAGAAAGCTATTGAAACTCATTGAAAACACACTGATTGTTAGAGATTTGGTCAAAATGACATATTATTCATATAGCTACCTTTTTGTTTGAACTAAAATAGTGCTTGTAGCTCCTGAAGATGATAAGAATGCAGTGGCTCAGACTCTTAATTTTAATGTTCTTTGCATATAGGAATTGTTAGAACATTAGTTGTGTTGGAAGCAGCAAACTTAGTCTTAGGCTCTTGTAAATCCAGAACACTCAGTTTCTTTATTTCTCTCAAAGAAGTCTGATTTAATAATTCTACAGACTTGTTGATAAAGGTATATGTTTACAAAAATATGACACATAAAATATTTCTAAAAAAAGTCTTTAAAAATAATTAAAAAGCTTGTAATTAAGATTTTTAAACATCCAAGTTTTCTTAAAACAATTATGCAAAGGTCTGATTTTCAATTTCTTATGTTCATGAATGTCTTTTAAAATATGCCAAATTGGGTGAAATAATAGTAATTTAATAGTGAATAATGAAATGTTCAGCTTAACTTCAAAGGAAAGGAACAAGTGGATCAATAAAAGAATAATTCTTAAACCCACAGTGCAAGTCAATATGAAAGAACGTTAGAGAATTAAATAATAAAGAGGCTGTTGTGGTTTAAACCCGGCCACACAGCTCATTCACTCACCTCCCCCCTTCCTCCCTCTTTCTTTCCTTCCCGGCCCCCGGCTCCTGGAGGGATGAGGAGGATAATCGAAAGAATGTAACTCCCACGGGTTGAGGTAAGAACAGTCCAGGAACTAAGGTATAACACAAACCACTGCTGCTACCATCAATGATAATAATGCTAAGAGAAAATAAGGGAAGAGAATACAATACCACCTGCCAAAACGAGTCTGACCCACAAGAGAGCCCTGTGCCCTTCCTGATAACTCCCAGTTACCTCTCCAGGCATGACGTGCTGTGGTATGGAATACCCCCCTGGTCAGCCCGGGTCAGGTGTCCTGTCTCTGCTTCCTCCTGGCCTCCCCTCCTCCCTGGCAGAGCATGAGACTCAGAAAGTCCTTGGTCAGAGTAAACATGACTTAGCAACAACTAAAAACATTGGTGTTACCAGCTCTATTCCCAGGCTGAAAGTCAAAACACAACACTGCACCAGCTACTAAGAAGGAGAAAAAAATGACTGCTACTGCTGAACCCAGGACAGAGGCTTATTAAAAAAAATATATATAAAAAAAAGAGCAAATATAAATAGTATTTCCTACCAGGTGGGATTTTCAAAAGCAGGCTCCATGCAGGCTTATTGTGCTTACCAGTGAAACCAGTAGTAAGACTCCCACTGAACTAACAGAGAAAAGATCTAAGCCAAAATTGATCTCTTTCAAGACCCCACCACTAGCTGTACACCAAACCATCAAATGATGAAAGAAATCTTTCATATTCCTTCAGATAGAAAATAATAATATTACTACATTATTCTCTGAGAACCTAGAAAGGTCAGACACTAATTCCAGAATACTTAATAAATAGAGCAGCAATGTTCAGTATGCTCTGTAGTAGATTTCCTGTATATTGTCAAAGTTAATGGCCCGCAGGGTAATTGTGAAAACACTTTTGAGACTGAAGTCAAGCAATACATCTAAGATAAACATCATCATCAGCTATCATGGCAGCCAAGGTGGCATGGATTTTGTCACAACTTTTTATGAAAGAATAGTAGGAGGACGACAAGCTACCTAAGAGCTGGATTCCGGCCTCTCTTTGAGAATTCATAACATCAGTCAACTATTTGGAAGACAGCTGTCTAGAGCACTACTCCTTTGGCAGAAACAATTTGTCTTTGTTTCAAGTAATTTGTAGCAAGCAAGCAAGCAAGCTAGATACCTAGTATCAAAAAAAACAGCAAAGATCATCTGGGTTTTGCCAAGAAAGGACCTGAACATATCTCAAACTAGTACCTTTACAACATGGGCAAAACTCTTTCTTTCTCAGCCTCCTTATTGGAGCTGTTCTGCTTTATATAAATCAATAATTATAAATTAAATAAGAAAAGATTCTAGTTGAAAATTACTGGCCTTCCAGTATGTTTCCACAAAACTCCAGCCAATAATGAGAAGACATGAAATAATAGGGGTAACATGTCAGAGATTACATTCTCTCTTGTGTTAACTGGTTACCTTGGATGGATCCAAGGATAGATCTACCAAGTGTCAATTGATGTGCAGGCAAGAAAGAAAAGCTATGTGTTGAAAGGACCTAGATTTTAGGTCACCAGCTTGAAACCTTGATGGGCTGGGAAAGTTGATTTTCAGCCCCTCATTAAGTTCAAAAAAGAAAAGTGCAAAGTTCTGCACCTGTGGAGGAACATTACTATACACCAGTATATTCTGGGAGCCACCCAGCTGGAAAGCAGCTTTGCAGAAAAGGCCATGAGGGTCCTGGACATTAAGCTGAACTTGAGCCAGCAATGTACCCTTGCAGAAAAGGTCATCAACATCCAGGGCTTTGTTAAACAGAATTATGCTCAGGCCTTGTGAGGCACACTTGGCGCACTGTGTCCAGTTCTGGAATCCCTAGTACAAAAGTCAATTATATTTTCATCTAGAAGAATTTTAGTGTAGAGGGAGGGATGTATTCTAAGAATTAGGAACATTTTAAAATAAGATCAATAACAAGTAGAAAAATATACATCCGCAAATAAATAAAGAACATTTTACAGGAAGTAAATTCAAAGTTGTGGGGTTTTTTTGTTTGTGGTTTGTTGTTTTGTGTTGTTTTTTTTTTTTGTGAAGATAGGCCAATCAATTTAATTTTGAAGCAAATTTAAACCTGGAGAGCTAATCTACAGAACACATAATTAGCATATGTAGGTAATTGCTATGAGATATAATGAGATTAATTGGATTAATAAAAAATAAAAAAAAATTAATAGGCACAGCTAGGGTAGATAGCATACCATATAATAGTAATAAGTGTCCCTTGTGGTGAGTCAAAATTAAGAAACACAACCAATCAGGTTCCAGAAAAATGCATTCCAATGACTATACAGGAAGTGTCAAATAGTGATTTTTTTTTTTTTTTGTATGTTTGCTTGTTTATTTGTTTCTGAAGCACCTGATACTTTTTGTCAGTTGCCTGGGATTTTTGCCAGAATATTCATAAAACTGAACACACACACCACCACACCCCCACACTCCCCCCAGGTGTAGTCAATCCCCAGGAAGGGAACTCAGTCATTTCCATTATGCACCCATATCAGATGACCTCAGTCCTCCTTAGATAGTTATCTGTATTTGTACACCAAAAACTTGAAGACCTGAGTCCTTGGTCTGGAAAGCTGAGTATATGTTTGGAACCCTTTGATATATTATAATGTTATAACTGAAAAATTAATAGATGCAAGTTGCTCCAATATGGAGAATAGTTAAGTTATAAATCAATCCACCAGTACTGGGCAGCTTGCCATTCAAGGGTGGCATATTAACCATCTCTGAAGCAGTAACTTCTTCTGTAACTTTGATTTAATACTATATCAAGCAAATTTTCATCTCAAACAGTCTGTGCACTGAAAAGTATAAAATAATAAATTTTGAAAAATGATTACATAGAATGTAGTGGAACCAGTTTATGTTGACTGACAGAACTTACGCTATATAAAAATCAAGATAAGAATTACATTCAAGATGATATAGAATAACAGACATAAAGAATGTTGCCACTTGTTTCTTCAGTACTCAAAGGCAGAGTATTTTTCAAGGAGTGAATAGAAGAGAAGGTTTAAAACCTGAAGAAGCATGAGAACAGATAACAGTTACAGTAAAATAATAATAGGACATTATACCTGAAGCATACATTTGCAAAAGCTAAGTGTAATAAGGATGCAAACTGCAGAAAAGATTAAGTCATTTTAAATAGCAGATTTCAGGCCTAACCTTCCAGAGGGTATTTTCTTATATAAAAGATCAGTTTGATAGTGTTGTAGGTAAAAAGCAAAATCGATATTCAAGCTATACATTTAGTGTAAATTAGGTAAATTAAGTTACAAAGATTTGCCATGGTATTTAGCCTATTAAATACATTTTCAGCCAGTAGAGACCTCAACTTCACAGTTTTTAAAATGAATTTATCAAAAGGCTCACTTAAAGGCCTCAGGAAGTAGAAATATTTGCTTATATCTTTCAGAATTCACTAAATAACTTTTGGTTCTGGCTTAAAATCATACCATAAATTATGATTGGTTATCATGATCTGCCTCTGGCTTAGAAAGGACTTGTCAAGTTGAGGCATGCACTTGTTTTTGTAGACATCAGCATACAGTGGTGTGATTTAGCTATTATTTTTCAGTTACTATTTACTCTTCAGTGAAAACAGCCAAGAGTGGTTAGCGTGCTTGGACTTTCAAGCCTATGAAAGTCATCAAATATGCTGGAAATAATTTCAAAACCAATCAAAGGTATTTTTATTAAGGTGTAGCTCACAAATTGAAAGGCAAATCTTCTTTAACTTGTAGACTGTCTCTCTGTACCCAAGAAAATATATCACTTTTTCCGCAATCAGCAAACCGATGAGAGAAGACTACAATGCAGAGGCAAGAAAGAGAGCATGAGCAAAACAAAAATAAACACAGCACCCCAAAATAAATCAAACAAAAAAACTGAAAGAAGCAGAACTGCCAGCAAAATACTTCTCACTTCATGTAACTTCATTTAAATTACAGTATCTGATATTAGCCACCAGAGTAGCAAGCAGTGGTGGGTGCAGCTACATAATCATTCATGTTTCCAAACTGTTCAATCACAGTTTAAAAGATGTTCGTTAGTAGATCAAGCCCCTGTCCAATGGAAAACCTGCTCAGTTCACATAGTTTGCACTCAGGATTGAAGTGGTTTAACTGATTTATTAATGAGGTGTAATTAACTGAAAATCAGTGATGAATAGAATCTTAGAATCATAGAAAACAATAGCAATACAACAGACAAACCACAATACAAAGCATTTGCTAAATATCTTCTGTAACTCAAATAAATCTTAACTCCTCTTTTTATCTCCAACACAGTGATAAATGCACATGCACCCCTTCAGAAGCCATGTGGTGCAGGCCCCCCTCATTTGGGCATACCCCCTCATTTGGTCATACGGGACATCTTGCCTGCCCCCACTGCTCTGGAGATATGAGTGCGTTCTCTGACCCCATCCTCCCAGAGGTGGGTGACCCCACACCCCGATGGTTTGAGTCTCTGAATGCCACCGTTATGGCTGTGGATGAGCTGAAGATAGTAGCTGAGAGCAGAGGCATTGACCCATGGGGGTTACGTGCTGCCGGGCCCAGGCAGAGCCACATCTGGCAGGGTGACACCAGCACCATTGCTGCCTCGTTTCCCTCTTTTCCCGTCTGCTACAAAGTTTTGCGTTTCACTTGTGTATTTGCTTAAATTGTCCTTTTTTTTTTTTTCACAGAGCTTTCTTAATTCCACAGTTGCTGTTTATTTGAGCTGATGGTTGTCTTCCCCTCTACCAAGATGTTTTGGGCAAATGCCCACTCAGAGAATTTGGGCATCCCATTCATGCACACTCTTGCATGCACATTCCTGTTTTGGAATGTTTTTATTCTGAAGTCTCTGTCAAGGCTGGGCCCACCAAGTGATGGTAACACATCAAGCTATTAAGAAGATTAGAAGTGGCAATGAGACAGAGCTGTTATGTCTCTATGATTTCTGTGCTACTGTCATATTTGAACAAATACATTACATGTCTGCAGCTGCAGAAAAGAACCAGTGCATCCTGTTTCCAAAATACAGTATCTGCTTTTTTCTATCTTGCTATGACATAGGGATCTTAAACAAGTATCAGTAGTGATGGCTGACCTTTACCTTCTGAAAACAAGTGTTTTTTTTTTTTTTTAATGGACACTTTTCTGTCATTTTATGAATTTTTTTTCACAGTTCTGGGATAAAACTGAAATAATGCTTTTTTAATAGAAAAGAGTATGACTGCACAAATTCAGAAAATATTTACAGCTCTACTGAAGTCCTAAAGGTAAGGAGAAGTCACAAGTTTGAGACTGCAGAAGAAATGCAGCAGATTTGATGCCACTACAAAGAAATGAAAAGTATAATAAGTTTAATTATTATCAAAGGTAAATTGACAATTCCTTCCCTTTGTACAAGCTCCTTCTTGCTTGATAAACTGAGTAATCACAATCACGTGTGCATCAGAATAGAATATACCTGTATCTTTTAGCATATGCATGGTTAAGCAAAGTGTTCTTATAAATTTAAACTGTAGTTACATGTACACAGTAAGTGAGCAATCTAATAAATATTAGAATGCAAAGAATCATATTAATAAACAGTTACTGCTGGATAATTCTGCATTTACACCATCTTATAGCTGGAAACATTATGCTATATTTACTACCAATGGTAATAATTTTTTCCCCAGTTTCAAATACTTTTCATTAAAATAATGTTCATTCCCACAAAACAAACAAAAAAAAAAAACCAGAAACCTCAACTTATATATCCTGATGTATTATTCTTAAAAACATTTTTTAAACCCTTGAATTTTAAATGTTATCTTTAGAGTTTTGACATTATATTTGCAATCACAATTCCAGTACACTTGTGCTTACCAATTTCCACCTGATGGAGTTCACTCTAATTTTTTACCTCACAAAATTTAAAATGGTATTTGTATATTCATGAATATTAAACACATTCAAGGTATTAGAATCATATATTTAATGCACAAAAATTCTTTTGTTCACTAGGTAGGTGTCAGGCAAATTGCAGGGAAAGTTGGTAGATGGATCTATCTATCCACTCTACATAATTTCTAATAGCGGAAATTTCATAGATGACTGATATCCAATTGCTTCTCTTGTATTTCTTTTCCAAGCTGTCAGAGAAACATAAGAAAGCATCCAAGGTGCTGTTCTGCTATATTAACTGGCAGACAGTAGTGGGAGTGTGTGGGGACTTTCCTTGTCACCCCTCTGATGAATGCAGCAAGCATTTGAAAAGGTTATATACAGTAAGTTTCCTTTCTGTATTTACCTAAAACTCACATATGTTAACATCTGTTGGGCTTGTTTATAATTTTCCAGTACCTGCTTTTGATCAGTGCAGCTCTGTAGCTCCAGAGTACCTGCAGAGGAAGACTGAAGTCCCACTACTCAAGATAAAAATACAATAAGTGAAATATTTGAGTGTAGACCATACTTAGAAGATAATATGTTTCAGCACAACAGTTCCAGATTAATATTTTACTGGTTCTAAACTGGCTAACAGACATGCAGAGACAGAAGTAAAGAAATTACAAAAGAGATATTTTAACATCAACTTGGAGAAATTTTAAAACCCTAAGACTGAAGTGGAAGAGATGCATAAGAAAAACAGCCTGATTATGGGTTGTCAGTGTGGGTCAGGAAAGTATCAAGATCATGGCTGATTAGGCTGTTGAAATCATGATTACCACCAAGGTAGACAAGGTGACACTGTGGGAGCTCTCACCCCAAGCTTTTCAGTAAAAGCTCTGCAGCTACTTCAAAGCAGTCCTAGTAAACAATATATGTGCTTTAAAATTGAAGCCAGACATAGAAACAAGGACAGTGAAAAACCTGAGTAGCAGGAAGGAAAAATAAAGCAGGAAACATTTGCGCTATTACGTTAGTAGCTTATGCCATGTTTAGTTCTGAGATTTGCCAAGTTTGCTGTCACCATGTAAGTCCAGGGTCTGGACTGATGGCTCCTAAGAGGCCAACAAGCAGCCTTGTACTGAATGCTGCCCCAGAGGATCAAAGACTCCAGGGAACTAAGTGCTGCTGGCCCTGCTACCCTCCAAAGGGCAACTTACTGCAGATTCACCTCTGCAAATGAACAGTAAGCTGTTTTAGAGGGGATACATCTTGTTATATTGGGTATAAACAGCAGGGTGATGGCAGTGGGAGCCTTCATGTCAGCCTTTGTGAGGGGAAGCTGGGGATGCCCCATGTGGGACACAGCCAGTTCCAGCCAGTTCCAGCCGGTGCCAATAGGACGTGGCTGAGCCTCTCAGCCTAGTGAGAGGTGCTTCTGGGAAAACAACTTTAATAAATGACAGTAAAACTGAAACAAAAAGAATCAATGATAGGAGAGCGTATGAGGTGCTCCATGGTGGAGCTGTCAATGCCTGCAGAGCTGCTGCAGACTATGGAGGACTTGTATGAGAGAGGAGGAAACAAACATGGAGGAAGGCGTAATGGCAGAGTAAGGAACAAAGAGCAGCAGGAGCCACTGCTGTACCCTGGACTCTGCCCCATGTGTCGCCTCGCCAAAGGGTCCGTAACAAGGTGAGGAGGAGATGCCTACAGGGAAGGTGAGCTGGGGAAAGGAGAAGGAAAGGTGTTTTCTCTAGGTCTTTAAATGTTTGTCTTCCTTGTTTCCCAATACCCAAATCAGTAACTAAAACATAAGCTAAATTCCCCAGACTGGAGCAGAGTTGAGCCTGCTTTGCTTGTGACAGTAATTCTGATGTGATTTACTGCTTTTATTTTGACCCATAGACTTTCTCACTCATGTTCTTCCCCATCCTGCTCCTGGAGCAGAGGGAAGTGAGCCAGCAGTTGTGTGGGTGCTTGGCTGCTAGCCAGGGCCAACCCACCATTCACTCAGCCTCAGACAACTGAAACTTTACTTACCTATCTCCCTAAACTGCTTCCAAAAGAAGAGCTACTCACAGAGAGAGACTCATGCCATTTAAGATAACGTTCAGGGAAGTGGCCACAGCATTTTAAGAAGGTAGTAATTTACGTCTCTTTCCTTTCCTAGGCAGTTATCTAGCTGGCTTGATACAGTGTGTTTTGTGAAAACATAGGTTTCCTAATCCACTGTCCAATAATGAGAACTTTCCTCATGTAGCACGAAGAGTAGTCTCTCAAAACTTTGTATAATTTAATATTTAATAAATCAAGCTTAGACCTGAAATGTATCCAAGATTAGCAATTTGGAGTAAGCAGAAAAATAGATCTAAAAGTGAATGTTAAAATTAAATGCATTAGTAAAATCTTGGCAACACCGTATACATGGATTTGTAAATTATTCTCTCCAATGGGTATGCATCCCGTTTTAGTTACCTGCACAATTTATGCATGAGAATATAGAACTCTAGCTCACAGCAAGAATATATGTCTTTGCATATGGAAATTGAGGGGCTGGGGTTATCTTACAAAATCAAACTGAAATTCTATACCTCATCATTGCCAGTATCTTCATGTGAGCCATATGTCTGAACTTACATTGCATTTGATGTGGTCGATATAGTCTATAATCAGCTGAACAACAGTTGCAAATCTACTGTAGGGTGAATAGTTTTCCATACTCTTCTTGCTATATTGACCAGATATTCATTGATTAGAAAGGGAGATTAGGCAGCGAGTGACTGATTCAGGTGTCCAAACATAGCAAATGTCATTTAAGCTATCTGTGGATGTTAATTTCTCCATAGAGTTGATAGTATATTTGGGACTCGCACCCATACTTATGCTCTTCAAGAGCAGCGATTAACACCAGTATGGACAGCAGGCTATCCTACTATCTCAAATGGCATTAGATAACTGCATTGGGGCATCTTAATTGAGCTCTTGTTGACATGGAAATGAACAAAGGTATCTTTGCCAGGTACTGGATCCTATTCTACGCACCTATAATCATAATCAAGAATGGACATACCTCTAAAACAAATGGATATAGAGGAAAAGGCTGCATAATCATGCAATCATGTTGTACTGTGAAGTAACGTGATGTAACAGCCATGTGATTTGGAAGATGAATTTCTAATCAAGTCTGTCCTGATAAATCTGCATCTGTTCAGTAGTATGGAGTCACTTGCCTTTGAAAATTTGGCTTATGTCTTTTAGAGGATTTAAAACCTTATTTCTTGGTCAGTTATTTTCAAAGCTAAAATAACAGTTGAATTTAATGTGTGCAATGGAAAGTAAGAAACAGGTATACATCACATTAAGCAAAGGATGAAAATGTACTGCTTTTTGAGGGAGTGCTGCAAGGGAGATAGATAACATAACAGCTGAATATTCTATCAATATTTGAAAAGCTGTTGTGCTGTGCATAGTTTCCAAGATAGCAATGAGATAAATATGCAAGAAAAGCTGTTTGTGCCTGTGATATGCAAGCAGTCTTGCTATAGATCCAACCTGAAAGAATCTGAAAAGCAGGCTCAGGGGAATGCTGCAGGCAGCTAGCTGATGCAAGACTGTCAAAATTCAAGGACTTTCAAGGTATTTTCTTAAATGAAAAAGACGCTGAAAATTGCAAATTTAGCTCTTTGAAGCACTTCTGTTTCATCTGTGGTGATTACTGGGGTGTTTTGCTTTGCCTGAAGATTTCTCTGAACTTAAAATAGCACAGACTAAATTCTTCCTCTACTGTTTAGACATGAAGTACTTACATATCCTTACAGTAAATGGACAAGTATTTGGGAGGATATGCAGAAAATAAAATCTTTTTTCATATTTTAGTTTTAAAGCTATGCTGGTTCAAACTTTAAAATAATGACTACTTTTTCTGATGGTCAATTGTAAATAATGAAAAATATTGTTATTGCAATATTTTTAACTGTGGGTTTAAGTCACTAAGTAGATGTTCTAAAAGAAATAAGATTGCTCACTGTGCATCAAGGAAAAGAAAATTCATAGCACAGAAAAGTGTGAATCTGGGTCATGTTTGCTCAGCTATGCCTCTCATGTCTGAAATCAAAGCCCTATTTTCAGACTGAATATAAAGAAATGAGCTGTTACCTTGAGACTGTTCTTCACTTAGTTATTAACAGAAATTGAATGGCCGGATTGATTCTAACTACTAAAATTGCATCATGTTACTTAGACTAATAGGCTCTTGCTGCAAACTTGTAGCAGGGAGCTGAATGGGATGCAAAAGCAGGACATAAGTGATTCAGCCACGCAGCTTGACAAGTGTGGACTCCCTGGTCGTTGTTTGGGGTTTCTTTTGTAAGCATAGCTTTCTTTTGGAGGGGCTGTGTAGGATTTCTGGTAAGTCTCCACCTCCCCTATTTGTTCAGTTCTTTTTCTCTTTTTATCTCTCCTTGTCAACTGTCAAAATATAAGGTCCTAGATACGTATTTTCCCTTGTCTTATCTAGTAATAGGCATTATTCCCACTTCCCTGGCAATTTCATGCTGTAATAAATCCTTTTGCAGTAGCAGGTAGACAAGACAGAAGACCAAACTCATATTAGTAAATATTCTTTCTTTTGGAAATTTCTGTACCTTAGTTGAGGGACTTTTTCTGCTTCTTTTCAGTGTTTTGCTTTCTTAAAGATTTATGACTGAATATACATTTTAAAGATCATATTTTTAAACACAATGTTTTGCATACACAAATACAAAAAATTATCCTCTATATTGACAGTCTACTGTCTTCTTTGAGTAAGTTTGACAAATAAATTCAAAATGTTCCAAATTCAGGCAAGAAACTTTATCCTGTTCTTATGTGAAGAATCTTGTATTAATCCATATTTTACCACTTTCAAGCATACGCTCTTGCCCAGACATAAAGTATTCAATATTCTGATAAGTCAGTACTTGTTGTATAAATTATAGTGAGTTTAACATCTTGTCCTAGATTTTAAGAAATGGTCTTTCTGTGTATTTTACTTTGCATATACAAATAACTGAGCTTGAATTTCTGCATGCATAATTTATAAGAGGTGCAAATATTCTTTGGGTGATTAGATAACAGCTAATATTTGTGCTCACACTCACTTTAGGCACATGAATTCAGGTCAGTGATTTGTGAGCACAAAATTGCCTCAAACTGTTAAGGCAGGCAGACACATGTAAATCAGGCCTTGATTTTGCTGATGATAGAAGGTAGATTTGTTCCTGCAAGGTGTTGAGAATTTTTAAGAAATTTTGAGGATTTGCTATTGCTTTTGTGATGGTTAGGAGTACAGAGTGATCAGCACCTTGCAGAATTGGGAAGTATGATGTGTATTTAGTGTGAGGTGTCCCTGCCCATTTAAGTGTGAGGTGTCCCTGCCCATGGCAGGGGGGTTGGAACTTGATGATCTTAAGGTCCTTTCCAACCCTGACTATTCTATGATTCTATGATTCTGTGTCCCCAAAACATCCTTTGTGAATAGACTCACTTTCAGACTACAATTCAGAAAGCATATGTTTAACTTAAAGGGCAAGTGAAGTGTCATTGTAATGAATGGACTCACTTATGTGCTTTAAATTAACCACATATTTAAGTACCTTGGTAAATCATGACAGTTTATTAAGAGGTTTGTAATGGGGGACCAAGCCCATTAACATCAAAAACGCACAGGACATTCAGGAGATCTTAAATTAACTATCAAAAACTATCTATAGAGCATTAAAGCTTGTATGGATGCTTTAATTCAGATGTAGAGTGGTCTTAGGTCATTTTATCTTAATCCTCCTTGAGCTAGTGAAGAAAGGTCATTTAGTTCTCAATGAAGGAAGTCAGTGTTTTTATATGCCTTAATTTTGTTCTGCATTTTTTAAGTAGAAACAATAGGATATATTTAGGATGAAATAGCTATTTGTAAGAAAACTACAGCTAATTTACTGCAAAATATTTCATATGGATCCTCTCAGCCTCTGATAAGAGGCTTCTCTGAACACTTCAGCCCCTGTCACTCTGAGGTGCTGAGCCAAGGGCTGAAGGTACCAGGAGCTAAACTTCTAGCTGAAGATCAGCTACCCAGCTCTGTATGAAGAGAGACAGAAACCCTGGTTGGAGCCACCACTGTCAGAGTTTCATAAACACTATTGAAGAGCCCAAACTGGGCTGACTCCAAAAGCATTCATTTGGATAGTAACCAAATCAAGATAAGAATGAAATACATCTCCTTAACTGTTCCATTCCTCACCATTCTTGCAGACTTATTGTAAAAGGCCCTTCTAGAGAAGCCCTATTTGCTCAGAAAATCAGAAGCTAGAGACTGGTAACAAGATTTTTTGAGGTTTTGTTGGGTTTTTTTTTTCAGACCGAGTTCTGTAGATTTGGGGTATAACTATGACAGCCTATTATATATAATAATATATGCATATAAGTGCTTCATTATCTATTACATATACACTACAGTTTTATCTAAAATTAAAGAAAGATGGCTACAAGGACTGGTAACACAGAAGAAATTTTAAGTGTGATCAGCATAGAATTAATTCCATTGGTTGAATATTCACCAACTTTCCAGAGAAGATCAAACAAAAAATCCCTGGTTAATAGCAACCTTTTAAATGTCCAGTATACCATAAAAGCAAATTGAGATAAAATGAGTGGATAAGGAGCTTAATTAAAAATGTAGTTATTTATTACGGAAAGATATTGAAATAGAAGAATGTCATAATGGTCCTCATACTAATGACACTTTCTCACATGTGAACCCAGTGCCTCTGAGAGAACGTAAATGAAGGTTCTACAAAGTGGGAGAGGACTGATGTATGCGCTCTGGCCCTACACAGGTAGTGTGTCGCTTTGGAGCAGAGTGCTGACTTTGCAGCCTCACAAGGCTTTATTCCCTCTTAACAGGCATCTTGTCAGAGATCCCCAGTGTTGCTGTGCTATTGTGCAATATAACTGAGCTTATATTCATACCGTTAAGCTGATTCTTGATGCTTAGCTAGCATACAACAATATTGGTTTGTTACTGCTGAAATTTTTTTTTCCTGGTGTTAGGCATAAATGTAAGTAAAGAAGGAGTCTACTACTGCTGTAAACAAAAAGTAAAAATAATCTCACCAAACTGGTTGGACTCCATTCTAAACTTCAGTAGTTAGAACAGGCCTTCTAGGAGGCAGAGAAACAGGAAGGATCTGAACCAGATATGATAAGGTTGCATCGACACCTGTCTCTCACTGATTAACCTTAGAGAATCTGCAGTTGTGTCCAGAAAAGGAACTGTAGAACCTGTTTAAAAGCATAAGTGGAAGAAAACTAAGGCCTTCACTATTAATACAGTCTAGCTAGCAAAAATCTTAGTGTTACAATACTGTGTTCAGCATATTAAACCACTCATTTTTTCCTAAATGAAGGTCTGTGGAGGTCCTGGATTCTAATGAATATCTTTAAATCTACTTACATATCAAGAGCAGCTGCAAGGAACCCTTTTGCAATGCAATTAGAGCTATTTCTCTCTAAAATAGCTATTTGTAAAGGCTTTTAGCTGTCTCTGAAATTTGTATCTTTGAAGATGTTGTGTCCCAGGAATGCTGATTCTTATAGATCAGATACACTGCCTCAAAGTCTGACAGACCTGCCCCACTGAAATTTCTGATACTTCAGCTATTTCAGCTGAGTGAATGTCAGATTTTTTATCCTTGGATGTAGACGTATGGATTTAATTTATCTTGTTTCTTACCACTTCTGGATTTGGCATATTTTCTTTACACTAAAAATAAACTTGTTTTACTGTATTTTAAATTCTTATTTGTAAATTACATAAAATAAAAAGAAATGGTGTAATTTTTATAAAGCTCTGTAATGCAAAGAGTCTCAATAAATTACTCAAATCACCTGCTCAGCTGCTCAGTACAAGAGAGGAGAGTTCTCATCTGGTGCATGTAGGCAGAACTTATGGCGCACAAGCCTCATCTGGCCTCCAGCTGCTTAGAGGAAGTTTCAATGACGGAGGTCAAGAAGAAGAAAAACGAAGTTAACACATTCTGCTAAGCCTGGACTAGGAAATTTTCACTGCTTGTGGAAATTTTATGTTTAATTCCTGGAAATGAAAGATTAGAATATGCAGAATCGCAGTATAAAAACCTATGGTCCATTTTCCTTATCCCTGTGAAATTAATATACGCTTTTTTAGAGAGACCTGTGTCTCTTTGGGATGGAAAATGCTTTAGTACTGTTTCTACTTGCTTCTAAAGTAGAATTTTTCATTAAGGATAGTAAAGTAAAGAGAAATCTTTTTTTAGTGATTTGCTAACAAAGTACATATAGTATATATGTATATAGATATTATTTCAGAATAATAGCTCTTACTGGTGAATTTTTATTTCCTATGCACCTGAATATTTCATTTTGCCTTGTGACTCAGAGGTATACCTAGCTGAGTTCAAGACACTGTATAGACTCTGGGGTGGAGTGGAGAGAGGGTATGTACATGAAGGTGAGAGAAAACTTCTGTCAAAACACAAAACCACACAATGCAATTAATCTCATGCACGTTGATTATAAAAAATAATTTAATGGGTCTTAACAATAAAATACACAACTACTAAACCATGATTACTCTTGTGTTGGGTTTTTTATATGGTCTCTTGTTCTGATCTTTATTATAGTCACTGGAGTCATTTAATATATTTATATTGCTACCTATAGCAGGGAAATGTAACATACTGATCCACCTACAAAATTACAGAAAAGCAGGTGAAAAAAAAATCCACTCCTACCAGACACAGACTGAAAATACACACTCAGAGTAAAAAATACTCAGACCAAACCATTATCATTAAAGAATAGCATTAAAATATTTTTATGTGCATGTGGAAATCTCTCTGAAAGAAAACTCAGTGAGGTTAATATATTTTCCCTTGAAAATATATTTTTACCTTGAAAGTTTATTTCTGCTGTGTCTGGACTTTCTAGTGGCAAAAATGATTGACTAATACCAAACTAGTAATTTCATCTGACCCTTAGCTTAATTTCTCATGTACCTTGAATACATCTAGTGGTTTTGGTTGTGTGTGTGACTGTAACAGATCAGAGTTCAGGTGATTTGAAAGGAGCATCTTTCAATCTCTGTGTCAAAATGCTGGAACCACCACATATTTTAACTTCGCAAACAACTGACAATGTGGGATTTTTTCCTTCAGAATGGTGAGTGCTTGTTTTTGAAACTGCTGACTTGACAGTTTACGATAGTATGCGTTCCCCTATTTGCATTTTTCTGTAAGCTGCCTGAGTAATTTGGAACCACTAATTTCAAGTCTTTGTGCCTTAGTCTCCCTACTTTTTGAATAAGTTTGATATTGATCTACTTTGTATATATACATATTTCATAGATGAGATTTATTTATTTTTTTTCTATATTCAGCAACAGAATGGTCAAAACAGAATAGTCACCAAAAGTGTCAGAAAACCTGAGGATTAATTTAGACATCTCCTTTTCTTTTGTTGGGTTGGCTCCTGGTGAGTTCAGTGCTAAAGCACCCCCTGGCAAAGCTAAAGAAAGTTTAACCACTGTGAAGCCCACTAACTGCTGAAATCTGTTGCTATGTGACAGAATTTTCTCACTGAAGAGCATTGTCCCACAGCATACACACATGAATGAATTGAAGGGGAGCCAGAGATCCTAAGCTAGCAGGAGCAATATATTTAACTTTATTTGGACAGCTCATAATTTAGGCAAATATTTTTAATCATAAACATTTCTGTTGCCTCTTTGAGAGCAAGCATTGCGTTTTCATTTCTGGGTTCATCTTTGATTCCATTGATGACACTAAGAATTTTATCACAAATGATTATCCCAAATCTTAATGGATCTTCAATTCATCTTAAAATCACTTTTGTGTTAGAAATCAGTCTCAATAAAACAGTTCCAAGTTTTATGCGTAAGTCGTTCTTATAAAGGTAAACATATTAAAGATAACATTATTAAAGTGCCTAAAACAAGTAAAAAAATAATTTCTACGGTTTTCTGTCAAGGTTAGATATCTCAATAAAAGGTCTTATTAGGGTTTAATGTCATCTTCATGTTTATATGCAGTTCAAAATCTGTCTTTGTCTGCAGCAGTAAGAGTTGCAGCAGTAAAATTTGGCATCACAGTCTTGACATTTATTTTGAGATATTCATATGAATATGCGATCTTTCATTTTCATAGCTACTTTTGGAAAGGAAGATGTTATTTTCATTATGCGTATGGATTAGCCTTGGAATTCAAGCTGGTGACCCTCCACAAAAGACTTGAGAATGACTCTGTCTGCACTCTTCTGTACAGATGTCAGAGTATGAATTAAATGTTCTAATTTGTTTTAATAGCTGTAAAAATCTGAATGGAAGTAGACTTTGTACTGTTTTTATGACTAATGTGGGAAACTAGCCAAAGAGAGTTAGGAAAGGTTAGCTTGACTTTGATAGTGTTGGTGCCTAATCATTGCATAGAATATTAATGTGACAGACAGGTGCTTTGTAAAGTCCTTTTTAAGAGAGGTAGTGACTGATTAGAAGGAAAAAATATCTCACTGTTTGAATCTAAATCAATTCACTGTTTATAATTCCTTGCCATTGGTTTCCAAGGGCAATAATTAAATTTCACTGCAACATTTTGCTTTACAGGTATTTTACAAGATATGTTACCAACACTAAATTGTGATTGAACCAATTTTGATTTTGATTTAACCTGACATGTTAGGAGTCTTGTCTCAACCTGTGCTACTGTGTAATCGTTTAACTAGTGTCAGTTGAATCCACAAGCCAATTTTATACCTGCACTAAAACCTTGACTATGTGACAGAATTTAGACACTAGGCCAATTATTTCATTATGGTTTTAGTGACGAATTAAAACTGACAAAGGAGAAAGAAAATTAACAAACTTTGAAAAGGAAGCATGTACAGTCTAATGGATTAATCTCTGAATTCACCTGACATCTTTCTGTTTCTGTAATAATCCCAGGGAAAAAAAGCCTAGTGAAGTAAGATGAACACAGAAGATTTCCACAGTACTCAAGCACAATGGCAGTTAGGAACCTACTAGTTTTCCCAATGTTAGCTGGGAAATTGAAATGTCAAATTTAGCCACAAGCATTTAGTTGAGTTCAAGTGCAGTCCACAAAGACCCATGCCAGTCATAGGTTTTTAAAGGTTAATCACTTGAAGGATTATGGAGCTTATTAAGTAAAATCCCTGACCTATATCCAAGTTATGTGTTGCATTAACTAATGTGAGAAAGAATAATTTGTTTGGATATCATTGATACTGCTTTTAGATTTTGTAGACTTATAGAAATTAAGCACAGTGTGACTATATGTACAATAAATTTAATGATCAGCATAAATATCCTTATCAATAAAATTATGTAGGGATAAAGTGTCACTGTTTCCAATTCCAGATCAAATTCTTACTTGTCTCTGCAGTTACAGGCACATGTATCATTCTTATGTGCTCATCTCACTTGTTTTTTTAATTTATATTAAATGTTCCATGCTCTAGTATGATTTTTGCCACCTGTTAATTTCATTTTTGCTCCTCTATTTGACTTTTTATCTCAGTCTTTCACTTTCATCATACTCTAGTGGTCCACCTTTAGGGTCAATTACCTTTAGTTCAGAATATTTTACATAAAGATCTTCCTTTTTTTTTCCTTGAGAAATGAACAGTGATTAGCAAGGTGAATGCCAAGGTTCTTTATTTTCTAATCTTCTGGAAGTGAAGTGTGTCATTCCATTATAATTCCAGTCCTCTAAACTTAAAAGCAGCATCATGAAGTAGTGCTCGGGTATGCAGTGCCCAGTCATTCAGTCAGAGGTTTTTACCTGACATTCTCTTAACTCTTAAGCAGGTTCAGGAAAAAAATAACTTCATGAGCAATGAAGGAGTAACAAAGAAGATAAGCTCTAAAACAGAAAGGGAAGCCTTAGCATAAACTAAGAAGCTGTGAGTTGTCCAACAAATTTCAACTGACAAGCTTTTAATGCTGCTAAATTTCCAGAAAATGAACAGTGCAGATTTGCACATGGCTTAAATTATAATTTTGCATGTAGACATAAATGTTTATGTCAGCATGAATCTGTACAGTTACACATTATTACCACAGCAGTACTGTAAAGTGGCATCCAGCAAGTTGATTTTCTTGCCATCAATGTATCATATTTCAGTGTAATTTTATTGGTATTCCTGAAGTAAGATAACTTGCACTTTTTCCCATATTCTGGTTAGCTACTTTTTTATTTAATTTTTTTAAAGTAGTAGATTAATTGATTAAAAACCCAACACTATGCTATTTTGTAATTCTAAAGGCAATTTTTATTTTTTAATTTGTTTTGATTTGTTTTGTTTATTTTAATTCTTGATTAACCTAAGTAGTTGATACAAATTTCATTGTCTGGTAATGGTAACAACTGATAGTTTTTCTTCTAGACTGATAGTACTATGCTTTACAGCAAGCTGCATATTTTAATTGCATATAAGTCTAGCAATTCAAGTCATGAACAACAAAAATAAATCACACTGCTGCTTAGGGAAGACATTTTGTTGTAATAAATATGAGTTTGTTATTGCTGTACTGGAAATAAAAAGTAATAACTACATCATGAGTAAGGAGCAGCCAAGGTAATCTGAAGTTGTTAATATATGAAGGGTGTGTGGCTGGCACAGAAGCAGAGTATGTTGAAAAGTCTACGTTGGTTGTGGTCCTGTGAAAAGGTTTGCAGGTATCTCAGCTATGATATTCCCTCCCTTAGCTGGTTCAGGTGGCACATTATCAGTATACCTGACACACACTGTTAGGTGCTCATATATATATGACAAATCTATGTTCCTTCCAAAAATCTGATCCTAAAGGATAAAAAGAAGTTATGCATCTTAGCCTCACTGTTGAAATGCTTTGTCCAGGAATTGGGCCTCCTATGCTCTTCTTGGCCTAGAAATCACAGAATAATAGGGTTGGAAGGAACCTCTGGATAGTGTTTAATCCAACTCCCCTACCAAGGCAGGGCCACTTAAAACAGGTTACACAGGAATGTATCCAGGCAGGTTTTGAATGTTTCCAGAGAGGGAGACTCCACATCCTCCCTGGACATCTGTTCCAGTGGTCTGCGCACCCTCAACATAAAGAAGTTCTTCCTTGTGTTGAGGTGAAACTTCTTGTGTTTTAGTTTATGGCTATTGCTCCTTGTCCTATTACTGGGCACCACTGAAAAGTCTGGGACTACCCTCCCGGCCTTTGAGATATTTATATGAATTAATGAGATTGAAATTCCCTCTGAGTGTTCTGTTCTCCAGACTAAACAGGCTCAAGTCCCACAGTCTGTCTTTGTAAGAGAGATGGTTCAGACCCTTAATCATCTTTGTGGCCCACATCTTAAAACTTATGGCTTTTGCATCTCAGGAGAGCACCCAATTAGAATGGAAGCTAGATTCACCTCCAGACATTAGGATCCTAATATACAGAAATATAAGTTTTTTTCCAGAGAGGTTGTACATGTATTTTGCATGGATATCTTGTCCAGACACTTTTCCATTTGCCTTATCCTGTCAGCTGCTGATTTTTCTTCATTTTATGAAGATTTTTCTTCATTTTATGAAGAAAAAAGCTTGTTCTTGGTAAAACTACATACCAGGTCGAAGAAAAACCATGCAATATTTGTGAAAGCCTTAATCATGTCCTCTCTGCCTCATTGTTCTTAATGTTCTTTTCACCTGTGCAGGCTTGGATGACTAAAACAGTCATTTAAGGCTATAAAAACATCACAGATTAATTAATCACAATCAGGTTCCTTTTATAAGAAAAATAATCTTCATTTTCTCACGCTTTCTAATGTATCAATAATGGTCCTTCTGTTCTTCAATGTCCTCCTCAGAGTTTTGGAGACAATTTTCCCCTATGTTTTTCAAAGCAAACAGATGTCATTTTAAAAATTGTTGCATTTAGTGTTTTATAATATTGCTTATGAATTTTTCATGGCCAGCATGAGACAACTTATTCCTAGTTATCTGACATAAGGTGATCTCTACCATTTTATTCTGAAAAACAACCTGAAAGTGAACATAATGCATGGTCAAAGCTGGTCACAATCTCTTATGGCCCAACATAGAAGGCCTACTCAGTTATAACTTTCCAGCTTGTTTATTCAACTGTTCAAATTTATTTTTTTTTTTTTGTCTTAAGTATATTATCATCCCCGTAAGGTTGATATTGACACAAAAGTCGAATCTTGCCCTGTACTGTTCCAGGGCAATTAGAAAATGGAAGGCAAGTGAGAAGAAGAGTGAATAGGCACTAGAATTAGTGGATGATCTGTGCTCCCCAATGTTTTGTTAAAGTTTTGTAACCTGGTCTCATGACAAATAAAAAAAGGTAAAAAGTAATATGAAACATTTAAATCAAGTCTAGCAGAAGGATTATCCAGATTAGTATTACAGCAGTTCCCTGGTGAGGGTGAGTAAGGAAAGACTTCTGGGGGAAATACAGAAAAATCAACAGCTTCTGATGTCCTTTCTCAGTTTCCAGAGCCAGAGGTGTAACAAGCACGTACCAACAGACTTGTACCCAAGAAAGGAAGAATTGATTTGCTAACTGGATTGTGAATATCTTAATGCAAGAAAGTGTCAATTAAACAAAAAAGAAAATTACCATTTCTTTTAAAATAATTCAGTGAAAATTTTGTCAAAAGGTTCATGCTAGGAAAGTGGGTAGCTTCATGAACAATGGAAGATAGCAAAAAAACACATCTTCCTCTCTTAATAGCAGAGAGGAATTGAGGCATTACTGTGGAAGTTCACAGACTGAAGCAAATTTTGAGAGTCCTAGCAGACTGACATTGGAGAGATCAAGTTTGGGAGGTTTTTTGTTGTTAATCTTCTGGCTCAGATCCATACCCTGAATGCTACCCTTTTTGAACACACAGGGCTTTCTAGATAGAACACTGTCTGCCTATGTAAAACCTAGGGCAGACTGTGTCGGTGACTCAGAAATACGGGAGCAGGAAAAGTCAATGACAGGGAGCAGTGAGCAGAAAACTACTAAAAGCTTTCCTTTTTTTTTTTTTTTTTCCTCTGCATCTGTGATAGGAGTTAAATCAGTGTTCATCCCTAATTTAATAATATAAAGTGCAATAATCTCTTCTTTAAACAGATATTTGCCTATGATCCAGACAGCTAATAGAAATTACAAAAAACTACAGATGGGTCAGACAGCAGAGCTGTATGAGATATTTTGAGTGTTATGAAGAGGTCAATGAAAACATGGCACCTACAGCAAAAAGCCACAGAAGATGAACAGACAAGCCTATGCTTGTCAAAGGAAATTCTTACATAAGTTAGGTTACTTAAAGCTACGCAAATTATGGTGGATGCAGATTCTCTAAAGCTATCTGAAGATCAAATTGAATAGACAATCAAAACTCCCACCTGAGCATATGTTTTTCTTTGCATGTGAAAGCCAACAGAAAGCCACAACCCTGGGGAGAATGCATCAACATATTCTCTTCACATATTCTTTTTTTAAAAGGTAGTGTAAATTTGTATGTAAGAATTTCAAGGCAGCTTCTTAGAATGACAGAATAAAGTCTTTTGTGGGTAGTTCAAATTGTTAAAGGTTAATATGATAGAGAGTCATAGGATGTCCATTCAGTCTAATTTATTTTCACCACTAGGAAGTTCTATTTCGTAATTTGAATTTCAGATATGATTCTTTTTATTGCAACCTGTGGCCATTTCTTATAATTTTGTCTAAACTTATTATAAACTTATACTGTTTGTGATGTATTTGCTGTCTGCAATGCTTTCCGTCTTTCATTTCCACCTATGCCCTTTCTTATATTCTTGGATTTTTAAAAAAACTTGTCCTCACAGGCCATGTTTTCTAAACCTCTAATCACTTTAGTGATTGTCATTGCTCTTTACTAAACTCTTCCTATATGGTGAACATTATTTGATAATTTTCCTGTTTGGGAATTATTTTTGCTTTATTAACCTTTATAGACCAGTTATGACACTTGATATCTGTATTCAGGAAGGGAATAATGCAAGGAATTTTGGAGGTTTAATCAGTCATGTTTAGCGAGAGAAAGAAATCCTGAACCATGTAACTGTTTCAAAATGTCCTTCTTGATTAGATACACACTAGATACACCCCAGATACACCCCACTACTCTTTTTTCTTTAAAGGGTGTAAATCTACATTAAAGACATACACAAGAACAGTGAGATCCAGTACCAGATCACTGCCGGTGGATTGATATGATTCTGATGACTCTTCTTAGGCATCAGTCTCATACGTGATATTCAGATCAAGAGAATATGAGGGCTCTGAGTGTAAAATCTCTTTATCTTATTACCAAACCAGTGAATCACAAGTAATCTTCTCCAACTAATGTCAAGCTATGCTGCAATCATCAATTCTATTTTTTCATATGCTAATTATGACATTTCTATTTTCATTTTTTAAGTGTTTTACAATCACATAATGTACCTAAACTAATGTAAAATAGAGGAAATTGTTCAGCAATTTTCCTTCTCAATATTTTACTCTCAAGAATTTTTAATTCAATAGTAACAGAACAAGTAGGAAAAAAAGAAGTAATATTAACATAAGATCACTTAAAATCTGAGAGCTTATGGTATGATACAATTAGATAAGGAAAGCTGCACTTCATATCAACACAGTGAAACAGACAAAATAAAAGGTAGCATTAGACTGTATATCTTAATATATGCTAGCAGCTTCTCCCATCACAAGCTATGCTATACAGAAATCATATGTGACCAATATAGCTATGTCAGTAAAAGTCTTCCAAATAGTCCCGACATAAGATATCCGCAGAATCATAGAATCATAGAATAGTTAGGGTTGGAAAGGACCTTAAGATCATCTACTTCCAACCCCCCTGCCATGGGCAGGGACACTTCACAGTAAACCATGTCACCCAAGGCTTCGTCCAACCTGTCCTTGAACACTGTTAGGGACAGAGCACTCACAACCTCCCCGGGCAACCCATTCCAGTGCCTCACCACCGTAACAGGAAAGAATTGGGTATGCTGTATTCGCAAAGAGGTAACAACAACATGTTGAGCTCCCTCTCCTCCGTTGGCTAACTTTCGCTGCTGCAGCTGGCTCCCACAAAGCATCTCTGACAGCAGCTGCAATCAAATTCGGGGTCTTAAGAAGTTCATAGTGCTTTTTCTGTCCTTCTGAGTCAGTGTTTTATCCCATTCTGAGGAACCATTATAATTGTTTCTTACTTTATCATATGAAGGTGAGAGAATTTACTCGTTGACTGAAAATTAAACAGAACTACTATACGCATCATAAGCAATTTAAAGTGAGTTGTTTGACTATATCTTATGAGTAGACATAGTAAAGAATTTAATAAATTATTGTAATAAATTTAATAATTTATTTAATAAATTACATTAAATTTAATAAATAGTTCAGATAAATAAATTTAATAAATTGTTCAGATTTTCATTTAATATTTGGGAATGCCAGAGAGCCTTGGCTTTAGTATTTGCTCTGATAACCTGCTTTTAACAGTAAAGTCTCAATTATGGAAAGAAAAAAAGACCTAGCTTTCTAGGAGTCCCTAGTGATTCTGCCTGGTTGGCTTTGCTGACAAATAAATACATGGCTCATTTTAGGAAACCTTCAAGCTTAGTCTCTTTTAAAGTTATCCAAATTGACTTTCCAGTATCAGTAATAATTAATGAGAGTTTAGGGAAAACATTTTCAAAGTATTTAAGTAACTTAAGAATCCTATTGATTTAGGTGCTTAATTTCCTTGATGATCTGAGTCTTAGAGTCAGGCTTCAACAAACTATTTGTTTAAAGATTCAGAAGGTACATAGTGATATTACATATAGGTTCAAACTTAAACAGGGGCAGTCTAGATTGAATATAAGGAGGAAATTCTTTCCTGTTAGGGTGGTGAGGCACTGGAATAGGTTGCCCAGGGAGGTTGTGAATGCTCCATCCCTGGCAGTGTTCAAGGCCAGGTTGGACGAGGCCTTGGGTGATAGGGTTTAGTGTGAGGTGTCCCTGTCCATGGCAGGGGGGTTGGAACTTGATGATCTTAAGGTCCTTTCCAACCCTAGCTATTCTATGATTCTATGATTCTATAGCTGGCACCTCCTTAAGCAGTTTTGAAATTTGTCCTAGCAGCTAACACATCTGTAGATGATTGGATAATGTAACGGGTTTTTTTGGTAGGTTTAGGAACAGGGCTCTTCTTAATGTTGTTCAAGATTTTACCATAAATCTTATACTTTAAAAAGAAAAACATGTTTACATAGGGAATGAGGTTTTCTTTTAATAAATTTACTGTACATTTTAGGCATACCTTATCAACAAATGTGAAATGATAGACATTTCTTGATTTAGCTTTTGCCATTAGCATCATACTGGAAATTATTTATATTGCAACGTCTTTAGTTAATACACTAGTTACACAGTTGACTTAATTGATGTGAAACAACATATACTGCTGCCATTCAAAGTAAGCCTCTACCAGCTACTGCACTTTATAAATATTAGAAGATATATTTCACAACAGAATGTGAAAAAGATTGGCAAAAACTAACCTTTGAAATTACAATCTGCTATATAAACGTATGAGAAGCACTTTATGACATGAAGTACTTTGTAAGTTTTTTCCTTCCTTAACCCTGTTATTCTTACTTTTTCTAAGTGCTAGAATAGGCTTTATTCACATCACTGAGCTGCCTGTGTATCGTTTGACACACATCTTTTCATGGCTGCTTCAATTGTTTTGTCACCTATTTTAACAATATCAGCAAGAAATGTGAGAACTGACAAGTCCCTTCTTTGTAGAACAGAAAGGTCACCAAATTTCTAGATAGTGGCTAGCAATCACTGTGCTTTGTCGATGAGCAGATAGGAAGACAATGATTGAGGCAGACCTGCCACAGATTTAGTTCATATATTTTCAAAACAGAAGTCTTTAAATGACTAATGGGAAATCTTAATGGGGCTTAGGGCCTCATAATTTTTAAAAATGCTTTGCAGATTTCTAGATAGTTACATTTTTCATCTATGTTGTATTACATTCTCATAGTAAGGTGGAAGTTAAGATTAAGAACTTTAGAGAGACATTTAATTTCACTCTATGTCAAGATATTTCTGTCCTGAAAGATTCCATTTTATTTCCTTTTCAAAATACATATTAGTCATTCTCAAAAGCATCACCCTTCTGAGACAGTGTCATTTTGTTTTTATTTTCATATTACCTGAATATTATTGGAAATAGTTTTCTACCTACAAACAAATAAACAGCCCCCTCCCCTAGCAAAACAAAAGGGAAGTGATATTTTAAATCATAGTTTCAAATTTCTATTTTCACTCAGTGTTGCTCCTGGTTTGCTATAAACACTGACAATGCCAAATGAGCCCTAAATCCTTTTGTCTTACAGCTCACTGCTTACTTTAATGCTGATTTAGACAGAGTGCATCAGAATTCAGACATTTTTTATACATACAGAAAAAGCCTCCATGCTTTACTAACACAGAGGTTAAGTTCTAAATGCCCCATCAACCTCTGTGCAAGCCTGTATTTTCATGACATGAGAATTTTATGGAAAGAAAAGAGAAAAAAAAAAAAAAAGGAAAAAGCAAAAGCTCAGTTATAGGAAATTAAGAATTCCAGAGACCATCTCTTCGTGATCTTTACTTTGCCCAGTCTGATCTTCATCTTAAGACATCCCCTAGTAAGTTAGTAAGTGCTGTCCAAAACAGTGTTGAAACACATAAGCTTTCAAGGGTCCATCTGAGATCTAAGCAGGAGTATTCATCTGGAATGTAGATAGTAGTAGGCAAAGAGGCAGTTATAATACAGATAAGTGAGGTTATGAAACGCTCATCTTGTCTCCAGCCAGTGTCTCCAGAACAGTTGGGAGGCAGTTCTGATGAATGGAAGAATATGATTTATCTGTATTTCCTTTTTCCTGATAGATTTGAGTACATGGAATGTAGAGTCATAAATATCCTGAGCTGGAAGGGACCCACTAAGACCATTGGGTCCAGCTCCTGAAATGCACATTTTGAAATAATAAGATTTGCAAATGGATGGATTTGTTAGTCATGACTAAGTGCTTCCATGCAGTATTAAGATTTACAAGACTATTTAAGGACAAAGGATTTTTATATGCACATACTTTTCGCACATATCTAGATAGATGGGTCCAACAAGCCTTTAATAGAAAACTGGGTCACTGTCCTACATTTTTTAAACTGCATATAACAAAAACCCCATTGTTCTATTCAGGAATTAAGAAATAATTTATACTAATAATGAAGTGTGCCCAAATTAAAAGCTCTTAAAAAGTTTTAATTTAAAGAATACATATATGCAGCTATATAATCTACATTAGCTTAGCCTAATACTGTGTACGGTTAATTGCATTTCTTTGCTGTAAGTGTTCCAGTCTTACAGGATACTGGGAGGACTGAGGTGTCTCAAATCTATATCACAGCTAAATTACAAGGTACAGCTATAATACTAATGGAGACTTTTAAGGCTCTTTTCTACCACTGGATGGTTTCTTTCAAACAACAGAAAAAGTGTTCTGCTAAATCCCTAGGAGCATTTATTTTATGTATTAATATTTCAGCTTCTTGAAGAAAAGAAATATATTAACATGGTCTACTGCAGAAATACAAAATCACAGGTGTTGAATCACATGAGAAACATCTGCCGGACCAGCTGTTGCCACCATTTCAGTGCAAGCTGCTGCCCAAGAGTATTTTCTCCTGCAATTTTGTTTGTTCATTTGGGAAGAATGATAGGTGATTGACTGTCAAGCTGAGATGTGATTATTGTATTAAAGAGTGATTTGGTTGACCTCAGGTGTAACATCTTGGTTGTGACTCCCATGACTGGAATGCTGCCAAGGCATATTTGCTGGGAAGTGGACAGATTTATTGAATGGCAAAAGAGACAAAATAATGTCTGTTATAGTGGATAATCTATTTGATCTGTTAACCAAGATATTATGGCACAGATGACTAAATATTTATGAAAACAAAAAATAAAATAATGGGTAATCTGTGGGTTAATTTTAATTCACAGAGTGAAAAAAAAAAAACCACAAAAAAACCACCTAAACAGTACTTTCTTTTTAGCTAAGGCTGAAATGAAGTAGAATCTGATTTCTCTGCAACTGCCTTGGAATGCAGTCACATGGGTACATGGCTAGCGTTTCAGAAAGTTACTAATGGTTTATGAGCTAGAGACACAAAAAGCCATAGGTATTGCATTATCGGTATGGCAGTGCTTTATATTTAGGTATTTCCTTAGGTATTATAGTGCATTGGGAATTTCAGGTCTTCTAGTACCTTAATCCAGTATCTTTTCATTGCACAATCCCAATCCTGCAAAGAAATTCCACATTATCTTTCTGAATCAGAGTTTAGTATTTAAACTCCACTTACAAATCAACTTTTTTCAGTTTCTATTAAGAAGTCATTTTTGCTGGTGATGATAAAAATCTCCATTGGTATATGTGTTAACTCTCACAGGCTGTTACCAGTGAGTCCTGTATTACTTAGACTGAAGTTTCCATTAGTAGCCATAATTTCATCAATAGCATGAGGAATATTGACTATGTCACTGTAAAGATTTGTTTTGCAAGCTGCTAGCCAGGGAAGTCATGAAATTTATTTTATAACAGCTTATTCAAGCAGCTGATGAGGCCAATAGTTTAGCTGTTCTTATTAGTGTTGGATATAAACCTTTGCCACCAACAAAGATGAATATTTACTTTAAAGAGATAACCAAATCCCCTTATTAATGGATTTCCAGTAAATACTTGTAATGCTCTAGTTAATATTATTTTTGCAGATGTATTTTCCACACTTGGTTGTTAGAAGTTTTAATATCTTTAATAAAATATTCTATAAATATTACTAAATGCAAGTCTGATAGCAGACAGACATGGAAGTATTTACATTACCAAGGTCATAGTCTAAGCAATTTATAACAGCTGTAAATATTTAATATGGGTGGATGGGTGAAAATATACTTAGGGCTACTCAACGTTTTAGTAGAATTATTTCTTTCAAAATTTTTTCTTCTAGGACAAGGTTTCACATGGACTATACCTGGTATACAACATTGTTTACCTACATCTGTTGTGGTCAGTGCATGTGTTTTCTTAATGGTTTTTACATCAGATCTACCAAGATCACAGAGAAGCAAAGACATTTTTTCAAGTCCATAAGTGTCAGTCTCAGTCTGCAAACAGAAAGTTACTGTGCATTCTATGCCATGAATTGCAAAAATCATATTGCAACAGCACAAGCTTCTTTCTCCCTTGCCTGTGGAGAAAGCCTCCCTCTCCTGAAATGAGAACAGGAACTGCTACCATTGACAGTTGCGAGGAAGATACAAGGGTGACTCTGAATCTCTTCTTTGCCCAACCTGTAGCTGTGTCTGGGATTGCTCCGACCCAGGTGTAAAACCTTGCACTTGGCATGGTTAAACTTCATGAGGTTGGCATCAGCCCACCTCACAAGCATGTCGAGGTCCCTCTGGATAGCATTCCTTCCCTCCACCGTATCAACTTGGTGTCATCGTCAAACTTTCTGAGGGTGAACTCAATTCCACTGTCCAGAGCATAAGACTCAGAAAGTCCTTGGTCAGAGTAAACATTACTAAGCAAGAACTAAAAACATCGGTGCATCAGTGCTATCAGTCTTGTTCCCAGGCTGAAGGTCAAAAACACAGCACTGCACCAGCTACTAAGAAGGAGAAAAATGACTGCTACTGCTGAACCCAGGACAGCCTATTTCCTTAGAAACTACTAATCACCTAAAAACAAATGATTTATTAAGAAAAGAAAAAAACAACAACAACAAAAAAGGCATTATTTTCTTCTGCTGTAGAAAAAAAATAAAGTAAAAAAGCATACTATGAAGAAGAAACAGTCTTGAATGTCATCTTAAAAGAAAAAAGAAATATCAGGAAATCCCATCCTTGATTTACCTGTATTTTACAAATAAGTTGGCTATTCTTAAAATGTCTGAGAGTCTTTTCAGTCTTTGAGTTAAGGACCTGGAATAGTTAAATATTGAGGGGAGACCTTATTGCTCTTTACAGCTACCTGAAAGTTGGTTGTAGTGAGGTGGCAGTCGGTCTCTTCTCCCAAGTAACAAGCAACAGGGCAAGAGCAAAAGGACTCGAGTTGCACCAGGGAAGGTTTAAATTGAGTATTAGGAAAAAATTCTTCACTGAAAGGTTTGTCGCACGTTGGAACAAGCTGCCCAAGGAAGTGACGAAGTCACCATCACTGGAGGCATTTTACAGAGGTGTAAATGTGGCACTGAGGGGCATGGTTTAGTGACGATCTTCTCAGTGCCAGGCCAATGACTGGACTCAATGACCTTGAAGGTCTTTTCCAACCTAAAAAATTCTATAATTCTATGATCCTTCTTACAGTTGTAACTGAAATACTAGTAGGCATTAATGTTAAACATGAATGTAAAAAGCTATAAAAAAAAGTTTTTATTGATTTGTCTTTCAATTTATTGTTACTTTTTTGGTTATAAATTCTGAGAGTTGTGTTATGAGTTTTCTAGCTATTGATAGGATTTCAGGTGAAAGAGTCAAGTCAGGAGATATTTGAACTTCCCAGAGCCATCTTGTTCATTTCTCTTAACAAAAGCAATATATTTTTTTAAATTTTATGTCTAAGAATATACATCCTTAAACTGTATAAAAATAAGTATATTTCTTATTAATAAAGGAAATGTTTATTATTTAAAGTATAATTTTGTATATTGTCTGTTTCATTTGTTGTCTTAAAGTTTTCATAGCATTTTCTGTATATGCCATATCAGACTTTGTATACCTGTTCACTTAGCATCTTCCAAACATAAGCAAAGAAAAACCTCTCTCTCCTGTAACTGGCAATGAGAAATGGATGTGAGGACATGAGTGACACTTCCAGACTCATTGCCTTTCCTATTCTTCTCCAGTTTTTTCTCTAGAACTAATTAAGGAAAATCTCTTGATATGGGCTAGTGGTGGCTTGGCAGTGCTGGGGAATGGTTGGACTTGATGATTTTAAAGGCCCTTTCTAACTTGGTTGATTCTATGACTCTATAATGGAAAATAAATCTTACCAGAAATTCATAGTATAATTACAGTTAGAAGGGACTCCTGAACGTCATCTAGTCTCAACCCACTGATCAGAGGAGGTCTAATTAGAATTCATTGCCCAGGGCTGTCCAGTTGAACCCCGGGCACCATCAAGGACGGCAGTTCTCTTGTTCCAACGTGTTCGTTGCCTGTTGTTCTATCACCATGGACATTGAAGAAGACTCAGAACACAGACTTGCCTGTATCTGAGAACTATAGAGAGTAGTCTTATTCATAACAGAATTTCTTTCCCCTGTGTATAAGCAGATAAGGATATTTAATGATCTGTATTTTAATTTATTCCCATGCTCTCTGTTTTACATAATCCCTGTCTTCTTTGATTAGGATGCCAGATTTTTTCTTCTGCCAGAAACTAATATGAGTAACTGTGGTGAATTTGCTGTAAGTGAGCATGATATTTCCTAAAAAGGTTATATTTATCGTGTGTGTATAAACCAACAATTGTGAAAAAAAAAAAGAATAAATATAATCAGATGTTTTCAGGAAGTGTCAAGATCGCTGCACTTGTACTATGCTCTTCAGCACTGGGTATTGTGACAATTCCCAAAAGTATGACAGCTTAGTCAGAATTAGTTTTATAGCTCTGACTCTGGTACTCCATAACAGTTAAAAAAAAAAAAAAAGAATTTGACCAAATTTACAGGTGTGGAGGAAAATTCTGATATATACTAGCCCTAAACTTCGAGACTGCATAAGCAATACTGATTTAGGCAGACTTTCCCTCCTGTGACACTTTGCAATCTGTTTTTTACATTTATTTTTCCGATAGTCATGATATATTATGTGCTTAATTTGTCATTATTTGGTGCAGCCAGAGAAAGAGAAAAGTCTATTTCATATCAACAGTATGGTAATCAAAAGCAATTTTCAGGAATAAAAGGGGTTTTCTTATTGGAATTCATTGATCAAAGGACTTCATCAAATGTAAAAAGTGACATTAGTAAAAATTTGATAAGCTAACAAATGTTTTGTTAAAATAATATTTCCATTTTTATTACTAAATACTAACTTTGGACTATTTGTATTTAGAAATATGTATTATCCTGATATCAATAGGAATTTTATCTGGTTATTAACTCACTTTCATTTTCTGTAACCCCATTTTATGGAACATTTTCCACTTCCTTTGTGGATTTCAATACCTGGACAAGCAAAAACATTTGAGATATTACTTAAAAAATAACATTTATTAATGTAATGAATGAAGCGTATCTCTGTGACAATAACATTCATTGTATCGTTTGTATCACATCGTCAACACGATCCTTGTCTAATAATAAGGTGAATCTAATCCAGTACAACTAGGAATCATCATGACTTTAGAGTGCTTATCATGGTGAATAAATAGCTTACAAATAATACTCCAGCCAAAATAAGTTCACAGTGATTCAGAAAGAATTTTAAAAACCTCTATTGAAAGAGGAAATTTTACTTTAATCTACTAAAAGCAACCAACTCTGATATGTTGTCTTGTTTGAAAGAATTAAAAATATAACAAAGAAAGCAATGATTGTGAAATGTAAATTTAATTACATTTAACAGGAATATTTTGGATTGTAGGGAAAGGTAGTTCAGTAAATATGTAGAAAAAGAGAGTAAGATACTTCATACTAGATTCTTCACTTTACAGGATTTCAGGATGAAGATCAGATTATCTTATTCTACACTGAGAGCCTCCTATCTATTCCTCTCTTGTAAATCTGTCCTCCACTGAAAAACTTTTTTAGATATTCAAAAGTGGATTATGGTACATGCCCACCACAACAAAGGCATCTATTACCTTTTCCAACGCCTTATTGCAATCAGCCATAAATTTTTTATGGATCTGTCAGACTGACAATTTCCATTGGGTCTGCGCAATTCTGGTGGTGATGTAAAAGAGGTGGGATACCTTCAGTTTCCTAAAATTGCACTAAATGCTTACTTTCATCCCACTCAAAAAGCTTTCTAGATTTTTTGGGAGTCTTTTAAATTGTACTATAGCCAGGCCTTTAATTTTTTTTTCTGATGTAGAATATTAGCTTCTACAGGCAGTAAACGAAAAATTAAGTTCTATTTTTACATAAATATGTTTAGTCTACCTATGGAAGCTGAAGAGTTATAGCTTGATATTTTATTGCCAATTATTGATCCTGCTTGTAGCATTTATAGTATTGCATCATATGAATTATATGGAAATTTGGTTTTGGCATGATCGCTCATTATATAGCAGGCTTAATTGGTTTTCCCCTGAATTAAAAAAAAAAACAAAACAAACAGTGTGTGCATATATAGACACACACACTTTTTTAAAGCTGTATATATAGGATGAAAAAAATCTTGACTTACAGTTAATTATCTAGGCTTTCTTATCAGCATTAGTTTATAGAATGTCACAGAATGATATAGGGAGGCTCAATTAATTATTGTTAATACAAAGGGCTGATTTGCCTAGAAGAAAAGTACATCTAGATTTGATTTACAGTGAAGAACCCCAAATGAAAAGAAGAAGTACTGGCTTTAAACACAGCTACTAATCTGGAGCTTGGAAATATCCTAAATGATATAAAAGCATGAAGGTGTATGCCTGGGTAGCTCACTCTGTATGATAAAGCTCTATTTCATGACCAGCTATGATGAGACGACAATAAAAGAAAAGGATTCTTCAGATACATGTGCAATAAGCAGAAAAATAGAGAAAACATGGGCCTATTACTAACCAGGGAAGTTACTAATAATGCTAACAGGGCAGATTTCTCAATACCTTTTTTGCCTCTGCCTGGATCCCACATCACAGGATTAAGTATCTATGACAAGTGTCAACCCAGCAGTAGTGGAAAAGGCCCGGTCTGAGGATTCTTACGAAGAGCTCAACCCACATAAATCAAGCTCAAATGAGATCCACCCCAGGGTAAGAGAAGTGGCTGTCATTTTTGTAAGGCCACTGCCTATAACGTCTGAAAATTTTTTGAGATCACAGGACATCCCTGATGACTAGAAGGGGGAAATGCCATACCCAGCCATAAGAAGGGCACAAAAGAGGACTCATTAGTTTTACTTCAATCCCAGGAAATAAATAGAATGAGTCCTTCTAAAAACCAAATTAAGTGAATAATTTGAAAAATCTAGCACAGATTTACCATGGGTAAATCATGCCACACTAACTTGATCACATTCTACAATAAAATAACAATTTCTGTTGACATGGGGAGAGCAGTGGGTGTTATTTTCCTGGACTTCAGCAAGGTTCAGGCTGGGTGGATGGTCTGCAATACAGGTGAAAAATTGCCTAACAGACCACACTCAGAGGGTGGTGATCAATGTTATTTTTACTCAGATTGGCAGTCTGTCACAAGTGGGGTGCCCCAAGGAATGATACTGGGCTCCACGCTGTTCAATATCTTCATAAATGACCTGAGTGATGGGATTGAAAGCACCCTCATCAAGTTTGCTGGTGACACTGAATTAGTGAGGTGAACATATCAGAAGGGAGAGCCATCTTAAAGAGACACCTGTAGAGCCAGAAGAGTAGGCAAGCAAGAACAGTGTGAAGTTTAACAAAGACAAGTGCTAAGTCCTGTACCTGGGACAGAGTAACTGGTACTGATATTGGCTTGGATAGAGAAAATTTTCTTCACTGTAACTCATATGGTGCTATTGGAATTTTGGATTTGTTATGAAAACAGTGTTGATAACACACTGATGGTTTACCTACCACTGAACAGTGCTTTCACAGGATTAAGGCTTTCTCTGCTGCTTCAACTACCTTAACAGAGTAGGCCAAAGGGTAGACCAAAAGGACATTCCATACTGTATGACATCACACTCAGCAACAAAACATGCAGGGAAGAAGAAGGAAGGAGGGACATTTGAGTTTATGGGATTTGTCTTCCCAAATAATCACTGTGCCTGATGAAATCCTGGTTTCCTAGAGATGGCTGAACAGGGCTGCCCAAAGATGTTTCAAAAGCACAGTCAGAAGGCCATTGCTATAGATTGTCACAAGTGTAGACCATATTGCTAACATACTTTGAGTATGAATGTGCAGACATTGCTTAAAGACATTAAATATACTTGTAATGAGTTACATTTTGCAGAACAGAAACTCTGAAAGAAGTGTATTATACAACGCAACAGGGATACACATGTGAAGAGGGCTAGAAGACAGGAAACAACAAATTGTCTTAGGTTTTTGAAATAAAAGTTAACCTTGTTAAAAGATAAAGTAAATTCAATAAAGTGAAGGTGTGTCTCTTTATTGACAATAAATGTTACACATTGTTCAGTGCTAAGAATTCTGATTTTTAGAAAAACTTTTTCCAGTGTAATGGAGTATAGAAAGAAAGAATCATATTGGAGTTCATAAATATAAAGTGCTCTAGAATACGAAAAAACTGTCTGTTAGGTTTAGATATAAAGAGTGCAGCAAATGTGAATGAAGTATAGCTCCCTTTCTCTATAGCTACACTAAATAGGGTACAACAATTTAGACAACTGTGCATCTTCATCAAACTCACTACAGATTTTCTGTATGACAAAAACTACAAAAAGCAATTTTGATTTGACACCTAGGGAAATACTAATATGTAAAAGAATTTCAAATGTAGAGTTGCTGTTAGCTAAATTCAACCTGAACTTGGAAATCTGGTGTTGCGTAATTTATGATAAAAATTGCAAGAAAGGAAAGAAGAAAAAAAAAAAAAAAAAAAAAAGGATGTCTAGATTTATTCTTTCTGTATCTCTGGTTAATAGTCCCAAAAGTGATAATTTGTACTTTGACTGAGACAAAATGCAAGCTAACTTTCAGTTAGAATATCAAAATGTATTAAAAGGAATAGATAGTTTAAAACTTTTAAATAGATGCCTAAATGATAGAAGAATAAATTATCTGAGTCATTTTCATCTGTTGTTCAGAGTCTGTCAGAAGATTCCATTAAGCTGGAACAGAAACAACAGAGTGACGACAGCAGCTTGCCTAAAGCCCTGATTCTGCATTTTAATGGGGCACCAGACATTCACTAGAATGGCTATTACTGCATGGTTTGACTAGACTTCTTACTAGCTGCAGATAGATATGCAGAAATTTAGCACTGCTTAAAAGAGTATTTTCTCTAGAACTGCTGCCATTTAAAATAAAACTAAGTGAGGATTTCTGACTATAAACTAGAAATTCATACTCAGACATTTCAAAATTTCATTGGCAATTTTTCCATCTTCTTTATTTTTTCCCAATTCCGATAAAAAGTCAGTATGACATTATAGGTTGGAGATGTTGAAAAAAAAAATCATCTTGTGTGGTTTTTATGTGGAATTGTTTTTATTCAGTTATCCATGTGAAATACTGAAAAAAGACAAAACATTTAATTCCAGTATACTTCTTTTTTTTTTTTTTTTTTTTTTTTTTTTTTTGTGTGTGTGTCTTTTAGCTCTTCATCACTATTCCTTGGCTTGCAAATAGGCAGGAGCATATTCATGCTTTCTGATATGCCTGACTGAGAATCCTAGTGTTTCATGAGTTTATTTAGGGCAACCACATCAGCAGTGGTAGGTAACCTGCTGCTCCTACCTATGGGAAAAGAGAACCAGGCAAGACCAACATATTTGGATTTATGCCATGCATGAAACTGAGTGTAGTAGATGTTCGGAGGGGTTTGTGTTAAGACCATAAACATTTAGAAACAGCAAGTAGAGAAATTTCCAGTCAGAGGGTTATTAATCAGAAAAACACTAATTTAATGTATTCATTTTGCATCAGTTAGTCACTGAGTATAATATACAATTGACTTGGGCATGAGAGCTTGGTGTCCTGTTGAGTCACAAGGCTTCAGTCATGCTCATGGACTCTTCTCCACAGGAACACAGCTTTGACAAAGGAGGCTGAAGAGGTAGATGGTTTCTCTTCCTCCTCCACACTTTTGAGCAAACCAGAACCTTGTGTGATTCATATGTGGCATCTGTTCACAGGGGGCTTCATGCCTCATAGATGCAAACAAAACCCTGGGTTTAACAGTCCTGGCATGAGTTCTTTAATTACAGCCTGACATGTCACCTTCCATTTTCTTCTAGCAATACTTGAGAGAAAATAGATGATGTAGAGGTCTTTTGTAAGTTCCTATTGATATGAATTGGATGAGGCTGGAAACACAAATCATGTTAAGGGCCTCAAAATAAATGGCCACATTCTTGCCACCTGGGAGACTGAGACATGAGGGAAGACCCAAGCAAAGCTGAAAACCTTTTCCCTGGTACTAAGTTGCCACCACAGTTCTGCAGTAGCTGAGCAGGGATTTTAGAAGTCTTTGGCTTGGAGAGAAGGTCTCAACATTTACTTTGAGCCCTGTGTAGCTATGTAAGCCCTAATTTGGTACTTCCATATTTTTATACATTGGGCAGATGAACTATCACACTTTGGACTCCCTGTCTTGGTGCTTTATTTTTCAAAAATTTGGTCCATAAGCTGAAATTAGAAAGAAGCTGAAATTTAGACTAGTAAGAAGTAAAGTATTCAAATAAAAGCCTATGATTATTTGTGTAATTTTTGCTATCTGGTTTTAAGAAATAAAGAATACAACCATGGCAAAATGTAAAAAAATGAGATATCACAATTAAACAAATATTGAAGAACTACTATTTTCCTTTATAATCAAAGAATACTCCATCTGCTATTATCAGTTGTTCATTCTCACATCTAACTTACAGGTACTTATGTCTGAATTTCTTTTTCCTTTTTTTTTTTTTGGCAGCTGTTAAAACTGTTTTTATAAAAAGAAAAATGCTTTTGATATTTAGGGGGATCCATAGTTACTGAAAAATGATATCTGAATCTATTATTGTAAACATTTAGACCAGATTTTATGAAAAAGACCTTGATCCACACTTAACACAGCTGAATACTCAAAAGAGTTCAGTTATCTTGTATAATATGTAAAAGTAAGGTCAAGATTTTGAAAGTTGGTCAATAGGTCATCATTGTTAATTTTTAAAAATATAGCTGTATGTAATTTAGCACCAGTCTAAACAGCAAATATTTAAGAATGTGTTCCTTTGCCTTGCCTTTAATTAAGAATAGAACTTTCTGAGAACATTGATCTCAACTACAGGTACTGAGCATATCACAGTCTGGTTGTCCGAATATATGTCTTTCTTTGGGTTACAATTTAAATTTCAAGTCAGTGACTATAATCATTGAATGAATTACCTTAGTCATTTTGTATGACTGTATCTGACAATTTATCAAGGCCTCTGTGGAGATTTTACGCTATTTTCAAAGTCACACATGGTTCATTTTGTTTAGTTGTGTAAAAAGAGTGATTAAGACTGGGACTTGGGAGGATCCAAAAAACCCACCTCAAAACAGACAACACGTGTGGTGTAAACCCTCACAAAATTAAAGTGAACCATTAGTGTTCAATGCTTCAATGAAATGTTCTCTGCTTACTTAAATTTTGTACAGTCTTCAGTCAGTGGTTGGCTGTGTACAACTTCCACATTAAAAACAGATGGAAGTTAAAGGTCTTGCAAATTTTCAATGTTATTGAAGGGAGGAAAAAAAAAAAAAAGGAAAAGAAAACCCTCTTGGAAGCTTGTTTATTGTTGGTTTTGTTTTGTGGTTTTTGGTTTTTTTTTTTTTTGAATGTTTGACTGTCTGACTGAGGCTTGCAGAACTTTCAGTTGGCTGATAATGAATCAAGTCATCTTGGGCTGGTATTTTGTTGTTGCTGGAAACTGGGAAAGATTCACCAGTTCTGCTTGAGTTTTTTAGCATAAAATGCTCACAGAGAAGCTCAATACACTGAAACCCACATACTCAGTCTGAAGAAAACTTTGTCCTAATTGACAAAGTAAGCAAGCTACTAATTTCTGCAATGTTATGGGTATTGATACTATTCCTTTAGAAGAAACAAGCCTATTTGTTTAGCCACATCTATACAGTGTTTTAAATAAAGGCTTTTAGATACTGTAGAGCAGGAGTTTTCAGTATGCTTAACAAACTCTTAAAAATAAATACAGACAATATTGGCTTTTTTCAAAAGTCTAGCTGTTTGGCCTGTGACATGATGAATACAGGACATGGTGGTGACTAACAGGTCTTTGTGCATGTGAAGGGTGAGGTAGTACAAATGTTCATCTGTTTTCAATAATTCTATTTATTGACTTTTAATTAGATCCTTTGCAGCTACATGTCCTTTGATCTGAGCTAATTGATCATGTATTCTGGGGGTTTTATAGGTTTCATAATAATAATTTTTGTCACTAATATAATGGTTTAGATTTTCAAAGTGCTATACAAACAGTAACTAATTAACCCACATAAAGCCCTTTGGGAGTTAAGAACAGTATGTAAATATTTTACCCACTTTATAAAAGGGGAATCTCAGAAACACAAAATTATTTGCCCAAGATCAGGGACTGAGATGGGACAAAGGCTCCTTAAACAGAATGCATGAGGAGCTTGGTAAGTGGGTTGAAAGTCAGTATTTGTAATTTGCTGGAAATGTTGATAATTTGAAACATTATTTCCAGTTTTGAACCAAGTCACGATTTGGCTTCTGAAAGTAGAAGAAAAGCAGAATTTAAAAAGTAGATATTTACCTTAATCTCAAATATATGTTAATTTAAAGTATAAATATTTAATTTTTTTTTTTTACTTTTAATGTCTTTATTTTAAAGATAGTTATCTTATAATATTATTATTTGTGACACATCTGTAATTAAAATATTCTGTGCAGTAACAATGGTTTTACTATTATCATGTATTTGCATGTGTTTTAAATAATTTTGGGTTTTTTAAAAATAAGAACGGAATCATCTAGAGAAGAAAATGTTTTATTTCCATGGGGCACTTAGTTGAAAATAATGTGAGTTTAAAGGTAAAGAAAAGCAATGGTTTTTAGTTTAATTAAAAAAAATACATTGTAAAATTAAAGTTCTATTACAAGTTCAGTGTCTTGATGTTAGTCAGAAAAGTTAACATTCAATGCTATTTCTATCCAGAGAATTCCTCCATAGTTCCTGGACAAATAGTCATTTTGTACTATTCACATCATCGTACATTTCTTAACTTTGTTGCCTAATCATTATTTTTTTTCTGCCAACTCATATTTCCTTTTATGCTGAATCAGTCATTGCTGTGTGATAAACTATTTGTAGTATTCCAGGTTGTGCATAGTATTATAGACCAAACCCTCTAGTTGCCCCAAGACACGTGAGATTTTGCAATATCGTGCAGTGCTGTTCAGATAGTGTGGGAAAGACCACCCGTCAAAAAAGCTGAAAAACATGAATCCCAGGGTTATGAACACTTTGCTCCAACAAAGACTAAATAACAACTAGCTCTTATACATCTAAAACAGATAAATTATAATTTTGTAATAGAAAATATTATACAATGCTCTAGTATTGTATTGCACTGTAAAGGTTTTTTATGTCTGTTGTAGAAAGGAGCGTAATGGAATGATACATGATGTGTATAATATATTTCTGAAAGTTGGCTCTGGCATGTATATGTAATCAAAGTTCAACATTTTTTAATTGAAAATTCTTTGTTAGAGATCAAGGTTGAATTTTATTAACACTTATCATTCATTGATCTTTTATTTCAACTTCTGTCTCCATTCTTCCTGTCTTACAGCTTTTTCTCTTCATAGGAATTTTAATGTTGAAAGTTTCCAGTTTAAAACTGGAGGCTGTAACAAGACTTGGGTGGTGAAAAAGAATGTGAGAGCAGGGAAGGAGATAACGCTGAAAAAACTAGAAATTAAAACCTGACAGTCCAGGCTAAAAAGCCATTGTGGCTTGTCCTGGGGAGAACAGTAGGGCAAAAAAAATCAATGTTTATTGCTATTTAGCAATTAAAATCTTACCCTTTTATAGCTTATTAAAACAGATCATATAGAACTAATTATTGAATTCCCAATGAGAATTGAACAGTACTTCAGGGAACAAAGATTTTTAGGAAACAATAAAGTCTGTATCAAGATTCTTTGCTCTATTCTGGCTTTTCTGATCCCTGCCTAGATTTTTTTCTGACTTCTGCCTAGATATGCCACTCCAGAAGTGAACCTAGCATCACGTAAGAGGAGAACACTGGCTTCAAGAAGTGGCATATCAGTGGAACAGGCTGGCATCTTGCAACGGTGATTTTGCATAATCTACACTGACAGAAAAAAAAACAACCAGACCATGTTGCCCAGGACTGAGGACTGGCAGCAGTCAAGATGGTTGAGATGGCTTAATGAAAATAGTGATGACATCTCTTCCTGGAAGTAAGAAGCATTTGATTTTATTATGGAAAACAGTGTTATTGCTATCAATTTTTGTTGTTTTTTTTTGTATTCTCACAGCAGTCACAGCTTTAAAGGAAGAAGGAAACTACTACATGAATGATTACATTGAAGTTAAGTTGAATGTTGCTAATGCCTGGGAATGGATGGGTTTTGAGAAGGAAGAGCAAGCCAAACTATTAATTTTTACTTGAAATCCTTAGTGACAGTTCCAAGCATGAATGTGTAAAGAGTAAAATTTTCCAAAAACCTGTATATAAATTACAAGTTCCAGTGAGTTCTAATTTCTAACTTTATGATGAATCTCTTTCAAATATTGATATTTCTTTTGCTTATGATTTTGACATTAGAAAAATAATTATTTTATTTACATTTCATAAGTAGTTCTTGCAAAAGCCTTTATTATTTGTTAAATAAAACGAAAGAAACCCTAGCAGAAATACATCATTAAGCTTTGTTCCCTTTGCTTAGTGCCCTGTGTATGATTTCTGAACACACATCATCTGTTGTTATATTTGTCTTTGTATTTGACTCCAGGCATTCTCTAAGTTAAGGAAGAAAAATTTGTTGGCTTTTTAGCTTGCAGCTTTGTAAGATGATGCAAGAAAAAAACAAAGAAAAATCACCTAGGAGTGCAAGGATCAATTGATGGGAAGGGAATAGCTTATCTTCCACATTATCACAGACTCCCTCATTAAGCATGCTGTAAGAGAGCTGACAGGCTGTGATGGATCAGCAGGATCTATCATACCAAGCTGCATGGGAAATGCAGTCACTGCTGTGGCTACCATCAGCATCCATTAGATAACGTAGAGCAAGAAACAACACAATACCATACATCCTGCATAGCCTGCAACAGCACCAGGTCTTCAAATGTGCTGCTTGCCATAATTTACTAAAGTTAGCCAACACTGAGAGAGTGGAACTGAAGTGATGCACCCAGGAAGTGAAGCCTTTCAGAAGCAGGAACTAGTAGTAAGAACAGCATTTATAATTAATAGTGTAATTCCCATTTCTGAAGCCTTCTGCTATTTTTGCTGCACCCACAGAATAGGATTGGGTGCCTAGGAGGATATTTTTTGGCCAGATCTGTGCTTGTGTCTGGTTCATGACATGACCATTGGAAAGGTTATGCTAAAGCATCTAGCATGCTGACGTAGTAGAAGCAAGAGTGAAGGGGATAGATCAACTTGTACCAGTTTAAGCAGAATCACTACCAAATTAAAAGGTAACAGTGTCCTCCACCTTTACAGAAGTCCAAGGGTATAAACTGTCCAGTTAACCCACAGCTATCAGCTGTGGTATAGAATGGATACGACTACCTTCTGTTCCGTTTGTGCTCAGCATGTGTGGAAAGAAGAGAGACTTTTAGCTCTGATAGCTTGCAGAGCAAAACAAAACAAAAGTCACACAGCAGACACAAGCCAGCAAATCCTTTAGTGTTGATGCTTCTTTTGCTCACTTATTAACAACACCAGTAGTTTAATCCTAAAGTTACAGGGCACAGTTCTGCAGTTTAGTTGTCAAGGAGAGAGAAATATTAACTAACTTGATCATTGGAAGCAATTCCTTCATAGTAAATTTTTTGTCTGAAAATTCATAAGGAAAAGATGGAAGGATTTAAAACTGAATCTAGTAAACTGAGGTAGTAAAATTAAATTAATGGTAGAATCATAGAATCAGAACGGTTTGGGTTGGAAGGAATCTAAAAGATCATCTAGTTCCACCCCCCCTGCCATGTGAAGGGACACCTTTCACTAGACCAAGTTGCTCAAAGCCCTGTTCACCTTGGTCTTAAACACTTTCAGGGCTGAGGCATCCACAAGTTCTCTGTACAGTCTGTTGCAGTTTCTCATTACCCTCACCTATATTTTATTAATAATTTAAAAAAAAAGTAACAGATACTAAAGTTATGTACTTGACATAGAAAATAGAAATATTTTGATAATTTGTGATTCATAAATAATGAGAAACTAAGTTTATTGAAAATATTACTGCCCATAATTTGATAAAAATATTTCAGTCTCATTAAGTTTGGGACAATGCAAATCATTTCAGAAATTAGAGTAACGATGCAATTTATTTGTGAAACTTCAGATATGCTTGATTTAATTTATTAGAAAGAAAAAATATAATTGGAAGTTGGTCTAGGACTTGTGTAGATTTTTCTAATTTGTTTGATTTTGAAGTCTAGGCAGTAAGTAGAATTACAAAATGGAGGTGGGGAGAGGGAGAAGCCCATATTTTATTGGGTGAAATAGCATAAGTAAATAAAAAAATAATAATAATCCTACTGGCATATCTTCCAGAAGCTTCATGAAATGGCATAATTAATTTTAAAGGTAAATTACTTGCAAATACAACAATCAATTTAAGGTAACTGAATGTCCTGTGTTTCACTTTACTGCAGACTCCTTCATTAAACCTGTTGGAAGGACGTGCCAGCTTGGGACAGACCATTATTTTAGATAACATCAAATTATATGGGGAATCAGAGAGCACACAAAAGGACAACTACAAGCAAGCTTCTTACAATCTTCTAAATTGATTAAAATAGCAATCAGATCTGTTAATCTTTGCTTATATGTTCTCTTCAGCTTCAGAACAAATTATCAGGGGATATATTTATACTAGTATTTTGAAGCAGATTACTCAGTCAGCTTCTAATATCCCACAGTTTTAACTTTATTTCCATTGCACAAACCTAAAGCACTACATTTTACCGTTTTTTAAAGTTAGTACTGGAATTGATGCAGTTATCACATTTTCATTCTCATGGAAACTGACAGTGGTAAAAAAGGAAAAAAATAATAGTTTACTACTTTCTTATTTTACCTCCTTTCATACCATATTCAGACTTCCACTGGTGGAAAAAAAAAAAAAAATGTATTTGGAAGGTCAGTCAGAACCAAGCAGCTCCCAACATTCACACATGCATGCAAACATATGCATATATACAAACACAGGTAACGTTCCTTTTGCTAGAATATTGTTAGTATCATGGAACTGTTTATTGCAAAATGTTATACTGATTTTAGGGTGTGCTCACAAAACATTTAAACCAATTCTGAAATTTATGACAGCTAAGCCAAAAAGATGAGAATTTATACCAGTGTAACTAATATGAGGCACCTTTTGTACAGGACTGATGTTTTGATTTCTTAGGTCCTGGAAGAACTCTCTCAAAAGTGTAGAGAGCTCTCCTTTGAAGTTTTGCTATTCCCTTAGTGAAATGTCTCATCGTTTTCATGATAATTTTTTGTCTGTGTTCTTGAAAACCACTGGCATGTTTTATTTAATAAATAAATGTGTGGTTCTCTCAGTAATTGTCCAGCATGACAGGACAAAGCAGCACAAATGTTGGGCAAGAAGAAGATTATTAAAGAGTAATGCAAAATGGATCAGCAGAGTTTCATTGTCCAAGATGGATGAAATGCTAAAAGTAAATCAATAGTTTAAATAATGAAAACTAAATGACATGATTAAAAATCTTTGTTTTACAGGTTTGTTGTGATGAATGCAAGTAGGGACTTGCTGAAATATATACCTCTATCTTGATTATGCTCCTTTAAATTAAAAATGTTGCTGCTGGTGTCAGAGGAAAATGATGGTTGGACAGACTTTGCCAGAGAAGAAATAAAGCTCTAAATCCAAGCTGAAATTCATAGTCTTTTAGTGAGACTGTATTTTTTGTCAGAGCCATTTGTTGGAAATGTGATTCAAAATTTAATTGAAGAAAAGGTGCTTTCTTTCTGAAAAGGATAGATTTATATTTCTTAATTTACAAAAAAAAAAAAAAAAAGAAAAAGAAAAAAAATCTTGTTCCCAGGGAAAGGCATTGAATTTATTCAGAAAAAGAGGATCATAAATTTATATGCTCCTAATAAATCACAAGATTGCAAGCCAAAGCTTTCTTAATATTTATTTCAATTTAATTCTTTTCTTCCCCAGATATTTTCTGTTTTGCTCGTCATCTGGAAATTTAAAAAGATGCTCTTTTGGCTCAAGGTTTTGTTACACGATGCTCTTGGAAAATATATTCTGCTACAGATTTTGGTAGAACAAGTGACAGGAGTCTATGTCAAAGATGAATGTCTAACATCAGATGCAAAATTACTGCATTGTCCATACAGCTGCAACTGTCCAGCAACAAGCAGAGATAAGTGACATAGTGAAAGGAGGGGTGACTTTTAATGAAGAAAGTAATCAAAATCCATAAAAAAATCTGCAAGCTAAAGTGTAACCCAAAACTTTCTGATTAATATTTAGTTAGGCAGATTTTTTTATTTCATAAATATATGGTATGATATTTAAAGGCTACCCACATAGCTTGTTTCCTAGGACTAGAAGAGCCTGAAGACAGTAAACAAGCCTGCTCTCCTGTTAAAATAGTCTCCAAGCTCAGAAATATCCAAAAGAGAATAAGTGGCTATGATTGATGCTCTGTCCCTTCTCAGCAGTCAAAACTCAGTGCATTAGCTGCTGGAACCAGCCTTTTCTCTAAAGACTGGAGATGAGCAAAAACCTCAGGCAGACATGGGTTAGGGAGAAGCACAGCCTGCCAGAAAAAAATATTCTTCCTTCTGTGCCCACAAGATCATAGTGCTTTTTTCAATTAATTATGAGAAAACAGAATCACCACTGTTACTCTGCCTTTCCTGCTGTGTAATCCTACCATAATCCCAGTTTTTACCAGTGCCACATGGGCAATGCAAAACAACAGCAGGCAGCTTTGTTTTTTAAATACCATCTTCCATTTAACTTCAGCTTGCTGTTCTTGGGCATCACTGCCAAATGGATGTTCCCTGGGATATTGATACGTGCCATATTCATATACTTCATCATACAGTGGAAATGTTTCACTTGCACTTTAGTCTGCCGCATATGCTTTTCTCTTCTAAGGAAATTTCACCACAGGTAAAATGTCTTCTCTCCAACAAGCTCAGCTTTGTCTGTTTCCCTACTGATCCCTGCTATTGAGGGATAATGTCAGCTCTCGAGAGCTGGTGCTGTTCTGAAATAGTAATAATTCAGGCACTGAGAATAGACCTTCATACATTCATAGACATACTGTAAGCATATGTTTACTTATAAATCTATCATAACAAAAATGTCTACCGAGGTATAAAACATGTGTTTGGGTCATAAGCAATACCTAGTATGCCTTATTAACACGAAACAATCCCTTACACTCTTCTTGTCACCAAAGTATCACAAAGGTATTGAGAAAAATTGCAGGAAAAAGTTTGGTATAGGATTCCAGGCCCCCACAAGACTGTATCACATTATGAGGTGCTTCTCTTATTTTGCTGTTGAGTTCAGAATATCTTCATAGTAAAGCTGTTCAATTTCTGCTCATGTTGCATTTGGGCCTAGAAGGACTAGACTCTTCTTCCTGTTCACTAGCTGCAGAGTGCACTCCAGCCCCAGGCAACGATCTTTCTCTTTTTTTTTCTCTCCTCATTGATCCTAAGAATTTCAGAGATGAGATTTTTGAGGCTAGTAGTTAATGCTTCTCAATGTGGAAAAGCTAGTAGTATATTCTTTTTCTCTTAATAGAATTTTTCCTCTTTTGAAATTTTCCCTCTTTTGAAACATATAATTATGTGTAATGTAACATAATGGTATGACAAGGCAAAGCGCTGGGTCTTGCACTTGGGCCACAACAACCTCATGCAATGCTACAGACTTGGGGAAGAGTGGCTGGAAAGCTGCTTAGCAAAAAGGGACCTGGTGGTGCTGATTGATGGAGCTGAAAATGATTCAGCTTGTGCCCAGGTAGCCAAGAAGGCCAGCGGCATCCTGGCCTGTATCAGAAATAGCGCAGCCATCAGGGCCAGGGCAGTGATCATTTCCCTGTACGTAGCACTGGTGAGGGCTCAACTCAAACATGGTGTTTTCGGCCCCTCACTGCAATAAAGACATTGAGGTGTTGGAGTGTGTCGAGTAAAGGACAACAGAGCTGGTGAAGGGTCTACAGGACAAGTCTTATGAGGAATGTCTGAGGGAACTGGGGTTATTTAGTCTGGAGAAGAGAAGGCTCAGAGAGGACCTTATTGCTCTCTACAACTACCTGGAAGGAGATTGTAGTGGGGTGGGGGTCGTTCTCTTCCAACAAGTTAGAGAAGAGATTCAGAGCAGCCCTGCGGAGAAGGACTTGGGGGTGCTGGTCGATGAGAAAATGAACATGAGCCAGCAGTGTGCGCTTGCAGCCCAGAAAGCCAACCGTATCCTGGGCTGCATCAAAAGGAGCATGACCAGCAGCAGGTCAAAGGAGGTGATCCAGCCCCCTGCCCCTCTGCTCTTGTGAGACCTCACCTGGAGTATTGTGTGCAGTTCTGGTGTCCTCAACATAAAAAGGACATGGATCTGTTGGAACAAGTCCAGAGGAGGGCCACAAGGATGATCATGGGACTGGAACACCTCCCATATGTAGATAGGCTGAGAAAGTTAGGGCTGTTCAGCCTGGAGAAGAGAAGGCTGCGTGGAGACCTCATAGCAGCCTTCCAGTATCTGAAGGGGGCATATAGGGATGCTGGGGATGGACTCTTCATTAGGGACTGTAGTGATAGGACAAGGGGTAATGGGTTAAAACTTAAACAGGGGAAGTTTAGATTGGATATAAGGAGGAAATTCTTTCCTGTTAGGGTGCTGAGGCACTGGAATAGGTTTCCCAGGGAGGTTGTGAATGCTCCATCCCTGGCAGTGTTCAAGGTCAGGTTGGACAGAGCCTTGGGTGAGATGGTTTAGTGTGAGGTGTCCCTGCCCATGGCAGGGGGCTTGGAACTTGATGATCTTAAGGTCCTTTCCAACCCTAACTATTTAATGATTCTATGACTCTAAGTTACAAGAAATGTGACAAGAAGTAATGGCCTCAAGCTGTGCAAGGGGTGGTTTAGACTGGATATTAAGCAAAATTTCTTCACGGAGAGGGTGCTCAGGCATTGGACCAGACTTCTGAGCGAAGTAGTGGAATCACTGTCCTTGGAAGTGTTCAAAAAATAATAGAAGGTGAGGAGTGTAAACCCATCAGCGATGAGGAAGGACAGATGAGAAAGAAAGGTTAATTTTAACTTTCTCCATGAAAGAGTTCTCAAACCAAATCACTTTCACCCTGACTAAGAACATCAAAGACTAGGCATCAGCACTATGTGGCATCAGTTCCATGGTGTTTTTATGTGTTGTAGTAATGTGTTATCCTGCAGTTAGAAGTATTGCAGGATAGGACTGCTAAGGGATAATATCTAGTGATAATGACTGATAATGAGTAAGAGCTGCCAAATGACAAAGTGTGCTGCTAATGAATTTCAATCTGGAAAAGGGTTGTTCTGAATTTTTTAAAACCCTATCACAGTGGTCTCTAATTCCCTGCATATTCCCATATATACACCCAGCTGCAATTCTTTTAAAATATTTGGAGCTGTTCAACAGTATTACTTTTAAGAGAACTCTGTTATCTTTCTTTTTTTTATGACTATATGGCAATTGCCATTTTGACCAACAGTAGGATCTGAATTAGAAAACTTTCAGATCTAAAAGAGTTAATATGAATGCCTTGCTGTAAGGTGCTAGCACCTAGTGCTATTCTTTGTAAATCAACCAAGGAAGGGGACATAGCACACGCAAAAGAGAATTAAAATTATACTGTTCTTAACTCTGCTACTGATCAGCTACAAGGTTTGATTTAATTCATTTAGCTTCTCACTGTTCGTAAAACAGGCTTATTTAATCTGTAAAAATCAGTATTTTGCTTAGCCTGCATTAAAGATATTTTTCTTTTTTAGTTACAAGTTGGATTTTGATCTGTGATCTGCTTCAGATCATCAGATGTAAAAGCTTACTAGTGGCTGTTTCTGAAAGAATCTCCAAATGTTTTACAAGAATAAAGTTGTACCATAATAATTCATTCATTCAAAACCTGAAATACTGTCTAGTACGACATGGTGCTTACATAATGATGCATAACATCTCTGCAGAGTAACTTGGGTTAGAAAGAAAATAGACACAGAATGAATATTTCTTTATCAGTTCCTCAGGAAATGTGAAATGTGATGGCTTAAATGGTTGGATCAAAGTGGTATTGTCAGTCTATCTGTACTATCTATATTATACTATATGCTGAATTTACAGATATATTTGATACTCATTGTGATAGGACTAAGCCCTAACAGAAGAGAAAAACACCTACTCAATTTTGTCTTCATGTTTGTACAGCTAAACCAATTCTGAAAATGAAATAACAAATTACAAGAATTCCCACAGAATATTCTAATCTGTTTTAGACTTTTAAATTTTGCAAACACTTGGTAAATGGTCTTTCACCAAGTAAAAGCTTGATTTTCATAAAGATTACTTACCACATGGTAAATTGACTGGCCATTTTCCCAAACTGCTTGACCTTGCTGAATTGAGATTTTTCTCATCAGGCTGGTAATGAAGCTATGGAGAAGGACAGCAGGCAGACCACGTGTTACTGCACTGACAGTGAGTGAGCTGAAAGATTATATTTCCTTTCTTTTGAAACAAGTTTTTGATAATCTGCATACACCCTCAATACATCACTGCATTAGCTTGCATTTGTTTCCGTTGTTTAGGATGAAAAAAAGCACAAATATATGTAAACAAATATATATTTAATTTTGCATTTTATAGACATATATAAAATACTATTTGCATGTATTTAAATCTATTTCTGTCCAGTGAAAAGCTCTTCATTTTTCTGTAAGCTTTCTTTAGAAAAGATACCTATTTCTTTTTGAAAGAGATGAAATTTTATGGATGCACTTCATTTGTACCAGGTTGCTTTACATTTCTCTAATATTGTAAATTATTGCAGCAGACATTGCATTAAGGCTTCCTGTAGTCAGTACCCTTAATAGGTGTTAGCAAATGTTATATTAACAGTAGTGTCGTGGTTTAACCAATGCCAGACAGCTTGTTAACCCACTCCCCCCCTCTTCTTGCCCTCCCCCTACTCCTGGAGGGACGGAGAGGAGAATCAGACAAAAAAATATGCAACTCCCACGGGTTGAGATAAGAACAGTTTAGTAACTAAGGTATAACACAAATCATTGCTGCTACCATCAATAATAATAATGATAAAGGAAATAACAAGGGAAGAGAATACAACACCCCATCACCAAGTGACCTATAACTTGCCCCCCCAGCCCGATCAAGCACCGACCGATACCTCCTCCAACCCTGCAGTCCACCTGCCCTTCCAGGTAACTCCCAGTTACATTCTGGGGGCATGGTGTGCTGTGGTATGGAATACTTCTTTGGTCAGTTTGGGTCAGGTGTCCTGTCTCTGCTTCCTCCCAGCTTCCCTCCTCCCTGGCAGAGCATGAGGCTCACAAAGTCCTTGGCCAAACCAAAACATCATTTTTATCAGCTCTGTTCCCAGCCTGAAAGTCAAAACACAGCACTGCACCAGCTACCAAGAAAGAGAAAAATGACTGCTACTGCTAAACCCAGGACAAGTAGGGGCAGCAATAGTTACGATCCAAGTTTTAGACCCTAGTTTGCTACACAAAAAAAGCAATATCAGTATCTAAATTAAAACACCTTTTATGTGAATCTATTCAAGGTGTCATGATTGCTTCTCTCCACTGGCTGTTATATGGTACACGTACATAAGTACGTAATGTTTTGAAACATTTTGAACTTGAATTTTCTTTACTATCTGTGCATTTCACAAACCTACTCACATCACCACAGGGAAATAGAGAAAGATCACTTCCTGCTTTTTTACAGACAGGCCAGTGAAGAACTTATGACTTAATTTTTTTTAGGTTAGTGTATACATTTTAATGACTTGGGTAGGCTCCAATCACCCTCAAAGAGTTTAAATATTTAGAATCTTACTGGTTGCCTATATCAGATCTAGAAATTAAACCCAGGTACATCCTGCCAAGTACCTTCCTCTTCCATGATATGTCCTTAGTGAAACTTATTAAAATCAATATAAAATTTGATTTGAATGAAAGTTATTTTTGTATTTTTTTATTTATGATAAAATTGTAAACTGTAGTGAATATATGCAGAACCTGAGCTCTCCTGTGACAGGGAAAATAAAAGACTTTTTTAAAAGGAATCATCTCTACATATGCCTGTTTTTTAAATGATCCACCCGGAGCAGTGCACTATTTATTTATTTATTTGTTTGGTTTTTTGTTTGTTTTACTTTGCTTAAATGTGCAAAAAAAGCTCTATATCCCTGTCATTCTATGAGAAAATGCCTGAATATGACATGCATTTAAGCAATTGCATTTGTAAAACACCCTTATGTGTGAAAATGTGATAATGGTTAAGACTCATTACAATGGACTTGTTACTGATGGCCTGATTTGCAGCCACATTTAATGATGGGATGACCTCATCAATTCTAATGATGCTACAATAGCTAAGGGCTGTATTTGACCAGGATTTAATATAAGCTATAAATAAAATACGTCTTTCATCTATTTTGAAAGTGGACCATGAAACAAAGGTGAATTCCAGGCAATAAACAGAACCAACCAGTCAGGTAGGTATATACGATACGTTTTATCTGCGTGAGTTGTTGGTCTTGTCCAAAGGTTTATTCCATTTATCATTTCCAACTCTTGAAGTTTAAGAATACTGGTGTTGTAGGTATTAAAGTTTAGGAGAACAGTCTTTGGTTTATATGCAGTGGGTA